>NC_141179.1:84270000-84922500 GCF_055505025.1 Bos grunniens | reverse complement strand
CTGCTCTTCAAGGGATGCCTGCTATTCCAGCTCAAGCAACAGATACTAAAGTGCAGATCATTGTCCTTTCTTGAAAATAATCAGCAGTTTGTCAACATATGTAACATTCCAGAGCAATCCTTGGGATGCAACTCTAGAAACAGGTTAGGCCCTCTTTTTTGCCAAGCCCTGCGATAAAATACAAATCAAAAAAAGAAAAATAGCCTCGGTTTTGTCAGGACTTCCTCATCTTTTCTTTCTGGATGGCAGGAAGCAGACATTGAGGCCAGATGACTGCAGGATTAAATTGTGAACTAACATTGGGTGGGGTGGAAGCTCATCACTCTAGGAAGAATGTGGCTCAATTAAACAGACTTTCGTTCACTTCATGTACATAGAGTTATATAATCCTTTGTTAAGGAATTCAATAAGTTATACTTCCTTACACCTTCGCAATCTCTTGGTTTACACGAATGTCAATTCCTAGTCCAGCACTTATACAATCAGTGGTACAGGTAGTAACAGTGCATAAATGATGATGAGCAATGACAGGAAGTTTATTTATTCTCTGTTTCAATTCTTGATTTTTTATATAATTTTTTTATAATATACTTACAGATGTGAATATTTTAGTGGCATGTATAAAGACACGTTGAGTAGTGCTATGATAACTCAGTGTTGGCACAATAATTATCATGGTTATTATATCTTTTTCATATATTCCTTTTGAGACTCTGTTCCATTACACATTATCATAAGATATTCAATACAGTTTCCTAAACTGTACAGTAGGTCCTTGTGGTTTCTTTCATATATAGTACTATGTATTTGTTAATAATTCAATCAAAAACTGGTACACAAATATTCATAGTGACATTATTCACAATAGCTCAAAGGTAGAACCCATTCAAGTGTCCATAGGTGAGTGATTGAATATGCAACACAGGGTATATTCAAAAGCTTGAACAGTATTCTACCATACAAAAAAAATTAAATGGTGCTGCCACTGTGCAAGACATCACAGAAATTATTCCAAAACTAACACATGGAATAAATTCATAGTTTGACTCTAATTCATGCTGTGTACCCAAAAGGTATGGGAAAAGGGGCTGAAAAAAATGCATGCTTCTGCAGTCATAGTCACAACAGCATGATTCACACTGGCCAACAAACAGAAGCAATCTAAGTGTCCATGGCAGCCAACTCCATAAACAAACTGTGGTAGACACGCAATGGAATATGATTCAGCCCTTCAAAGTCGGTAATTCTGACAACACTACAATGTGGATGAACCTTACGGTCATTATAGTAAGTGAAATAAACCAGACCAAAAAAGGACAAACATTCTGTGATTCCACTAGTATGAGATATCCAAACAAGTCAAATCCAAAGCCAGAAAAAGCAGAAAGTGATTCCCAGGGATCAAAGAGAGTTCATGTTTCACGGACCCCAGTTTCCCTTGGGGAAACTGACTTCCCATGATATCGCCAAAACCAATTATACAAATAACTGGAAGCCATATCCAATCAAATGAATGTAGACATAATTTTAGAGTTTACACCAACCTCATTCAAACTTCTCAATAGACAAAAGGCAAAACTGTATCTATGGTACCTCAGCTTTGATTCAAACTGTGTCTACAGTACCTCAGTTTTGTTTATCAAATTTAACAAAAAAAAAAAAAAAAACTAAAGTCTATCCAAAAAGGATATAAAATATATATAACATGAACTTTAAAAAATAAGAAATTTAAACTGTGAAAAACCTTATTCACAAAACTTAAACACAAGCCACAGAAAAAAATATATTTACAAAATACATATCTGGTAAAGGATTGTACTCCAACTATACCAAAAAATCTAAAACAAACAACCTCATTAAAAATGTATAAATCTAAACACCAGGCCTATGAAAATATAAAGGTAGTAGATAAGCATATCAAAAATACTCAAATTCACATATCATTAGGAAATTACAAACTAAAACAACACTGAAGTAACACTGCACACCTATTAGATCCAGTAAACTCATAAAAGGGGGGGGCAGGGCTTCTCTGGTGGCTCAGTGGTAAAGAATCTGCCTGATGATGCAAGGCACTCTAGTTCGATCTCTTACCCAGGAAGATCCCACATGCCACAGAGAAACATAGCTGGATTTTTCCACAGTTAAACAAGGCTCACCTGTGACTGAATACTACACGTCTAGCACTTAGTAAACAGCTTTGGAAAAGTGTCCAGACAAAAAGTATCACAATTACACACAACAGCTCTACTTGTAATAACTAAAAACTTTCAAATATCAGGATGTCTTCAGTAGATGACTGTGTAAACAAATTGGGATACATCCAAAGTGAAGGGGAGCAAATGCTACCCCAAAATATACCACTTCAGCATGAGAATTAGTTGGACCTAATTAACTTTTAAGAGGACACATGATCATCTTTGAAATCCAAGTTCAAGACGGCTCTTCTGTGAGTCACATTTACCAGAGAAATCTCATTTCAAAGGAATCCTCTGTATATACCAGATAGAAGGATGACAGACAGTCTTGTGAAACTTTTTTTTTTTAATCAATAGGGAAAGCTAAGACATACATCTCTACAACAACCATATCCTTCCTTTCCTTTGGTTTTATTGTTTAATGTTTATTTGTTTTTTTTATTTGGCTGCTCCAGGTGGACCTTCGTTGAGGCAAGCCGGATATTTAGCTACAGCATGCAAACTCTTCGTTGTGGCATGGGACATCTAGTTCTCGGATCAGGGAATGAACCTGGGCCTCCTTCTTTGGGAGTGTCCAGTATTAGCCACTGGACCACCAGGAAGCCCCTGTTTTGTGTTTAGATGAAGATGGTATCTAAGGTGATATCTTGGGCCACTTCAGTCACTGACTCAGTTTCCTGAGTTTCTCCAAAGCATGCACAAGGTACACATTAAACTGGTTTGCAAAACAAGTAAAGGTTGTTTACTACAATATTGTATGCTTACAAATATCTAAATGGTAAATGGCATATTATTTGGTTTTAATTACTATGGGGGAAAAAAAGAATGCAGGATTCATACATGTTACAACATGAATAAACATGAAAACCATCTTTAGTGGCAAAAAAAAAAAAAACACAAAAAATCCATATAGAAAAGGCCACCCAGATCCCATATTCACCATGTCTGCTTTAAATCCATCAAGTTTGTCCAAATAACTGAAAATCTCAGTAACACTCTAAACAAAGAAAAAAGGATGAGGATGCAAAAGAAGATATAGTCATACACTTGAACAATTGCTAAAAGTGGAAGTGGGGCTGTGGGTTACATTATAATGTAGAAACCATATGATTTCCTGATATTGGAGGTTATGTGCTGATTCTGCAGGAGAAGGCACCCCTTTTGGATAAAATACATAAACTATTTTAGATGATGTGGCAAATGTGAGTAATTTTTCCCATTGCTAGGAGTTCTCCATACATTTGAAATTACTGGAAAGTAAATTATGTTTCAAAACAACCATGTCAATACCACAAAAGAAGTTCAGAGTAGATAGGCATGAAACTTTCTTATACAGGCCAAGACTTACCCAGACGAAGTTCAAGGGAAGCTGTGATGCTCACTGCCCTTGAAGGAGTCCACATGGAATGAAGAACTACTGTGGAAAGTCTACTAGTAACCACCATGTCTTGGGTCCTCTGGATGACCTATTGCAGGAGAAACATATTTAACAAATAAAATGTTTCACATAACTTCACAAAAAGTTGTTAGACTACATTCAGTAAAGCTGAATCATTTCGGATCAATTTACAATCATATAAAATACTATCATTTACAATCCCAATCAATATACAAAAATCACTTGCATTTCTATACACTAAAAACAATCAGAAACAAAAATTAAGAAAATCCCACTTATAATTGCATCCAAAAGAATAAAACATCTAACAACAAACTTAATCAAGGACATAAAAGACCAGTAGTCAGAAAACTAGAAAGCACTGATAAAGAAACCAAAGAAAACACAAACAAACAGAAAACTATTCCACACTCATGCACAGGAACAATGAGGAATTAAAATGTCCATTCCAACCAAAGTCATCAACAAATACACTGACTGCAATCACAAAATAATATTCAATGGCATGTTTCACAGAAATAGAAATATTCCTAATATTAGACTGCTAATATTGAATGGACCTTAAACGGCCAAAAAGACTCTGAGAAAGAAGAACACAGCTGGAGGCATCTTCCTCTCCCACTTCAAACTACATCACGGACCTGTAGTAACCACCACAGTGAGGAACTGGCAGGAACACAGACACATGGACTCCAGGAAAGAATAGAGAGCCCAGAAATGAACCCATATGTACGTGGTCAGTTCATGAAAATCAAACCAGGAACGAGCGACGAGGAAAGGACAGTCTTCTGAAGAAACAGTGACAGGAAAACTGGCCACCTACACTAAAGAACATCACTGGTCATCCTCTAGATCATCTAACAGAAATCTAACTAAAAACCCACCGTTTTGCACATGGAGCTCTTTCCCCCCTGAGTCCTTTGAGATGGAACTCCAGTCAGCCCTCAGCTGGACACAGGAAACGTCTACTTCGTCCTCATTTTCCCCTCTTGCAGCGCCTCCCTGCTGGTGGGCACTGAGGCAACCCTGCTCCTCTCAGCCTGGATGCAGCCCCGTTATCCAGAAGCCCGAGTCCTGGCGGTCCTGAGGAGAGACAGCTCCCGCCAGTTGGTCACCGAGCCCAGTCTGAAGGCAAAGCGTCCTGCGCCCGCGGGTCAGAGTGGGTTTTGGCGCCCCCTGCAGGCCGCCAGAGAAGAGCAGGCAGCCCCGCGCTCACAGACCTCAGAGGGCTCACCCAGAAACAGCTCTGCTGTGAGCACTCAGACTGGAAGCCCAAACTGAAATGGAGCAGAATAGCTCCATGACTCTCCTCAAAACATGGCTAGGGAACAATGAGAGCCTGTATGGAATGCAGCCATAAAAAGGAACCCATTTGAGTCACTTCTAATGAAGGGGATGAACCTAGAGCGTATTAAACCAGAAAGTCAGTCACAAGGAGAAAAACATGGAATCGAGAAGGATGGGTCTGACGAGTCTGTTCACATAGCTGCAATGGAGATGCAGACATAGAGAACAGACTTACAGACAACGGTGGGGAACAAGAGGGAGAGGGTGAGATGAATGGAGAGAGCAGCATGGATGCATGTACACCAACACTTGTAAATAGACAACCAGTGGGAATTTGCTGTATGACTCAGGGAACTCAAACTGGGGCTCTGTAATAACCTAGAGAGGTGGGAATGGGTGGGACGTGGGAGGAAGATTCAAGAGCAAGGGGACAAAGGTACACCTATGGTTAATTCATATTGATGTATGACAAATCAAACCAATATTGTAAAGCAATGATCAACCAACTAAACATAAATAACTGTTAAAAATAAAACATATGAAATGAACATAAACACAAACTGCAACAAGGCAATTCCATTTAAAAAACTATAAAAATTTTAGAAAACAACAAAAGATCTACATGACCTTTGGTCTGGTGATCAGTTCTAACACACGACAAAAAAGCCAACTTACCGAATTATAAATATAAGTTATTTAAAACATTGACTTTTATAATGTTATACATTTACTCTGTGGAGGACCTTACTCGAGAGAACCAAAAACAAACTGTTAAATGAACCACTGACCACCCACCCTTGCCAGGCAACAGAGAAAAGAAAACACTTGCTGGAGTCATCTTACAACAGGAGGTCCTGGTAAGGAACAAGGAACTAACAAGCTACCACCAACCAGAATTCTGGAGAGGTCAAAAGGAGATGGGAGACTCCAGTTCAGAGGTCCTACCAACCTCCCAGGATCCTCCTCACTGGAATCCACCTCAGCTGAATGATGCATGTGCCCCCAGGAAGGATCCCAATTCAGAATGACTAGCAAGAGACAAACCAGAAACTAACCCAATGACTATAAAATCTGAGACTGTGAGCCACGTGGCAGAGCAGTTCTCTCCGTCTCCCTCACCCTCCTGCCCTCCACCCCAGCATCCCTTCCCAATAAAGGCTCTCACTTGGATGGTACTCCTCTCCTCAGACAACTCATTTCCAAGTGTCAGACAAGAACCCACTCTCAAGTCCTGGAAGGTATCCCCCTTCCTTCATCAAAAGAAATATCCAGGAGAAAATATCTTCAAAATGCTATCTTGTAGAGAAGGAAATCGGAGAAGGCAATGGCAGCCCACTCCAGTACTATTGCCTGGAGAATCCCATGGACAGAGAAGCCTGAAAGGCTGCAACCCTGGGGTCGCTAAGAGTTGGACACGACTTCACTGAGTGACTTCACTTTCACTTTTCACTTTCATGCATTGGAGAAGGACATGGCAACCCACTCCAGTGTTCTTGCCTGGAGAATCCCAGGGACAGAGGAGCCTGGTAGGCCGCCATCTATGGGGTTGCACAGAGTCAGACACGACTGAAGCGACTTAGCAGCAGCAGCAGAGAAGGAAATGGCACCACCTCCAGTATTCTGGCCTCAGAAATCCCAGGGACAGAGGAGCTTGGTGGGCTACAGTCCAACAGCAGGGCATTTCTCAGGGGAGGAAACAGTCCCAGGAAAGTTGAGGCGCTCACCAAAAGCCCCAGAGCCTTTCATAGCACAGCCAGAACTGTGGCTGAGGATTCCCAGCTGCCAGGCCTCTTGATCCTGGCCTCTTTCACTAGATACATGTGTGGAAAACTAAAATCTAAAATATGCCCTGGTGGCTTCGTAGTAAAGAATCCATCTGCCAGTGCTGGAGATGCAGGTGTGATCCCTGCTATGGGAAGATCCCACATGCTACGGAGCCCGTGTGCCACAACTGCCCAGCCTGTGCTCTAGATCCTGGAAGCCACAATGCCGAGCTCACATACTGCAACTTCTGAAGCCCGTGAGCCTGTGCCCCACAAGAGGAGCCACTGCAGTGAGAAGCCCGCACACCACTAGTTATAGCTCACGCTCACCAAAACTAGAGAAAAGCCCACACATGAAGACGCAACTCAGCCAACAATAAATAAAATCGTTTTCCTTAAAAATGCATATCTGACAAAGAATCTGTACTCGAATTGTCCAAGAACGCTAGAGCAAACAATCCCATTCATAATTGGTAATGATTGAAATAGACACCCGGCCACTGAGGGTATACTGATAGTAAACTATCATACAAAACACTCAAGATACTGCTGGCATGCACGCAGAGCCCCCTTTAGAAGACAGTCTGACAGTTTTTTTCAGTAACCACATGGGACAAGCATTGAATTCTATACATGACAAGTGGTGGAAGCCAGGTATCTTACCATTGGAATGGGAAGTTACAGATAAACAAAAGGAAAGGTTACAATATCCATGTCATGGTGGATCCGGTGAGAGACATCATCACAAATTACCTTTAACTGAATATGTTCAAAGGTAAGCTGGACTATATATATATATATATATATATATATATATATATCTCCATGTATTGTCAGCTGAGCATATTTAGCTCCTACATGTATGTTTTAAATATCATTCTCTAATAAAAGGGAACAGGAAACGTCCCTGATGGCCCGGTGGTAAATGTCATGCGAGTTTATGTTCCTCGGTTCTTTGTCTCATCCCAACAAAGATTTGGAGCGACGGACATTAAAGCCCTTGTCACATCACAGCTCTCTGGTCTTGGACAAACCATGTTATAGCTCTTAGGCAAATCAGTGTTACAGCTCTATTTTATTTAGAAGATAGCAGAAGAATCCATCCTCAAAGTGTGAGGGCATGCCAACCCAAAGACTCAAAGAGAAGAGAGTGGAGGAGCGCACGGGCGGGGGTGGGGGGGGGAGAGAGAGAGAGAGAGAGAGAGAGAAAGAAAGAGCGCACGCACGCGGGAGAGAAAGAGAGTGAGAAAGCACTTTGGCTCCTCCTTTTATATGTTTTTTCCTCCACCTGGGCCTGCCCTATGCAAACTGGGCTTAGCCAGGAGTGCTGTTTGTTCTACCTGAAGTCTTCACTCTGTTCCTTGGATCTTCCTTTGACCTTTCTTTGTTCTATTTTCATGGGCTTTTCCCTTCCTTGTCTTTTAGCCACTGCCATTTTGGACTCCTTTTTCCTATTCTACCTACCTAACATTCCCCCCTCAAGAGATAGGAGGCCCAATTCTTTGGGAATAGGGGCATAGAGGTCTTTCTGGCTACTTCCTGCTGAACTGGGACGGCAAGGGGTTTTGGGCCTCCCCCTCTTGCTAGTCTCAAGCCTTGGAGTCCTTATAGCGGTGTCCATCTAAGGGTGTGTGATATTTTCCGTGGTCGGCTGTAGTTTTATGTCTTTGTTGAACTGGCACTGCACGTTGTAGCTTGTTGACCTTGTGGCAAAGGCTTAGCCTCTATGGTCTCAAAATTGGAGACTACTGCATCCCCGGCTCTTCTTTTTCCATCCAAGACAAAGCTGCTTCCATCCGTGTACCAGATTTCCTCAGAATTGGTCAGGGGATATTCTGACAATCCCTCTCGGGGTTTTGCCCAGTGCTCCAAGGTTTCTAGACAAGAGTGAAAGGGGAGAGAGCCCCTGGGGGTAGGCAGGAGGGTGGCTGGGTTAAGAACCTCACAAGGGGATATAGTGAGGCTTGGATTTTCCATCAGCATTACTTGATATCTGAGGAGTCTTTGATCGGACATCCATAAATGGCCTCTCCCGTTTAGGAGTTGTTTTACTTTGTGGCTGGTAAAAATAGTTTGCCCCCAAAGGAGAGTTTTAAAGCATCTTCTATCATGATTGCAATAGCTGCAAGATTTCAAAGGCAGCGTGGGGCAGTCTCGGGCAGTTGGATGGAGCCTCTTGGATAAGTAAGCTACAGGCTGGGGCTCAGATCCCAACTTTTGAGTTAACACTCCCAAGGCTATTCCCTCTCTTTCATGGACATAATGTTCAAACGCTTTTTCTGGGTCTGACAACCTCAAGGCAGGTGCCTAAGTTAACGTCTGTTTTAGTGCAGCCTCTGCCTTCTTTTGAGGAACTCCCCCCATCAGTGGGATTGAATCATCTCATCCCTTTAAGCTTTCATATAAGGGCTGGGCAATTAAACCATAGTTGGGTGTCCAGATTCTACAATATCCAGTTAGCCCCAGGAAAGCTCCCAATTGTTTTCGAGTCGTAGGGGAGGGCAACTGGAGGATTCCTTGTACCCGATCAGAGGACAGCCTCCTGGACCCGCGTGTAATCTGAACTCCCAGGTAAGTGACCTTTGTCTCAATCGTCTATGCCTTAGCACGGGAGACTTTATATCCCCTTTCTGCCAAGAAATTTAGAACCTGAATTGCATGTTGTTGGGCACTTTTCTCATCTGGAGAGCACATTAGTAGGTCATCTATGTATTGTAATATTTTCCCATTAGGTCCCAGGTCCAGATCTAGGAGATGCCAGCTAAAGGCCTGTCCAAACAGGTGGGGGCTATCTCTGAACCCCTGAGGTAATACTGTCCAAGTCATCTGTTGGTGTTTTTCTCCTGGGGCCTCCCACTCAAAGGCAAAAAGATATTGGGATTTTTTAGCCAGTGGTATGCAAAATATGCATCTTTATGCCAACACTATAAACCACTTGGCACTGGGTGGGATTTCTCCCAAGATTACATAGGGATTGGGTACTATGGGATAGAGGGGGACTACAGCTTGATTTATGATCCAGAGAGCTTGGACCATTCACCAGGTTCTGTCTTTTTTCTTTTTTTTTTTTTTTTTCAAAAATTTTATTTAAAAAAAAATCACATGCTCCCCATCCTGAACCCTCCTCCCTCCCAACCTCCCCATACCATCCCCCTGGGCCTTCCCAGCGCACCAGCCCCAAGCATCCAGCATCGTGCACTGAACCTGGACTGGCATCTCGTTTCATACATGACATTTCACATGTTTCAATGACATTCTCCCAAATCTTCCCACCCTCTCCCACAGAGTCCATAAGACTGTTCTATACATCAGTGTCTCTTTTGCTGTCTCGTACACAGGGTTATCGTTACCATCTTTCTAAATTCCATATACATGCGTTAGTATACTGTATTTATGTTTTTCCTTCTGGCTTACTTCACTCTGTATAATAGGCTCCAGTTTCATCCACCTCATTAGAACTGATTCAAATGTATTCTTTTTAATGGCTGAGTAATACTCCATTGTGTATATGTACCACAGCTTTCTTATCCATTCATCTGCTGATGGACATCTAGGTTGCTTCCATGTCCTGGCTATTATAAACAGTGCTTCGATGAACATTGGGGTACACGTGTCTCTTTCCCTTCTGGTTTCCTCAGTGTGTATGCCCAGCAGTGGGATTGCTGGATCATAAGGCAGTTCTATTTCCAGTTTTTTAAGGAATCTCCACACTGTTCTCCATAGTGGCTGTACTAATTTGCATTCCCACCAACAGTGTAAGAGGGTTCCCTTTTCTCCACACCCTCTCCAGCATTTATTATTTGTAGACTTTTGGATCGCAGCCATTCTGACTGGTGTGAAATGGTACCTCATAGTGGTTTTGATTTGCATTTCTCTGATAAAGAGTGATGTTGAACATCTTTTCAAGTGTTTGTTAGCCATCTGTATGTCTTCTTTGGAGAAATGTCTATTTAGATCTTTGGCCCATTTTTTGATTGGGTCATTTATTTTTCTGGAGTTGAGCTGTAGGAGCTGCTTGTATATTTTTGAGATTAGTTGTTTGTCGGTTGCTTCATTTGCTATTATTTTCTCCCATTCTGAAGGCTGTCTTTTCACCTTGCTAATAGTTTCCTTTGATGTGCAGAAGCTTTTAAGTTTAATTAGGTCCCATTTGTTTATTTTTGCTTTTATTTCCAATATTCTGGGAGGTGGGTCATAGAGGATCCTGCTGTGATGTATGTCAGAGAGTGTTTTGCCTATGTTCTCCTCTAGGAGTTTTATAGTTTCTGGTCTTATGTTGAGATCTTTAATCCATTTTGAGTTTATTTTTGTATATGGTGTTAGAAAGTGTTCTAGTTTCATTCTTTTACAAGTGGTTGACCAGATTTCCCAGCACCACTTGTTAAAGAGATTGTCTTTAATCCACTGTATATTCTTGCCTCCTTTGTCAAAGATAAGGTGTCCATATGTGCGTGGATTTATCTCTGGGCTTTCTATTTTGTTCCATTGATCTATATTTCTGTCTTTGTGCCAGTACCATACTGTCTTGATAACTGTGGCTTTGTAGTAGAGCCTGAAGTCAGGTAGGTTGATTCCTCCAGTTCCATTTTTCTTTCTCAAGATCGCTTTGGCTATTCGAGGTTTTTTGTATTTCCATACAAATTGTGAAATTATTTGTTCTAGCTCTGTGAAGAATACTGTTGGTAGCTTGATAGGGATTGCATTGAATCTATAAATTGCTTTGGGTAGTATACTCATTTTCACTATATTGATTCTTCCAATCCATGAACATGGTATATTTCTCCATCTATTAGTGTCCTCTTTGATTTCTTTCACCAGTGTTTTATAGTTTTCAATATATAGGTCTTTAGTTTCTTTAGGTAGATATATTCCTAAATATTTTATTCTCTTCGTTGCAATGGTGAATGGAATTGTTTCCTTAATTTCTCTTTCTGTTTTCTCATTATTAGTGTATAGGAATGCAAGGGATTTCTGTGTGTTGATTTTATATCCTGCAACTTTACTATAATCATTGATTAGTTCTAGTAATTTTCTGGTGGAGTCTTTAGGGTTTTCTATGTAGAGGATCATGTCATCTGCAAATAGTGAGAGTTTTACTTCTTCTTTTCCAATTTGGATTCCTTTTATTTCTTTTTCTGCTCTGATTGCTGTAGCCAAAACTTCCAAAACTATGTTGAATAGTAATGGTGAAAGTGGGCACCCTTGTTTTGTTCCTGACTTTAGAGGAAATGCTTTCAATTTTTCACCATTGAGGATAATGTTTGCTGTGGGTTTGTCATATATAGCTTTTATTATGTTGAGGTATGTTCCTTCTATTCCTGCTTTCTGGAGAGTTTTTATCATAAATGGGTGTTGAATTTTGTCAAAGGCTTTCTCTGCATCTATTGAGATAATCATATGGTTTTTGTTTTTCAATTTGTTAATGTGGTGTATTACATTGATTGATTTGCGGATATTGAAGAATCCTTGCATCCCTGGGATAAAGCCCACTTGGTCATGGTGTATGATCTTTTTAATGTGTTGTTGGATTCTGATTGCTAGAATTTTGTTTAGGATTTTTGCATCTATGTTCATCAGTGATATTGGCCTATAGTTTTCTTTTTTTGTGGCATCTTTGTCAGGTTTTGGTATTAGGGTGATGGTGGCCTCATAGAATGAGTTTGGAAGTTTACCTTCCTCTGCAATTTTCTGGAAGAGTTTGAGCAGGATAGGTGTTAGCTCTTCTCTAAATTTTTGGTAGAATTCAGCTGTGAAGCCGTCTGGACCTGGGCTTTTGTTTGCTGGAAGATTTTTGATTACAGTTTCAATTTCCATGCTTGTGATGGGTCTGTTAAGGTTTTCTATTTCTTCCTGGTCGAGTTTTGGAAAGTTGTACTTTTCTAAGAATTTGTCCATTTCTTCCTCGTTGTCCATTTTATTGGCATATAATTGTTGATAATAGTCTCTTATGATCCTTTGTATTTCTATATTGTCTGTTGTGATCTCTCCACTGTCATTTCTAATTTTATTGATTTGATTTTTCTCCCTTTGTTTCTTGATGAGTCTGGCTAATGGTTTGTCAATTTTATTTATCCTTTCAAAGAACCAGCTTTTGGCTTTGTTGATTTTTGCTATGGTCTCTTTTGTTTCTTTTGCATTTATTTCTGCTCTAATTTTTAAGATTTCTTTCCTTCTACTAACCCTGGGGTTCTTCATTTCTTCCTTTTCTAGTTGTTTGAGGTGTAGAGTTAGGTTATTTATTTGACTTTTTTCTTGTTTCTTGAGGTGTGCCTGTATTGCTATGAACTTTTCCCTTAGGACTGCTTTTACTGTGTCCCACAGGTTTTGGGTTGTTGTGTTTTCATTTTCATTCGTTTCTATGCAAATTTTGATTTCTTTTTTGATTTCTTCTGTGATTTGTTGGTTATTCAGCAGCGTGTTGTTCAGCCTCCATATGTTGGAATTTTTAATAGTTTTTCTCCTGTAATTGAGATCTAATCTTACTGCATTGTGGTCAGAAAAGATGCTTGGAATGATTTCTATTTTTTTGAATTTACCAAGGCTAGCTTTATGGCCCAGGATGTGATCTATCCTGGAGAAGGTTCCATGTGCGCTTGAGAAAAAGGTGAAATTCATTGTTTTGGGATGAAATGTCCTATAGATATCAATTAGGTCTAACTGGTCTATTGTATCGTTTAAAGTTTGTGTTTCCTTATTAATTTTCTGTTTAGTTGATCTATCCATAGGTGTGAGTGGGGTATTAAAGTCTCCCACTATTATTGTGTTATTGTTAATTTCTCCTTTCATACTTGTTAGCATTTGTCTTACATACTGCGATGCTCCCGTGTTGGGTGCATATATATTTATAATTGTTATATCTTCTTCTTGGATTGATCCTTTGATCATTATGTAGTGACCTTCTTTGTCTCTTTTCACAGCCTTTGTTTTAAAGTCTATTTTATCTGATATGAGTATTGCTACTCCTGCTTTCTTTTGGTCCCTATTTGCATGGAAAATCTTTTTCCAGCCCTTCACTTTCAGTCTGTATGTGTCCCCTGTTTTGAGGTGGGTCTCCTGTAGACAACATATGTAGGGGTCTTGTTTTTGTATCCATTCAGCCAGTCTTTGTCTTTTGGTTGGGGCATTCAACCCATTTACGTTTAAGGTAATTACTGATAAGTATGATCCCGTTGCCATTTACTTTATTGTTTGGGGTTCGAATTTATACACCATTTTTGTGTTTCCTGTCTAGAGAATATCCTTTAGTATTTGTTGTAGAGCTGGTTTGGTGGTGCAGAATTCTCTCAGCTTTTGCTTATCTGAGAAGCTTTTGATTTCTCCTTCATACTTGAATGAAATCCTTGCTGGGTACAATAATCTGGGCTGTAGGTTATTTTCTTTCATCATTTTAAGTATGTCTTGCCATTCCCTCCTGGCTTGAAGAGTTTCTATTGAAAGATCAGCTGTTATCCTTATGGGAATTCCCTTGTGTGTTATTTGTTGTTTTTCCCTTGCTGCTTTTAATATTTGTTCTTTGTGTTTGATCTTTGTTAATTTGAGTAATATGTGTCTTGGGGTGTTTCGCCTTGGGTTTATCCTGTTTGGGATTCTCTGGGTTTCTTGGACTTGGGTGATTATTTCCTTCCCCAGTTTAGGGAAGTTTTCAACTATTATCTCCTCAAGTATTTTCTCATGGTCTTTCTTTTTGTCTTCTTCTTCTGGAACCCCTATGATTCGAATGTTGTAGCGTTTAATATTGTCCTGGAGGTCTCTGAGATTGTCCTCATTTCTTTTAATTCGTTTTTCTTTTATTCTCTCTGATTCATTTATTTCTACCATTCTATCTTCTAATTCACTAATCCTATCTTCTGCCTCTGTTATTCTACTATTTGTTGCCTCCAGAGTGTTTTTAATTTCATTTATTGCATTATTCATTGTATATTGACTCTTTTTTATTTCTTCTAGGTCCTTGTTAAACCTTTCTTGCATCTTCTAAAGACCTTTTCCATAAAGATAGGATAACGCTCACAGATCTGTTGAGGACTATCCATTATGGCCAGGTTTCCAAAGAACTTCACAAACCCTGGCAAATAGAAGCTAGAGAAAGGGTCTGCATCTGCCCCAACAATTATGTTAGAAATCTGATCAATGACTCCTTCTTGAGCAAGGTACTGTCGTCCATGATGAGTACAGGCCAGCGATGTCACCATTTCTATACAGGTGGCTCTGACCAGCACATCCTCACCAGTCAGTTCTCGGAGGAGCTGGGTTACCAACCCACTGGTGGTACAGCAGTTCAGAGACTCTGGTGACACAGAAGAGATCTCCACAATCAGCTCATACACTCTATACCGAACAATGTCATTTGTTTTCATGACACTTTTCAAATCATCCAGCAGATTACTTTCAAATAAAGCCTCCAGTCCAGCTTGGGTCAGTGATATTCTTGACAGGGATTTAATGGCCGTTTTAGCTACTGACAGATTCTCTCCACCAATACAATAAACAATTTGTTTCAGTAATTCAGCATTATTTAGAATCTCAGTAACAGCATCAGAATTTTCAACAATCCTTCCAACCTGGGACAGAGTGAGGATTTTTACAGAATCATTAGGGTGAGTCAGTCCTCTCTGCAGGTCAACCCTGAGGTTCCGGGCCACATGAACGGGCTCCAAAGCTTGCAGCAATCTCTCCAGAATGGATACACACAAAGTAGTCTGTTCCCGATGGTTCTCGTTGAGGAGGGAGAAGAGCGGACCAAGGCGCAGTTCCGCCGCTTGTTCGCGGAGCTCGCTGAGCGGCACCGACTGCAGCAGCGACTGCAGAGCGCGCAGCTCCTCCAGCGGCGCCTCCAGCCGCGAAACCTCCCTCAGCAGCGCCAGCGCCTGGGCCGCCATGATGCCCCCTCCCGCCAGGGTTCGCCAGTCAGCCCGCCCCGCTCCTGGTTCGCGGGGCGCTTCTTCGAGCCTCGCGAGATCTGCCCTCTTTTTTCTTTACTGAGAGGATTGGGGTGTTACATGGCAAACTGGTGGGGACCAATAGCCCACAAGGAATTTATTTATTAAAGGCTGTAGTCCCTCCTGAGCCTCTTTTGAGAGGATATTGTTTCCGGTTAGGAAACTGAGTGGGATCTCGGAGGACAATGATGACTGGTTCAGCTTGGTAGGCTCGTCCAGGAATCTCCTGGTCCCACACCTGGGGGTTAAATTTGTCTTCTCATAGTTTTTGGCCCCTCTCTATTGAATGTATAATGGGTTCTTCAGTAGGAACCAGGAGCTGTAGAGCTCTAGGGGCTGAAAAACTTCCCATCACAAGGGTGGTTCCCAGTTTAGTGAGTATCTCTCTTCCCAATAAGGGAGTAGGACACTCAGGGACCACCAGAAACTGGTGGGAAAATATTTGTCCATCCCAGCAACAAAGAAGTGCTCGGGTGAATCTTTTAGTAGTTGTTTTTCCTGTAGCACCCAAAATGGTACAGATTTGGGAGGAGAAGGTTCCGGAGTAGGAGATCAAGACAGAGTAGGTAGCTCCTGTGTCAACCAAGAAATTCTGGGACCTACCTGCCACATCCAGTTGCACCCTTGGCTCCAGCCCCGTGATGGTTATCTGTGACAGGCGGGCTGCCTGGAGCGGGCCGCTTCAGTCCTCTTGAACCATCGTGAGGGTAGGATTGGCGCTTGACCTTGAGTCTCTTGGGTCCTGAGGGCAGAGTGCCACCCAATGTCCCAGTTGATGGCATTTGTGGCAAGCCGTTCTAGGAGACTTGTCACGGTTTGGACACTCTTTGGCCCTATGCCCCGCCTGTCTACAGATCAGGCATTTGTCTCGTGCCTTGTCCTTCAAGGACTTGGGGTTTGCCATAGGGCTTCTCTGGTGGGTGGCCAGCATCTGGGCATGCCTTGTCTCTTTATTTGCCTCCTTCTCCTGGGCCTTGGCCTCCTTCTCCTGTTCTCCATTATAAAAGGTATTGGTGGCTGTCTGAACCATCTCATCTAAAGAGGCAGCAGGGTCCTGCTGTTGTAGCTGTTGTAACTTAATTCTGATATCTGATGCACATTGGGACAGGAATTTGTCCTTTAAAATCACCCGTCCCTCATAAGAGTCTAAGTTCAGATTGGTAGACTTTTGGAGTGCCTCTTTTAGCCTTTCCAGAAAGGCAATGGGGTTCTCATTGGGCTCCTGAGTTATTGCTGAGACTGGGCACAGTCCCACAAGTAATAGGCTTTTTTGTTTTCATGAGTGGATTTCCTTAGGGGTGAGTCTTTCTGAAGCTTATCCTACCCAGAACTGTTGCAACCTGAGAGCCAGGCGTCCCCGGGTCAGGGTGCAGATCCCCAGGCAGGCTAAGGCATGACAGCCTCCTAGAGATGGAATCCACAGGCAGGTCGAGGCATGACGGCCTCCTGAGAATTGGATCCCTGGGCAGGTCGAGGCGTGATGACCTCCTGGGACCCCTGGGACTAGTGGATCCCCGAACAGGTTGAGGCGTGACAACCTTTCAAAGACCAATCCCTAGGCTGGTCAAGGCGTGATGACCTCCTGGGACCCCCGGACTGGAGTTGGGCATCCCCAAGATCTCCCGTGTGACCAGTACTGGGTAGGAATAGGGGGTCGGATATTATAGAGTATTTCCCTCCCAAGGCCAGCTATTTTCTGGTTGTCTCTCCAGAAGATTGTAGAGGCAAACTTGTGGGTCTAGATGGAGCTCAGGAAAAGAGCATGAAACAGGAGGGAAGGGGGCAGAGCACAACCTTTGAAAGAATGACAAAGCACAAGGGTATAATGTAAACCAATTAAAATCAATTGGGTCCAAGATGACAAGTCAAATTCAAGTAAACCTTAATCCCCAATCTATAAGCCAACAGACACACTAGAGGTGGCAGGACAGCTCCAAGGCACAAGGTCAATAGAGGGAGGAGTGGGTGGTTCCCCAAAGGCTGGGATGATCCTCCCGCTCATTAGCATATGAATTCCACCCCCTCACAAAACCTAGCCAGGCCTAATTCCAGGGCCCCAGCCCTTGCCCTCAGCAATGGTTCACACCCTGAAGAGTGGCTTCTCTCTTTGTCTCTCAATGAATTTTTGCAATGAGATATCAGAGCCTGAGTTTCATTAGTTTTGGCGGGGCTTGAGTCCCACGAGAGAGCTGAAGGACAGGAGGAAAAAGCAGTGGGGAAAACGTGCAAAGGAATCCCCTTCATAGCCCGCTGGAAAATTTACTAAATATCTGACCGGTGCTCACAGTTTCATTGGTCTGATCCTTGGCACAGAGAACAGAAAAGACAGAAGAACCCCCACTGGCTTGTGTAACAGCTACTGGGGCTCAGCAGATAGCGCCTTTGGGACATGCTGAGGAGTAGCCTCTCCAGAGTCCCTAATTGTGCCCCCTGCCGCCCGCCTGTTCACGGGAGGTTCGAGGAAACAAGAGATTGTAAACGTCCCTCCAGCTATAGGAATGAGGACTGCTTACCTTAACCGAAGGTCTTCTGGAATCTGAGACTGGGCCGCATGAGCTTTCTGCTGAGTTCGTTTTTCACTGTCCCGGTTTCCAGCATGATGGTTTCCTTTCCCTGCACTGGGTTTCTTCACCTTCCGCTTCTAGCACGGGAGCTTTGCTGAGTTGGGATCCTGCTGTGCTTGGCCTCTTCCACGCGGAGGTTGTTTCAGCCAGGTTAAACCCGAGTCATGGCACCATAGCTGTCACACGAGTGTATATTCCTCAGTTCTTTGTTTTGTCGCAACAAAGATTTAGAGCGATGGACATTAAAGCCCTCGGCGCATCACAGCTCTCGGGTCTTGGACAAACTGTGTTATAGCTCTTAGGCAAATCAGTGTTACAGCTCTATTTTATTTAGAAGATAGCAGGAAAATCCATCCTCGAAGCGTGAGGGCATGCCAACCCAAAGACTCGAATAGAAGAGAGTGGAGGAGCAGGCAGGGGAGGGAGAGAGTCAGAGAGGGAGGGAGAGAGTGAGGGAGAGAGAAAGAGCATGCACGTGGGAGAGAAAGAGCGAGAAAGCACTTTGGCTCCTCCTTTTATACGTTTGTTCCTCCACCTGGGCCTGCCCTATGCAAATTGGGCTTAGCCAGGGTTAGTTCCACCTGAGGTCTTCACTCTGTTCCTCGGACCATCCTTTGACCTTCCTTTGTTCTATTTTCGCGGGCTTTTCCCTTCCTTGTCTTTTAGCCACCACCATTTTGGACTCCTTTTCCCTATTCTACCTACCTAACAGTAAAGAATCTGCCTACCAATGCAGGGAACACGGGTTCAATCCCTGGTCCTAGAAGATTCCACACGCCCAGAGGCAACTAAGCCCCTGAATAACTATTGAAGTTTGCATGCTCCAGAGCCCAAGTTCTGCAACCAGAGAAAGCACTGCAATGAGAAGCCATGGCACGGCAACTAGAGGGCAGCCTCCGCTCACTACAACTAGACAAACTAGCAATACAGACCCAGCACAGTCAAAAGCAATTCACGGCCACTAGAGGGCAGCCTCCGCTCACTACAACTAGACAAACTAGCAATACAGACCCAGCATAGTCAAAAGTAATTCACGGCCACTAGAGGGCAACCTCCGCTCCCTACAACTAGACAGACTAGCAATAAAGACCCAGCACCGTCAAAAGTAATTCACGGCCACTAGAGGGCAGCCTCCGCTCACTACAACTAGACAAACTAGCAATAAAGACCCAGCATAGTCAAAAATAATTTAATGTTAAAAAAAAGGACAGTTCTTTGAAGAAATGACTGAGACAGGGGGTGAGACTGTAAATATATGAGTCAGGGTAATCTTAAATTATGAGAAAGTAAAGACAACTATCAAGCTGTCCAAACTGATAAAAATGAATCATTACACAGTTTTATCTGTATATACTAGCAAATAACAATCTGAAAGGAATTTTTTTTAAAAAACTCCCTTTCAGTAATGTCAACATGAATAAAATACTTTGCCATGGAGACTGGCACACTGGAAATTATACACGATGGCTGAAAATACCCTAAATACATGTACAGGTGTTCCATAGCGATGGAAAGACTTAAGTTGGCAATACCATGGAATGCATCTTCAATCTGAAATGAAGATTCAATATAAATTACAAAAGGCTGAAAGGTTGTTGCTAAACCACAAAAGATGCCAGGATTCTTGGCCTCCAGAGGAGAAGAGTTCAATCCAGGGCCAGTGACGAAGCTTGATTGCTCAGAGGTTTTGTGTTATAAAGTTTTATTAAACTATAAGAGATAGAGAAAGCTGCTGACATAGACATCAGAAGAGGGAAGAAAGAGTATCCCCTGCTAGTCTTTAGCCAGATGTTATACAGCCACTAGCAGTCCGCTAATTAAAGAAAGACAATGTCTCAGAGAATGGCACCAGGCCCCTCACCCGCAACATGCATTGAGATAACACTGGCAGCAGGTGAGTCATCCCAGGCCATAAAATGATTGACATGAATCTTGAAGAAAGGCAGATTTCCAAGCAAATATATAGTTTCATTAACATAGATTAGGAGAACCAGGTATGAGTAAGACATACTGGTTTGACGAGTCAGTTCTGAGCCTTTAGGGGGAACCAACCTGAAGACAGAGTCTTGGGTAAATACATAGCACATTAACATGGCTTAAGACAAACATTTCCATAAGAAAAGTGCATTGCTTAGCTCAAGGTTTGACAAAAGTTAAATTCAGGTGGAGCCAGGAGTCGTCATGGCAACACAGAATTTTCAGAGCAACTTCCTTTTAAATTTGTATTGAGATGGAGAAAAATTGCAACACTAGTTTCTTTCCTCCTGCCTCTTAGTGAAGTGAAGTCGCTCAGTCCGACTCTTAGCAACCTCATGGACTGCAGCCTACCAGGCTCCTCCATCCATGGGATTTTCCAGGCAAGAGTACTGGAGTGGGGTGCCATTGCCTTCTACGTGATATTAAGTATAAAATTCACCTAATCATTTCACTGCTGCTAAGTTGCTTCAGTCGTGTCTGACTCTGTGCAACCCCATAGAAGGCAGCCCACCAGGCTCCCCCGTCCCTGGGATTCTCCAGGCAAGAACACTGGAGTGGGTTGCCATTTCCTTCTGCAACGCATGAAAGTGAAAACTGAAAGTGACGACACTCAGTCATATCCAACTCTTAGTGATCCCATGGACTGCAGCCTACCAGGCTCCTCTGTCCATGGGATTTTCCAGGCAAGAGTACTGGAGTGGGTTGCCATTGCCTTCTCTTAAGAGAGAGATAAAAAAATGTCTGACACTTGCAGCCTATTTTCTCTGTCTGGAGACCCCTGGCCTTCCTGCCTTTTACCCTCTCCAGGCCTGTAGGAAGCAATACACAAGCTGACCCTAACATACACGTGGAATGACAAGGGACTCCAAGGAGCCAAAACAATCACATGAATCTGCAGTTCAAACGTCCTCTGGTATGCTGTGCTAAGTCACTTCAGTCACATCTGACTGTCAGAGCCCGCCAGGCTCCTCTGTCCATGGGAATTCCAGGCAAGAATACTGGAGTGGGTTGCCGTGCCCTCCTCCAGAGGATCTTCCCAATCCAGGGATCGAATTCCTGCATTGGTAGATAGGTTCTTTACCACTAGCACCACCTGGGGCAAAAGTGCCTAAATGGAGATCAGGGAAACCCAGTTAGGAGAAGAGACTCAGAGACAAGGAAGTGAGGGAAGGAGATTCTTAGCCACATTCAGAGAAGCCCTGCAGGTAGTTCTGCAGGTGGAAGAGGAGGAGGAAGCAGGCTGGAGCTGTGTAGAAGATGAAAGAGGGAACTAAAGCAGGGGCCCCCAACCTCTAGGATCTAATGCCTGATGATCTGAGGTGGAGCTGATCAAATAATAGAAATAAGTGTTCGGTCACTCAGCCATGTCCAACCCTTTGTGACCCTATGGACTGTAGCCCACAAGACTCCTCAGTCCATTGAATTCTCCAGGCAAGAATACTGGAGTGGGCTGTCATTTCCTTCTCCAGGAGATCTTCCCAACCCAGGGATTGAACCCGGGTCTCCTGCAATGCAGGTAGACTACCGACTGAGCCACCAGGGAACAGAAAGAGTGCACAATAAATGGACTGCACTTGAAACATCCCAAAACCTTCCCCCACCCTGTCTGTCAAAAAAAAAAATTGTCTTCCAAAAAAACTCCCAAGGTCAAGGAAGGAACTTCAAGTGTACTCAGCTGTCCCAGGTTGCTGGCTTAGGGAGATGCTGAAGCAGGGGTATCCCAAGAGGTAGACCCTCCCTTGTGTGGGGTCAACAGACCTCCGATGGCCTTGGTGATGATGGGAGAGATTTGTTTCATTTTTTGTTTTAATATCCTTGTGGGATAAACTTAAAACTTAGCAACTGTTACAGCCTTCCTAAGAAAAAGTTTTCTTTCTTTACTGATCCATGAAGTACCAACTATAATGATCACTGTTCTAATATACCTCATAGTGTTGCTGACACTATGGATATAATTGTGTGAAATTGAACTTGTTCAATAAAAATGATGAAGCATCTGCCCTGTGGCCAGATGCCTTCTATGGTTTCACACTGATGCCTTTGCAAAAATACTGCTCCTTCAAGATATATGGAAAAGACTTTTCTAAGCTTACCCATAAACATTTTTTTTGTTTGTTTGTTATTTGGTAAGCTGGTAAGACTGGAATTTAGTCTATTCTCTAGGTTAAGAGAACACAGTTTGCTTAGAATGAAGCTTTCGATCACAGATTATGAATTTCTTTTCCTTTCAGTGATTTATATTATATATATATATTATATATATATATTATATATATATATTTTTTTTTTTACTTCAGTAAAGTAAATAAGCATTATTTAAGATTATGGTACATGTAGGATGGAGCAAGCTTTCCCCACTCCTGCAAATTCCCTTAACCCCTCAGATTCTTCTGATGGGACCAAGGTCTCACTTCCCTCCAGAGGGACAATCCAAGCTTTTTATCAGCTGATCTGTCCCTGATATCAGAGTCAATTTGAGCATTATTTGGTCTATAATTTAGCCATGAAACTGACTACATAAAGGAAAGATGACTTTTCGATGCAGGATGGCCATGATATTCCTTGGATTTCAGAGAAAATTGGTTAAAATAAAACTTTTTTTTTTCTTGGAAACTGCAAAGCTAGTTCTTTTAGCATTTGCAATTGAAAACCTCTAGGTTGTAAGGTCAGTTTTCATTCCAGTCCCAAAAAAAGGCAATGACAAAGAATGTTCAAACTGCCTCGCAGTTGCACTCATCTCACACGCTAGTAAAGTAATGCTCAAAATTCTCCAAGCCAGGCTTCAACACTACGTGAACCATGAACTTCCAGATGTTCAAGCTGGATTTAGAAAAGGCAGAGGAACCACAGACCAGATTGCCAGCATCCACTGGATCAAGGAAATTGCAAGAGAGTTGCAGAGAAACATATATTTCTGCTTTAATGACTATGCCAAAGCCTTTGACTGTGTGGATCACAATAAAGTGGGGAAAATTCTGAAAGAGATGGGAATATCACACCACCTGACCTGCCTCTTGAGAAATCTGTATGCAGGTCAGGAAGCAACAGTAAGAACTGGACATGGAACAACAGACTGGTACCAAATAGGAAAAGGAGTATGTCAAGGCTGTATATTGTCACCCTGCTTATTTAACTTATACGCAGAGTACATCGTGAGAAACGCTGGGTTGGATGAAGCACAAGCTGGAATCAAGATTGCCAGAAGTATCAATAACCTCAGATATGCAGATGACACCACCCTTATGGCAGAAAGGGAAGAACTAAAGAGCCTCTTGATAAAAGTGAAAAAGGAGAGTGTAAGAGCTATCTTAAAGCTCAACATTCAGAAAACTAAGATCATGGCATCTGGCCTCATCACTTCATGGCAAATAGATGGGAAAACAGTGGAAACAGCGGCAGACTTTATTTTGGGGGGCTCGGAAATCACTGCAGATGGTGACTGCAGCCATGAAATTAAAAGAGGCTTGCTACTGCTGCTGCTAAGTCACGTCAGTCGTGTCTGACTCTGTGCGACCCCATAGAAGGCAGCCCATCAGGCTCCCCTGTCCCTTGGGTTCTCCAGACAAGAACACTGGAGTGGGTTGCCATGTCCTCCTCCAATGCATGAAAGTGAAAAGTGAAAGTGAAGTCACTCAGTCGTGTCTGACTCTTAGCGACCCCATGGACTTCAGCCTACCAGGCTCGTCCGTCCATGGGACTTTCCAGGCAAGAGTACTAGAGTGGGGTGCCACTGTCTTTTCCAAAAAGACGCTTACAACTTGGAAAGAAAGTGATGACCAAACTAGACAGCATGCTAAAAAGCAGAGATGTTACTTTGCCAACAAAGATCTGTCTAGTCAAGGCTATGGTTTATCCATGTGTCATGTATGGATGTGAAAGTTAGACTATAAAGAAAGTTGACCACCAAAGACTTGATGCTTTTGAACTGTGGAGACCCAACCACTCCATCCTAAAGGAAATCAGGCCTGAATATACATTGGAAGGACAAATATGAACCTGAAACTCCAATACTTTGGCCACTTGATGCAAAGAGCTTACTCATTTGGAGGTCACTTTGATTTGCCTGTGAGTGTTGGGAGCCCAACCTAGGTGCAGGGCCTCAGGGGCAATTGCTACTGAATAATGACATTAAAACAAGTGCATTCCAGCCCTGTGTGACTCTCAGCACACAAGAGACTGGGAAAGCTATCTATCTTGGAGGAAGGAAAGGCAGGCAAGAGAATGTGTTTTCAGGGCTCTCCTCGCAGCTGGGGTTTGGCTCCTCGGAGGTCAGACCACCAAGCCTGCTTCAAGGGCCTCAATTCCCAAGTCAGGGCCGTGTGTCACCCTACACTTTCTGAGCCTTGCAAACACATTTCTAGGTCAGCGCAGTACTGCCCATGGGGAAGGAGGCTTCCGGGCACCTGGCACCTCCCATGGGCGTGCCATGCTGGGGTCACCTAGCTGAGGGCACCTGGCACTTTCCATGGGCCCCTGGCGAAGAGTGGCAGGCGCAGCCCTGGCTTGCGAAAAACCGAAGCGGAGAGTACAGCTAGCTCTGGTAGAAGGAAGCAAACAGCCACGGGAGGCCTTTGCAAGCAGTTGCTGGGCCGCCCCACGTTAAGGCTCCCCGGGCAAAAAATCACTAAAAATTTGTAACACCAATAATGTTTCACCAATAATTTAGAAAGTATTCCTGATTATGTGTTGAGAATAATTACTGTAAAACCATTTGTTGCTGTTCACTCACTCGGTCGCGTCTGCCTCTTTGTGACCCCATGTGCTGCAGCATGCCAGCCTTCCTGTCCTTCACTGTCCCCCGGAGATCGCTCAAACTCAAGTCCATTGAGTAAATGATTATAAAGGACTCTACTTTTTAACAGATGTGTATTCTAACTACCAGTGTACTTTTTCACTTTTAGAAAGTAGAATTTGAAAATGAATAAATTACATATGAATCCAAAATTTGCCTAATTCACAAATAGAAATATTTAATTCCCTCCACTTTTCTATCCATGGAATATCCTGTTTAACTTTGTATTATATTTAGCGTACAGAGAAGGTGATGGCACCCCACTCCAGTACTCTTGCCTGGAAAGTCCCATGGATGGAGGAGCCTGGTAGGCTGCAGTCTATGGGGTCGCTAGGAGTCAGACACGACTGAGCAACTTCACTTTCACTTTTCACTTTCATGCATTGGAGAAGGAAATGGCAACCCACTCCAGTGTTCTTGCCTGGAGAATCCCAGGGACGGGGGAGCCTGGTGGGCTGCCATCTATGGGGTCGCACAGAGTCGGACACGACTGAAGCGACTTAGCAATAGCAAGCAATATTTAGCATAATGAACATTTGTTAAAATAAATGTCTATTAAAACAAATAAAATATTACATATTAAAGTTTTACTCCACTGAGAAGTAAATATGGGAGCAGGATATTTTAAAATGTGTTTATTCTCTCTATTACTTAATATGACTAAAAATCTAAACCTAAAATATTGCATATATTTATAAACATTATTTTTATTAAACATCAATTTTTGGCTTCAGAAAATTATAAATAGACAGGAGAGTTTGAGAGGCGGTATATTTATTTGTTCTGATATTCTGCATCAGAACTTCTGGGGAACTTCCCTGGTGTCTCAGATGGTAAAGCATCTGCCTGCAATGCAGGAGACCTGGGTTCAATCCCTGGGTCAGGAAGATCCCCTGGAGAAGGAAATGGGAACCCACTCCAGTACTCTTGCCTGGAAAATTCCATGGGATCACAAAGGGTCAGACACGACTGAGCGACTTCACTTATTCTGCTTCAAAGAGCAATAATTTCTCAAGTTAAAACATACACGTTTTGGCATCTGATGACAATTCCTTACTCCTGATAACTTAACTGTCTTTGTCTCTTTTCAACAGTTCAGAGACTAGAACACAAGACTGAAAAGAATATTACCAGGGTGATGAAACTCATTCTTTTGGGTTTTTCAGTCCAGATCAGATCAGATCAGTTGCTCAGTCGTGTCCGACTCTTTGCGACCCCATGAATCGCAGCACGCCAGGCCTCCCTGTCCATCACCAACTCCTGGAGTTCACTCAGACGCACGTCCATCGAGTCAGTGATGCCATCCAGCCATCTCATCCTCTGTCGTCCCCTTCTCCTCTTGCCCCCAATCCCTCCCAGCATCAGAGTCTTTTCCAATGAGAACTCTTCAAGTGAGGTGGCCAAAGCACTGGAGTTTCAGCTTTAGCATCATTCCTTCCAAAGAAATCCCAGGGCTGATCTCCTTCAGAATGGACTGGCTGGATCTCCTTGCAGTCCAAGGGACTCTCAAGAGTCTTCTCCAACACCACAGTTCAAGAGCATCAATTCTTTGGCGCTCAGCCTTCTTCACAGTTCAACTCTCACATCCATACATGACCACAGGAAAAACCATAGCCTTGACTAGACGAACCTTTGTTGGCAAAGTAATGTCTCTGCTTTTGAATATGCTATCTAGATTGGTCATAACTTTCCTTCCAAGGAGTAAGCATCTTTTAATTTCATGGCTGCAGTCACCATCTGCAGTGATTTTAGAGCCCAGAAAAATAAAGTCTGACACTGTTTCCACTGTTTTGCCATCTACTTCCCATGAAGTGATGGGACCGGGTGCCATGATCTTCGTTTTCTGAATGTTGAGCTTTTAAGCCAACTTTTTCACTCTCCACTTTCACTTTCATCAAGAGGCTTTTGAGTTCCTCTTCACTTACTGCCACAAGGGTGGTGTCATCTGCATATCTGAGGTTATTGATATTTCTCCTGGCAATCTTGATTCCAGCTTGTGTTTCTTCCAGTCCGGCATTTCTCATGATGTACTCTGCATATAAGTTAAATAAACAAGGTGACAATATACAGCCTTGACGTACTCCTTTTCCTATTTGGAACCAGTCTGTTGTTCCATGTCCAGTTCTAACTGTTGCTTCCTGACCTGCATACAGATTTCTCAAGAGGTAGATCAGTTGGTCTGGTATTCCCATCTCTTTCAGAATTTTCCACAGTTTATTGTGATCCACACAGTCAAAGGTTTTGGCATAGTCAATAAAGCAGAAATAGATGTTTTTCTGGAACTCTCTTGCTTTTTCCATGATCCAGCATATGTTGGCAATTTGATCTCTGGTTCCTCTGCCTTTTCTAAAACCAGCTTGAACATCAGGAAGTTCACAGTTCACGTATTGCTGAAGCCTGGCTCGGAGAATTTTGAGCATTACTTTACTAGCGTGTGAGATGAGTGCAATTGTGCGGTAGTTTGAGCATTCTTTGGCATTGCCTTTCTTTGGGATTGGAATGAAAACTGACCTTTTCCAATCCTGTGGCCACTGCTGAGTTTTCCAAATTTGCTGGCATATTGAGTGCAGCACTTTCACAGCATCATCTTTCAGGATTTGGAATAGCACAACTGGAATTCTATCACCTCCACTAGCTTTGTTCGTAGTGATGCTTTCTAAGGCCCACTTGACTTCACATTCCAGGATGTCTGGCTCTAGGTCAGTGATCAAACTGTCAGGGGAGGTCATAATTTCCTTGGTTCAGTCTCACCGCAGCAAAACTTTGACACCATGGATGGACCAGTGTTAAAGCTCCATGTTACAGCTGGTTTATTTAGAAAGTAAAGGAAAATACATCCTCCAGGTGTGAGGGCTGGCCGACCCTAAAGAAGCTGAGAGAAGAGAAGCCCCTGGCTCAGTTTTGGCTCCTCTATATGATTTTCTTCTCCCCCTGAGCCTGCCCTATGTAAACTACGCTAGCCAGGAGGGCTGTTTGTTTTACCTGAGGTCCTCACTCTGGTCCTCGGACCTTCCTTTGTTCTATCTTCGGGGCTTTTCCCTTCTTTGTCTTTTAGCCACCGCCATTCTGGACTCCTTTTTCCTATTCTAACTACCTAGCAAGACTATTTGGTTCCAGAAAAGGTTTTTTCAATGTGTATTTTAGACTAGTCACATAACTCGGAAAGAAGCACTAAGTGGATCGCATTCACACTGTGAATCAGGGTGCTCAATAAGCCAACAAGCTTCAGGATGATGCCCCTGTGGGTATGCCAACACCTGTACCCTTCCAATACTTTTGTACCAGACTTTACGTCGACCCTTGTTTATTCCTCGGTCCTTCTTTCACTGCAAAATGTACTGCAAATTCCCTAAAACCAAGACGAGCATCTGTACCATCATTACTTTCCACAGTAATATTCCCCCTCTTCTTTCCAGCAGATTTTTTTATCAGCTCTTTCTATCTTTCCACGATGATGCTTCTTCAAGGGGATTTCTCTGCGGAGTTACCAGCCAGGGCGGTGGCGTCAAGCACACCCACTTCCGCCTGTGTGTGCCCGGATCCACCAACAGAGTGTGATGTCCACAGGCAGGAAAGGGCGGCATCTCTCCATCATACCTCTATCTCCCCCTCCTCCTCCTGGGAGCCTGCAGGCGCAGAGGAACTGCGGGGTCCTACGGCGACCGACGCGGGTGTCCGCGCAGGCCTCGCCACGGGTGTTCGCTCCCGTGCGGCGCCCCGCCCCAGCACTCGCGCTCTCGCCCCGTGGGGCTCCCCGCGTGGCCCTCCGCACTCGCGTTCTCGGACCGGTGGGGCTCCCCGCACAGCGCCCCCGCCCCCGCACTCGCGCTCTTGCCACGTGGGGCTCCCCGCGTGGCCCTCCGCACTCGCGTTCTCGGACCGGTGGGGCTCCCCGCGCGGCCCCCCACACTCGCGTTCTCCCCCACGGGGCTCCCTGAATGGCGTACCCCCACCCCCGCCACCCGCGCTCGCGCTCTCCGCCGCAACCGCAGCGTTGGACCCGCGCGAGGGGCGATGAGGGGCTGGGCAGAGGAAGCAGCGCCCACCGGGCTCCCCGGGCTGGGAGGCCCTGCGCCGAGGGCTCCGCTCTGGGGATCGCGCCCCTCTGACCCGGCTCGCAGGGCCTGACGTGAGCCGAGGCGGTGCGAATCACACGGAGATCAGAGGCCACAGGACCCTGGCACCCTCGGCCTCCCTCGGCCTGGCTGTCCAGCTGCTAGGAATGGTAACAAGCCTTGAGTCGGGAAGATCCATGCTCGTCCTACGCATCTCAGCACCATTCAGACTGCTAGGTGGTTTACCAAACATTGCCTGGGAGAATCTTCCACCGTTTTAAGTAAGAATATCCGTGGGAGAGCTCACTCCGTGAGTTGCAGCCCTACTACAATTAAGGGCTACCGCTTGGGGTCACTTTGGTGTTTGTTTTTTTTTGGTAGGGGGGCTTTTGATAATTTATTTTTTAATTCACTAATTTTAAATTCACAAAACAAATTCACTACAGCTTCTAGCTGAGATTAGATTCCCATTAGATATTTAGATTGATATATTTAATATTCTTTATAAAAATTATTTTAATATAAATTTATTTAATTGGAGGCTAATTACTTTACAATATTGTCTTGGTTTTGCCATACATCAACATGAATCCACCACGGGTGTACACGTGTTCCCCATCCTGAACCCCCCTCCCACCTCCCTCCCCATACCAACCCTCTGGGTCATCCCAGTGCACCGGCCCGGAGCATCCTGTATTATGCATTGAACCTGGACTGGCGATTCGTTTCACATATATTATACATGTTTCAATGCCATTCTCCCAAATCAATACCAATACAGTATACTAATGCATATATATGGAATTTAGAAAGATGGTAATGATAGCCCTGTATGCAAGACAGCAAAAGAGACACAGATGTATAGAACAGTCTTTTGGACTCTGTGGGAGAGGGCAAGGGTGGGATGATTTAGGAGAATGGCATTGGGGTCACTTTGAAACCACTGTTTGCTTTCTCTTTTCAAACTAACACTTCAGATCTCCATAGGAGAGCCTCTTAAGTCTGGTTTTCAGCTATCTTATCACCTTAAGGTGTGTCTCCAGGGTCCCTAAAAGGAATTTTTGTATCTTCACAGCGTTTAGACTTAACTCACTCCATTCCCAGCATATCATTCACATCTGATGAAAAGTTATCTGGAATTTCAGCTTGCTCCTTAGGACAATGGTAGTTATAAGACAACTATGGCTATGTTTTCGGCCCACCTGTTACACAGCAAACACTCTGATAATGTTTTTTTCCTTCAGTGTTAATTTTGTGAATGGCATGAGCTCATACACTAAAACTTACCATCTCAAATATCATGAAATGAAAGCCAGTTATGTTTTCAGGCTACAGGAATACTCACTGAGCTCCAAAAATGTGCCATGCACAGGCTCAACATCGACAGTTACAAGATGAGTATGGCACAAACATACCAAAAAATGAGGACTACTGGTGGAATATTTCTAATCTAATGATTAGAATATTTCTAAGCAGAAATGCCGGGAGTGGTTTGAGAAATTAAGCTGCAAAGGGAACTAGAGGGCACCTCATGAAAGGCTGATGTATGTGTGGATGCTATTTTGAAGGCAGTGGGGAGCCTTTTGAATGATCTGATCTGATTCAAAAGATTGCTGCTGGATTGAGATGGACTTAAAGGGGCAAGAAAAGGATTAATGAGACATTGGAGGAAAGAAGACCAAACTGGAAACTTTAGCAATAATCCAAGTAAAAAAAGAATCCCACGTCAGCTCAGCTACCGATCTCTTAGCTTGGCCTCCCATTTCTACCTCTGCCCCTACTCCTCAGTAGAGCAATACAACAGATTTGACTTTTGGCTTCCCCATGTTTTACTTGGTTGGCTGACTTGACTTGGAGGGAAGAAAGGTAAAGGGCAGGAACATTCCCACTATGTTTTCTTCCAGGAGTTTTGTGATTTCAGGTCTTATATTTAAATCTTTGATTTATCTTTATTTGACTTTTGCATATGGTGTAAGATAAAGTTTCAATTTAATTCTTTTATAGGAATATCCAACTTCCCCAAACCATTTATTGAAGAGACTGTCCTTCCCCCATTGAACGTTCCTGGTGTTGAATCTTGTTGACCATAAGCATGTGAGTTTATTTCTAGGCTCTCTATTCTGTCCCATCAATCTATATATCTGTTTTTATGCCAATACCATAATATTTTTATTACTATAGCTTTGTGATATAGTTTGATACAAGGAAGTGTGATGCCTCCAGTTTTGCTCTTCTTGCTTAATATTGTTTTAACTGTTCAGAGACTTTCGTTGTCTCATATAAATTTTAGGAATTTTTTTATTTCTGTGAAAAATACAGGAATTTTGATAGGAATTGGACTGAATCTATAGATGACCTTGAGCAGTATGGAATTATAATAATATTAATTCTTCTATTTCATGAACACAGGATATCTTTTATTTGTGACTTCTTCAATTTCCTTCATCACTGTCTTGTAATTTTCAATATACAAATCTTTCACCTTCTTGATTAATGCTTAAGTATTTTTTGATGCTACTGTAAATGGGATGGTTTTGTTTCATTTTCAGATAGTTTCTGTTAGTGTACAGAAACACAGCTGATTTTTGTGTTAATTTTGAATCCTACAACTTTATTGAATTCATTTATCAGTTCAAACTTTCTTTAGGGTTTCTTTAGGGTTTACTATATGTAAGATCATATTATTTACCAACAGAAACTAGTTCACACCTTCCTTCCTATTTGGACATATTTTCTTTCTTTTTCTTGCCTAATTCCTCTGATTAGAACTTCTAATATTATGTTAAGTAGAATTGACAACAGATGGCACCCATATCTTATGCTTGATCTTAAGCAAAAGTGTTCAGCTTCTCACTAATATGATGTTTGCTCTGTATGTGTCATATATGGTCTCTATTACATTGAGATACATTCCTTCCTGGTGGCCAGATGGTAAAGAATGTGCCTGTAATGCAGGAGACCAGGGTTCAATCCCTGGGTTGAGAAGATTCCCTGGAGAAGGAAATGTCAACCCACTCCAGTATCCTTGTCTGGAAAATCCCAAGGACAGAGGAGCCTGGCAGGCTACAGTTCATGGAATTGCAAAGAGTCAGACACGACTGAGCAACTAACAGTTTCATCATTGCTAAACAACCTTGAACATTTGTCAGATGTTTTTTTTCCTACATCGCTTCAGGTGTTTTTTGTCTTTCATTTTATTAATGAGATGTATATGTTATCCTGCCTTTGCATCCTAGGGATAAATCCCGCTTTATCATGGTGTGTGGTTCTTTTAGTGTGCTGTTGAATTTTGTTTGCTAATATTTGTTGTAATTTTCTTTCTTGCAATGTCCTTGTCTGGCTCTGGCAACAGAGTAATACTGGCCTCATAGAATGAATTTGGAAGTGTTCTCTCTTAAATCTTTTTTTAAGAGTTTACAAAGAACTGGTATTCTTTGAATGTTTGGTAGACTCACCAGTGAGGTTGTGTGGTCTTGGGTTTTTATTTTCTTGTTAGATTTTTCATTTCTTATTCAATATCCTTGCTTATCACTAATCTGTTAAGCTTTTCTATTTCTTCATGATTCAGTCTTGGTAGGTTGTATAGTTCTAGGATTTTTAACCATTTCAGAGTATCTATCTTATTGAGTAGTCTGTATGAAATAATATTTGTACAGAATTTAGAACAGTACTTAAAGGAGTAAGCACTCAGTAAATTCTAGCTTCCCTTTCTCTTTATATTTCCAAGGGTAACAGCAATTTGAATAGACAGTATTTTTAAACATACTAGTGTGGGACTTACCTGGTGGTATACTGGTTTAGACTTTGTGCAGCCACTGCACGGGACACAAGACAAGCCCAGATGCACTTCACTCTATTCTGCTTCCCAGTACTGCATTTTTAAACATACAGGTTGAAGGCTTCTGGCAACCTTGCGTAGAGCAAGTCTACCGTTGTCATTTTTCCAGCAGTGGTTGCTCACTTGATGCCTCTGTGTTACATGTTGGTTAATTCTCACACTATTTCAAACTATTTTATTGTGCCGTATTTATTATAGTGATCAAAATAATCCTTGATGTCACTACTGCAAAATGATTATGACTTATTGAAGTCATAGATGATGGTTAGCATTCTTGGCTATTAAGTGCTTTTTCATTTTAACACTTTTATTTTTTTAATTTTTTAAATTTTATTTTGTATTGGAGTAGACTTGATTAGCAATGTTGCCCTAAATTCAGATCTATGCAAAGTGGTTCAGTTATACATATCAATTCAGTTCAGTCACTCAGTCATATCCAAATCTTTGAGACCCTGTAGACTGCAGCACACCAGGCTTCCTGTCCATCACTAACTCCCAGAGTTTACTCAAACTCATATCCATCAAATTGATGATGCCATCCAACCATCTCACCCTCTGTCATCCCCTTCTCCTCCTGCCTTCAATCTTGCCCAGCATCAGGGTCTTTTTAAATGAGTCAATTCTTCACATCAGGTGGCCAAAGTATTGGAGCTTCAGATGCAGCATCAGTCCTTCAGACCATCACCACAGTTCAAAAGCATCAATTCTTTGGTGCTCAGCTTTCTTTATGGTCCAACTCTTACATCCTTACATGACTATTGGAAAAACTGAACTTTTGACTAGACGGGCCTTTGTCAAAAAAGTAATGTCTTTATTTTTTAACATGCTATCTAGATTGGTCGTGACTTTCTTACAAGGAGCAAGCGTCTTTTAATTTCACGGCTGCAGTCACCATCTTCAGTGATTTGGAGCCCAAGAAAATAAAGTCTGTCACTGTTTCCATTGTTTCCCCATCTATTTGCCATGAATGTTGGGACTGGGTGCCATGATCTTAAGTTTTTTGAAGACTGGGCTTTAAGCCAGCTTTTAAACTCTCCTCTTTCACTTTCATCAAGAGGCTCTTTAGTTCCTCTTCTCTTTCTGCCATAAGTGAAAAAAGTGAAGTCGCTCAGTCACGTCCAACTCTTTGCGACCCCATGGACTTTAGCCTACCACGCTCCTCTGTCCATGGGATTTTTCCAGGCAACAGTACTGGAGTAGGTTGCCATTTCCTTCTCCAGAGGATCTTCCCAACCCAGGGATCAAACCAAGGATGGTGTCATCTGCACATCTGACGTTATTGATATTTCTCCTGGCAATCTTGATTCCCCTTGTGAGTCATCCAGCCCAGCATGTCACATGATGTACTCTGCATATAAGTTAAATAAGCAGGGTGACAATATACATGCTTGATGTACTCCTTTCCCAATTTGGAAACACTCCATTGTTTCATGTCTGGTTCTAACTGTTGCTTCTTGACCCGCATACAGATTTCTCAGGAGGCAGGTACAGTGGTCTGGTATTCCCATCTCTTGAAGAATTTTCCACAGTTCATTGTGATCCACACAGTCAAAAGCTTTGGCATAGTCAATAAAGCAGAAGTAAATGTTTTTCTGGAACTCTCTTGCTTTTTCCATGATCCAGCGGATGTTGGCAATTTGATCTGGTCCCTCTGCCTTTTCTACATCCAACTTGAACATCTGGAAGCTCACAGCTCACGTACTGTTGAAGCCTGGCTTGGAGAATTTTGAGCATTACTTTGATAGCCTGTAGTTTAGTTCAGTCACTCAGTCATGTCTGACTCTTTGCGACCCCATGGACTGCAGCACTCCAGGCCTCCCTGTCCATCACCAACTCCCGGAGCTTACTCAAACTCATGTCCATTGAATTGTGATGCCATCCAACCATCTCATCCTCTGTCATCCCCTTCTCCTCCTGCCTTCAATCTTTCCCGGCATCAGGGTCTTTTTAAATGAGTCAATTCTTCACATCAGGTGGCCAAAGTATTGGAGCTTCAGATACAGCATCAGTCCTTCCAATGAATATTCAGGGCTGATTCCCTTTAGGATGGACTGGTTGGATCTCCTTGCAGTCCAAGGGACTCTCAAGAGTCTTCTCCAACACCACAGTTCAATAGCATCAATTTTTCGGTGCTCAGCTTTCTAAGATGAGTGCAAATGTGCAGTAGTTTGAACATGCTTTGGCATTGCCTTTCTTTGGGATTGGAATGAAAGCTGACCTCTTCCAGTTCTGTGGCCACTGCTGAGCTTTCCAAATTAGCTGGCATATTGAATGCAGCACTTTCACAGCATCATCTTTTAGGATTTGAAATAGTTCAGCTGGAATCCCATCACATCCACTAGCTTTGTTTGTCCTGATGCTTCCTAAGGCCCGCCTGACTTTGCATTCCAGGATGTCTTGCTCTAGGTGAGTGATCACACCATCATGTGATCTAGGTCATGAAGATCTTTTTTTGTATAGTGTTTTTATGTATTCTTGCCACCTCTTCTTAATATCTTCTGGTTCTGTTAGGTCTGTATCATTTCTATCCTTTATTGTACCCAGCTTTTCATGAAATGTTCCCTTGGTATCTCTAATTTTCTTGAGGAGATCTCTAGTCTTTTCCATTCTATTGTTTCCCTCTATTTCTTTGTATTTATCATTAAGGAAGGCTTTCTTATCTCTCCTTGCTATTCTTTGGAATTCTGCATTCAGATGGGTATATCTTTCCTTTTCTCCTTTGCCTTTAGATTTAGTTATACATGTACATGTATCTATTATTTTCAAATTTTTTTCCTGTTTAAGTTATTACAGAGTATTTAGCAGAGTTCCCTGTGCGGTACAGTAGGTCTTTGTTGATTGTCTTAGTTTATTAGATATAACAACAAAATATAACCATATCTTTGTTGAATAGATATAACAGTGTGTACCTAACAATCCCAAACTCCCAACCTATCTCTCCTCTGACTCTTACCTCCTGGTAGCCATGAGTTTGTTCTGTAACTCTGTGAGTCTGTTTTATAAATAAGTTCATTTGTATCATTTTTTTTAGATTCCACATATAAGCAATATCCTATGATATTTGTCTTTGTCTGATTTACTGTCCTTACTCTGATAATCCCTAGGTCTTCTACATTGCTGCAAATGGCATCATTTCAGTTTTTTTAATGGCTGAGTAATATTCTATTGTATATATGTACCACTTCCTTATCCATTCCTCTTTTGATGGATATTTAGGCTACTTCCATGTCTTGGCTATCGTAGATCTGCAGTGAACACTGGGGTGCATGTATCCCTTCAAACCATGTTTTTCTCTAGACCTGTGCCCAGGAGTGGAATTCCAGAATCATATGTTAGCTCTGTTTTTAGTTTCTTAAGGAACCTCCATACTGTTCTTCATAGTGGCTGTACACATTCTCACCAACAGTGTAGGAAGGTTCCCTTTTCTACACACCCTCTCCAGCATTTGTTTGTAGACTTTTTGATGGCTATTCTGACTGGTGTGAGGTGGTATCTCATTGTAGTTTTGACTTGCATCTCTCTAATAATTAGTGATGTTGAGCATCTTTTCACATGCTTCTTGGCCATCTGTATGTCATCTACTTTTTCATTAAAGTGTGTACATTTTTTAGACAATGCTATTGCACACAATAGACTACAATATAGCATAAACATAACTTTACATTGGAAGTCAAAAAATTCATATTATTTGCTTTATTGCAGTGGCCTATAAATAACCTGCAGTATCTCTAAGGCATGCCTGTATAGTTCTCTGGAAAGGAAATTTTGACTGACTCAGTTAAATTCACATGATCACACCTTGTCCAATCATCTATAGCTTTATTGAGAGATATTTGTGTTAAGACCAAAGATAGCAACCAGGAGCTCAAACCTGGATAACCCTGGGCATTTAGGGTAGTAAGCACGTCTCAGAAAAGGTAAGAATAGGAGCGGAGGTACCTACCTCAAAAGGCATTTACTCAGTCTCATTTAGAGACCATGATGAAAGCATAAAATCTGAGCAGTAGCTCTTGGGTTTTGACAGGAAGTTATTAGCCACATGGCAAAGAGTAACATATGTAGGTTGATCAAAGAAGCTTCCCTCAAGGAAAGTAGTAGAAAACCACAGGCTGCAATATTAAGTGCCTTATCTCAAAAATAATTAGTATTTTTTTTCTCTGTATTTCTCTACAGAAAAGGAGTCAATTTATTCTCTATAATTTCTAGACCATATCTTAATTAAAATGACAAGAAGATTTCCTTTAAGAACGGAGGCCAGAGCATTAGGGGTAAGGACTAAGTGCTACTTGGGTTAATAAATGATGTGTTGTGTCTGCCTAATAGAAAAGGTGAGCGACGTTGACCGTATCTACAATGAGCTTCCCTAAGGAAGGAAAGTTGACGACAGTGTTGTGGAGTGGTGCCAATCAGGCTAGAGCTACCTGGGCACAAATTATGAATCCACAATCCATTTTTGAATAGTTCAATGTCATCACAACCTATCCAGGGTTCTAGAAAATATACTCTGAGATTGCTTATAAATCTCATCAGCCCTGAGACGGTCCATTTCCTGCCTTTGTCTGTAAACAATTTGAAACAAGCTTATAGATCATAGATGAGGTGGTCCAGCAATGGGCTCCAAACCAGAAGGGCTGGTAGACAACGGGGCTCTGGGGCCTGTGGTTGCTTGATGACACTGTGCTCTCACTATGCTCCCCATACAGTCCAGTCAGGTAGGTCATATTCTGCACTGTGTCCTCCCTCTCACCTGTCCTCAACCTTAGAATGCTTTAGGTTTTTTTCTTTAATGTTAACAAAAGGTTATAACCTTTTCTATTATCCACCAATATTTGTGGGGGCTTGAAGCACATTTTGATCGAAGGCAGCAAGAGTGAAGTTTGTGCCAGGAAAATTCCCACCATATCAAGTCAGTGACCACCTTCAGCTGGTTGGTAGCTACTTGACCCGCCTCCAGAATGGAAATGTACCTTACTGCAGCAAAGTCTCACATGGGGCGCGGTAAGGGGGGAGATGTGTTTTCTCTACCCCCATCCTGCATTACCATGGTGTTTTAGGTCTGGATTGCTTGTTCCTTATCTCCTTATCTGGACAGGAAGGCAGGAATCACAATGTGGAGAAGCTATAAGCCTGTTGTGCCCACCCCCTGACCCACCAGTACCATCTGTCACGTCAAGAGAGGATGAGGGTTAGGATCTTCTATTTAGATTCTTCTACTAAACTCTCATGGGTCCTTCACTGAAATCAAAGGAAGTCAGTGGATTTATAACCCAGAAAGAAGCTAAAATTGAAGAGTGAGTCATCAGTGGGCAATTCCATCTGATCCCAACCCGAATTGGCATCCTTCATGTGGGAGATAGAGGCACAAGTCACCAATAAATGCGTGATTATGTGTTATCTCAAGGTCAAGGTTCTGTGACAGTTAATTGAATGCGTCAGCTTACCTGGGCCACAGGGTGCCCAGATATTTGCCCTCATTGTTTTGGGTATGTCTGTGAGGATGTCTTTTGGATGAGATTAACAATTAAATCAGTGAACACTAAGGCGGATTGCCCTCCATGTGTGGGTGGGCCACATCCAGTCAGTTGAAGGCCTGGCTAAAACAGAAGACTGACCTTCCCCATGTGCCTCCCTCGCTGCCTGACAAGGATGCTCTGGGCTCATGTGTGAGTGAGGCTCCACACAAGCTGGCGGACAAGTCCCAGCACATGAGCACATTTCACATGAGAGTATAGAAAACCAGGGGTCATTAGAGAGCATCCCTCCTCATGGTTTTTCTTGAACAAAGCCTAGGGCTCTGGTCCAGCCTGTAGTTACAAAAGTCAGCACAGGGTATGGGAATGGTGAAGAGCAAAGGGAAACCCAAGTCCAAGTCCCAGGCAAGAGAGGACGACAGAAAGGAGGCAAGTCCAAAAGGACCAAGTATACACTGGAGGTGGCCTCAGAGAAGCAACCGCAGAAAGGAGACCAGTGTCAAGGCAGAGCCTGAGACGTCCCCAGAGCCAGACATCTCCTTTCTGTTGTGTGTCTGCCTGAACCAAACAAATAGGTCTCTGCTTTTCACTAAGCTAGAACCAACTAGATTTAAATTAATTACCTCCAAAGATTATTATAAAACAAAGACAAATACTCCCAGTTTCATTAAATAACCCCAAATGTGGCCCCTTTATCCACCTTGGTTCCTCCCTAACATGTTAAGTCTTTCATCACTGCTTCAGAAATACCAGGGTAAGGTGAACATTTCCACGACCTTTCAGTCACTCAGATTGTATGCATCTGTGATAGACTTGACTAGAGTAATGATGATGACTCTCTCTCCTCACAGGCTGTGCAAATAGTTCTTGCCCTGTTTCACTATACACTGGGTTTTCTCTGTGCTGTCTTGTTTCTCGGTGAAGAGGATGTAAAAACCACTGGCAGTGTCCCTGTATTACTCACACTAGGGTACATCATATGGTCATCACCATTTGTGAGTAAACCATTTTATGGTATTTTTTCTTTCATCTTTTTTCTAATGTATCAAGTGAATTACTTATGAGATCAAGAAATGGACTAAAGACCCAGTATCTGACTCTAAACAGCAAATTTTACTGTGGAAACAGCCTTAACAAAGTGGAGGGTAGGATTTGGGCTGGGGTGGGGAGTGTATACTTAGGGAAAGCATTTTTATGTTTGTTGTATGTTTGATAAATCCTTTAAGAGAATGGCATGTGCATGCATAAATGATATTGAAGGGTATGTTTGAAGAGTAATAAAGAGAGTGGCTGTTTGGAAAACTATGATGCCCTTCTTTGGCCTTTTGGAGATTTTTAGAGAGACTACACAAGGAAAGAGAAAAGAAGAAACATGGGGTGGAGAATAAATTAAAACAGATTTCTAAAGTGGATATTTTGAGTAAGGAAGGATATTGTAGTAATTCCATAAGCATAGTTGCCAAGGTACCTGCCAGAGACATGCACGATTAACTACAAGACACTGTATTCAGGGAAACCCAAAGCTGTGGTCTCCCACAGGTTAATTTAGGCTCATAGCTACAACCAATCCAGAAACAACTCATCGATCAGGGGTTTTATTCATAAGTGATGTGGCATAGTAACACAACTAATATTCCTAGTGTATCAAAGCTGAAAGAAAGTGAAAGAAAGTGAAGTCGCTCAGTTATGTCCGACTCTTTGAGACCCCATTGACTGTAGCCTACCAGGCTCCTCCCTCCATGGGATTCTCCAGGCAAGAATAATGGAGTGGGTTGCCATTTCCTTCTCCATCAAAGCTGACCCAAGGCCAAATTTCTCCTTAGAGGGCAAAAGGTTTTATTAGCCTCTGACCAATTCCCTTTGTACTCCTCAACCAAAAACAAGGCTGTGGGAGAGGAGATTTGAATGTAACACAGTCCCTGTGCTTTGTGAAAAGGACTCTGAAACATGCTGCATGCATGCTAAGTCTCTTCAGTCATGTCCAACTCTTTGCAACCCTTGTAGCCCACCAGTTTCCTCTGTCCATGGGATTCTCCAGACAAGAATACTGGAGTGGGTTGCATTCCCCTTCTCAAGGGGATCTTCCCAACCCAGGGATCAAACATGCATCTTTTATGCCTCCTACCATATGCAGGAGATATGTCATCAGATACGCAGATGACACCACCCTTATGGCAGGAAGAGAAGAGGAGCCAAAGAGCCTCTTGATGAAAGTGAAAGAGAAGAATGAAAAAGCTGGCTTAAAACTCAACATTCAAAAAACAAACATCATAGCATCTGGTCCCATCACTTCATGGCAAATAGATGGGGAAACAATGGAAACAGTGTCAGACTTTATGTTCTTGGGCTCCAAAATCACTACAGATGGTGACTATGGCCATGAAATTAAAAGACACTTGCTCCTTGGAAGAAAAGCTATGACCAATCTAGACAGCATATAAAAAAGCAGAGACATTACTTTTCCAACAAAGGTCCATCTAGTCAAAACTATGATTTTTCCAGTAGTCATGTATGGATGTGAGAGTTGGACTATAAAGAAAGCTTAGCACCGAAGAATTGATGCTTTTGAACTGTGGTGTTGGAGAAGACTCTTGAGAGTTCCTTGGACTGCAAGGAAATCCAACCAGTCCATCCTAAAGGAAATCAGTCCTGAATATTCATTGGAAGGACTGATGCTGAAGCTGAAACTCCAATACTTTGGCCACCCGATGCAAAGAATTGACTCATTGGAAAACACCCTGATGCTGGGCAAGACTGAAAGCAGGAGGAGAAGGGGACGACAGAGGATGAGATGGTTGGATGGCATCACTGACTCGATGGACACGAGTTTGAGTAAGCTCCAGGAGTTGGTGCTGGACAGGGAAGCCTCGCGTGCTGCAGTCCATGGGGTTGCAAAGAGTCAGACACAACTGAGTGACTGAACTGAACTGATACCTCCTGCATTGGCAGGCAGATTCTTTACCATTAGGGCTTCCAAGAAAGCCCCTTGAAACATGGTACTACAGCAGTTTTAAACCTGGGGGGTCTAGTCACCAGTGCCCCAGATGAGAGATATTCCCTCAGAGACTTTCCTTTAGGGTTGGTCCTCAAGTGAAGGGCATTTACCAGCACCAGAACTTTCTGGAAAGGGCCATATGTCATAAGGAGAAATGCTTTACACTGACAGAATACAGTGAAAGTGAATTGCCCAATACAAGGCATCCAGAAGGATTCCCAAGTCCATGATGTAGAAGAGAAGCTTACAGAAGAAATTAGTCACAGGTAGTAATTATTCAATTTTATATCTGCTGCATATCAGGCATGTTCCAAAAAGTACTTCAGGTCTGTTTTATATGATGGAAAAACCAACCCCATGAGAGAATGTTACTAATTCCCATTTAATGAATAAGGAAACCAAGATTTAGAAAGTGTAAGTAAATTTTACAGAGTGACCCAGGAAAAGTATCAGAGGGTTTTTTGTTTTTTTTTTTACCAAGCTAAGAATACTTCTGCTTTCATGACAGGGTCTCATTTTCCCGGACTGCAAGGTCCCCAGCCCCCTTCAAATAAGTCATCTTTTGTAACTGCTGTGAACAGATGCAGATCAGGTATAAGACAAACCATTTCAAAAAAAAAAAAAAAAAAGTCCTAATTGCCAGGAGCAACAAACAGACAGACTACGTGGAAGTCACCCTCTAATTCTTCAGATCAAATGCTTTCTGAAACTATTTTCAGTTGATGAAATCTTTTTTTCTACAGCGTGATGGGTGTGGGGCAATGTTCTCTCAAATAAATGGCAATCAAAACAAGTGAAGTACATCCTCCTTGTCCCTCATAGTCTTAGTGAGATCCCTAAGCACCAATACCAGTACAAAGGTTTCGTTAATGACCAAAGACTTTAAAATGCCGTTTCTTCTCTGTAACGGAGAAAGGGTGAATCCATTTCTTAGAGTCTACCAGTGGTCACTGCAGAACTGAAATACGTAGTTAAAACCACCTTCTTCAGAGAATTCAGTGATACGTTAGAGCTCAGGAATGCCACTGGCATTAGGGAAAGTGTTTGGGGGCCCATCACCAGGAATGGGTGTTTACAGACCCGTGTTTCTGCCCCCAGTTCCTCATCTCAGGGTGCGTGGCCATCATTGCACAGAAGAAGCCCACGCGATATCAGGTACGTGGGACATTTGGGGCAATGCCAAGAATAAAAGGTTTGTGCCTGGAACAAACGGAGAAGAAATTATTGCTTTTCAGTCAATTTCTCTAGGAGGAAAAAATACTTTTCCAAATGTTTGTATAGGAAAAAACAACCACTTGTTATCAGGATGCCCTCCAGTGCATCTCTATGTGTGCGGGGTGTCTGGGTGTTGAGGAGGGTGCAGTGCACGGAGTTAGTTTTATAAGATGTCAGATTAGAGGGTTCTGATGGGAAAATCAATTCAAGCTATCTAGTGGAGTATGTTGTCGTTGTTTACTTGCTAAGTTGTGTCTGATGTTTTTGCAACCCCATGGACTGTAACCTCCAGGTTCCCCTGTCCATGGGATTTCCCAGCCAAGAATACTGGAATGAGTTGCCTTTTTCTTCTCCAGGGAATCTTCCCGATCCAGGGATCAAACCTACGTCTCCTGCACTGACAGGCAGATTCTTTACCACTGAGCCAGCAGGGATGCCCAGAAGGGAATATATAACCAAATAGAACTCTCACCTAAGAGTCAAAGTAGTGGGAAGGGGATAAGACAAAATGATGTTTGAAAAGAGAATTGCCTTCAGCAAACTCAGACCTAGAGAATAACATTGGACTATGAATCAGATACCATTAAAGTACATCCAACAAAGGACAGTCATTTTCCCCTGTAGAACCTCCCCCACTGTGATTGGGATCACAGCTCTGGAGGTGGATTGTCCAACTGGCTGCATGAACTTGGGCAAATTACTGTGCTTCACTGTCCTCATCTGAAAAAAAAAAAAAAAGACCCATAAAGTTACCTACCTCAAAAGATGGTTGTGAGGGTTACAAGAGTAAATAAGCATGAAGGCTGAGGCTTCCCAAGTGGGAGTAGTGGTAAAGAACCTGCCTGCCAACGCAGGAAACACAGGCGATGTGGATTCAACCCTTGGTCTGAAAGATCCCCTGGAGGAGGGCATGGCAACCTACTCCAGTCTTCTGGCCTGGAGAATCCCATGGAGAGAGAAGGCTGGAGGGCTACAGTCCACGGGGTTGCAAAGAGTCAGACACAGCTGAGCGACTTGGCACAGCATGCACGCAGCATAAAGGACAGTTACACACAGCATGTACATGTGACCCAGATGTGATCTGGTGTTACTTTTGCCCCAAAGATACAAGTAGAGTTGGCCTTGAAGTCTATGAATGCCCTCGTGATTTTTAAAATCCCTGAAACTGTGTTGGCTGGGGGAAGAAAAAAAAAAAAGTGCAACACTAGAGTTGAAAGCTTTGTGCTCAGTCGCTCAGTCATGTCTGATTCTGTGGCCCCATAGACCACAGCCCACCGGGCTCCTCCATCCATGGGGCTCTCTGGGTGGGAAGACTGGAGTGGGTTGCCATGCTTCCCCCAGGGGATCATCCCAACCCAGAGACTGAACCCGCATCTCTTATGTTTCCTACATTGGCAAGAGGGTTCTTTACCACTAGCGCCACCTGGAAAGCCCCAACTGAGGCTTTATTTGGGGACAAAGTGAAGAGTATAGCCCAGGAGACAGCATTTCAGACAGCTCTGAGAAACTGCTCCAAACAGGCAGGAGGAACAGTCAGTGTATATGTGATTTTGGTGAAGGGGGAGTACATGCAAGCAAGCATTTTTTTGCAGAAGCTTGCTGCTAGTTTCATGAAGGTTACTGCTAGCTTCACAAAGGTTGCTGCTAGTTTCATGAAAGATACTATTACTCACAAGGAGCAGATGTCACCATGAAGGATTTTAGTATTTTTCTAGATATGAGGAGATGCAAGAATTGGACTCATAAAATCTTCTGAAAATATCTAAGTATCTGAAGACCTGTTTGGCTAGTTTTTCCCAGAGCACAGAGTGTCTCATTCCTGATCTCCACCCTGAACTCCTTTCAGGTGGATGTTGAAGGTTAAGGGTCGAACCAGCTTGTGATTTAATCCTTGTCAGAGGCAACCAGCAATTGCCCATTTTTAATTGGCAACTGACATTATCCTAGTTCAGTTTCATATTTGCACAGACTGTTTCCATTTTTCTTCACCACATCCAAGGAAACAGGTGTGAATAAATTTGCAATGCAGGAGGCCTGGGTTTGACCCCTGGGTTTGGAAGATCCCCCTGGAGAAGGGAATGGTTACCCACTCCAGTATTCTGGCCTGGAGAATCTGGCATGGACTTTAGTCCAGGGGGTCACAAACAGTCGGACATGACTAAACGACTTTCACTTCACTTGACTGGTTGTCACAAAAACTCACCAAAACAACTAATGGTTACCAAGGAGAAGAAGGACGCAGGGAGGAGGAACAAATTAGGGCTATGGGATTAAGAGGGATGAACTACTATATATAAAACAGATAAATGACAAGGATATATATTATATAGCACAGGGAGTTATAGCAAAAAAAAAAAAAAAAAAAAACTCACCAAAAGTGTTTTTGTTTTTGCTTTTTACCAGAAGGATGGTGGGAGAGGATGATGGTTATAACATCCAAGTTCTAGCCACAGTCTGGCTCCCCTTGTCATTCTTCCCCCAACCTCAAGAAGCAAAAGTAAACATCTCTTCTCGTCTCATCCAGTGTAGTTCCAGTTCCTTCTCTAGAAACATATGATGTCATTCTTCACAGAAACACAAAGACTCCTCTGCCCCAAGGATGCTAGTCCAGGAATTTTCCAAATTAGTGTGGCTCAATTCCACAGAATGAAATCAATTATAATTTCATTCTGTAGAATTATACATTTATTCTGTAGAATTCATACTTATCAAGTCAGGGAAATGCCTTGGAAAATTTACTCAAGTGGCAGCACCATGTGCTACTATTCTTGGGTGCTATACTGCACTTCGTCGGCCTTTACCGTTTCTAAACTCCAGTCAGTTCAGTTCAGTTGCTCAGTTGTGTCCGACTTGGGTGCTATACTGCACCTCGTCGGCCTTTACCGTTTCTAAATTCCAGTCAGTTCAGTTCAGTTGCTCAGTTGTGTCCGACTCTTTGTGACCCCATGGACTGCAGCACACCAGGCCTCTCTGTCCATCACCAATTCCCGGAGTTTACTCAGACTCATGTCCATTGAGTCAGTGATGCCATCCAGCCATCTCATCCTCTGTCATCCCCTTCTCCTGCCTGCAATCTTGCCCAGCATGAGGGTCTTTTCAAATGAGTCAGTTATTCGCATCACGTGGCCAAAGTATTGGAGTTTCAGCTTCAACATCAGTCCTTCCAGTGAATACTCAGGACTGATTTCCTTTAGAATGGACTGGTTGGATCCCCTTGCAGTCCAAGGGACTCTCAAGAGTCTTCTCCAACACCACAGTTCGAAAGCATGAATTCTTCAGTGCTCAACTTTCTTTATAAATTCCAATAATTCGGTTCAAAAAAACAGCTTGAGCATCAGGCATGTTCTGGTATGTAGGATGCCTTGGTGAACAAACAGACAAAGATTTATTGTCCCTGTGGCACTTATATTGTAATAGGAGGATAAAGAAATTAAACATGACAGATAAGGAAATAGTAACATGTGAGAAGGTGAGAACCACCGTGGGAGTGGGGTAAACACTTACAGGGCTGCCCTTGGGAGTCTGAGTGTTTAAGTGCTGTTGTTGTTCAGCCGCTCAGTTGTGTATGACTCTTCACAATTCCACGGACTGCAGTACCCCAGGCCTCACTGAAGCCCCTCACCATCTCCCAAAGTTTGCCCAAGTCCATATCCATTGCATTGGTGATGCCATCCAGCCATCTTACCCTCTGACGCCCTCTTCTCCTTCCCTCAGTCTTTCCCGGCATCAGGGAGAGCTTGTGTGCTTAAATAAGATGATCCAAATTCATCTCATTGAGAAGATGGCATCTGAGAAAAGCCTGAGGGAGAGATTTGTTCTGAACCCAGGAAGGCTCTTCCTAACTGTTTGTTTCCCCATTTCTCTAGTAAATTAACTTCCCTACAGTTAAAGCCTAGATCTCCTATGCATCTTATCAATTCCTTCAAATTGTCTTTCACCACAGCTTCTGTTGTAGGAAGGGGGACCCCTTCCAGGGCCTGAGAGTGGACTCTTGTCTAACATTCAGAAATGAATTGTCCAAGAATACACACATGCTAACAAATGTTAGCAAGAGACTTTACTGGGAAGGGGCACCCAGGTGGAGAGCAGGAGGGTAAGGGAACCCAGGAGGACTGCTCTGCCATATGGCTCACAGTCTTGGCTTTCATGGTAATGGGGTTAGTTTCCAGATGGTCTCTGGCCAATCATTCTGACTCAGGGTCCTTTCTGATGGTGCACACATCACTCACCCAAGATGTTCCAACAAGGAGGATTCTGGGAGGTTGATAGGACTTATGGACTGGGGTCTCCTCTCTCCTTTTGACTTTTCCCAAATTCTTCTGGTTGGTGGTGGCTTGTTCCACATGCCTTACCAGGACCTCCTGTTGTTAAGATAACTCATTCAAGTGGCTACTACCTTGTCTAGCTAGGGTGGGTGGTTTCAGTCAGCGTTTCCCTTAACACTTCAACTGTTTTTGAGAATACTCTTAGGCCCAGATTTCTCCATACTCTTGCAAATGAAGTAATCTCCCTTGGGGAGACTGAAGCCCTCCTTCTATAGTTTCCTTCTCTGGACAAATTCTCTAAGCCAGGGCTCTGGTGCTAGAATGTGCTGGGTGTCAAGGACAATGAGGTGCTTCTGAGTGACACCTCCACTTTAAGAGTTGAGGGCTTGATGAAGGCTGGCAGCAGCCCAGGTCTCCTATGTTTGCCTCTTATGATGTGGAACCCTGACCCCATAAGCCAGGGCAGGGGTGATCAGGGCCCAGGACTCACTGATACCACATCCAAGGTATTCCCCTATCCCATAAGTGGGGGGCTGGGCAAATAAAGAGAGCCCCCTTCTCTAGGTTGCATGCATGGGACGTAGCCTGAGCAACAGGTGGCTGGGCACAGGATTAGACATGCTAATTAAATGACCCGTGCCTCCAGGGAAGGTAGCACTAGATGAAACTCTGACTAGGGGATGAGGGGAAAGATTTGGAGTGGTCTTACCCTGCTGAGAAGAGACAAGAGGCTGCAGACCTCAGTTCATATACCACAGACTCACAGTTTGTACTGAGTTTTAGTAGATTTTCTTGAATAAATGTTTCTTCATTTGCTGTATGCCCTGAGGACTCTTTCCACAGATTTTTAAGTGATTGGGTTTATTTTTAGTAACATTCACAAGTTTCAGTGGGGAGTTGGTCCTTGTTCCTCAGACTCTCACACTAGAAACAGGATCCCTCAAAAGTAATGATGTTGTGTATTTAATTCAAATGTTCAACTAGGCTTTTTTGGAACATACATATCTTTCTTTAGGTGATCCTGGTTCATAAGGATGAATCACTGTTCTCTTTCCCCCCAACCTAGACAAGGGGGCTCTCTTCATCTGTCCAGCCCCCACTCATGGGATGAGGGACCTCATAAATGGATACAGGGTAAGTGTGCAGAGGCAGGAGTAGCGGGCACTTTCTGGAGCGTGCCACAGCCTGGGTCTTTACTAAGGAAGAGGCCCTCTGGCTGATACTCCAGCAGCTCTACATGTACATAAAGATAAAATTTAAAAATCCTCAGCACAGAAACTAGATTCTTCATAATCCATCCCTCACCCACTTCTCTGATCACATGTAACCCAACTCCCCTTTAGCATTTCACTTTTCAGCCACATCAAATGCCAGGAGTTTTCTGGAACTCCTGCTTCCCCATATTTCTGAAACTGCATATACACTGCTCTCTTTCCCATAATACACTTTCTCAACTTTGTCTGCCACTGTGAACTGAGTCTGGCTATCCAAGGAAAAATAAGAAATATTGAGAAGATGCCAGGCTTGTAGCATCTACAGGAAATGAAGGACTAGTCTTAGAAAATAAACAGGATCTGAGGGAGTCCCAGAGACCCAGAAACAGAAAGCACAGTAGTACAATGGCACCCCACTCCAGTACTCTTGCCTGGAAAATCCCGTGGACAGAGGAGCCTGGTAGGCTGCAGTCCATGGGGTCGCTAAGAGTCGGACACGACTGAGCGGCTTCACTTTCACTTTTCACTTTCATGCATTGGAGGAGGAAATGGCAACCCACTCCAGTGTTCTTGCCTGGAGAATCCCAGGGACGGTGGGGCCTGGTGGGCTGCCGTGTATGGGGTCGCACAGAGTTGGACACGACTGAAGCGACTTAGCAGCAGCAACAGCAGCAGTCCAGTTTCCCACTACCCCCGGCCACCTCCCGCATAACATCACAGCTCTCTCTTCTAGGAATGAATCCTAGTCTTTTGTTCATCTGTAAGTTACTTGCTCAAGGTTTACAGTCCTTAAGAGGAGCATTTTATTAGCTGTGGTCTGACTCTGGCTCTAGAGATTGACGACAAGAAGGACCTCCCTCTGACTTTCATAGAAGTTTGATAAGCATCTCTCATAAAGACTAGAACGATAAGAAGAGCCCTTAAAGTAGGAAGGGGGTTGCTGACTGGACAAGCAAAATTAATGTTGCCACTATCATCCTTTCCTTTTGTTAACCAGCATCAAAGCACATCCTTCTTTCCATTATTAGTTTTTTAAAAATTCTCTTTAAAATGTAACTATCCTCACATATACAAAAATACATGCAGCATCTTTGAAAAGGGATACAGCCTCTCTTCACAGCTCATGTAGGGCCCTCCATGCTGTCTGGAAGGATGCTGGGACTATGGAAAGGTTTTAAGTACTGAAGTGGCATTACTGAAGGAGGATGACATTGGCAGATGCTAGACTTAAGCTCCAGAGAAGGCAGTGGCACCCCACTCCAGTCCTCTTGCCTGGAAAATCCCATGGAGGGAGGATCCTGGTGGGCTGCCATCTATGGGGTCGCACAGAGTCGGACACGACTAAAGCGACTTAGCAGCAGCAGCAGCAGCAGCAGACTTAAGCTCATTGTTTATTGAATTTTTACTACATGAAGTATCATTTTGCCTCCCCCATTTGATTATAAGATTCTTCAGTTGAAGTCTGAGTTTATCCTTAACACAATATTTAGCACGTTGTAGGCACTGTATAATTATTTGTTGAATAAATAAATATATCTTCTGAAAAAAAAATTTATCCTAATTGGGTACTAGACAAATTTAATTCAGAGTCTTGCTAGTAGTGCAGTAAAATTCCAGAAAATCAGATTAAAATTTTAGCTGGAATGTTCTCTAGCTGATGGCTAGACTGGTTGCTTCATCAGAATCTGCTTCTGCTGCTCCTGATCAGCTTTCTCGTGTGTTTGTTACAGCTTACATCTGCCATCGTCATGAACATCTTTAGCGCCTGCTTTTCTGCATTTGGTACAATTATATTATGTATTGCATGTCTGTCTTATGTTGCAGAAATGGAAGACTATGTTTGGTCACAGGTAGGTACCAAATTTAATACTTACTGTATCAAAACTTTAGATATAACTGAAAAAAAACTACGATGAATGGTGTATGTTTGCAATGAGCAAGGTATGGAAAAGACAACCAAAGTTATCAAACATCTTTGGCAGAGAAATATTTAAAAAAAAAAAAAAAGCCTGTATTTCCTCCAAATTTTTGTCATGGAAATATTTTAAAATCAGTTTTCCTTTAGTATTTGTAAACAGTAGAAACCTCAGAAAAAGAGGAACATCTGGGGCTACCAGGGCTGGAAGAGGCAAGGAAGAATCCTCCCCCCGAGGGGGCTTTGGAAGGAACAGTGTCAGACCAATACATTCCTTTTGGACTTTTACCTTCCAGTCCTGTGAGAAAATATATTTCAGTTGTGTTAAGCCACTGAATTGTGATACTTCATTACAGCAGCCCTAAGAAGCCAGCATGGGAACCCAGTAAGCAGCCATCCACTCTTCTGCTCTCATGTTCCGAACCAAAGGAGCAAAGACAGAATCAAGCAGATACAGTAGAAACTATCAGCTTTATTGTTGATTACCATAGTTGAGTGCCGAAGAATTGATACTTTCCAACTGTGGTATGGAGAAGACTCTTGAGAGTCCCTTGGACTGCAAGATCAAACCAGTCCATCCTAAAGGAAATCAGTCCTGAATATTCACTGGAAGGACTGATGCTGAAGCTGAAACTCCAATACTTTGGCCACCTGATGTGAAGAACTGACTCCTTAGAAAAGATGATGCTGGGCAAGATTGAAGGCATGAGAAGGAGATGACAGAGGATGAGATGGTTAGGTGGCATCACTGACTCCAGGGACATGAATTTGAGCACACTCTGGGACATCGTGGAGGAAATGGGAGCCTGATGTACTGTGGTCCAGGGGGTTGCAAAGAGTCGGACACGACTTAGTGACTGAACAATACCAATACCACCATCACCACCATAGTTGGAGAAAAAGTTTTAAATCTTTGGCCAAAATTAACCAGCTAATGTACTGATACCTCCCCTTATGAATTAAACTCATCCTGCTAGTTATGAATAGACCACCAGTCTCCCTACAGTGGCCGTAGACAACTTCCAGATGTTGAGAAGAACTCGTAGCTGTAAGCGCAGATTGTTCTGGAAGGAGCTGGCTTCCTCCTCTCAAAAATCAACAATTAGATAAATCCCTGCTTCTCACATGGGGAATTGTAAGTGAAGAGCATGAAAAAGCACCAGAAGCCATTCTTTACCTATTTCTAAGAAAGAAAACTCCTACTTGGGGGCATGGTAGAAATGTGGAAGTAGAGGGAGAACGATTCCACCTGACACATGCCACAATGCTCATGATACATGAGTTAGAAAAAAACAGAACATGCAAACTACACGTGTGCCGGGGGAAATCATAAAACAGAGGTCACTAGTCACTCTCATTAAGCGAGGGACTACAAAGAGAAGAGGATGGCCACCAGTATGGCATATGGTCCCTCAGGCCACTCTCCACTACTCAGTCCACTTTTCACATGTAAAATAGAAATAAAAGCATCCTACTTGTAGGATTGTTCTTAAATGAGAGTGCTTAGCATAATGTGTGCCATATATATAAGTACTCAGTAAAATTTGAAACATTACATTGTTATGAGAACTACCCACCACCCACCCAAATCATCATAGGTGTGTGAGACTGTTGGGATGAATGATTTTTACCCTATTTTCTGAATGTTGTTCCTGTATAGTTTTTAAATGGTTAATTAACAGGAGGAATATTTCTCTTCTTTTTAATTCAGTTAGCTGGTGGTATGCTTCTACAATACTTACTCTTCAGCAGTGTCACAGAACTGATCATTGTAAGCATCCTCTTGTGTTGGATTGTGCGAGCACTGAAACAGTCAGAACCCAAAAAAGAAAGTAAGTAGCTTTGTTTCTGGCTGACAGATCAAAATAAAACAACTTCTGCTAAAACCTCTCTCTGAGGGACCAAAGTTTAGCTAGACTCAAGGAACAGAAGTGTTGCTTCTAAACTGAGGTCAGTGGCAGCAGAAAATATGCTAAAATGTCATTTGCTTGGTACTGTGAAAAACTGAACCTGAACTGCTTGTCTTGGGAAAAGTTTTAGGAGAATTATGTTTTTTAGAACTGGCGTCTCCCAGGAGATTCATAAAGCAAACATACACTGCAGAGGTTTCACAGGTCATACCAAATATAGGAACACTGAATGCTATAGACTCAGAGGTTCAAATTTAGTTATGAAATGCTGGCTTCTAAAATTTGGGATCTTCAAATGCCTTCTCAGATGGTTCAGCAGGTAAAGAATCTGTCTGCAATGCAGGAGATGCAGTTTCATTCAATCCCTGGGCTGGAGAAGATCCCCTGGAGAAGGAAATGGCAACCCACTTCAGTATTTTTGCCTGGAAAATTCCATGGACAGAGGAGCCTGGTGGGCTACAGTCCATGGGGTCGCAAAGAGTCAGACATGACTGAGCACACAGAAGCACAAATGCCTTCAGAAAATGAAGATTTTAGAGGCCACTTCAGAGAATACTTCTGGAATAAAAGAATAAGGATCTCTAAAACCCATTCTTCCATAAAATACATGAGAACATTGGCAAAAAGTTGTCAAAATCAACTTTTTCAGAAATCTGGAAATTAGTTAAAAACTTGCAATAATCCAAGAAGCACTTATTCAAGAAAAATGGCTGCGTCTTGGCAAGAACAGTGAGGCCCGTGGTGCTTTAACTTGTCACATTCCCATCCTCCTTGCCCCATCTCCATAGTAGCCTTTGGGGGTAAGTCTTTAAAGCTCTGGGACACAGTTGGCAACTCTGCCTTAGCCATCGCTCCTTGCTTGCAGACAGCCTTAGGTAACCAGAGGTGGAAGACTAGGGCATTCTCTGGTTTTCCTTTGGCATGTATACAACCCTGCTGGCAACCACAGAACTTGTGAAAAACACCAGCCTAACAACTACAACGGAGAAGGCAATGGCAGCCCACTCCAGTACTCTTGCCTGGAAAATCCCATGGACGGAGGAGCCTGGTAGGCTGCAGTCCATGAGGTCGCTAAGAGTCGGACAGGACTGAGGGATTCACTTTTCACTTTCATGCATTGGAGAATGAAATGGCAACACACTCCAGTGTTCTTGCCTGGAGAATCCCAGGGACAGAGGAGCCTGGTGGGCTGCCGTCTATGGGGTCGCACAGGGTCAGACACAACTGAAGCGACAGCAGCAGCAGCAGCAAGAACTACAAAAACGGGGGTAGTATTGGAGTTCTCCCAAAAAAGCCCTATTCCTAGAGAATTTTTATTAACTTATCTGGCAGCTCCCTAGAAATCTCCACTGGCAAGCCTCGTCTTAATTTAACCTCACTCAAAGCTTAGTCACTGTGAACAGCTATCTCCCTGGGGTGTTTGAACAGACAGTGGCACTTAGCATCATGTCTGACTAAATCAAGGATGACGGGGAATACAAAAGGCTGATCAAAGTGAAAGTGAAAGTGAAGTCGCTTAGTCGTGTCTGACTCTTTGTGACCCCATGGACTGTAGCCTACCAGGATCATCCGTCCATGGGGTATTTGAACAGACAGTGGTACTTAGCATCATGTCTGCCTAAATCAAGGATGACAGTTGGGGAATACAAAAGGCTGATCAAATAACTTAAAAAACAAAAAAACTGTAGAGTACAATGTCCATGGTTTCCCTTGTGGCTCAGATGGTAACGAATCTACCTGCAGTACAGAAGACCCAAACACAAATATTGTATCATTCCACTTATATGAGATACTTAGAATAATTGAAATTATAAGGCAGAAAGTGAAAGGATAGTTGCTAGAGACTGGAGAACAGGTCACGTGACGTTACTGTTTAATGGGTATAGAGTTTCAGTTTTACAAAATGAAAAAACTATGGAGATAAATAGTGGTGATGGTTGCACAATATAATGTACATATTTAAAACCACTTTCAAAACAATTTAAATCAATTTTTAAAGTGATTAAGATGTTAAATATTACATATATTTTAGCACAATTTTTAAATAGAAAAAAAGCAATATATTAATAGTAAGCTGTATTGATAGAATAAAAGAAACGATCACTAAAGATAGATAGAAGGAAACATTAATAGGCTGTAATGGCTGATGATATTATCTCCTTACCTCTAAGTTCTTTCAAAATAAAAATCAATCATTAATCCCTCCAAAAAAACTGCACACTAATAAGGCATTCTAAAACTCTGCCTGGATCCAGAAGAATAGATACTTGTGGGATTCCTATAGGATAATGTGGGCTTCCAGGGTGGCTCAATGGTAAAGAATCCACCTGTAATGCAAGAGACACAAGAGATGCAGGTTCGATCCCTGGGTTGGGAAGATGCCCTGGAGGAGGGAATGGAAACCCACTTCAGTATCCTTGCCTGGAGAATCCCATGGACAGAGGAGCCTGGCGAGTTACAGTCCATGAGGTCATAAAGGGTCAGACACGACTGAGCACACACACATGCACAGGATAAGTGTGCAGAGGAGATAATTGGAAAATGAAGGCAGAGAAGCAAATTGAGACCAATTGCTAATACAGCTAAACCAGCTTATAAAAGAGTTTGGAATTTAGTCTGTAAGTAACAGCATGCTATTAAAGGGTTTTACACAGCAGTGTTTCTTTATCAAGCTTTATGGTTATATCACTATTTCCATGAGAGTATTTTCTGCAGCAAATTACAGATCTCCCAACTCAAAATGCTTAATTAATCAGAAAACATATCTTATAACAGCAAGTTCCCAAGTAGGGACTTCTGGATCAACTGATTCCACAGCTCAGTGGTGGTATCAGTGACCCAGATTCTTTCTGTCTCCCTCTGCAATCTTCATCTTAATTTTAAAGTTGTAAGATGCATACTTCCTGGCTCACATCCAGCAGAAGAAAATGGTTTCTCTTTCTCAGAAGCCAAAGGGAAGCCTTTCTTTACCTTACACTGGCCTAGTTGGCTTAGTCCAGCCCCTTTGTGAACTGAATAATGGCAAAGGGGATGGAATTGCCATGACGAATTTAGATAAAGGTGTAGGAGCGTGATTTTGAAGAAGTCACTCACCTGAAGAATAGAGATAGAATTGAAGAACAAGCCTAGAGACAAGGACACTTAGATGATTGCTTCAACAGAGCCCACGTTAGAGCCAAATGATGAATTCCTAAATTTGAACTATAGAGAATTAAAGAGGATAAACTCGAAAGGTATTTAGGAATTTTATCAATGTTTCATGTATTAGGTTCGCACTCAATGTTTTTCAATAGCTAAAATTAGTAGATACAAAAGTAGTAGATTAGTTACATAAACTGCTTATGGTTTAGTCCTAATTCCAATACTCAACCGTTGAGCTTAGCTTTAAATGCTGATCTGTATTTCACTTGAATATAAAACTGTTCAAAATGTTCATTATTTTCAGTTTTTTGTGTCTGTGTTAATGTAACAGTATTCTGCTACAAACTTAAAATGCAAAAAGACCAACCAAAGTTTTACTGGGGACGGGAATGACACTGTTAGCATCAGAATGCCTTCTGCAGCTGCAGTGACTCCCCCAAATCCTGTAATCTGAGCCAGATAGCTGTCCACTCCAGAAGGATATTTCTCTCTCTGACCCAGAACATGAAGTAGAGGATCCAGAAGGAATCTTGAGACCCATAAATGTCCAGCTGAAGGTGAAAGTTGTTTTGCAAAGAGTCATAATTCAGTTTAACATGGTGGTTTGTAATCCACTGAAGCCACCAGTTTCTGATGGGCCATGGGTCCAGTGTGTCTTTGGCCCCAGGACAGAGCAGATGCTGTTCTCTTTGTATGCTTTCCACTGGTCACACAGGTTTACATGTTTGTTATTGCTATTGTTTTATCTTGTTTTGACTCAGTGGCCAAGGATAATGTATTATATTACAGTATAATAATGAGGAATCTGCTATCGCTCTACTCACCCCAGGTTACACACTGTCTGAATCCTCTGTGTCTTCGTAATTTCCAAAGAACCAGTGTGACTCCAGTCAAGAAAAGATTAATTGTGAATTAGTGAAGAACTCCATAATTTTTTTTTTCAAGAGACCTCATGGAAAATGCATTCTAATGAAGTCTTTTCTGGTACTCCTTTTTCCTGCCTCTTCAATAAAGGATGCAATTTGATGACAAGTTGACTGTTCCTTTTATAAAAGCCAATCTGAGTTGACATGGAAAAATGAAGTCAGTCTGGGGAATATAGGAAAGTGATGTTGAATGCCCACTTTATCTCACATTGGAGGAGATTGGCCTGAGGGAAGGGACTCCATCTAAAAGACGGAGGCTCTAACTTTGGAAGCAGGCAGGATGTCGATGTAGCAATAGCAAGACACTATGTCTTTATTCCTCACCCATGGTGGCTCAGGTGGTAAAGAATCTGCCTGCAATGCAGGAAACATGGGTTCAATCCCTGGGTCAGGAAGATCCCCTGGAGAAGGGAAAGGCAACCCACTCCAGTAGTCTTGTCTGGAGAATTCCACAGATGCCTGGCAGGCTACAGCCCATGGGGTCACAGAGAGTTGGACATGACTGAGCAACTAACGCACTTACCAAATAGAAGTAACAGTCCCTGGACCACAGAGCAGATGCAAGGATTAATGACAATACATCATTAAAAAAGGACTTACAACAGCGCCTAGTTTATGGTAATCCCTCAGTAAATTATTAGTCATCATTTATTAGCTCTTATTATAACTGCAGCATGATGATGTTAGAGCTATGTAGCGTTCTTCCCATTTTCCAAGAATTGGTGATGAGAGTCCATTCTGAAAGCAGAAGATATAGTCAATATCCTAAGCCCAAAAGATCAGTTGAGAGCTTGCTAAGAGGTGCTACTATGGGCTGAATTGCATCTCTCATAAAAGCGATGAAGAAGAAAGGGAAAGTGATAGTCGCTCAGTCATATCTGACTCTTTGTGACTCCATGGACTGTAGCCCACCAAACTCCTCTGTCTGTGGAATTCTCCAGGCAAGAATACTATAGTGGGTAGCCATTCCCTTCTCCAGCAGATCTTCCTGGCCTAGGAATTGAACCCGGGTCCCCTGCATTTCTGGAGAAGGCAATGGCCACCCACTCCAGTACTCTTGCCTGGAAAATCCCATGGACAGAGGAGGCTGGTAGGCTGCAGTCCATGGGGTTGCAAAGAGTTGGACAGGACTGAGCGACTTCACTTTCCCTTTTCACTTTTATGCATTGGAGAAGGAAATGGCAACCCACTCCAGTGTTCTTGCCTGGAGAATCCCAGGGATGGTGGAGCCTGGTGGGCTGCCGTCTCTGGGGTCACACAGAGTCGGACACGACTGAAGTGACTTAGCAGCAGCAGCTCCTGCATTTCAGGCAGATTCTTTACCATCTGATTCACCAGGGAAGTGAAGTGTATGTTAGTCACTCAGTTGTGTCCAACTCTCATGGACTGGGGCTCGCCAGGCTCTTCTGTCCATGGGATTCTCCAGGCAAGAATACTGGAGGGTGCTGCCATTCTCTTCTCCAAGAGATCCACTAGGGAAGCCTCCAGAAAAGCTATGGTAGAGTCCTAATGCCCAGCACCTCATCATGGGACCTTATTTGAAAATAGGATCTTTATGGAAGTAATCAAGTTCAAATGAGGTCATTAGGATGGGCCCTTGATAAAATATGACTGGTGTCCTTATAAAGAGGGGAAATTTGGACACTGAGATAGACATGCACACAAAGGTTATGGGAAGACACACAGGGAACACATCATATGAAGACAGAAGGTTGGAGCAATGTATCTATGAGCTATGAAACAGTAATAGCAAGATTACTGGAGAATCAGCAGAAGTAAGAAAGAGGTCAAGAAGGGTCCTTCTTGCATAGGTTTCAGAGGGACATGAACTTGATTCACAGACCTAACGTTCCAAGTTCCTATGAAATATTGCTCTTTACAGCATCGGACTTTACTTCCATCACCAGTCACATCCACAACTGGGTGTTGTTTTTGCTTTGGCTCTGTCTCTTCATTCTTTCTGGAGTTATTTCTCCAGTGATCTCCAGTAGCATATTGGGCACCTACCGACCTGGGGAGTTCCTCTTTCAGTGTCCTATCTTTTAGCCTTTCATACTGTTCATGGGGTTCTCACGACAAGAATACTGAAGTGGTTTGCCATTCCATTCTCCGGAGACCACATCCTGTCAGAACTCTCCACCATGACTCGTCCATCTTGGGTGGCCTTACATGGCATGGCTCATAGTTTCATTGACTTAGACAAGGCTGTGGTCCATGTGATCAGATTGGTCAGTTTTCTGTGATTGTGGTTTTCAGTCTGTCTGACCTCTGATGGAGAAGATTAAGAGGCTTATGGAAGCTTCCTTACGGGAGAGACTGACTGAGGAGGAAACTGTTCTGATGGGCGGGGCCATGCTCAGTAAATCTTTAATTCAAATTTCTGTTGATGGGTGGGGCTGTGTTCCCTCCCTGTTGTTTGACCTGAGGCCAAACTATGGTGGAGGTGATGAAGATAATCGTGACCTCCTTCAAAAGATCCCATGATGCACTGCTGCACTCAGTGCCCCCAAGCCTGCAGCAGGCCACTGCCAACCCACGCCTCTGCTGGAGACTCCTTGACACTCACGGGAAAGTCTGGGTCAGTCTCTTGTGGGGTCACTGCTCCTTTCTCCTGGTTTCTAGTCACACAAGGTTCTGTTTGTGCCCTCCAAGAGTCTGTTTCCCTGTCCTGTGTAAGTTCTGTAATCAAATCCCACTGGCCTCCAAAGTCAAATTCCCTGGGGGTTCTCAGTCCCTTTGCCAGATTCCAGGTTGGGAAGTCTCTTGTGGGCCCTAGAACTTTTTTAACAGTGTGAGAATTTCTTTGGTGTAATTGTTCTGCAGTCTGTGGGCCATCTGCTTGGCAGCTTTGTGATGGGTGGGACTAATGGCCACCTCCTCCAAGAGGGCTTATGCCACAGGCTGTGTGACCCATGTGACTAAGAAGACCCAGGTGTGTGATCTAGCATGAGATTAAAGAAAAAGAAGGAAAGTGTTGCCTAGTTTATTCCCTCAAATGTCCCTGACACGGGATGCTAGCCGACCCCTGGGACCAGAGCAGCGCTGACTCCTGAGGCTGGACTGGTTTGGGGCTGACACACCTGGTAGGGCCCCCTGCACTGAGACTCCTCTTAAACCTGAACTGTGTCGTCTGCCCTGTGCACCCTGACGGTGACACGACTGTCTGGCCTCAAGGACCAGGGTCAAGTCACCAAGTATCCAGATCCACAGGGGAGGTGGTGCCCAACTGAAGCCTCCATACTGAGAGTGCAGCCTCCTGGGTTGCTCAGCAGGGAGGGGTGTCCCAGGTACACATAACTCTGGAGGGGAGGGGTGAGGCTGCAGGGGGAAGAAGTAGTGAGACCCAAGCCCTTGGGTGTTTGCTCAGCACATTCCACATTAACTCACAGCCCAGGAAGCTGACTTTCCCTAAGACTCCAGTTACAGGTAGAGCCAAAGATGGGCATGAAGAAGTTCTGCCCCCCTGTGGACATTTCCCATAACTGCAGCTTTAGCACCTGTGCTTACTGGCACCTCCAAGTCACAAGGCCTGTGGGGCTGTTCATGACAGCTGCCCTCAGGAAAGGACCTGGGGTGAGTGCTGCAGAAATCAACTGCAAACACAACCAACTTTGAAGAGGCCAACTGCAAGGTTAATTTTCCCCACACCATTTAAAGTAAAAACAAAAATAATAAAATCCCCAAATGGCCAGAGAACAAGATGGTCTATATCCCTAAATAGGACAGGGTGACCAGTCAAAGCGACAACAAGAGATCCAATCTCACCTGTCAGAACGGCCATACTCACGATTCTACAAACAATAAACACAGGCGAGAGCTAGGGGAAGAGTGAGCTCCTACATGCTCGTTAGAATGGACAGTAGCAACAGCTGCTGGAAAGCCTGTGTGTCCACACTCCAGAAAGCAAGATGTCAAGAGAGCACAGCCCATGATTTGCCATACTCACACCTGGGCCTATATCCCAAGAAAACCACCATTCAAAAACACACATGCACCCCACATACACTGCAGCACTGCTTACAATAGCCAAGACAGAGAACCAGCAAGATATACCTGGACAGATTAAAAGTTAAAGAAGATGTGGTACATATATACAATGGAATATTGCTCAGCCATGAAAAATGGCCATTGAAATTGTGAAATTATGCCAGTAATAATCACAAGGATGGACCTTGGAGGAATATAGTCTAGGCGAACTCAGCCAGACCAAGAAAGAAAACAGCATATGATATCATCTCTTCTAGGCAAAATAAGAATAATAAAGGAACAAATTTACACCACAAAAGAGACTCTCAGAATTCAAACAGAAACAGAAGTTTCCAAAAAAAAAAATGTGAAAGAATAAGGATGAATTAGGAGGTCAGGGATAACATATACACGGAAATCTGTATCAGTAATAGACAATCCAGAAGGATTCTCTCTTTCCTTTCTTCCTTCCAAACAGACACAGAAATTTGTATTTCTAACGTATACAGAGAAATCTCTATCTGTAATGGATAATCCAAAATCATTATTTCCTTCCTTCTCATCACATGTACACAGAAATCAGTATCTCTAATAGATTTTCAGGAAGAACCTGATATTCAACACAGGATACTTTGCTCAACCTTCTGCAATAACCTCTATGGGAAAAGAATCCAAAACAGAACAGATAAGCTGCATGTATATGTCATTAGTGACTCACGTGGCTGCCCTGATAAGCCATCTGTATATGTCATTAGTGCCTCACGCGACTGTGCCCTGATAAGCTGCGTGTATATGTCATTAGTGACTCACGTATCTGTGCCCTGATAAGTTGCATGTACACGTCATGTTTGACTCACGTGGCTGTGCCCTGAGAAGCTGCGTGTACATGCCATTAGTGCCTCATGTGTCTGTGCCCTGGTAAGTGCCGGGAGCCAGCGTGAGGAACTCCGCCCATGGCAAAGGTCATGAGGAAGGAGGCTCGGCATACGCAAAGGCGGGCTCGGCATACGCAAAGGCGAGATCGAGCCTCAGGAGTCCCCCTGGAAATTCTCGAGCATCTACCCCCAAAACCAGAGTCTGCCTACTTTACTGCTTTGTGCTCTCACCTACTCCTCTGACAGTCACGGGGCGGGGGGAGCGGGGGTGGCTATCCCCGACCACCTTTTCTCTGAAGGAAATCAACTTAGAGCTCTAGCTAATTAGCCTCCTGGGCATAATAGGAGTGTTTAAATCCAAACCCCTCAGATGGCTCTCTAACTGGCCTGACAGGTTTACCCAGACTACTATAGCTACGCATACGGTTGTTTGCAGTCTTCCAACCACAAGAGGCATGGGGAGCTTAAGATATTCAAATAGTATAGAGCCTCTCAGAGAGTTAGAAATTGTCAGAATATAAATAGTAGAAGATTTCATTGTTGAGCCAATGCTTGCTGCCAAGTTTCCACATCCCCTGTATTGTATCCTTGGAAGTGTATTAATTAATGTAGTTGGTATGGAGAAAAAATAAGTAGTGGCCTTGGTGTTAACAACTTCAGACCCTTCAGGTAATAAATTCTTTCCTTTGTTGTAAGCCCACTGCACCTCTGCCCTATAGGAATGCAACTTTATCTAACACCTTTGGAGGATGGCGCCAAACTTTAAAATAATTACTCTTAGAGAAAATAAGTCTTATGGTTGACAAACCTTTGTCAGAGTCATAAAATGTTAACAGGCCTTCTGGCCAGAAGATGATGTAAATCACCTAAACCATTTGTATACGATAAGTTTGCAGAAAAGAAACCCTGGTTTCGATAAGGATCAAAGACTGCTGACTTTGCATGATTTCACACCCCCTATTATCCTCTATGTGCAACTTACGGTATAAAAGCCCCTGTTGAAAATAAAGCTACAGACCTTGCTCACCAAAGCTTGGTCTCCCCATGTCATTCTTTCTCTCACCTTCTGGCTGAGTTCCCATCTGGAGCGTAGAGGCTCGCCAAGCCTACTAATTTTGCCTGGGCTTCTAAGATCTGACTGGGGAGGCCTTAGTGTCTCCTCTCCTTCAGGAGAACTGGAGGACGCCTGTGGCCTACGTGGGTGGTGCAAACTCCTTGTCTTGGAGTTCTATTGGTTTTCCACGTAAACCAAGTTATGCAGCCTCTTTTCTCCACTGAATTTTCTCACTGAGCTATCCCTATTTAACCACTCTTTATATCTCTAATTAACACTTAAGTAAGCTATTGTCTCCTGATCGCCGACTCCGTCTCCCCTTCGAATTCCCTGGATCCACTGGGGCTGGACCCCGGCAGGTAAGCTCCATGTACATGCCATTAGTGACTCACGTGTCTGCACCCTGATAAGCTGCATGTATATGTCATTACTGACTCATGTGTCTGCACCCTGATAAGCTGCGTGTATATGTCATAAGTGACTCATGTGTCTGCACCCTGATAAGCTGCATGTATATGTCATTACTGACTCACGTGACTGCCCTGATAAGCTGCGTGTATATGTCATTATTGACTCACGTGTCTGCATCCTGATAAGCTGTGTGTATATGTCATTAGTGACTCACGTGTCTGCACCCTGATAAGCTGCATGTATATGTCATTACTGACTCACGTGACTGCCCTGATAAACTGCATGTACATGTCATTAGTGACTCATGTGGCTGTGCCCTGAAGACAAGCACAAAACTACACATCAACTATACTCCAACACAGCACAGGCAGGAGACTAGAGCAAAGGAATAGAAAAGCAATGCCTAGCTTGTTCCCTCCAAGCTCCCTGACTTGGGCAGCTCTCCCCTTCAGGAGCCTCAGCAGGCTTGTGTCTCATGTCTGGACTCATCTGGGGTTGAGGCAGATGGGTTGACACAACCAAAATTTTAAGAGATGGGCAACCTTGAAATTTTGGCTCCACTATGTACAACGCCACCGCCGCCAAGTCGCTTCAGTCGTGTCTGACTCTGTGCGACCCCATGGACTGCAGCCTACCAGGCTTCTCCGTCCATGGGATTCTCCAGGCAAGAACACTGGAGTGGGTTGCCATTTCCTTCTCCATGTACAACAGCCAAGACCAAAAAAAAAAAAAAGTTAATTGTAGAAGCACAGGTGAAGGGATACACAATGGGGTACACGTACATAATGGAATACATCTCAGCCATAAAGAAGTAGGAATAAATGCCAAGTCCAGTGTCAGGAAAGAAAGCAGAGATGATCATTCCAACTGAAGTAAGAGAGACAGGGATAGACTAGTATCATATGACATCACTTCCAAGTGTAAAAGAAAGATGGATACAAATGAACTTACTGCCCAGAGACATAGGCTCACAGACTTAGAAAAGAAACTTCTGGTCATCAAAATATAAAGATGTGGGGCAGGAAGAAAAGAGCTGCTTTAGAGCAACATATGCACACTACTACTGACAAAACAAGCGGCCAGGACCACCACGTAACAGAAGGAAACACACTCACACCTTCATTACCTATAAGGGAAAAACCCTGACAAATCATATATACATCTGTGTAGAAGCGAAACAATTTGTCATAGAAGGAAAAGGAAAAAACAAAACACAAGACTGTAATTCACCTGTATGCTCCAGTTCAAATGAAGGGATGAAAGCAGATGAAGCAGAAAGGATACCCCAACGCTATTCCCCTCAGGGCACGGTGACTTGCAGTGCCACATCCCTGGAGCCCAGCTGGTTTGGGTGCCAAGGCTGGAGTGTCCTGGGGCAGAGCAAGCTGGGAGCATGTGGCAGGCAGTGAAGTTCCTGATTCCCTCTGGAGAGACCCCCCACCTCCAGATACAGGCAGAATAAATGAAAAGATTGGAAGTAACATATGCACATTTGTATCTATCATATAGAGGATAAAAGTATCTACTGAACAGCATAGGGAAGTTTACTGAACACACTGCCATGACCTATATGCAAAAAAAGAGCTCTAAGGAGAATAAGCATCTATGTATAACTGAATCAAGTTCCTGTACACCTGAAACAAACACATCATCAGAAATCCACTCTATTCCAATAGAAAATTGCAAGGAATTTACAGATTAAAAAAAAAAAAAAAGCATGCGGCATGAACAAGGGCTGCCACCTTGTGGCCATTTTCTGTAATAACACCATGAAGAGCTGTGCAGTTGATGTGCTCAGTCTTGTCTGACTCTCTGTGACCCTATGGACTGTGGCCCGCCAGGCTCCTCTGTTCACGGGATTCTCCAGACAAGAACACTGGAGTGGGTTGCCATTTCCTTCTGCTGTTGGGCATTTAATATTCACAAGTACCCAGGGACTGTAAGTAAAAACAGCTGCCCTCGGAAAATGTCCTAGGGGTTGTCATCGAAAAGGAATCCAAGAGAAGGCAGGCATTAAAGAAGCCAATTTCAAGATGTAAGTTTAATTCACAGTTTTTTTTTAAAAATCACATGAAAAAATGTCAACATCATTTAACACTAGAGAAATACAAATCCAAGCTACAGCGAAATATTACATCACACTGGTCAGAATGGCCATTGCCACTCTACAATCAATGATAGAGAGGGTGTGGAGAGAAGGGAACCCTCCTGCAGCATTCTTTGCAATCACATAAGTACATCCAATTGGGACCACAGTACGGATGTTCATTTGAAAAATAACACAGAAGTACCTTAGGACCCAGCAATCCAACACCTGGAAATAAATCCAGAGAAAACCTAAAATTTAAAAGCATGGGTAATCTTCAATCTCGGTTCCACTAGGCAAGACAAGAAAGCAGCTAATCAGAGAAGGACAGATGAATGGATACAGAAGATGAGATACACACGCAGAGCAGCATCACTCAGCCGTAGAAAGGATAATATCATGCCATGTCCAGCAACAAGGAAGGAAGTAGAGATGATCACAGAAAGTGAAGTCAGACAAAGGACAACTACCATAGGGCATCACTTTAGAGGCAGATTCTAAAAACAGACACAGATAAACTTCTTCACCAAATAGAAAGGGCTCCACAACACAGCAAAGCACCTGCTGCTGCAAAGGCGCTTCAGTCGTGTCCGACTCTGTGCAACCCCATAGACAGCAGCCCGCCAGGCTCCTCCGTCCCTGGGATTCTCCAGACAAAAACACTGGAGTGGGTTGCCATTGCCTTCTCCAATGCATGAAAGTAAAAAGTGAAAGTGAAGTCGCTCAGTCATGTCTGACTCTTCATGACCCCATGAACTGCAGCCCACCAGGCTCCTCCGCCCATGGGATTTTTCCAGGCAAGAGGACTGGAGTGGGGTGCCATCACCTTCAAAGCACCTAATGGTTACCAAAAAGGAAAGGTGGTGGGCAATGAGAAATGAGGTGTAATAATCAGTAAGGACCCTTCATCAACCCTGCATAATAAACTATATGGGAAATGAACCCAAAAAAGGACATGTCCACATCTCTGCAAAGGGAATCATGTTGATGTACACCTAAAACAAAGATAAACACAACACACACACACACACATCCTACAACATTGTAAGTCACTTATACACCAATATGAAATACAAATTACAAAAAGAGCATGCCGACTCTATTCCCCTCAGGCCTTGGTGACCTGGGCTGCTGGCACATCCCTGAAGCCTGGGTTCCCAGATGGACTGTTGTGGGGCTGACAGAGCTGGGAGAGATGTGCTGGCCAATGAGCCCTGCCCCACAGGCCTGCGTGCCTGCTCCCCTCTGCACCAGCCCACAACCTCCAGATCCAGGGGGTCCTCCTGCACCCAAAGGATGTGGAGCCTCTGGGCTGGAAGAACTATGAAAAGGCCCCTGGGCTCCATGTCTCCCAGTGTTGGGGTTCCCACCTCCAGCCTCCTTCCTTGGGGTTGCCCCACCTGTGGTGAAAGCACCCTCCAGAGAGTGGTGTTGCAGGAACTGGGATGTGTCCAGGGGATGGGGGTGAGGAAGGCAGGAGGAATGGGAGACAAGCCTTGGGTGTTTCTTCCAGCACTTTCCATTCTGACAGTTCAGGAACAGGACTTTCCCTAAGGCTCTGGTTCCCCCAGACAGGGTTGAGCATAAAGATATGCTGCCACCTTGTGGCCATTTCCCATAACAACAACTTTGAAACCATAGCGGATGGGCACTTTAATGTACATTAACAGGGCCTGCAGGGCTGCAAGTAAAAAACACCTGCCCTCAAGAAATGTCTTAGGGGAGGTCACTGGAAAAATATTCAGAATAGGGCAGGATTTCAAACTCACACAGTTTCAAAAATCATGTCAATATCGCTAAATATGAGAGAAATGCAAATGAAAACTTCAAGTTATCACCTCACACCAGTCAGAATGCCTACAGTCAGATGATACTCTACAAACAATAAATACTGGAGAGGGTGTGGAGGAAAGAGAGCCCTCCCACACTGATACTGGGAATGGCCAATGGGAGCAGCTACTGTGGAGGACACCGGGCAGAATCCTTAGCAAAGAAAATCAGACTGAAATTACAATACTCCTAATGCCACATACAAAAATTAACTGCAAATAGATTAAGGGTCTAAATAAATGGACAGATACAATGAAACTCTTAAGGAAAAAAGCAGAACACACTTTGACATAAAATGCAGCAAGTTCTTTTTTGATCCACCTCTTAGAATCAGGACTATTTAAATAAAACAGAAATAAACAAATGAGACCTAATAAACGTTTAAAGCATCTGCACAACAAAGGACACCTGCAGTGAGAGAAAAAGACAACCCTCAGGATGAAAAAAAATTCTGGCAAAGGAAGATACCCACAGGAATTTGTCTCCAACACACACAAACAATGCCTGGCAGGAGGAAAGACCAAGAGCTTACCGCAGCACTGACCCCTGGGAGGGCCATGCGACCCACTCAGAGAAGAGCACGTTACCAAGAGAAGCCCACCTCAGCCCCAGCCCCCGGACCTCTGAGCACTGACATCCAGACACAGGCACAGAATTTTCTAGGCCAGAGGCCAGGCCAGGTCTCTACCCAGGTCTCCATTCCCAGCGCACACAGGACAAGGCCAGGCCTAAATGCTCTCACTGTAGAAGCACACAGTCTCATCTAAACATCATCAGTGTGGACAGCACCTGGGCAGGTCTGAACCTACCTCGTAGACAGACCTTCGTCAGGGTTCAGTTCAGTTCAGTCACTCAGTCGTGTCCGACCCTGAGACCCCATGCATCGTAGCACACCAGGCCTCCCTGTCCATCACCAACTCCTGCAGTTCACCCAAACACCTCCATCAAGTTGGTGATGCCATCCAGCCATCTCATCCTCTGTCATCCCCTTCTCCTCCTGCCCCCAATCCCTCCCAGCATCAGGGTCTTTTCCAATGAGTCAACTCTTCGCACGAGGTGGCCAAAGTACTGGAGTTTCAGCTTTAGCATCATTCCTTCCAAAGAAATCCCAGGGCTGATCTCCTTCAGAATGGACTGGTTGGATCTCCTTGCAGTCCATGGGACTCTCAAGAGTCTTCTCCAACACCACAGTTCAAAAGCATCAATTCTTCGGCGCTCAGCTTTCTACACTAGCTTAAAGCTGCTCTCCCAGGAGGCACAGGTCACACACATGCAGGGTCTCTCACTGTTGAAGGGCGCTCACCCTTGCCTGTGAATTAGGATGCACATTTCTTGACCAAGAAATAATCAGCAAGCTCCACCCTTCACACACATCAGGGGAGGGTGAAACTGGAAGAATCTGTGTCATTGAACATTCCAACAGGCAAAACAAAGTTACCAATTGCTTTGGCCACGTGAAGGTCAGTGTCTCGCTGTTTCTCACCGTTCGTTGCACCGAAGGCAGGCAAGGCACGAGCAGGGAAGCTGGAAGAAACCTTGGGGAGCGTAGGAGCCACAGACTTGTTCATTCTCTCCTGACTGGCACAGCGGCTGTAACAGCAGACGCGCTGTATCCTCTGGTCTCCTGGAGATTCAGAGGGCGCAGCCGTATCGTAGCCGCAAGGGCGTTTCTCCTGGAACTTACTGATGTTTACAGAGCAAAAGTGGTCTGCGGTACCCTGTGAAGTGCGTGCGCTGTGCTGTGAGCGTGCTCAGCTGATACAGAGCCGTGTATTTACAAAACGTGGGGCCGGAGCGAGAGGCAGTGGGCGAGAGAGCCTGATTACCACCAGCTTGGCTCGTTTGCTTTTTCCTTCGTTCAGGATCCAGGGGCCGGGAATTTTTTAGAGTGCAGCCCAGTGTCGTGTAAAGACACACAGGATGTGGCCTGATTCCAGCATCCCAGGCTTCCAGCAGGAGGTGGCCCCTCTGGAAACCTTTTGGAAAAGTATATTCTTTATCAGAATAAAAATGTGTTGTTGAAATTTCAACCATACTAGTTATTATTTGCAACTTAACACATTCTTAAAAGTGTGGCACCCTGATTTTTGCAGTTCCCATTGGTTCCATTGGTTCAAATTTTCCAGGTAGAAACAAGCCATCATTTCAAACTAGTTTCTTCTAATTCTGTTATTTGTTACTATTTCACACTTGAAAAAAAATAAAAGCAAATTCCTGCAAACAATGAGTGACTCAAAGAGCACAGGAGCCACAGGTACTTTTTCTTCTAACAGTTTCATTTCTCTTCATGAAGAAAACAGAAAAAAATGCCACCCTCCCCAATTTTTTGCTTCTCTGTTCAAAATGAGCTAAAATGAAATTGATATTCATATCAACAAATAACCGTTTTTGAGGTTTGAAATGTCATACCAGGGAGACAGGGTCTGGAGAAAAGGGAATGCTCCTACACTGCTGGAGGGAAACCACATCCAAAAAATAAGGCTAAAATTCAAACTGGATTTAATTATAACAGTGTGTGGTTACATGGAGTATGAATCAAGGGTCTACATATAGCAGGCAATATGTGAAGGCAAATTTGATATCTCCTATGTGAGAGTAATTGAGTATTCCAAATCCTGAAAGATGATGCTGTGAAAGTGCTGCACTCAATATGCCAGCAAATTTGGAAAACTCAGCAGTGGCCACAGGACTGGAAAAGGTCAGTTTTCATTCCAATCCCAAAGAAAGGCAATGCCAAAGAATGCTCAAACTACCGCACAATTGCACTCATCTCACACGCTAGTAAAGTAATGCTCAAAATTCTCCAAGCCAGGCTTCAGCAATATGTGAACCGTGACCTTCATGATGTTCAAGCTGGTTTTAGAAAAGGCAGAGGAACCAGAGATCAAATTGCCAACATCTGCTGGATCATGGAAAAAGCAAGAGAGTTCCAGAAAAACATCTATTTCTGCTTTATTGACTATGCCAAAGCCTTTGACTGTGTGGATCACAATAAACTGTGGAAAATTCTGGAAGAGATGGGAATACCAGACCACCTGACCTGCCTCTTGAGAAACCTATATGCAGGTCAGGAAGCCACAGTTAGAACTGGACATGGAACAACAGACTGGTTCCAAATAGGAAAAGGAGTTCGTCAAGGCTGTATATTGTCACCCTGCTTATTTAACTTCTATGCAGAGTACATCATGAGAAACGCTGGGCTGGAAGAAAAGCACAAGCTGGAATCAAGATTGCCGGGAGAAATATCATTAACCTCAGATATGCAGATGACACCACCCTTATGGCAGAAAGGGAAGAGGAACTAAAAAGCCTCTTGATGAAAGTGAAAGTGGAGAGTGAAAAAGTTGGCTTAAAGCTCAACATTCAGAAAACGAAGATCATGGCATCCAGTCCCACCATTTCAGGGGAAATAGATGGGGAAACAGTGGAAACACTGTCAGACTTTATTTTTCTGGGCTCCAAAATCACTGCAGATGGTGACTGCAACCATGAAATTAAAAGATGCTTACTCCTTGGAAGGAAAGTTATGAGCAACCTAGATAGCATATTCAAAAGCAGAGACATTACTTTGCCAACCAAGTCCATCTAGTCAAGGCTATGGTTTTTCCTGTGGTCATGTATGGATATGAGAGTTGGACTGTGAAGAAAGCTGAGCGCTGAAGAATTGATGCTTTTGAACTGTGGTGTTGGAGAAGACTCTTGAGAGTCCTTTGGCCTGCAAGGAGATCCAACCAGTCCATTCTGAAGGAGATCAGCCCTGGGATTTCTTTGGAAGGAATGATGCTAAAGCTGAAACTCCAGAACTTTGGCCCCTCATTCGAAGAGTGGACTCATTGGAAAAGACTCTGATGCTAGGAGGGATTGGGGGCAAGAGAAGAAGGGGACGACAGAGGATGAGATGGCTGGATGGCATCACTGACTCAATGGACGTGAGTCTGGGTGAACTGCAGGAGTTGGTGATGGACAGGGAGGCCTGGCGTGCTGCGATTCATGGGGTTGCAAAGAGTCAGACACAACTGAGCGACTGATCTGATCTGATCTGATGTGAGAGTAAAGGTTTTCTGTCAGATCTGCAGCTGATATGCACAGATTCTTTAGAATACTGCAGGCATTTTTTAGAATTATAGCTTTGTCTTGATACATTGCTGCTGCTGCTGCTGCTAAGTCGCTTCAGTCGTGTCCAACTCTGTGTGACCCCAGAGACAGCAGCCCACCAGGCTCCCCCGTCCCTGGGATTCTCCAGGCAAGAACAATGGACTGGGTTGCCATTTCCTTCTCCAATGCATGAAAGTGAAAAGTGAAAGTGAAGTCTCTCAGTCATGTCCAACTCCTAGCAACCCCATGGACTGCAGCCTACCAGGCTCCTCCATCCATGGGATTTGCCAGGCAAGAGTACTGGAGTGGGTTGCCATTGATACATGGCTAGGAGTGGGATTACTGAATCATATGGTTTAACTCTAGTTTTTTGAGGAATCACCATGCTGTTTGTTCTCTACAGGGACTGCACCAGTTAACATTCCCTCCAACAATGTGGGAGGGTTCCCTTTTCTCCACACCATCTGCAACACATGTTATTTGTAGATTTCTTAGTGCTGGCCATTCTACCAAGTGTGAAGTAGTACCTCATTGTGGTTTTTATTTGCATTTCTCAAATAATTACCAATGAGGAGCATTATAGGATGATTCTTTAAATGTCAGATGTGGGAAGTCCATTAAGTGTAACATGTCAACGTGACAATTTTTCACAGATAAGGATTTATTAAATAGTTATTTCATTTCTTCTTAGTTAACTATAGGGACATAAGTTATCATGTTAATCAAGATGATGCATCAGTTATGCATCTCTGAGCAGTTTTAAAGATGTGCATTGCTCCCTTCAAAGGGAAGGCTTGTGCTGGGACTAAGGTCCACCTCCCAATGAAAGCTGTTCCTTGAGCAAGTTCAGTCAGTGCAGGGGGTAAATGGTGAGACCACCATATCACCTGACACTTCCTGCATCTCAGGCCTCAGTCTGACCATCCCATCTGAGGTTGAACAGTTTGTCCTGGTGATATAGTTTGAACTCTTTCTGTATGTCTAGGTCAATTGTTAATAATTTAGGATTAAACTCAGGATTCTATAGGATTCAGTTCAGTTCAGTTTAGTCGCTCAGTCGTGTCCGACTCTGAGATCCCATAAACTGCAGCATGCCAGGCCTCCCTGTCCATTACCAACTCCCGGAGCTTACTCAAACTCATGTCCATCAAGTCGGTGATGCCATCCAGCCATCTCATCCTCTGTCATCCCCTTCTCCTCTCCTGCCCCCAATCCCTCCCAGCATCAGAGTCTTTTCCAATGAGTCAACTATTTGCATGAGGTGGCCAAAGTACTGGAGTTTCAGCTTTAGCATCATTCCTTCCAAAGAAATCCCAGGGCTGATCTCCTTCAGAATGGACCGGTTGGATCAACTTGCAGTCCAAGGGACTCTCAAGAGTCTTCTCTAACACCACAGTTCAAAAGCATCCATTCTTCAGCACTCAGCTTTCTTCACAGTCCAACTCTCACATCTATACATGACCACTGGAAAAACCATAGCCTTGACTAGATGGACCTTTGTTGGCAAAGTAATGTCTCTGCTTTTGAATATGCTATCTAGGTTGGTCATAACTTTCCTTCCAAGGAGTAAGCGTCTTTTAATTTCATGGCTTCAGTCACCATCTGCAGTGATTTTAGAGCCCAGAAAAATAAAGTCTGACAGTGTTTCCACTGTTTTCCCATCTATTTCCCATGAACTGATGGGACCGGATGCCATGATCTTCGTTTTCTGAATGTTGAGCTTTAAGCCAACTTTTTCACTCTCCACTTTCACTTTCATCAAGAGGCTTTTTAGTTCCTCTTCCCTTTCTGCCATAAGGGTGGTGTCATCTGCATATCTGAGGTTATTGATATTTCTCCCGGCAATCTTGATTCCAGCTTGTGCTTTTCTTCCAGCCCAGCATTTCTCATGATGTACTCTGCATATAAGTTAAATAAGCAGGGTGACAATATACAGCCTTGACGAACTCCTTTTCCTATTTGGAACCAGTCTGTTGTTCCATGTCCAGTTCTAACTGTGGCTTCCTGACCTGCATATAGGTTTCTCAAGAGGCAGGTCAGGTGGTCTGGTATTCCCATCTCTGTCAGAATTTTCCACAGTTTATTGTGATCCACACAGTCAAAGGCTTTGGCATAGTCAATAAAGCAGAAATAGATGTTTTTCTGGAACTCTCTTGCTTTTTCCATGATCCAGCGGATGTTGGCAATTTGATCTCTGGTTTCTCTGCCTTTTCTAAAATCAGCTTGAACATCATGAAGGTCACACTTCACGTATTGCTGAAGCCTGGCTCGGAGAATTTTGAGCATTACTTTACTAGCGTGTGAGATGAGTGCAATTGTGCAATAGTTTGAGCATTCTTTGGCATTGCCTTTCTTTGGGATTGGAATGAAAATTGACCTTTTCCAGTCCTGTGGCCACTGCTGAGTTTTCCGAATTTGCTGGCATATTGAGTGCAGCACTTTCACAGCATCATCTTTCAGGATTTGAAATAGCTCAACTGGAATTCCATCATCTCCACTAGCTTTGTTCGTAGTGATGCTTTCTAAGGCCCACTCGACTTCACATTCCAGGATGTCTGGCTCTAGGTGAGTGATCACACCATCGTGATTACCCGCACTCTAACAGCAAAATATGTTTTAAAGTTACACCAGGACACAGGGGTTACACCATGAGCCTAAGGGAGTTTCTGCAGATTTTTCTGTTCTGACATCAAGGCCCCTTCCCAAGTTTTACAACAGCACAATTGCCAGAGACTGGATGAGCTACATCGTTGGCGGGGATCAGGACAGAATGAAAATGCAGGAATCCTTCTGTTAGGATTACTAAGACTGTCATGCTGACAGCACAGCCTTCAACCAAGCACAGAGCCCCTCTAAGTGCAGGCGCCCCGGACACTGAGCGTGTGTGTCCATGAAGACAAAGGCTTCTACTTGCATAGAGCCAGTTTTGTGTAATGGTGTGTTAAATTGAATTATAACTCCAAATATTTGTACTAGGGACATGTGGACTCTTTTTTCTATTGAAAACTGGGGTATTTCTAATTGAAGAGTAGTGTTTTATGTTGTGTTAGTTACAGGTGTATAGCAAAGGGATTCAGTTATATATATATATATATATATGTATGTATATATATAGTATATAATATACATTATATATATATCGGTCCGTTTAGTTCAGTCGCTCGGTTGTGTCCGACTCTGCGACCCCATGAATCACAGCACACCAGGCCTCCCTGTCCATCACCATCTCCCAGAGTTCATGTCCATTGAGTCGGTGATGCCATCCAGCCATCTCATCCTCTGTCGTCCCCTTCTCCTGCCCCGAATCCTTCCCAGCATCAGAGTCTTTTCCAATGAGTCAACTATTCACATGAAGTGGCCAAAGTACTGGAGTTTCAGCTTTAGCATCATTCCTTCCAAAGAAATCCCAGGGCTGATCTCCTTTAGAATGGACAGGTTGGATCTCCTTGCAGTCCAAGGGACTCTCAAGAGTCTTCTCCAACACCACAGTTCAAAAGCATCAATTCTTCAGCGCTCAGCCTTCTTCACAGTCCAACTCTCACATCCATACATAACCACTGGAAAAACCATAGCCTTGACTAGATGGACTTTGCTGGCAAAGTACTGTCTCTGCTTTTGAATATGCTGTCTAGGTTGGTCATAACTTTCCTTCCTAGGAGTAAGCAAATATAACACAGGTATATGTAAATACATACATGCTCTCAGATTATTAGGTTTCAGTTGTTGCTGTTGTTCAGTCGTCCAGCTCTTTGTGACCCCATGGACTGGAGCATACCAGGCTTCTCTGTCCCTCACCATCTCCCAAAGTTTGCCCAAGTTCATGTCCCTTGCATGAGTGATGCCGTCCAGCCATCTCATCCTTGGACATCCTCTTCTCCTTCTGCTCTCAATCTTTCCCAGCATCAGGGATTTTTCCAGTGAGTCAGCTCTTCTAATCAGATGACGTAAATACTAAAAACTTCAGCTTTAGCATGAGTCCTTCCAGTGAATATTCAGGGTCGATCTCCCTTAAGATTGACTGGTTTGATCTCCCTGCTATCCAAGGGACTTTCAGGAGTCTTCTCCAGTACCAGAGTTCAAAGGCATCGATTCTTTGGCATTCTGCCTTCTTTCCAGTTCAGCTCTCACGACCATATGTGACCACTGGGAAGACCATAGCCTTGACTATACGGACCTTTGTTAGCAGTGTAATGTCTCTGCTTTTCAACACACTGTCTAGGTTTGTCATAGCTTTCCTGCCAAGAAGCAATCACCTTCTAATTTCATGGCTGCAGTCACCATCCACAATGATTTTAGAGCCCAAGAAGAGGAAATTTGCCACTACTTCCACCTTTTCCCTTCTATTTGCCATGAGTAATAGGACCAGATGCCACGATCTTAGATTTTTTAATATTTAGATTTAAGCCAGCTCTTTCACTCTCCTCCTTCACCCTCATCAAGAGGCTCTTTAGTTCCTCTTGGCTTTCTGCCATTAGAGTGATATTATCCGTGTAACTAAGGTTGTTGATGTTTCTCCTGCCTATCTTGATCCCAGCTTGTAACTCATCCAGCCCAGCATTTCTCATGATGTGCTCAGTGTATAGGTTAAACAAACAGGGTGACAGCAGACAGCCCTGTTGTACTCCTTTCTTAATCTTAAACCATGCATGGCTCTAACTGTTGCTTCTTGACCCACACACAGGTTTCTCAGTAGACAGGTAAGATGGTCTGGTATTGCCTTCTCTTTAAGAGCTTTCCACAGTTTGTCATGATCCACACAAACTCTGGGAGTTGGTGACGGACAGGGAGGCCTGGCGTGCTGTGATTCATGGGGTCGCAAAGAGTCGGACACGACTGGGCAATTGAACTGAACTGAACTGAACACAGTCAAAGGCTTTGGTGTGGTTGAAGAAACAGACATAGATGTTTTTCTGGAATTCCCAATTTTTCTCTATATCCAGCGAATGTTGGCAATTTGATCTCTGTTTCCTTTTCCTTTTCTAAACCCAGCTTGGACATTGGAAGTTCTTGATTCAAAAAATGCTGAAGGCTAACGTGCAATATTTTAAGCATGACCTTACTAGCATGGGAGATGAGTGCAATTGTCCAGTGGTTAGCACATTCTTTGGTACTACCTTTTTCGGGAACTGGAATGAGGATTGACCTCTTCCAGTCCTGTGGCCACTGCTGGGTCTTCCAGATTTGCTGACACATTGAATGCAACACCTTGATGGCATCATCCTTTAGGGTTTTGAATAGCTCTACTGGAATTCCATCACATCCACTAGCTTTATTAACAGCAGTGCTTCCTAAGGCCCACTTGACTTCTCTCTCCAAAATGTCTGGCTTTAGGTGGCTGACCACACCATTGTAGTAATCTGGTTCATTAAGCTCTCCTTTGTACAGTTCTTCCTTGTATTCTTTCCATCTCTTCTTGATCTCTTCAGCATCTACTATGTGTCTACCATTTCTGTCCTTTATTGTGCTCATCTTTGGACAAAATGTTCCCTTGGTATCTCAAATTTTCCTGAAGAGATCCCTAATCTTTCCCCTTCAGATGGTTTCTAGTTTCATACACTGTTCATTGAGGAAGGTCTTCTTGTCTCTCCATACTGTTCTTTGGAAATCTGAGCTCAGGTGGATATACCTCTCCCTTGCTTTTCTCTCCTCTTCTTTCTTTAGCTGTTTGGAAGGCCTCCTCTGAGAACCACTTTGCCTCCTTGCTTTTCTTCTTCTCTGGGATGGTGTTGTTCACTGCTTCCTGTATGTATTATGGATCTCTGTCCATAGTTCTTCAGGCATATCGTTTACTAGATCTAATCCCTTGAGTCTATTCATCACCTCCACTGCATATTCACAGGGGATTTGATTTGAGTCGTACCTGGCTGGCCTAGTGGTTTTCCCCACTTTCTTTACTTTAAGCCTGAATTTTGCTATGAGAAGCTGAGGATCTGAGCCACAGTCAGCTCCAGGTCTTGTTTTTGCTGACTGTGTACAGCTTCTCCATCTTCGGCTACAAAGAATGAAATCAATTTCATTTCAGTATTGATCACTTGGTGAAGTCCATGTGTAAAGTCATCTCTTGTGTTGTTGAAAAAGTGTATTTGCTATGACCAGTGCATTCTCTTGGCAGAATTCAGCTAGCCTTTGCCCTGCCTCGTTTTGTTCTCCAAGGCCAAACTTGCCTGTTACTCCATGTATCTCTTGACTTCCTACTTTTACATTCCAACCCCCAGTGATGACTGGAACATCTGTTTTTTGGTGTTTGTTCTAGGTCTTCTAGGTCTTCATAGAACTGAACAACTTCAGTTTCTTTGGCAATAGTGGTTGGGGCATAGACTTGGATTACTGTGATATTGAATGCTTTGCCTTGGAAACAAACCACGATCATTCTGTCATTTTTGAAATTTCTCCTAAGTACTGCATTTTGGACTCTTTTGTTGATTATGAGGGCTACTCCATTTCTCCAATGGGATTCTTGCCCACAGTAGTAGATATAATGGTCATCTGAGTTAAATTCACGCATTCTCATCCATTTTAGTTCACTCTTACCATCTTCTGCTTGACCCCATCCAATCTACCTTGATTCGTGGACTAGTATTCCAGGTTCCTATGCAATACTGTTCTTTGCAGCATCGAATTTTACTTTCATCACCAGACAATCCATAATTGAGTGTCGTTTCCGCTTTGGCTCAGCCACTTCATTCTTTCTGGGGCTATTAGTAGTTCTCCTCCACTCTTCCTCAGTAGCATATTTCAGACCTAGGGGACTCATCTTTCGGTGTCATAGCTTTTTCTCCTTTTATACAGTTCATGAGGTGCCCACAGCAAGTATACTGGGGTGGCTTAGCCATTCCTTCCTCCAGTGGATCATGTTTTGTCAGGTTTTGTCAGACTTCAGATTATTCGGTTATTCCTGTACTAGAGTAAAGTGATGTGTTACTCACTCAGTCATGCCCAACTCTCTGTGATCCCATGGACTGTAGCCCACCAAGCTCCTCTGTCCATGGGATTTTCCAGGCAAGAACACTGGCATAGGGGGCACTCCCATCCCTCTTCTGATGTCTATGTGAGAAGCTTTCTCTGTCCCTTTTATACTTTAATAAAACTCTGCTACTCAAAAGCTCTTGAGTGATCAAGCCTGGTCCCTGGTCCCAAAGCTAAATCTTCTTCAGAGATCACAATCTGACATCGTTCACCATAAACTATCTTCTTAGGAGCTCATCCGGGATCTTCAGGACAAGCTTTCAGCTTTTCAACCTCCTCATCAATTGAAGACTTCCCATGGTGGGTTTCTCCACTTTAAGGAAAGGACTTTCTCCAAGTCTGTGAATACCTTTGACAACAACAACCATACATGATGTCTCTTCTTAATCTGATGACATCTAACACTCCTAAAATGGACTAGTGCAACCATTTGAACCTTAACTATGGACCTAATGGTTAACTTTGCTTGTTGTTCTGTTTTTGCTGTTTGCTACCTGCATCTGTAACTGTGTAACTGGATTTCTTTCCAACCATCTGAAAGCTTTTAAGTTACAAATGGTTGTCCAGGCTCCTACAAGTGCCACAACCTCCTCCAACTATTACTTGGGGCCCCTGAATCAGAGACCTTCAATATGAGGGTTAGGAGAACATGTTGTCTCAACAATTTAGGGATGATGCCACTCAACAGCAGGAAGTAGTTATGGAATGAAAACAATGCCCCTTTCCCTTGGCAACATAATTCTCCTAAAAGAAAAAGGGGGAATGAGAGAGTCAATTCCTAGGCAGGTTGATAAGAAGTCCGGAGTTTCTGAGGAGGAGAGAGGAGTCTGGGGTTCTTGAGGAGGAGATAGGGGTCTGGAATTCTCAAGGAAGAGGAAAGGATAAACTTCTTTTTCTACATTCCTTAGTCATAGTAAGGATTATGTAACAGCAGTGTATCTTGCTGAAGGATACGTTTCTCTTTAACAAGACCTTCTGACTAACCCTGCTATCTTACGGTGCATGCTGTGGGAGTAAGTCTGATAAAAGCATATAAGCCCTTGCTTACACTAGCAAGGGGGGCACTCCCGTCCCCCTTCTAAGTCTGTGTCAGAAGCTTTCTCTGCTGCTTTTCTTACTTTTATAAAACTTTGCTCCACAAAAGCTTTTGAGTGATCTCGAATGATCCCTGGTCCTGCAGTTAAATCTTCTTCTTCAGAGACCACAAGTCTGGTGTCGTTCACCATAAACTATCGCTAGACAAAGGGAGACTGGAGACAAAGAGACGGCCAGTGGCTGTGGACTTCCATGGTGGTCCAGCGCCAAGACTCTGTGCCCCAGTCCAGGGCGTCCGGGCTCAGCCTCTGGTCAGGGAGCTAGATCCCGCATGCCGCAACTAAGAACCAGCACAGCCAAATAAATAAATATTTTTTAAAAAGAGAAAAGATCAATGGTTGCTAGGAGTGAGGTGAGGGGTGGAAGAGGGATAAATAGGCAAAGCACAGAGAATTCTTAGGGCATTGAAACTATTCTGTGTGATACTATAGTGATTGATACACGTCATCACACATTTGTTCAAAATCACAGAATGCATAATTCCAATAGTGATGCCCAATGTAAACTGTGGAGAAGGCAATGGCACCCCACTCCAGTCCTCTTGCCTGGAGAATCCCAGGGACGGGGGAGCCTGGTGGGCTGCCACCTATGGGGTCGCACAGAGTCAGACACGACTGAAGTGACTTAGCAGCAGCAATGTAAACTGTAGACTGTGGGTGATGTACTTTAGTTAATTATAACAAATGTACTACTTTTGTGCAGGATGTTGACAGTGGGGAGGCTGTGCATGCACCAGGCGAGGAACCTTCTGTACTTTTGGTTCAATTTTGCTGTGAACCTAAAACTGAATTAAAAAATAAAGTCCTTTCAAAAAAAAAAAAGAATACTGGAGTGGGTTGTCATTCCCTTTTCCAAGGGATCTTCCAGACCCAGGGATCAAAACTGGGTCTCCTGCATCGCAGGCAGGTTCTTTACTATCTGAGCCACTAAGGACACAGAAGAACTGCACAAAGAAAAGGTCTTCATGACCCAGATAACCACGCTGGTGTGCTCACTCACCTAGAGCCAGACATCCTGGAATGCGAAGTCAAGTGGGCCTTAGGAAGCATCACTACGAACAAAGCTAGTGGAGGGGATGGAATTCCTGCTGAGCTCTTTCAAATCCTAAAAGATGATGCTGTGAAAGTGCTGCAATCAACACGTCAGCAAATTTGGAAAATGCAGCAGTGGCCACAGAACTGGAAAAGGTCAGTTTTCATTCCAATCCCAAAGAAGGGCAATGCCAAAGAATGCTCAGACTACCACATAATTGTAGTCATTTCACTCACTAGCTAGGTAATGCTCAAAATTCTCCAAGCTAGGATTCAACAGTAAATGAACCAAGATCTTCCAGATGTACAGTTCGATTTAGAAAACACAGAGGAACCAGAAATCAAATTGCCAGCATCTGCTGGGTCATAGAAAAAGCAATAGAATTTCAGAAAAACATCTACTTCCACTTCATTGACCACATTAAAGCCTTTGACTGTATGGATCACAACAAACTGTGGACAATTCTTCACGAGATGGTAATACCAGACCACCTTACCTGCCCCCTGAGAAACCTATATGCAGGTCAAGAAGCAACAGTTAGAACCAGACATGGAACAATGGCCTGGTTCAAAATTGGGAAAGGAGTATGCCATTGTACATTGTACTTTGTCACCCTGCTTAGTTAACTTATATGCAGAGTACATCATGTGAAACGCTGGGCTTGATCAATCAAAAGCTGGAATCAAGATTGCTGGGAGAAATCTCAACAACCTCAGATATGCAGATGACACCACCCTAATGGCAGAAAGCAAAGAGGAACTAAAGAGACTCTTGAGGAAGGAGAAAGAGGAAAGTGGAACAGCTGGCTTAACACTCAACATTCAGAAAACCAAGATCATGGCATCCAGTCCCATCATTTCATGACAAGTAGACAGGGGGAAACTGGAAACAGTGACAGATTTTATTTTGGGGGGCAGGCAGTGACTGCAGCCATGAAATTAAAAGACACTTGCTTCTTGGAAGAAAACCTATGACCAACCTAGACAGCATATTAAAGAGCAGAGACATTACTTTGCCAAAAAAGGTCCATATAGTCAAAGCTATGGTTTTTCCAGTGGTCATGTATGGATGTGAGAGCTGGACTATAGAGAAGGCTGAGCACTGAAGAATTGATGTTTTTGAACTGTCGTGTTGGGGTGTAGGAGACAGGCCTATTAAAAGGTCTGGCAAAAGAATTAAGCAATTTCACTGAGAGGACCTGACTCAGCATGTGACTTCTGAAGGAATCCAAGAAGGAACAAAAACATCTTGAAAGCAGGATGTATGCCTGGGTATAGAAAGCCATCAACAGACTGTTCCTATCTTTGGCACTTATGAGGCACAGAGAGAGTGACTGGCTCTTTGTCCTTGAGGCAGAAAAACAGGGAACAAAAGTGTTAACTGTGAACTGCACAGGGTTATCACTGATGGCCACCTGGCCTGCTATGCTCACAGAAACACGTACAAGCAGGTCTCAAAAAGTATAATAAAGCAGACTTGAGATCAGTTTGGGCACCTTCACCTTGTGGGGGTGTTGGTCCCCTAATCCCCCCTTTAATTTTCTTGAGTGTTTCTCATTCTTTTGCCAAGCCACACTTTCAGGAACCTGTGTGGTCGAGCTGGACTCTACATTGGGGAAGACTCTTGAGAGTCCCTTGGACCACAAGGAGATCAAACCAGGCCATCCTAAAGGAAATCAGTCCTAAATATTCATTGGAAGGACTGATGCTGAAGCTGAAACTCCAATATTTTGGCTACCTGGTGCAAACAGTGGACTCATTAGAAAAGCCCCTGATGCTGGGAAAGACTGAAGGCAGGAGGAGAAGGGGACGACAGAGGATGAGATGGTTAGATGGCATCACCGACTCAATGGACAGAGTTTGAGCAAGCTCCAGAAGACGGTGAAGGACAGGAAAGCCTGGCGTGCTGCAGTCCATGAGGGTCAGACTCCACTGAGCAACTGGACAACAGGAGGCAACAGGGAGGGGCTCCATTCTGGGTGGCAGGCACAGGGCCACTTGGCCCTCGTCACCCGCAGGGCGTGAGGTCAGGTCCCTGGGCTTTCCTGCCTTCATCTCCAGTCCCAGGGATTGCTCTGGCCTGGGGCCCCTGCCAGCCTGATTTCTTGCCTCTTCTTTCTCTAAGCTCAATGAAGTACAACACGTTTAAGCCAGGGTTGTTTCTCTTTCATAGTCTTTCAGTGCAGCTCCCCTCCCGACCTCACCCCACTACTTTAAATTGATCAGCTCCCCGAAACCAGCACTGGCCGTCTGTCCATGTCCTTGGAGTTCCACCAACTCCATCTCCACCCCCATCTCTCTCTGGGCCCAGAGGTCTGGCCAAGGAACCTTGCGGGGCGGCGGGGGTGGGGGGGGGCAGCGCTCCACCATGCTCCAGCCCCCTCTAGCGGCCTTCTGTGCTAACACCAACTCTCAGCACTTTCTCCTACCTTTGTACCCATCCCCAGGGGCTGCCCTGGCCTGGGGCACCTGCCAGTCTGATTCTGGCCCTCCTCGTTTGATCCAAACAAGGATACAAGGAGGGTGGCACCCCACTCCCTCCAAAACCCTGCCCTTCCTGGGAGCTGAGTGCACAGTTTGTACAGTGGGTCCAGGTGTGAAGGCTCAGTTGCCCCCTTGGCTTCTGCCTGCTCTGTGCAGGGAATGCCCTCTCCGAAGCACTGGTGTAGGTTGGGGCTGGCGCTCCCAGTGGGGATGACTGGGATAAATAACTGCCAGGGGCCCCCAGTGTGAGGGAACAAGCCGAGGCCGCAGGGAGCCCAGGCTGCAGATCTGAGTCCACGTCAACCCCAGGTGGCTCTGGCTGGAGCCGAGAGGTCGTGGGCCTGGACTGCTAGCTGCCTGCCTGGAGACTGCCTCCTCGAGGGGTAGTGGGCTGGAGCCATGGAAGTCACCCTGGATGTGGGGGCTGGAAAGGTCAGGCAGCTGTCTCCTGGGAGCCGTGCTCTCAAGGGAGCCACGAGAACTATCCCCTGGCACTGCCCTCCTGCTCAGGACAAGGCTCCACGAGGTGATCAAGGTCCCACAGCTGACAGGCAGATGGAAGCTGGCACCCCTCATGCTGGGTCCAGAGGCGGACAGCCTAGGGTCGGACCAGGAGGCTCCTGTCCCTGACGCCCTGTCGTCCCAAAGGAGGTGCCTTGTCCACACAGGCGGACAAGCCTCAGAGCTCCCCTTCCCAGCGGCAGGGCAGAGGGGTCTACTTCTCTCTCCTAGGGCAGATTCTAGCGCTTGTACAAACCACGCCCTTCCCTTCTGGAAGAAGAGCTTGCTCGCACAACCAGCCTGGCTGCAGAGGAGGTCAGGCACATGGCCAGCTGAATGGCAGGGTTCCGTGCCCTGGGATCCACCCTTCTAATGTTCCTCCACCCTCAACCACTCTCCACCTGGAAGCCATGTTTTATAAGAGATACAATTGCATAAAGTGACTTATAATTTAGGAATCAATTGAAAATCACGGGCTGGCGGGTGCCTTTCGTGAGTTTTGATCACAGATTGCTGGCAGGGCTGCGTTACTGACATGGAGGCTCCCCCAGCCCCGCAGAGCCCATGGGCATCGGCAGCCAGAGGTGTCCTGTCCGGTGGAAGGCCCCCGTGTCACCCCTTGCTCCTCTGCTCCCTCAGTCCCTGTGGGACGGAGCTGGGGACAATGAGAGTGACCCGAGGCAGCCGCAGCCCCACCAGCCCAGCCCAAGGCTCACAGAAGAGCAGCCAGTCTCCTGAGCCCAGTGTCTGTCATGGGACTGCCTTCCAGCCCTGAGCTGGGGGGTGTTTCAGTTTGGAGACACAGAGCACAAAGCGCCAGCTGGGGTGGTCCTGGAAGAGAGGGAGCCAGCCCAGCGCCCACTCCCCGGCCTCAGTCCTGTGTGCACCGGACACTCCAGCTTCGTCCTGCCCGGATGCCTATTCTCCAGTCCCTGTGGTCAAACCCATGCATGGGGACCCACTTCCTTCAAGCAGCTGCCCTGACCCCACCCCTGCAGGGAGCACGTACTGTGCTGTGTGTCCTCCTGGGTCCCTGGACCGGTGACTGCACTGTCACTGGGTCCGTCTCATCTTCCCAGCTGGACTGGGACCTGCACGGTGGGCCTGCAGGGGCCGGCCACAGAGGACCCCAAAACCCCCGTGAGGAACTGGGACTCACGGGGAGGGGATGAGAGCTGTGGACAGACTTCAAGGAGTGCAGCACTGGTTAACCGCACACTGGGCTGCTTAGCGCAAAGAAAACCAGAACTGGGAAGACAAGGGGGTACAGCAGGGCCCCCACCACGTCCCAGCCCTCCTCTTGCTTCCCAGCCCGTCCTCAGGGCCTGGAGGAGGGCCCTGTCCGACTGGTCCGGTGTGGACCCGTGGGCAGCGTCACTGCGTGGTGACAGCTGGGCACACAGAGCCTGGGCCATGTGCAGCCGCCCAGGGCTTCCAGGAGCCCATGTGCAAGCGCGGGGACAGACAGCTGACACACAGACTCACCACCTAAAGTGGAAACACCTCTTCCTGGCAATCTGGAACTTACCTTTTTAAAGGCCCTTTCCTTGGCCTTCAAACTTCTGGGCTGCTGTGTCTCCTCCTGACTCCCCCTGGGATATGTGGCTCACAGGAGCATCCCCAGGACCTTAGCTGCTCAGCAGCTCCCACCATGGTCCAGCCTCTCAGAGGGGCTGCTCCACCGCCCCTTATAAACAGGGGAACTCTCCGTGGAAAGGCCCTCTGCGCGACAGTCAGGAGACAGCTGCGCAGGGACGGCCACGCCCACGCCGCCTTCTCCACCTGCCCACGCAGCCTGGTTCACAGACTCTGTTTTGCTAGTAAAGGCCTGGGAGCTCCCCTCAGTCCTTCTGAAAATGTTCTGGAACACGAGCGCAGGAAGCTAGCACACTTTCCGTATTCCTGTCCTGCAGTGCAGCTCAAGCCTTTCCCCTCTGTGGCTGTGTCGGGAGTCACGTGATAATTTTCTCAGGTAGTTTTTTCTGTTTAGTTGCTCAGATTAATTCCAAGGACCACTTGGCGTCTCTAACTGGAGCATGCACGGCCCGGTTCCACACAGGGGGAGGCAAAACAGAGTGTCTGCAACACAGCTTCCTGGGGCATCATGTTTATTCCCCATGCTTTAAAAGGACTGTCCCCTCCCCGACTCGGAAGAAAAGACTCGGAAGAGCGGGGGAGGGGAGACGTGCTGCCGGAAAGGCCGTCCAGCCTCTGACAGTCCAGCCCCCACCCAGGTGGGCCTGTGTCAGGGCAGCATCTCCTCTAGGCCCCAGGCAGCGCCAGACCGTCCTCTGAGCCGGTCAGGTAATCCAGATATGATACTTCTGAAGACCGGTGGTGCGAGCCACCCTCCTGATGTGAATCCAGGGCAGAGAACACCCCGTGTTCCCCTGGACCACATCCTCTCCACGGGCATCAGGCACACACAGCACACGCCGCCGGCACCGCCCCCACCTCGGGCTGGGCTGTGTGCACCAGCCTTGGCCTCCAGGGGCCGGGGTTCAGCATCATCCTGCTCTCCACTTCAACGCACGAGGTGTGGCCTGACCTTCCTGCCTCGCCAGCCATGAGGAACTACCCTGGGCTCACTTTGTGGTCAGGCTTCCAGCTGGCCAGTCTGCAACAGGAGTGTTTTAAAGTAAAGTTCTAGAATCTCCCAGGCACCCCTGCTGCCTTTGGCTGTGGCCGGAGTGGGGCTGGGACACTCTAGGGCTGCCCAGCATGGGGGGAGCTTCTGGAGGACAACACACCCAGAGCAGCCAGAGCCTCTGGGGCCCCAGGCCTGCTGGTGGAGGGGGATCCCCAGGGCCTCACCGGATTTGGGGGCGTGGACCGCTGGCCCTCCAGGCTGCTGCCCCTCCTCCTCACAGAACTGTCTGCCCACCTCAGAGCCCAAGGGGCTCAAGCCATGCTGAGGTCAGCAGAAGGGGAGGGCCTCGGAGTGACAGGATGAATCCTGCCTGTGGCCGCACCCCTCAAGCCCATGGTCATCACCTCTGTCACCTGGGGAATCCTTGTCACAGGGCAGCTCACTGGATGGCCCGAGCGGCTCCTCCTGGCCCACGTTCACTCACAGATGCCTCGTGGGTCACTTCAAGTGACCCCTCTGTCATCGGGGTCAAGGGTTATCATTGTTTCAGAGATATTTTTCTATCTCAAGAGAGGGATAAAGTGGGAACACGGTGTTGCCCACTCAGGATCCGCTGCTGCAGCTCCCAGAAGTCCGGTCCCATGAAGGGCAGGGACCCAGGCCCCACAAGTACAGAACCACTCCCAGGCTCCATGCGTCCTGGTGAATGACCGTCACAGAAGGTATTGACTGAGCGGGAAAGTCTGTGATTCTTATACTCAGCTCAGCATCAAGAAGTAGGGTCCCTGGCGTCAGGTCTCGTCTGCGGGCAACACCTTCTGGTGGCAGCACTGCCCAGCAGGCACCAGCTGCTGGGACAGGCCTTGGCCGCCTCATCTGCCCGGCAGCCACCATGCAGTAAACAGTCAATCGCGTCTCCTCCACTCACATACTCCGTGACAAGGAATAATGTTTCTTCAGTGTCAATCACCTGGAGGAGCTTTCAAAACCCTGATGCTCTGGACTTTGCAAGAAAAGTCTCTGGAGGCTCTTGTTAATGGCCTCCTGAAAAGAAGACCACCCTCATCATATTTACCCCAATAAGGTCAGCAGCAAACTCATCATTAGAAAGCTTGGGAGACCAGGAGACAGTGGGTTGACTTATTCAAAGCACTGAAGGAAAAATGTGTCAACCAAGAATCCTGTGGCTGGCAAAACAGAGCATTAGGCCTGCCTTGCATAAAGGACACTGGACATTAACTCAAAAACAAGTGTACATAAGGGGAAAATAGGAAGTGACCACATAAGCCAAGATTCAGAGAAGACCTTAGAAGCCTTGAAGGGTACACCTCAGGCTGGTCCTCATCTTGGAGACTGCCCACAACGATTAGAAGCACAAAAACAGTGTCGGCAGACAGCAAGCCTGGGGAAAAACAGGAACCTTATTTCCACGTTCCCACATTACTGCACTCAAACGTCCAGTTTTCAACAAAAAATCACAAGGCAGAGGAGAGACATCATCAGAATGGTGGGGCAGGAGATTTCTACTATCTTCCCCCAAAGAAAACCGATTTGAACGATTGCCCACAGACCAGACAGCCTCTGTGGAAGGCCCGGAGTCTAGCGGTGGACCTTGCCAGCGCGGTTCTGGACAAAAAATCAGATACTGGATGCACTGAGGAGCCTAAGAGTCTAACTTTTCCCATGTTGACCCCCCAACCCCCAAGGTGACGTTTCAGGACTAAAGGTAACCAGGAAGGGTTAATTTTAAATATACACTGGCTCTGCTCCAGTGACCTGAACCCTTTATTTTTATGAAGAAACATAAGGGCCTGCCTGAGGGAGTAACCTGAGCCGCCCACCTGTGAAGGAGTGTGAGGAAGTGAGGCTAACACACCTCCTGCCTGAGAGAAGCCATTCTTGCAAAGACGGATTGTCTTTTTACTCTTTCCTCACCTCCCCCCATCTCTGATCCATAAAAGAACCTGGCAACCAGGCCCTGAAAGACAGCGGTTTTGAGGCACAAGCCTGCTTTCTTCTCCGCACACTGCTGCTGCTGCTAAGTCGCTTCAGTCGTGTCCGACTCTGTGCGACCCCATGGACTGCAGCCCACCAGGCTCCTCCATCCATGGGATTTTCCAGGCAAGAGTATTGGAGTGGGGTGCCATTGCCTTCTCCTCTCCGCCCACTGGCTCCCATTAAAATCTCTTCCTCGCCTCAAACCCGCTTCTCTGGGAAGGAGCGCCCCGCCTCCCCGCGCATGCGCTGACGGCCGGGCGCGCTCGGGCATCAGGGAGCCTGGGCGGAAAAACTGCGCGTCAGCAGGCCTGCGGGAAACCGTCGACTGGACCGCGGAGCGGGCCCCGGGGGCACAGGGGCTATCGGCACGCTGCCGGGTCCTCCGGACCGACGGCCGCGGAGCTGCAGCGTTCGCCACAAGGGGCGGCGTGGAGCCGGCGCCCCCGCAGTAACAGGTGAGAGTTCCCAGCACAGCCCCCAGAGGGCGCTTCTCTCCTGAAGTCAGCCGGGAAGAGGTCACTTTGTTCAGATGTCAAGGCAGCAACACAGGGCTTCAAGGAATATGAAAAATCGAGGTCCAGTTATCAAATAAATGTCACAAGGAGGCACTGTACGGCACAGGACACAGGGTCAATGAAACTGCAGTAACTGTATGGTGACAGAAGGCTCCTGCACTTATCATGGTGGTCAGTTCTTAATACACAAAAATGCTGAATCACTCTGCTGTACACTCCAAACTAATATAATACTATATGCCAACTATGCTTTAGTTAAAAAAAAAAAAGTGTTTTTAAGAAAATTTAAGGAACATGACACCATCAGTGGAACACAGTAACTGTGTCTAATAACTGACCCCAGAGAAATGGAAATCTGCCATTTACCCAATAAATAATTCAAAATAGCTGTTTTAAGGAAGCTCAGTAAACTACAAAAAACAGAAGGACAATTCACCAAATTAGGAAAACAACACGTGAACAAATTAGACGTTCTACTGGGAGAAAAATCATTAAGAAAAAAAAGAATTATGTAGAAATTCTTAGGCTGAAGAATACAATGGATGAAATTATTTAAAATGCAATGGACAACATTAACAGCAGAATGAATCAAGAGGAAGAAGTTGTGAAGTAGCAGACAGAACCTTGAAATTATTCAAAGGAGAAGATAAAAGAATGAAGAGTGAAAGTCCTGTGAATTATTCTAACTCCCTTAGATTAAGAAAAACAATCTAAGAAGTACTAGAGTCTCAGAAGAAGACAAAGGTCAGAAAGCATATTTAAAAAAATAATGACTGAAAACGTCCCAAATCTGAGGAGAAATTTTGATATCCGAGCTTATGAAGCTAAAAGGTCACCCAAAAATGTCAATTAGTTCAGTTGCTCAGTCGTGTCCGACTATTTGTGACCCCATGGACTGCAGCACACCAAGCCTCCCTGTCCATCACCATCTCCTGGAGTTTACTCAAACTCATATCCATCGCATCGGTGATGCCATCCAACCATATCATCCTCTGTCGTCCCCTTCTCCTCCTGCCTTCAATCTTGCCCAGCATCAGGGTCTTTTCAAATGAGTCATTTCTTCGCATCAGGTGGCCGAAGTATTAGAGTTTCAACCTCTGCATCAGTCCTTCTAATGAATATTCAGGACTGATTTCCTTTAGGATTGACTGGTTGGAGCTCCTAGCTGTCCAAGACTGGAGCGTCTTCTCCAACACCACAGTTCTCCAGTACTCTTGCCTGGAGAATCCCATGGAGGGAGGAGCCTGGTAGGCTACAGTCCATGGGGTCCCAAAGAGTGGGACGCGACTAAGCGACTTCACTTTCATACAGCCCTTGGGGATCACAGAGTGATCACTTTCATCCTCCTTCCAGAGCCCCTGGATTCAAATGCTAATCTGTTCTGAAACACTACGACAAACCCAACCAGAAAGTTTTACTAGTTTTCTGGGCATCCCTTAGCCTAGTCTAGTTACCACCTGAGACAAACGGTCTCAGCAAAGCCACCCTCTCCGGCCCACTCCGCTCTCCCTCTTTGGACCCCCCACCCCCACTCTGGACGCTCAGGGATGCAGTGAGGCCGCCCTCACCCGGGGACGCACACTGGCCAGTGGGAACGCAAGCCCGCCCTGGGTGCACGGCCCAGTGGAAGGGGCGGGGACACTGTGGAGGGCGAGGGTCCCGGGAGAGGGCTGGGTGCGGGGAGAACCCCGAGGCGAGCAGTTGGGCCGAGACAGAGCGCCCCGCCACCAGCCGCAGGAGACCCCGGCGGCAGGCTGTACACCGGCTGGGTGTTTAACGGGAACGGCCGGTACCTGGGGCGGAGCTATAACCAGGGTCAGAGGGCCAGGCCAGACTCGTGCCAGGGGGCGGGCGATGCCTGGAGGAAACGTCCGCGTCAGCCCCTCCCTCACACCTGGGCCTGCAGGGCAGGGGCGGGAGTGCCCGAAAAAGCAGGTTTGAAGCGGAAAGAAGACGTATTCCCGCTTCCTCCTCAGCCCGAGTGAGGGAGCCTCGCAGCGCAACGGCTGGGGCTGGGCCGCTGGACGGAGCGCCGAGTCGCGGAGTCTGCGAGGGGGCGGGACCCGCTGGACGGAGGGCCGACCGGCGAAGCCTCCGGGGCGGGGCCTGGGTGGGGGCGGGGCCTTGAGGGGCGGGGCCTGCGCGTGGCTGAGCTGCCCACCCTCTCTTTCCCCTGGAACAATTCCAGCCTGGGCCCTGTCCACTTGGACGGTTTGTTGGGCAGAGCTGCCCCTATTATACTCAAGCTGTACGTTTTAACCAACATCAGGTACCCTCTTAAGAGTTGTGAGAGGCAGTTACAGTAAATCCTGAGTTTTCTTCATTAAATTCTGAGGGTTTTTTTAAACCGTTTAAATGTGTTTATTGGTGCTCGGGGTTTAATTTTTTTTTTTTTTTTTGGCTGTCCTGGGTCTTCGTTGCTGCGCTGGCTCCTCATTGCTGTGAAGCATAGGCGGGCTCTGATCTGTGGCCACATTACAAACACGGGTTCATGGCTCAGAGGTTCAGGTGCATGCCGCTCCTGCTGTGATGCTGGCTGACCGTGCCTGTCCAGCCCAGGGTGCCTCGCCTACCCTTCTGGGGGCTGCCCTCAGCCTGCACAGGCCAGTCGGTGTGTGGTTCTGAAAGGTTGTTGCTGAACGACGAAAGACACCAGGATTCTTGGCCTCCGGAGGAAAGGAATTCGATCCCGGGCCCATGACGAGGCTTGGTCACTCAGAGCTTTTGTGTGATAAAGTTTTATTAAAGTATAAAAGAGATAGACAGCTTCTGACATAGACATCAGAAGAGGGCAGAAAGAATGTCCCCTGTTAGCCTTTAGCAGCATGTTATATACCTATCAGCAAGCTGTTAATTAGAGAACGGAGATGTCCCTCACCCACAACATGCATTTTGAGATAACTTGGCACCAGGTGAGTCATCCCAGGCCATAAAACTATTGATATGAATCTTGAAGAAAGGCAGGGTTCCAAGCAAATAGTCTCATTAACATAGCTTAAGAGAACATTTGCATGAGTAAAACATATTGGTTTGTCAAGTTCTGAGTCTTAGGCGAGATTGATTTGAAGACCGAGTCTAGGGGAAATGCATAGTACATTAACATAGCTTAAGAAAACACCTCCATAAGAAAAACGCATTGGTTAGCTCAAGGTTTGAGAAAAGTTAAGTTCCAGTGTTAAGTTGCCAGGTGTCGTTATGGCAACACAGAATTTTAAGAGAAACCTCTTTTTAAATTTGTATAGAGAAGGGAAAAGTATAACACTAGTTGTTTCCTCCTGCTACTTAAGAGCGTGATTAAAAAAAATCTGACACCTGCAGCCTATTTCCTCCGTTTGGAGACCCCTGGCCTTCCTGCCTGTTACTCTCAGTTCCCTGGGTGACGGTGCAGCATTCCTGTGGAGCCCTTGGGACAAGGCTGAGCTGGGCGGTATGGAGAGTCCACCCAAGACGTCCAGGGAGAGGCCAGCTCTGCACCAACACCTTGATGGTGCCAGCAGATGGATGCACCCACACTGACCCGACCACTCACGCCTCCTGACCTGCTCCCCTCTCTGCTGGGCCCCCCACAATTGGTCACCCTCCCACTGCCTGCACCCTGGGCCAGCTCTCATTCTACAAGGAAAGCCCAACTGCATGACTCTGGGCACTGGGTATTGCATCTGTTTTTCAGTAGAATCTATTCCACAATAGAGGACCTGGACTCGCTGAGGGCCGGCTGTCAGAAGGGGTCCCACAGAGCTTTCTGTGTGGGGGGAAGCATCCAAGACACCACCTGGGGTCCCTGTCACCCTGAGGATAAGCCACGGCCTGGCCCTGCTGGGGCCCCTCCTCGCGCCTGGATTTGCTCACAGGGGCAGGGTCACAGTGTCAGGGAGGACCAGCCCTAAGTGACCAGGTGTGGCCAGTGTGAATTCTGCACCTTTGAGGAAGTCCTGCCAGGCCGACCCGTGAACACACACATGTACTCATATACATGGACACACTCACACACATGTGCACACAGGCATCTATACTCCTACATTGTGCACATACACACTTATACACATCAGCACAAGGCACACACAGGCACACCCTGACCTTTCAGGCCCTTTCACCTGAGTCAGCTCTTGCACGCTGACCCACTGAGTAAGCCTCACTGGCTGGCAGGGTCCTGCCCTGGTCCCCGACCTCCTGAGCGGGGCCTGACCTCATGGGCAGGCCGTTCACTGCGAGCCTGGGGTCTAGTCTGAGTCCCCACTGTGCAGACCCTGCCTGCAGCCCCGGGGATGGAGGAGGGCGGGATGTCACAGTGTCCGCCCTTCCTCAGGCCACCCAGTTTCAGGGCCGTTTTCTGAGGGAGCCACCAGGGCCACAGGGCAGAGGTGGGCTGGCGGGAAGGACCGATCCGTTTCTGTCCTCACTGTGCCGCTCCCTTCCCTTCCTAGGATGTCAGAGGATAGATTCTGTCATAAATTCTTAGGACAGATTTGGAGCTAGCAGAGCAGTTTTTCTAATGCATTATTTAACCAGAGTGCTCACTCCGAAAACACCCCACACTACAAAATACATCTTCTTTGTAAGGGCATCTGCTGTTTCTTGCAGGCAGTTAGCGGCCACTGAATTATCTATTTTTTATTTTGCTATGTGCCTAAGACTGTTTGTTCTAATTAAGGACCACTCATGCACTCAGCAAACGTGCCTTATTTGTAAAATGAGACTTTGAGCCCTGCTGGATGAGTAGCCCCCAGGAGGGACATGTCTCAGAGTGCCAAGGCCTCACAGGGCGAGTCCAGCCCGAGCTCCCCTCCTGCCTAGAGCAGCCCTGACCCTTGAGGATGGTGTGCACAGGGAGCAGCCCACTGTCCCACTGCTGCCACTCGGCCCCCAAGGGACTCAGGGCCGCTGTGCTGGGCCCCTGGATGCTGGGCAGGGAGGGAGGCTGGGGCCAGGGGACATCAGGGCGGGGAGAGGCGGGGATTCCTTCCTGAGGCCTCATCCTGAGATTCCTTCTCACCTGTGGACTATGCCCAGGGTTCCAGCCCAGATGGAAGGGGGTGGTGCTGACTTACAGTGGTGGACACTTTAAGAGAACAGCTAAGACAGGGAGAGAGAGGGGCTAAACCCTGTTCGAGTAAAATATCCAGAAGTCACACGTCTCCCACCCTTGGGACAGGGGGACATTGCACATGTGCACAAAGGCTCCTCAGTGGTCAAAAAGGAGGGGGCACCACACCGTAATATGTGATGCTAAGGGTGTCCCATAGGCCTCTGGGCTGAAATCCATCTTGGAAAAAAGTTGTGACTGCGTATCAGGGAGGGTCCTAGGGCAGGTCAGGTGTGGAAAAGAAACCAAATAATTGGCCAAAGGTAAAAAAAAAAAAAAGACCTGGAATAACTTTCCTGTAAAGAACTCCTCTGGGACACCCACATCCTTTCTCTGTGTGCGTCTCTGCCTTGTTTCTGTCTTAATAACCAACTGTTTGTGTGCTCTCCCACATGAGCTGTGTCTAAATAAACTTTGCATCTGTTTTTAAGTTTTTGCCTCCTTGAAACATTCTTGCTTTCAAACCGGGGCAAGAGACAGGGGAACTTTGCCTCTGGTCTCTTGCCCTTGCTGGTCAGTGGACAGGAATCCTGGTGTTCACCCCAGCCACCCAGGCCCAGCTCCTGGCAGGAAGCTGAGCTCTAGCATCAAGTCGCCACTCACTGGTGTCTCAGCGAGATCATGGGCAAACCCCAGGGCTTCACGAAAAAACAAACTCCCTTCTTCCCTGGGAGTGTGGTGATAAGTGCACCCCTCCTGTCTCCACTGCTGTGAGTCTTCATCTGCCCTGAGGCCCGCCCACGGGGCTGTAGAGAGGGGTCGAATGAGCTGAGCTTGGCCCTCCCTGCCCCCTGCAGTGCCACTCACAGCTCGGCTGGGACCGCTGGGCACAGGACCACTTGTCCCCAGCTCTGGACAGGCCGGACCACAGCTACCCAGCCAGGCCGGCCTCAGCCTGTCCAGCACGTCGACTGCAAGCTTCTGAGACCTGGATTTGATTCGGAAAGTGTATTAATCACTCAGTTGTGTCCAACTCTTTGCAACCCCATGGACTGCAGCCCGTTCCTCCTTCTCCAGGGGATCTTCTCGACCCAGGAATTGAACCCGGGTCTCCTGCACTGCAGGCAGTTTCTTTACTGTCTGAGCCACCAGGGCAGCCCCACATTCAGAGGACCTGCATAAACCACGCTCCAGATGCTCCCCCGACACTACGAGGGACCATAATAAACAGCTGCTGAGCCCTGCAGGAACTAGTGGGCTCATAGGGAACCACGCCAGGGCTGAGGCCGGAGAGTGCATGTGTCCACGTGGTGTGGCCCGCGGCTCGCAGGACCTAGTGCTGCTCTGGCAGGTCTGGGCTGAGGCCGGGCCTGGGGGTGGGCCCAGGCATAATGGGCGCCGTGGCATCCCCTGGGCCCTCTGCCCCTTGGTCAGGTGCTGTGCCTGCTGCTCTGGGGGCTCCCCTGTGGGCTGCGCTGACCCTCGGGAGGGAGGAGACTGTTGGTCATCAATGCCAGGGGTCTGCGTCCGGCCCCGGCACGGTTGTGCCCCAAGCAGCAGGGCCCGGGGCGGCTCTATCACAGCTTCATTCCAGGATCCCTTGGATCAGAGCGTCTGCAGCTGCGATCTGAAAACTGTTCACGGAATAATTACACATGTAAGTCATTTCTGTTTCCTTTTTTTTAAAGTCATTATCTTATTGCTTCTAATTAGCAGTGAGGAAATACAATTATTTATCTGCACAGTCTGGGTTTGACATCTGCATCTGGCTGTCTCTGCCAACCCTGGTGGCGGAGCGGGCCAGTGGCCGCCCTCCCGGCCCCCCTGACCCCAGCGGCCCATCCACGGCTCCCTGGTATCCCAGCCTTCCTGAGCTCTGCATCCCCTTCCTGAGCTCTGCAGCCCCTCCAGGACCCTCCCTGCTGTCCCCCTACTGCGATCTCTGGGGCAGGGACTCGATTCAGTTCAGCGATGGTGTGAGCACAGCGGAGGGCAGGGAAGGAGCCTGAGCAGGATGGCCCCGCGGCCTAACACCGGCCGCCTGGCCTCCTCTCCCTGGCTCCCCGGGTGCCTGCCCTCCCTCTCCTCACTCTCTGCCACCCTTTCCCTCTCGCATCCTTGTTTCTCCTGGCTCTCTCTCCTTTCACCCTCTTTCTTTTGTCCTTCTCTGTTCCTTCTCCTGAAAAGACAAAAGCATGCCATCAAGAGTCCATGTAAATTACAAGTTTGCATTTATGATCACCTCATCCCATTTGCTATAAATGAATGTAATGTGGGCAGAAAGCCATTTGATTGAATCAGTTATACAACTGCAGCAAAGGATGGATTTGGTACCTCCATTTATAGCCAATGTTAAATCTGTGGGTGGGACAGAGCATTCCGCGTCCAATCACAGGGGTGATTTCCATCTTTCTGTGCATTAACAGTGTTTCCAAATGAAGCCATTTTCCCTCCTCTCCTGCACACGCACCCTTCTGCTGGCACCTTGACTGCTGACCCCACAAGAAGGATGTAAGCAGTGCGCAAAGCTGCTTGGGACAGAATGAACCCAGAAGACGCTGCTTTCAGAAGAGGCTGTTTTTTCACGGCCAGTTGTCTGCCATGTGAACGAGAGTCTGACTGCTGGGCCTGTGATGCGCTGGTCTCAGGGGCGAGGCCGAGTGGAAGTGCTGAGCAAAAGGGGTGATAAGAAGGGACTCCGTCTGGAAGCTGTGGCCAGAGGGGAGCAGCCCCGGGCACCCGCCTGCAGGGGGCCAGTCTGCGGGCTGCCATGCCTACGCGTCCAGTGTTCTTTTTCTCTTGTTTTTGTTTATTGATGTTGGCATGTAACTTTGTGTACGTTTAAGGCAAGCCACATTGCTGTCTGACCGCTGTGGTCGTGTTAGCTAACACTGCTATCCCATCACACGGTTATTAAGTCCTGGCCTCCTAGCGCAAGTGACGCTTATAAGCCAGTGCTGTTGCCTAGCAGCGCCATGCCGTGCTGCAGGTCTCCAGGACTCCCTTCCCTGCTTGGTGCAGTGCATGCCTGTGAACAGCATCTCTGACTGCTTGAGCCCCCAGCCTGGTAACCATCATCCTTTCTGCTTTTATGAGCCCAGTGTTTTGAGATTCCACGTGGAATTCCAAGCACGGCACTGTTACTTCTGGCCTTTCCTGAGAACGAGCCCGGCCTGGGGCTGGGGCCCTCCCTGCTTCCTGCTGCCTGCTCCCTGCGGGCTGCCCCAGGTCTGAGCGCCTTTGCTACTAGGCCTCAGGCCCCGCCCTCCTTGACCCCTGGCCTGGCCCACCATCGACGTGCACACTCAGACGTCCTGCTTGGCCAGCCCGACGGAGCTCGGCAGCTGCATTGAGAACTGGTCACACCCTGTGTTCTGGTCCCACCTGAGCAGGCGGGCACAAGGGCTTTCTGTGTCCCACCTGGTTCCCTACTCGGCCCTGGTCTCAGGCCGGTTCTGACGCACCCCAGATAAGATCTAACAAACGAGTTATTTAACTGGAGCCCTCTGTCTACTGCCTCCTGGCCCTGCCTTGACGCTGAGGCCTCTTGCCCTCTCCTTCCATGTGGGCTTGAGAGGGAGCGAGCCCATGGACAGGCTGTGGCCTGGGTTTGGCTCCAGGGCATCTATGACCTTGGGCTGCCTCTGCCCCACACCTGGAAAGCCACTTAGGCTCAGACAGGCTGCTCGTCCCCCCGGAAATGAACACAGGACAGGGGATCACACAAGTGACAGCAGCAGTAGAGGGGCCTGCGTGCGAGAACACGGACACGAGGCATCTGAGACACGCCTGCACGTTACAGCCTTGTCTCAGACGCCGCGCGTTATCCAGAGGGAGAAGACAGCCCTGGCAGAATTAACTAGTGCCGGGAAAACAATTTCACACCAGCATAAACAGGACACAGACACACTGCAGAGTCCAGATATCAACCCAGACTTGACATTACAGAAAAGCAAATCAGTTATTTTCAGCATGACTGAAAATCCCGTTATTTAACCCAGTGAGGAAAGGCGAGTGTTTTGGGGCAGAGAGCTAGCTGTCTGAGGGCACAAATAGCTCCCGTCCATCTGGGCCCCTAAGAGATGCCAGGCACCTCCCCTCCGTCTCTGGGAGCAGACGACAGGGACACGGGGGCTCCCGAAGGACAGACGCAGCGCTGCAAGGGGAACGGGGTGCGATCCACGAACACCGAGAGGGCCAATTCAGAGAGAACCAAGAGGCCACGGTCCCGGGCCCCGGGAACGGGAGGTCTGGGCTCTGCCCTCACTCCGAGGGGCCGTTTCCCTGGAGAGGCAGGGAGACCACAGCCCCGGGGGTCCAGGGGTCTGCTCTGGTTCCGGCATGCCTGTTTGGTTTCTGTCTGATTCACTCCAAGGGGTTTCTTTTTTCTGGGTCTGACAGGTGAGTTTCGACAGCTCCCCACTCTGCTTGGTGGCCAGAGATGGGGGCCCAGCACAGGGGAAACCCCCATGCAGAGCCCTGCCCACCATGGGCCCCGCTTGTTCTGCGGGGCCTGCAGGCAGACTCTGGTCTGAGCTCTGCCCCGAGCTCTGCCCCAGGACCACGAGGCCAGGCAGAAAAAGACCACCAGGACAGGCCCCGCGTGTCCTTCCCTGTGTCTACAGCCCTGCTGCCTGCTGACTGGGGCCCAAAACAGCTGCCTTCTTCCTTCTGGCCAGTTTCACAGCTGCTTATGCCAGGAAAGTGAGTCCGCTGCTGGCCTGAAGCGGAGCCCTAAGTGTCCCTATGCCCATGAGGGCGGTCTGAGTGTGCACGGAGGACAGAGGTGGGTCTGAGTTACAGACGCAGGACAGGCGGGACGGCCTCTAACTCAGAATAGGAGGCTGAGTCGTGGTGCAAGGGCTCTGCTGTCATAGAGACAGGGCTGGGGAGGCCCCAGCCTGGCCCCCATGTGACGCAAGGCTCTCAGGGAGGACGTGGGTGGCACACCTGTGATGCCCACCCAGGGACCAGAGTAGAGGCAGGAGGGAGCTAGGTGCGCGGGCTGCTGGCCCACACCCCAAACATCACACTTTCCAATGGGCAGACCCAGGGCCCTTGACCAACCCTCTCTCTGAGCCCACAGCCCCTTGCAGGCTCGGACAAGTTTCTTCCATTTCTAGCATCTTTGAGAGGTGGAAGAAACTGAGGCTCCTGGGAAATGAGGGCTGCTCTGAAGTCAGGAACAAACCTGGGGGCATGGCTAGGGGTCTCCCAGGCCTCTGCCAGGGTCTCCTGCTGTTGATGGAGCTGCAGGCGGTGGGGGCGAGGAGGGCAGGGACCACCCGCAACTGGCCCAAGGTCTGCTGAGCGCTGGCTCTGCCTGCCCACTCCTCTGCACCGAGTCTGTGTGAGCCCTCAGCTGCCTGTCAGGCCTGGAACCCTGCCTCTTCTGTCTGGACTGTAAACTAAGGGGAGCAGGAGAGGCCATTTGTCATTTTAAGGAGATCCTCACATCAGATGTTATGGGCCTCTAATTTATTGGTGCTTCAGGATAAAATACTAAGGAAATCATTACCTTCTGCAGGCAGCTGGTTCTGTGAGGCCTTTTAAGGCACCCAACAGTGGGAGCCTCGGATAGACCACCCGTCCCCACCCCGAAGTCCTGGTGGACCTGGCCCGGCCCTCATCACACTCTGGGTGCTCTGACCGCTCAAGGTGCAGATGCTATGAGGCGGAAGTGGGCTGCGGGGACCCCAGGCCTCTCTCCACCACACGGGAGGAGGGGTCCTCCCCCGAGCTGGTGTGTCCCCCAAAGGGGCCTCCTGGAAAAGGCCTCACAGCCAGTCATGAATACGAAGGAACATCTTCTTTTTTATCTATCTGTCTTTGGCTGAGCCAGGTTTTAGTCGTGGCATGCGGGGATCCCTGCACTGGGAGAGTGGAGTCTCAGTCACTGAATGAATAGGAAGGCCCAGGAGGCCAGGCCCGCAAGCATGGCACCTGAGTGTGTGCGTCCGGGCCTGGCACCTCTCACGCCCCAGGAGACTCACCTTGGAGACTCGGAGTGGACTCAGCCCAGGAGACGCACTTTTATGTTGGTTTCCTGAGCCCTGGACAAACCCCTCTCCCCAACGCAGATCACACCGGCCCTGGGGTGCCTGACCCACGATCATGCATAAAGCTTACTCAGAGGTCTCGTCTCCGGGGGACAAGTGAGGCCGTGTGCACGCTGACCTGGGTGCGCCCGGATCACCTGCTCTGCCTCTCCTGCCCCAGGAAGGACCACCCCACGCCCGGGGCCCCATTCCGCTTGGCAGGAGTTGGCTTTCCTCACACCAGAGGTGCTGCGAGTGTGCTGAGTCCCTCTGCTCCACACCCCAAAGCCCTGGGCCTTCTGCGTCCCTGGCCCGCTTCCTGCCCTGTGACCAGCTCCTCCAGGGAGAGGCTCCTCCCTGCGAGGCCGCCTCCTGGACCGCACACTGACCCTCTGCCCACCGGGGCTGACCTCAGTGAATCGAGGCGCCTCCACCCGACTTCCGATCAGCGTCCCCGCAGTAATTCCTGTCCACTGACACCCCTGCTCTTTGCCTGTGAACATTCTGCAGCCTCTACTGCACCTTCAGAGCTGAGCTCAGTCCTGCAGTCGAGCTCAGGCCTTGCCTTGTAGGCAGGGCGCTTTCCCTTCCCCTCTTCCTGCTTCTCTGGCTCGTCTCATAATTAAATTGATGTAAGAGAGATGAACTGGAGAAAATGTTTAATTTGTATGTACGGGAGCCCAGAAAAATATGAGACTCAAAGAAGGGACCAAAGCAGGTAGCTGTTATTCTTTTTAGACAAAGAAAGAATGATTTGTGAAAAACTGACAAGGCCAAAGGGTTTGGGCCGTGGTAGTAAGCTAGTGCGGAAGAACCAAGGTTTGTCTGTGAGTCCCCAGCTGTCTTCTTCCAGGTACGGGGCCCTTCCCGTGGAGACTATTTCCTGCTTTCAGCGGATGAAGGCGGGTCAGAGCACCCTGATTGGAAATAATCAATGTGCACAAATGGCACGTTTTGGGGGCCGGTCCTGAGCCCAATCACCATTTTTAACAAGTGTTCACTTCAACATTTTTCTTTTATAAGACCAACAGAAAGATGAGAGAAACATACATCCATCAGGCTTATTTTCTCACATCCTTTCCTAGATTAAAAAAAAAAAAAAGTTTCCCAACCATTTGTCAAGGCACAAAATACACGCAGATATGCCTCTGGAACGGTGTGGTGCTGAGACTGCGAGAGAGCAAGTTCGTGTGAAGGTTCTGGTTTCCCACACATACAAAAGTCATGCTCACAGGATGCTGTGGTCGTTAGCTCTTGAGCATCGCTGCGTCTAAAGCTTACTGCACACTCCTTAATTAAAAATGCTTTATTGCTAGAAAGGGCTAACAATTACCTGACTCTTCAGTGAGTCGTGGTATAACATCAGATTCATCATAACAAATGTCGGTTATTCATCATAACAACATAACCGACCTTTCTAACAGAAGTGGTAACAGTGAGGAAGCCCGAAATGCGGACGTGCCGGGGCAGACGCTCCCCGGAGAAGCGTCTCGAGAGGCCTGCTCCAGCGGGGGCGCCACCAACGCAGCCCGAGACTGTGAGGCGCACAGCACCTGCGGAGCACCGCGACGCGGGCCTTCCTGTGACACGGGGCACGTGCCGCGTGCCGCCTGGGGACTCTGCAAAGCGACCTCGGCTGCCCATTCAGGGCGGGAGAGAACACGAGGGCTTCTTCCTCCCCAGGGGGTTTCCTCAGAGGCAGCCTGGAGGGAGGGCCGGAAGGGGGCGGGGCCCAGCCTGCTGCGACCCCCCAAAAGCAGGCACTCAGCCAGTGAGGCCCCGCATGCCCCCAGATTACACCGAGGTCACAGGACCGCACCCCACAACAACTGCTGTCCTGAGCGTCCTGATCTGAACCAGCTAGCTCCCTGACCCTGAATTAGGTAAAAATAGGCACCCTAATCAACCACCTAACATCTATTTCTGCTTTATTGACTATGCCAAAGCCTTTGACTGTGTGGATCACAATAAACTGTGGAAAATTCTGAAAGAGATGGGAATACCAGACCACCTGACCTGCCTCTTGAGAAACCTATATGCAGGTCAGGAAGCAACAGTTAGAACTGGACATGGAACAACAGATTGGTTCCAAATAGGAAAAGGAGTTGGTCAAGGCTGTATATTGTCACCCTGCTTATTTAACTTCTATGCAGAGTACATCATGAGAAACGCTGAGCTGGAAGAAAAGCACAAGCTGGAATCAAGATTGCTGGGAGAAATATCAATAACCTCAGATATGCAGATGATACCACCCTTATGGCAGAAAGTGAAGAGGAACTCAAAAGCCTCTTGATGAAAGTGAAAGAGGAGAGTGAAAAAGTTGGCTTAAAGCTCAACATTCAGAAAATGAAGATCATGGCATCTGGTCCCATCACATCATGGGAAATAGATGGGGAAACAGTGGAAACACTGTCAGACTTCATTTTGGGGGGCTTCAAGGTCACAGCAGATGGTGATTGCAGCCATGAAATTAAAAGATGCTTACTCCTCGGAAGGAGAGTTATGACCAACCTAGATAGCATATTCAAAAGCAGAGACATTACTTTGCCAACAAAGGTCCATCTAGTCAAGGCTATGGTTTTTCCTGTGGTCATGTATGGATGTGAGAGTTGGACTGTGAAGAAAGCTGAGCGCTGAAGAATTGATGCTTTTGAACTGTGGTGTTGGAGAAGACTCTTGAGAGTCCCTTGGACTGCAAGGAGATCCAACCAGTCCATTCTGAAGGAGATCAGCCCTGGGATTTCTTTGGAAGGAACGATGCTAAAGCTGAAACTCCAGTACTTTGGCCACCTCATGCGAAGAGTTGACTCATTGGAAAAGACTCTGATGCTGGGAGGGATTGGGGGCAGGAGGAGAAGGGGACGACAGAGGATGAGATGGCTGGATGGCATCACTGACTCGATGGACGTGAGTCTGAGTGAACTCCGGGAGTTGGTGATGGACAGGGAGGCCTGGCGTGCTGCAATTCATGGGGTCGCAAAGAGTCGGACACGACTGAGCAACTGAACTGAACTGGTGGCTCAGACGGTAAAGAAACTGCCTTCAATGCAGGAGACCCAGGTTCAATCCCTAGGTTGGGAAGATCCCCTGGAGAAGGAAATGGCAACCCACTCCAGTATTCTTTCCTGGAGAATACTGCATGGACAGAGGAGCCTGGTGGGCTACAGTCCATGGGGTCACAAACAGTTGGACACAACGGAACGACTAACATACACACACACAGATACAGAAACGAATGTCGTTTTCTTTAAACAGCCAAATGCCAGGGGCCCACCTGCCCCCTGCGCACGCACGTCAGGAGGTTGCAGAGCTGACGTCAAGACGGCAGAGGCTGTCCAGGTTTGCCGCCCAGCCCGCTTGGGAGATTTTAGTTTCTGAGCCTCCACCTGCTTACCTTTAATGGGAACCACAACTGCAGGTACTGCACACGATTGTGAATGTCAAATGAGATTACGTGCAAAAAAATAAACTCCTAGTGAGCATCGCCTGTGTTTCTTAATTACAACAAAAAGCTTTTGTTCACAGAGCCTGTCAAGAGCGAGAAAGACGTCCATGGCAGGGGCATCAAGGGTGGACTTCAGCAGCAAGAAACGGAGACCGGGCCCTCCTGAGGGTGAGGGTGAGGGCCCTCTGAGGGTGAGGGTGAGGGCCCTCCTGAGGGTGAGGGCCCTCCTGAGGGTGAGGGTGAGGGCCCTCCTGAGGGTGAGGGCCCTCCTGGGCGGGACCAGACCAGGTGCCACAGGACGGGGCAGGGAGACCGCCCTGGGGGCCCGGGGGTGCTGCTGGCAGAGAAGAGAGGGGGTAAACTTCCAGATGTCTGGGGAGGGAAGCTGGTTCCCTGGCACCAGAGGAAGGTCTCGAAGGAAAACAGAGAAGGGACGGAGGAGAGACAGGGATCCCCGCACACCACAGACCCGCTCCGGCCTGGCAGTGATGCTGCTGTGTCCTCGGGGGACCTCTGACGCCAGCTCTGAACGGAGCCAGACCCTCTGGACCCTGGCCTAAGCGCAGGCTGCTCTCAAAGAGCCTTTTTTTTTTTTTTTTTTTTTTTGCCTCAGAAAGAGCCACAGTGAGGGTATCGATCACAGCCAGCCCTGGGGGACGTTTTTGTGGTGGAGGGATGACCTGGAGGGGGATTGCCCCCTTCCCTGGGGGCAGCATCAGCTGAAAGGCGGGAAGTCACCGGCTGGTGGGCCTGGGGGGTCCCTGCCAGGACACACAGACGGCCTCCTGAAAATACAGGGGTCCAACAGGAGCAGAGGCCTTGGGGAGCCACCCTCTCCCCACCAAACAGGGCTCTCCCTAAGCAGGCAGGCTGGGAAGTGGCTGTGACAGCGGGCACCGGGCCCTTACTTTGAAAAAGATCTCTTGCAAATATCCCGCTTTTTTTTTTTTTAATTTTGGCTGCACCTGGGGGCGTGTGGGACCTTAGTCCCGAAACCAGGGCTTGAACCCACTACTCCTGCACTGGAGCCAGAATCTTAACCCCTGGAACGCCAGGGGAGTCCCATGGTCCTTACCTTTGGAACATGCAAGACCACAGTCAGAGCTACCCCAAGCTTCCCTCTGCCAGGGCCGGTAAAGCGCTGGTCGTGAGGACTGGCTGGACTCTGTGTCTCACACTGTCCAGTGGGAAATGCTTCCTTTGGTTGACCTCCCAACCACACACTGGAGCTCATGTTTCACCCCCTCCCTTCTCCTCTGAAAGGATTTTGAGCTGGGAAAATGCTGCTCTTTCCTGATTAGAGGTTTGCTTCCAAACAGTAAAAAAAAAGCCATAAAGGTAAAATCCATTCAGCAAATTAATTGGCATTGCCTAGAAAAATTAACAAGGAATATTGGAGATAGTACCTTCTCAACCTTGCAAAAAGGTTAGGACAAAGTAAGTGCCAGAGGAAATTGTCTTGTCATTGAGATGCCACGATGTATACATTTGCATTTTATTAATACAGATTGCTTCCTGAAATGACTATGGAACTTGAATATCAAGTGCAGGAACCGTGCAGTCAAAACAGCAGCTGCGTGAGGAAGGCGGCTGGGGCAAGGGGCCTGGGAGCTGCCTTTAATGGGGTAACTGTTCCCTTCTACCCAGTAATAATGAACTTCCTTATTCTGGGTCTGGGCCAGCTAAGCTGGTCTGTTCTGGATTAGGCTTGAAGTCAGGGACAAAGAGACCTGATTAAGCAGAACAAAGACCTCGCCTGCTCCCGGGCGGGTTCTGTCCTGTCTCCGCTGGCGTATGCTCGCTCCGTCCCCTTCTTTAAACACTTGTCACTGCTTGGTGTCAAAAGCCGCTGCGCTTGTCCCACCGTCCCGCGGGGGGCTCCCCATCCACGTGCCCACTTAGCAGCCTCAGTGCTCCCCCCCCCGACCCGACACTGGTCTCTGGCTCTGCTGGGCAGTGCCATCCAGGCTGCAGCCGCCGGTCGTGAAGTGAGGCCAGCGGACCCTTCTGTCCACGGCCTCTCCGGATTCCGGCCTCACCACCCTCAGCATGACCTCCTATATCTGATCGTGTGACTTTCCAGTTTCCTATATTCATGGTATAGGCACTTGATTTACTCTAGGACAGATAATTTCCTCCATAATCTGCCTTAAGTCAGTGGTCTATATTTACAGTTGCTTGGTTAAAACAAAGACTCCACTTTTGGTTCAAGGGCCCAGGAAATCTGCACCAAGCTTTCTTCACCACGACACTGGTGCAGTTGAGTGTTATTGAAGAATAAGTCACACAAAAGGACAGACTGGTTCCACTACAAATTCACGACCCCCCACCTCAACCCGAGTTGGCAATCTTGCTTGTTTCTTGAGTAAACACCCTCCTCTGTTTTGCTCCAATATTATGTCTGTATCCTCTACTTTTTTCAAACCTCCTTCCTGTTCTGAAGGAATTCTCACCACGAGAACTAAGGTCAGGAAGCAGGGATTCCTTCTATGCCCCACAGGAGGGCAGACATTCACTTTGCTGCATCGTCTGGGCTCGGGGTTTCAGTGGTGTCTTATTACTATTCATCTGTGAGAGTTTCAAATCTAGCCCTTCTCTCCTGAGTATAACAGCAGACCTCACTGACAACCCTAGGCCCGTTTATAATCCACGGGTCCAGCCCTGTCTGAGCCCAAGGTCGCAGCTCCAGGAACGGAGGGGGCGTTAACCGGCCCTCCCTGACCTGCTCAGCCGCCTCTGACTCCGCCGCGGAAGGAGGGGGCGATCGGCGTCCCGAGGGGGTGAAGGAGGAGGCCCGGGAGGGCGGCTGGTTCGCTGAACCCGCGGACCCCAGGGGTGGAGCCCCCGGCCCTCCGCCCCCAGCGTCCACTCAGCACAGAGGCGCTCCTACCCCGGACCCCGCGCGCTGTGACGGGCCGGGGGTCCAGGCGGCCCAAGGGGCCGCTGCGCCGTCTCACACGGAGGCCACGAGTGCCTCCGACAGCTGCTCTGGCGCCCACGAGCGCTGACGATGCTGCTGACCGTCAGGTGCCCTCAGCCAGGGCGCCAAGGCCCAGGCCACAGCCTGCCCGGCTGGAACGGACTGCTTCCCAGACAGCCGTCCCTGCCATGCCACAGCCCAGGTGCCCACGGGCGAAATGTGTGGTGGGCTGACAACACGCAGGGGCAAGCCACCATTTCAGGTCTCCTCACTGTGGAACAAGCTATTTTTGTAAAGCATGCTCAGTCATCTCCATGGAAACCACATCCTCAGCTGGGTCTCACCTCATGGATGCTGCAGTGGAGTTTGGTTTCAATATCCTTTCAAAAACGTGACTGGGGGTGTGCAGATATGTGTGTGTGTTGATTTTCACAGAAGCACATGCACACACATACAAGCATGCACACATGCACACACAGAGCATGTGTCCTGCTCTAGTCCTTTTTCCTCAGGGCTTTTACAAAGCAGATCGACTGTTGCTCCGGAAACCAGTCATGCTGCACTGTCTCCATCAGCACAGTTTCTGCGGCCTTGAGGGCGGGCTTGCATCCAAACAGGTTAACAAGAGACGGTGGGCGCAGGGGTGAGACAAAGACAGAGAAGGGCCAGCAGGTGCAGGTGGTCACCGTTGATCAGCAAACTGAAGCAAAAAGGACACATTTTGGGAACCCAGCCAGTTTCAACCTCCAAGGACACTGTGTCTCCTGAACCATATTCCCTCAGCTCAAAAGCTTCCTCCCATCACCCCTCAGCTCTGGACACGGTCCCCTGCTCACACACACATGCACACGCACACACACGTCTACTTGGCACGTTGTTCCCTTGCTCACATGACATATGCTCACACACACGTGCACACACATCCACTTAGCACACACTCCACTCAGATCTCACACATTCACTGACCCTGTGTACAAGCCCCTGAGAAGGGCTTGGATTGTAGAAAACCGGAAAGGGAAGGGACATGCCCTGGAGCACGGTAAAATGAACAGGAAAGATGCACATACAAACTCTGGGTCTACAAGTCCAGGTCACTTCACAGGAAGGCCGTAGACAAGATGGTAATCTTTCAGTGTTTCAGTTTCCTCATCGGAAGCTGGCAGTGGTAAAGACACACAATGGTTTCAGGGAATGACTAGGAATGGCCGCACACCTGTGAGGCACAGGTGAGCACACCTTCTGCAGGGGCTTCAGAAGAGGCTAGTCATGGCGGCCGAGCCAGGCCGTAGATCCCAGCGGCGTCTGTAACAGAGCTGAGGGCCTGTGACAGGCACAGGGACAGGGCACAGTGCTGCCTGCCTGGAGGAAGCGTCAACACGGTTGCCAGGAGCGAGAGAGAGTGCTCACGGGAGAGAGGGAGAGCGCGGGGAAGGCAGGTGGGAGCCGCTGATGGGGAGAGAGAGGCGGGTGCTTCTACAAGCGAGCTAGGAGACACTGAGATGCACAGGCAGGACATGGCCCACGGCGGGCACAAGCCCACCGGCTGCAGGCTGGGGTCAGCGGGCAGGAGTGTCGTCTGCTAAAGTGTTACTCTCATTTGAAAGCGACCTTGCTCGTTACTTGCGGGGTCTGCTCACCTTCAGTTGGCTACAGAGTCACCATCCTACTGTTTTATAACCACACACACACGTAACAGCATCATCCATCCCTAGAAAGCACATGAGGCTTTAAAGTCTGATTTAGTATCAAATTTTGAGAAACATGATGATTTCCCTGATGGCTCAGACGGTAAAGCGTCTGTCTACTATGTGACAGACCTGGGTTTGATCCCTGGGTCGGGAAGATCCCCTGGAGAAGGAAATGGCAATTCACTCCAGTACTATTGCCTGGAAAATCCCATGGACAGAGGAGCCTGGTAGGCTACAGTCCATGGAGTCGCAAAAAGTCGGACATAACTGAGTGACTTCACTTCACTTTGAGAAACATCAGTCTGGTGCCAGGATGCAAGATGCCACGGAGGCTATAAGAAGACACGTGTGTCGGAAGGGCGGGTCTCACGCCAGCACCTCCGCCTGCCAGCCTTATCCCTGGGGGCAGAGCCTGGACTGCGGCATCGCAGCCTCAACCCTGGGAGGCCCAGGTGGGGGGCTCAGACCCCGGACTCACGGGCCCTGCACTTGTCTAACAATCAGCTTTGACCCCTCGCCCCAGGCCTAGTCCTGAGGGCATGTGGGGTGCACTCTGTAAGGAGGGGCTTGCCAGGTGTGGGTCAAACCAAACGATACCCCTTTCTCGTCCAGTACTCCATGTGCTGCAGGAAACCCAAAGGTGTGTACCGCGTGTGTGCAGCCTTCGAGAAGCTCATGGTCTAGGTGAGCAAGCAGGACGTAACACATGACAGAAATGGCTTGGAGGTTTCAGCGACAGCGGCGGCAGCGTCTTCAATCAGCGTGACCAAGTACAAAGGGAGCCCGGACACCGGCATCTCTGCTAACTCATTGGCTACGTAATCTCAGATGGGCTGCTTGATCTCCTTGAAAATGATTTTTTAACTTACAACCTGAGAATTAAAATGATTATCACTTTTTTCCTACCTGTAGTTGTGAGAATCTTGTGCCTCCCTGGTGGCTCAGATGGTAAGGTGTCTGCCTGCAGTGCAGGAGACCTGGGTTCAATCCCTGGGTCGGAAGATCCCCTGGAGAAAGAAATGGCAACCCACTCCAGAACTCTTGCCTGGATAATCCCATGGACGGAGGAGCCTGGTAGGCTACAGAACATGGGGTCGCAAAGAATTGGACACAACTGAGCGATAACTAGATAGAATAAAACTGTAGAGTGTAAGGGGTCTTCACAGCGTCCAGCCATCTCTCCAATTTCCAGGTGACGGAGATCGAGATGTGAGTTTATATGAGCTATTTTCCAAGGTTACTGTGTGCTCATTCAGTCGTGTCCGACTCTTTGCAACCCCATGGACTGTAGCCTGCCAGGCTCCTCTGTCCATGGGATTCCCCAGGCAAGAATACTGGAGTGGGTTGCCATTTCCTTTTCCACCAGGGTTATCGAGCTGGCCACAATAATTGACATTATAAACTTATCGTTTACTACACGCAGTTCTCCTTGAAATCCTGTGTCTAGGCCCTCCCTACTCCAGGCTCTGTGGACGGAGCTTGGACAGGGAGGATCTCAGATCTTATGCCCCTAAGAAGTCACATGGAGAAGACAGACTTTGAATACAGAGGTACAAGTGCAGTGGGGTTGCAGACAGGACCCCACGATGCCAGGAGAGACCATGCCAAAGTCAGGGAGGCTCCTGAGGTGGGACCAAGGCAGCACGGACGTGATTTTGGAGAAGCCGAGGCTAGAACGTGCCGTTTGAAGTGAAGGTCAATGTTCATTCTGTAAAAGCACCTTTCAGACTTTGGACTTAACCTCCACCCATAAACAACCACAAAACCACACATAATATATATGAACAATGAATTTCATGCACTAGACGACAGGTGAAGGATGACTGATTCCTGAGATGTGGGAAGACGTGGCTTTCCATCTGGCGATAATTTCAGGACCTCAGCACCAGCAGACGGGGATGACAGAGCCTGGGAGCCGTGCTGCTGGGGAGACAGAGATAGCACTCGGGGCAGGGAGAACTGCTGGGGCCAGGAGACCAGCACTCGGGCCAGGAGAGGACAGGGAGACCAGCAGTTCAGTCACTCAGTCGTGTCTGACTCTTTGCGACCCCATGAATCGCAGCACGCCAGGCCTCCCTGTCCATCACCAACTCCCGGAGTCCACCCAAACCCATGTCCATTGAGTGGTCATAACTCTCCTTCCAAGGAGTAAGCGTCTTTTAATTTCATGGCTGCAATCACCATCTGCAGTGATGTTGGAGCCCAGAAAAATAAAGTCAGCCACTGTTTCCACTGTTTCCCCATCTATTTGGCATGAAGTGATGGGACCGGATGCCATGATCTTAGTTTTATGAATGTTGAGCTTTAAGCCAACTTTTTTCACTCTCCTCTTTCACTTTCATTAAGAGGCTCTTTAGTTCTTCTTTGCTTTCTGCCATAAGGATGGTGTCATCGGCATATCTGAGGTTACTGATATTTCTCCCAGCAATCTTGATTCCAGCTTGTGCTTCCTCCAGCCCAGCATTTCTCATGATGTACTAGGCATATAAGTTAAATAAGCATGGTGACAATATACAGCCTTTTCCTATCTGGAACCAGTCTGTTGTCCAGTTCTAACTGTTGCTTCCTAACCTGTGTACAGGTTTCTCAAGAGTTAGGTCAGGTGGTCTGGTATTCCCGTCTCTTTCAGAATTTTCCACAATTTATTGTGATCCACACAGTCAAAGGCTTTGGCATAGTCAATAAAGCAGAAGTAGATGTTTTTCTGGAACTCTCTTGCTTTTTCCATGATCCAGCAGATGTTGGCAATTTATCTCTGGTTCCTCTGCCTTTTCTAAAACCAACTTGAACATCTGGAAGTTGAGGGTTCATGTACTGTTGAAGCCTGGCTTGGAGAATTTTGAGCATTACTTTACTAGTGTGTGAGATGAGTGCAATTGTGCGGTAGTTGGAGCATTCTTTGGCATTGCCTTTCTTAGGGACTGGAATGAAAACTGACCTTTCCAGTCCTGTGGCCACTGCTGAGTTTTCCAAATTTGCTGGCATATTGAGTGCAGCACTTTCACAGCATCATCTTTTAGAATTTGAAATAGCTCAACTGGAATTCCATCACCTCCACTAACTTTGTTTATAGTGATGCTTCCTAAGGCCCACTTGACTTCACATTCCAGGATGTCCGGCTCTAGATGAGTGGGAGTGATCACACCTTCGTGATTATCTGGGTCGTGAAGATCTTTTTTGTACAGTTCTTCTGTGTATTCTTGCCACCTCTTTTTAGTATCTTCTGCTTCTGTTAGGTCCCTACCATTTCTGTCCTTTATTGAGCCAATCTTTGCCTGAAATGTTCCCTTGGTATCTCTAATTTTCTTGAAGAGATCTCTAGTCTTTCCCATTCTGTTGTTTTCCTCTATTTCTTTGCATTGATCGCTGAGGAAGGCTTTCTTATCTCTTCTTGCTATTCTTTGGAACTCTGCATTCAAATGGGTATATCTTTCCTTTCCTCCTTTGCTTTTCACTTCCCTTCTTTTCACAGCTATTTGTAAGGCCTCCTCAGACAGCCATTTTGCTTTTTGGCATTTCTTTTCTATGGGGATGGTCTTGATCCCTGTCTCCTGTACAATGTAATGAACCTCCGTCCATAGTTCATCAGGCACTCTGTCTATCAGATATAGTCCCTTAAATCTATTTCTCACTTCCACTGTATAGTCATAAGGGATTTGATTTAGGTCATACGTGAAAGGTCTAGTGATTTTCTCCACTTTCTTCAATTTCAGTCTGAATTTGTCAATAAGGAGTTCATGGTCTGAGCCACAGTCAAGCTCCTGGTCTTGTTTTTGCTGACTGTATAGAGCTTCTCCATCTTTGGCTGCAAAGGATATAATCAATCTGGTTTCAGTGTTGACCATCTGGTGATGTCCATGTGTAGAGTCTTCTCCTGTGTTGTTGGAAAAGGGTGTTTGCTATGAGCAGTGCATTCTCTTGGCAGAACTCTATTAGTCTTTGCCCTGCTTCATTCTGTATTCCAAGGCCAAATTTGCCTGTTACTCCAGGTGTCTCTTGACTTCCTACTTTTGCATTCCAGTCTCCTATAATGAAAAGGACATCTTTTTTGGGTGTTAGTTCTAGCAGGTCTTGTAGGTCTTCATAGAACCGTTCAGCTTCAGCTTTTTCAGCATTACTGGTCGGGGCATAGACTTGGATTACTGTGATATTGAATGGTTTGCCTTGGAAATGAACAGAGATCATTCTGTCATTTTTGAGATTGCATCCAAGTACTGCATTTCAGACTCTTTTGTTGACTATGATGGCTACTCCATTTCTTCTAAGGGATTCCTGCCCACAGTAGTAGATAGAATGGTCATCTGAGTTAAATTCACCTGTTCCAGTCCATCTTAGTTCGCTGATTCCTAGAATGTCGATGTTCAGTCTTTCTATCTACTGTTTGACCACTTCCAATTTGCCTTGATTCATGGGAATATTACTCTCAAGAAAACTGAAATGGCCGTGATAATATTGGAAAATGTATAAACAAAGAAAGGTCAAAGAAAAATATTTATAGAGGCGTGAAAAATCAAGAAGACATACCACTTCTAAATATATATGCACCCACTAACAGAGATTCAAAATATATGCAGCAAAACCTGACAAACTGAAAGGAGACATTCTCAATTATACTTGGGGATTGAAATATTCTTTCCCAGTAACTGATAGAATAAGTAAACACAAAGTCAGTCAGGATGTAGAAGGCTTAGACAACTCTATCAACTAAAATGACCTAACTGACATTTACAGACACTCTATCTGACAAATTCGAATACTCATGATTTCCAGGTGTCCATATAACCTTCAGCAAGAGAGACTGGAATTAGGTTATAAAATAAGTAATAAATTAACAGAATCAAAGTGTTACAGTATTAGTTCTCTGATAAAATGGGGCTAGATTAAAAATCAATAAACAACAATTCAGAGAACACACAGACAGAACGGAAGTGTGGTTGAGATCTCAGCAAATTGGTGGTGAATGTGTCACCCAACAGAGCTCACTGCTGGGTGTCCAGCCCGCAGGCCAGAAGGCCACATTTCACCCCTCCTGGCTCATACTCCATCTCTATTTCTCTACAGGAATGCCACCCACAAGCGTGCGAAAATCACCACCACATGATTCCATACACAGCAGCGCCCTAAGCACCTTCAGGTGCTTGGGGTTCAGGGGAGACGTGACCTTGGGGATGAACAGACCTCCTGGAGGAGACCCGGCAGGACTCCAGCTCCTCGGATGTGAGGAATCTGCTTGGAGTCTCCAGCGCAGGACCCTGCAGGACGGCACCAGTGTGGAGCCAAGTAGGACCCAGTTGACAGGTAAACGCGGACCCCTATTCTACCCGGAAAGACCTAAGTGTCTATGACTCAGACGTGTCAGCTAGGACTAAGATTTGAGTGTCATTTCCATAGATCTAAAGATTGTTTCAATTTGATTTTTATACTTAAAACTTCAGTAGATAATATTGAAGAATATAAAATACACAAGAATAACACCATAAATACCATGAACTCATCACACAACTTAAGAAATAAAACCCTGTCAGCATAGTTAAGTCCTGACCACCAACCCCTATGTGACTCATCTCCCAAAGGAGTAACCGTCACCCTGGGTCATGGTACAAGACTGTTCACCACATGTGTATTCTTTGCATTCTTAAAGTGAACATGAATGCCATTACACTGTTACCCAAAGAGTGTGTGGGATCTGGCTGCTCACTCGCAAAAGCCAATAAACAGGTCAAGTTGGTGGAATGGAAAGTTTGCTTTATTTCAGATGCTGGCAACTGGGAGAGGGGGAGGGCAGACATATGTCCAAAGACTGAGTGCCCCACTGACAATCGAGGTGAGAGCTTTTATACAGAGTTGGGGGGCTACAGGCAGAAACAGCACAGTCATCTCTGACACTCTTCCTCAAATTGGTCATCGGTAGTTTCAAAAGTCTAACCTAATTAAGACAGTGGTGGTGGTTTAGTCACTAAGCCAATGTCCTACTCTTGCAACCCTATGGACTGTAGCCCACCAGGCTCCTCTGTCCATGGGATTCTCTGGGCAAGGTTATTGGAGTGGGTTGCCATTTCCTTCTCCAGGGAACCTTTCTGACCCAGGGATTGAACTGGGATCTCCTGCGTTGTAGGCAGATTCTTTACCAATTGAGCCACCAAGAAAGCCCGATCTAATGAGACCTCACTGAGCAATTATCAGAATGGCCCACATCGAGGACACTGACATCACCAAAAGCTGATGAAATGTGGAGAAACAGGAACTCGCATTCTCTTCTGGTGGGAATGAAGAATGCTGCAGAAGTTTGTTGGCTTCTTACAAAGCTAAACATACACTAACTATATGATCCAATAATCACAATCATGGTATTTACTCAAGTTAAAAACTTGTGCACACAAAAAACCTGAACACAAATGCAGCTTGATGTTATACCAGCTTTATTCACAATTGCCCCAAACTCGGAAAAAACCATGATGTCTTTTAAAAGGTGAATGGGCCATCCAAACAATGGGATAGTTCAGTTCAGTTCAGTTCAGTCGCTCAGGGATGTCTGACTCTTCGTGACCCCATGAATAGCAGCACGCCAGGCCTCCCTGTCCATCACCAACTCCCAGAGTTTACTCAAACTTATGTCCATGGAGTCAGTGATGCCATCCAGCCATCTCATCCTCTGTCGTCCCCTTCTCCTCCTGCCCCCAATCCCTCCCAGCATCAGAGTCTTTTCCAATGAGTCAACTCTTCGCATGAGGCGGCCAAAGTATTGGAGTTTCAGCCTCAACATCAGTCCTTCCAAAGAACACCCAGGACTATTCTCCTTTACGATGGACTACTTGGATCTCCTTGCAGTCCAAGGGACTCTCAAGAGTCTTCTCCAACACCACAGTTCAAAAGCATCAATTCTTCAGCGCTCAGCTTTCTTCACAGTTCAACTCTCACATCCATACATGACCACAGGAAAAACCATAGCCTTGCCTAGACGGACCTTTGTTGGCAAAGTGATGTCTCTGCTTTTGAATATGCTATCTAGGTTGGTCATAACTTTCCTTCCAAGGAGTAAGCGTCTTTTAATTTCATGGCTGCAATCACCATCTGCAGTGACTTTGGAGCCCCCCAAAATAAAGTCTGACAGTTTCCACTGTTTCCCCATCTGTTTCCCATGAAGTGGTGGGACCGGATGCCATGATCTTCGTTTTCTGAATGTTGAGCTTTAAGCCAGCTTTTTCACTCTCCTCTTTCACTTTCATCAAGAGGCTTTTGAGTTCCTCTTCACTTTCTGCCATAAGAGTGGTATCATCTGCATATCTGAGGTTATTGATATTTCTCCCAGCAATCTTGATTCCAGTTTGTGCTTCTTCCAGCCCAGTGTTTCTCATGATGTACTCTGCATAGAAGTTAAATAAGCAGGGTGACAATATACAGCCTTGACGTACTCCTTTTCCTATTTGGGATAGTACGCGACACTAAAAAGAAACGAGCTGTCAAGAGAGGAGCCAATCTGAAAAGACTGCCTACTGTATGATTCCTACTCTGACTTTCTGGAAAAGGTGAAGCTATGGAGACAGCAAGAAGACCAGTGGTTGCCAGGGTGTGGGTGGAGGGGATCATGGAGGATTTTCAGGGGGGTGGAAACACTCTGTGTCACCACAGTGGTGAATGCATGTCATGTCCATTCATAGAAGCCCACAGAACAGACACCAGAGAGACCCCCGGCTCGTCATGGCCTTGGGGTGCCTACAGCGTGCCAGCGAACGGGCCCTGGACAGACCGCCTGGCAGCCTGAGGGGGCTGCGTGTGTGTGGGGAGGGGCTATAAGTGAACCTCTGTACTTTCCTCTCACTTTTGCTGTTAATCTAAAAGCTAGAATAGAATATCAATTACGTGTTTCTAAAATATCATAACGTCAGCCTGGGCCCACGGGGAGCTCCGAGGCCGCACCTCAGCAGCCGCCCCCGAACCCGGCCTGTGCAGCCCCGGAGCCCCGCGGGCGCCCGGCGACGTCCCGTCGTCTGCTCTCCAGCAACCCACGGGGCCCCGCACAGGCCTGGCGTCCACCTTCGGGGACTGTTAACACCCCCTCCCCGCTTCCAGAGCAGGCGGGCGGCTCGGGGCCTTGGGCGGCTCCGGCCCTCGTCTCCCACGGGCAGTCGCAGCTCGCAGCACCCGGCTCTGCTAGAGGACGCGCGATTTTAAAACTGACAGGTATTAACTGAGCACGATGTGCCACGACCCTGTCGGTCGCTTAAGGTGAGTTGTTTCGTGAAGTCACATGTTCCTCTGGGGAATCGATTATTTCTGAGGCAGGAAGGAACCCCGGAAGACGAGCATGCACATCCTGTCTTTCCTCACAGGATGTTCTGGAAAAAACCAACATACATAAATCTAGCTCCAGCAAAACCAATCCAGCATGGAAAAAACATCAAAGGAGGCTTTGTCTAATTATGGTGGGTGGAAGCATCTGGGGAGTCATGTAGGAGGCATCCAGAGGGAGAGACTGTGAGCAGTGGTCGTGATATTTTAATTTTGATAGAGATTAGGGTCATATGAGAGACCATGTTTGTCAAACATCAGATGTTCATCTAAGTTCTTTAATACTTAAATACATTTAAAGTCTTTAATACTTCATTGAGTATATAAAACTATTATCTCAAAAAAACCCAATAAATATTAGTGATGTGTTAGTCACTCAGTCGTGTCCAACTCTTCCAACCCCCTGGACTGCAGCACACCAGGCCTCCCTGCCCTTCACTGTTTCCTGGAGTAACCATCTCATCCTCTGTCATCCACTTCTCCTCCTGCCTTCAATCTTTCCCAGCATCAGGGTCTTTTCAAATGAGTGGGCTCTTTACATCAGGTGGCCAAAATATTGGAGTTTCAGCATCAGCATCAGTCCTTCCAATGAGCACTCAGGACTATTCTCCTTTAGGATGGACTGGTTGGATCTCCTTGCAGTCCAAGGGACTCTCAAGTCTTCTCCAGCACCACAGTTCAAAAGCATCAATTCTTTGGTGCTCAGCCTTCTTTATGGACCAACTCTCACATCCATACATGACTACTGGAAAAACCATAGCTTTGACTAGACAGACCTTTGTCGACAAAAATGATGTCTCTGCTTTTTAATACACTGCCTAGGTTGGTCATAACTTTTCTTCAAAGGAGCAAGTGTCTTTTAATTTCATGGCTGCAATCACCGTCTGTAGTTGTTTTGAAGCCAAGAAAATAAAGTCTCTCACTGCTTAACATGGCCCACAACATCTACTGCTCACCCAACAAATACCAGCAGCAGCATTCACTTTAGGTTTATAGAAAATATTTGGGCAAGAATCTGTTTCTATATACCACCTGTCTCCCTTCACATGTTTGCATCTGTGTGGGATATTACTTACAGGGGATGAAGCAGCACTGGTACAGTGTTACTGATGTGAGGGCTCCACTCCACTTCCTGCTCATCCCATCCCCTTGCCCTGAGTCCCTGCAAATAACTGACTGATCCTTTTACCATCTCTGTGATTTGGCCTTTCCCAGAATGTCATACAGTTGAAATCTTGCAGTAGCCATCAGACGGGCTTCTTTTGCGTTGTAACAGGCTTTTACGCTCCCCCTTGTCTTCTCAAGGCTGGATCGCCCATGTGTCTTTGTCTCTATTCCTGATCATATTCCATCGCACAGGTGCACCAGTTGTATCCATTCAAACACTGAAGACACCTAAGTAAAGCTGCTGTAAGCACTGGCGGGCAGGATTCTGGCTGGACATAAGCTTTCACCTTATTTGGGTAAATACCTGGGAGCCAGGAAGACTGTCTTCTGAACCATCCGTGTCCCCAGCAGTAGCACGAAGGCTCTGCTGCCCCCAGCCTCGCCGGCACTGCTGGCGTCAGTGTTTGGGTCCTGGGCCTGCTAACGAGGGAGCAGCGACTTCACGCTGCTGCGTCCATCTGAAATCCCCTGATAACATACGACGAGCACCACTTTTTCATACATGGACTCACCGTCTGTATAGCTGGTTTGGTGAGGTGTCTGTTCCCACCATTTGCCTATTTTTAAATTGGGTTGTTTGCTCATTGTTGAGTTCTTTGTGTGTTTTGGAAACAAGCCTTTTATCAGGTGTGTGTACTGAAGTGATTTTCTCACAGTCTGCGCTTCATCTTGTCATTCCCGTAACAGCGTCTTTGCAGAGCACAGCTGTGTTCTGTATTTTAATAAAGCCAGTCTTTCCTTTCACGGGCTGTGCTCTCGGTGTTGTATCTGAAGCACTGTCACCAAACTCAAGGCCACCCACATTTCCTCCAGGTGCCTCTACAAGCTGTTGTTCACATTTTGCATTTAGACTTGTGCTCCACTGAGGTAGTTTTTTTTTAATAAAAGGTTTAAAGTCTGGATTCTTTTTCAGTACTGTGAATGGCCAGTGGTTCAGGCACCATTTGTTGAAAAGACCACCCCTCTTCGCTGAATCACCTCAGCCCTCTCGTCAGAGACCGTGGGGTGCAGCTGCCTGTGTCCCTTTCTGGGTGACTATCGGTCAGCTGACCTCTGCTTTCTCTGACTCTAAGCTGTGGCTCCGTAGCGACTCTCACAGTCGGGCAGGGTCAGATTTTGACTCTTTTCAGAGTTGTGCTGGCTGCCCTGGGTCTGTGCCTCTCCACATGCACCGTGGGATCAGTTGGCAACAGCCGCAAAACGACCTGCTGGGATTCTGACTGATGTGAGTATACTGAATCCCTGGCAACTGGGAAGGTGACCTGATTCAGAAACAGGGCCTTTGCCAGTGTAACCAAGTCAAAGTGATGTGGACAGGGTGGGCTGTGATCCCACGCGAGGCTGACCTTACTAGAGCAGAAATCTGGCATAGGACAGGCGTGTGAGAGGGAGGTCATGCAGAGATACCCGGGGCTGGGGGCAGGCCCTGAGGATGGGAGTAGAGGGGAGTTAGTCATGTCGCCCCAGGCTAAGGATGCTGTGAATCCCAGGAGACACAAGGACCAGAACTCGCAGACTGGACTTGGAAGGAGGGTGGCCCACCAACACTCTGAGTGCAGACTTTCAGCCTCCAGGACTATGAGAGGACCCACTTCTGTTGTTTTAAGACATCCAGCGTGTGCTGCTTAGTTACAGCAGACCTGGGAAGCCAACATCCCTGGAGAAGGGAACAGCTACCCACTCCAGTATTCTTGCCTGGAGAATCCCATGGACAGAGGAGCCTGGCGGGTTATAGTTCAGAGTTGCAAAGAGTCAGACATGACTGAGCAACTGAGCACAGGAAGCTAACGTAATCGGGATGGCATTGAAGGATGCTGTACATCAGGTTAGGAAGAATGACACCTGAACAACATTAAACTTTCCTACCAATGAATATTGGCTCTCTCTCATTTAGATAACCCTTGATTTCTCTCATGAGTATTTTGTAGTTCTCCTTATATGCATCTTACATTTTACACACACACACACACACACACACCCCGTATTTATACTTAAGCATTTAATTTTGGGGTTAATGTAAATGGTGCCGTTTTTTACTTTCCAGTTCTTCACTGCTAGTAAAGGAAAGCAACTGGCTTGTGTATGTTAACAGTGTATTCTGCAACCATGCTACAATTATCTATCAGTTCCAGGAGTCTTTTATCAAGTCTTTGAGATTTTTTTATGTAGACAGTCATGCCATCTGTGAACAAAGACAGTTTTATTTTTTCCTTCCAGTCCTCATACATTTTCTTCCCTTATCTCTTTCTCCGTTAATCTTACATTGGGTAGGCTTCCAGTATAATGCTGACTACGAGCTGGGGGACAGGACATCTATGCCTTGTTCCTAATGAACAATTTTTAATTTTAATAAATCGTTTTATATGCTTTCTTTCCCTCTCCCCAGTCACCATATCAATTACAATTCTTTTTTTTTAATGGTTAATGGTGGATTTGGTGTTGTATCTAAGAAATCTTCACCTAAATGAAGCTTATAATGTTCCTTTTCATTATCTCCTAGAACTTTTAGCTTTAGATTTTGCATTTAGGGCCAAGATTATTTGTTTTGAGTAAATTCTTTTAAGAGATCTGGGTTGAACTTCTTTACACGGATGTTCATATAGATATTAATATCCAATTATCCAGTACTAGTCTTTGAAAGACTCTTCTCTCTCCAGTGGTTTTCCTTTGTACTTTTGTCAAAATTTATTTGTCCATATGTATGTGGGTCTATTCTGTCTCTCTGTTCTGCTCCACTGATATTTGTATGTGTTGGTTACGATACAAAACGGCCTTGCTGCAGCTTTATGGGAAGTCTTGAAAGGCAGGTCATGTTCACATGTGAATTCTCAACTCTGTTCTACTTCAAAGTTGCTGTGACTGTTGCTGGTTCCTTTCATCTTCATAAAACTTTCAGAATCAATACAGCAGTTTCAACAAAGGGCCTGCAGGGATTTTTGTTTGGGACTGCATCCACCCTAGATCAGTTTTAGGAAAATTAACATCATAACAATTCAAGATCTATACACAGTAAATGCCTCATCTGTTTGTGTGTGTGTGCTGAGTCGCTTCAGTCTTGTCCAACTCTTTGCAACCCCGTGGACTGTAGTCCAGCATGCTCCTCTGTCCACAGGATTCTCCAGGCAAGAATACTGGAGTGGGTTCCATGCCCTCCTCCAGGGGATCTTCCTGACCCAGGGATCAAGCCCATGCCTCCTGTGTCTCATGCATGGACAGGCAGGCTCTTTACCACTGTGCCACCTGGGAAGCCCCTCATCTGCTTAGTTTTCTTTAATTCCTCTCCAAAGTGTTCTGTGGCTTTTAGTGTACTGGTCTTAAAGATCTTTTGACAGATTTGTCCCTGTTTCATATTTTTTATTTTATATGGTATCTTAAAATTTTAATTTTTTACTGCTTATTTTTAGTATTCAAAAATATAACTGCTTTTAGTATACTGACACTATATTCTATAACTTTTCTAAACTTATTTATTCTAATAGATTTGGGGGATACAGATTTTATTGGAGCATCTACATTGACTATTATGTTTGTTTCCAAATAAAAATAATTTGACTTCTTTTCTAATCTGGACAATCCTGAATAAGAGTGGAGACATTAGGTATCCTTGCCTTATTCTTGCTCTTAGAGGGAAATTATTCAGTCTTTCTCCTTTAAATGTGTTGTTAACTGTAGGTTTGTTGTAAATGCTTTTATCTGTCTGCGAAGTTCCCTTCAATTTGCTGATAATTTTTATTAGGACAGAAGTAGGATTTTGTCGCATGCTCTTCCCGAAACAGCTGAATGATAATGTGATTATTCGTTTTTACTGTGTTAATACAGTTAATGTGAATTACAGGAACTGATTTCCCAGGGTTAAGCCAAACTTGCATTTCCAGGTAAACCCTACTTATCGCTTGGCTTGGATAACTACTTACAAGTATGTATTCTATTACAATTGTGACTGCTTTGGGATTGATAGCACAGTTTTCATCCATCACTACTCGCCCTCAAGTGGCATGATTCCATCTCACTTGTAGTGTAAGAACCTTACAATAGGCAACAGCCAGCCTTGTTTGGCTAAGTGAGCAGAGCCCTAGAAGACATAAAGATATACTGCCGCTAGGAGGTGGCTGTAAAGTATAGAAAGAAAACAAAAATACAGCGATTTTTCAGTGAAAGCACCATGTTTTCTCCACGCATCAGCAAGTTTCTGGCTTTAGCTTTCTGTGTAGCATCTTGAAAAGACACTTGGTTTTCAGGATGAAAGCAAGAGTAGGAAGATGTACTTGTTTCTCAGATACAAGGCCGGTTGCTTCTAATTTCACTCTGCTGACTGGTTGGACCCCCTGCATCTGTGTTAAACCACAAAGACAGAAATTAACACTGTACTCTGAGTTGACTGGGGCATCATCACTTCAGACTGTTGGAAACTGAAGTTGTGTTGGCGACACAGCCCCCTGGGTGTCCTGGAGCTGTGAATAGGACTGTGCGATGGTGTCTGGGCAGTGGGGGGGCTGTAACAGGGCCGATGGCTCCGTTGCAGAGCATGGAATGCAGGGAACAGTAGGGGATGTACTTGGTGCCTCCTGGCGCTCAGGTGTTCCCAGAAAGAGCTCAGCGTTCCTGACAGGCTAGGTCTGAGCTCCTTCCACGCTCTGTAACCTAAGCTCTAATCCGTCTCTTCCCAGGGAGGCACTCGGTCACTACGGAGTGTCCACCTGAGGACAGGTTCAGCACCACGCTGTCCCAGGTGACGTCTGAGGGTTACACCAACTACTGGTCTCACAGTAAGCACACTTCTGAAGATGGAAAATTACACTGGCTCATCCAAACAAAGTAATCTTCTGTGGACGAGTGACATGAAAGTGGTTTTTGTTCGTCTGAACTGCGTTCTAGGTTCCCATCTCCATGGGCTCAGAGACCTCACGGGTCTAACATACCAGCGTTGACCAGCCCCTGTGCCCAACTCAGGGCAGACCTGCGATAAATGCTGATGGTCACCTCGGTCTGTACGGCTGTGCGCCGGCTGTTTACTCTTCATCCGGTTGTCAACTTCTGACTCTTAACTGGTACAGACCGTTCACACATCATGTGATTGTGGACACACTGGATTAGATCCACCACCTTGCTGTTTTCTATTTGTTCTGGTTTCCTCTGCTGCTTTCCCTCAGGTCATCTGAGCATTTGTTAACCTTTTTACTCTCTGAATTGACTTGTATTTATACCTATGTGTGTATGTGTACATATACCTCTATACGTATGAACACATGCATGTATCATACATATAGGCATGTGGTGTATTATGCTTATATACATATGTATACATATATGTTTTTAACTAATTGCCTTAGGGTAATTATATGAGGTGATGGAAGTGTGGGGGAATAATTGTGAAACATATAAGTGTATCAAATCAGTACATTCTACACCTTAAACTTACACCTTGTTGTGTGCTGATTTTACATTCATCAACCTGGAAAATAGGAATCAGGGGACAGGCAACAGCACTGTCAGCCCCTGGGCACTGGGGAAAGCTCACTGCAGCTCGCAGGAAGGGGCAAGAGCAGCAGCCACCCCGGGGTGCAGCAGAGACGTGTCCACACTACACCAGGCAGACAGGACCACCTCAGAGCTAAGAGGCTGCCCTCCCATGACCGAGGGGCCAGGGCCTCTCCGTGGCCAAGGCATGGCTTGACCAGAACAAAAGAACCCCTGTTCACCCCCAGACCCCGTCAGCACAGGATCCATGGCACATAGGCTACAAGAGACAGACTGGCAGAGGGTAAAGGGTGAGAACACAGCAGGCACCAGGAAACGCATCCAAACCAGCCCTCACCCTAAACACACCCTGAACACCCAGACTGCTAGGGGAATGTGAATTGCCGCTGAGCCCTGAGCATTACCATAGCAACAACACCTCCAAATCCAGCCTAGCACATAATTAGATTTGCTCAGACCCTTGCCTAGCAGACAGAGAGGTGAGCCAACTTTCAGGTCCATACACTATTTACTTCTGTATCTACCATGCTACCCAAGAGGTCCAGATTTCATCAGGATTCCACAAGGAAGATGAAACATCCAGCAAAATACACTTCAAGGAGTCAAAGTAATCATGAGAACCAGACTCGGCTATGAAACAGATGCTAGTACTATCAGAGAGGGAGCTAGGGTAATTGTGATTAGTATGTTAGAAACTTAGCTTCTCCCAACGCATGAAAGTGAAAAGTGAAAGTGAAATCGCTGTTGTATCTGACTCTTCGAGACCCCATGGACTGCAGCCTACCAGGCTCCTCCATGCATGGGATTTTCCAGGCAAGAGTACTGGAGTGGGGTGCCATTGCCGTCTCCGATAATGAAAAAATGGGTAATGTGCATGATCAGAAGGTTAATTTCAGCAAAGAGAAACTGAAAGAAACAAGGAAAGGGGCTAGAAGAGAAAAATAAATGACAGAAGAGGAAATCCTGTAACAGGATAATCAGAGAAAGGAACGAAGGAAAGGGAAAGGGAGGATCCAGGGCTGCAAAGACAGACCAGCAGGAATGTCTCAAACTGAAAGCAGAAGACAAAGCCTAGTGTGCGTGTGCTGGAGGAGGGGCGGGAGCTCCAGACGTGCTTGCTGTGCAGGGAGGCGTCTGCATAATCGGAATCCCACATGGAACGAGTGGGACAGAGCAGGAGGAATATTTAATGTAACAGCAATGGAGGGCTCTCCCAAGTGAATGACAGACACCAAGTCACACACTCAAGAATCTCAGAGAACACCAAGAGAGATGAACACAAAAGAAACAAATGAACAAATACATTCCGAGGCACGGCACAGCAAACTCCTGAAAACAAGAGACGAGGAAATCCTCACTAAAGCCTGCTGGGGGCAGGAGAACAACTGGAGGAGCAACTATGGAGTTACCATGACTCAGAAACAACACAGAACAGAAGATGGTGCAGAGACATCTTTAAAGGAGAAAAGGGGGGAAATTCTGTCGATCCATAAACCCAATTAAAATATTATTCAAACTTGAAGAATCAATAGAGACTTTTGCTGACAAAAATAAAAAAGGGGCAGTGAAAATTTATTTCCATTAGACTTAGAATCCAAGAAAAGTAAAAGGCAATTTCTCAGGTATAAATAATATGGTATCAGACAAAAATTAGATCTACAGAAAGAAATAAAGAACACAGGGAACGGAATAGTTGAAGGTAGGTGAAATTTTTTTGCCCTGTTTCAGTCGTTGTAACAACAATGGACTGTTTAAAGCAAAATTATTAGCAGTGTTTGTGGTTTTACAGATTATGTAAAATGATACGTATGAGAACAAGGAGAAAAGGATTAGTGAGGATTTAGGGATAAACCTAGTCAGCGGTCCTTGTGCTAATGTGAATGGCATCATATTACTTGAATAAAGGGCTCCAATTAATTAAAGGTATATACTATACACCTAAGCCAATGAGTTAAAAAATATATATGTAAACATATGTATATATGCATAATAATTGCACCATATGCCTACATGTATATGCATGCGTTCAAATGTATAGATGTGTATATATATAAATACACATATATATAAATACAAATCAATTCAGAAACTAAAATGGTAAACGAATACTCAAATAACCTGAAGGAAAGCAGGAGAGGAAAAAACAGAACAAATAGAAAACAGTAAGATGATGGATTTAATCCAGCGTATTAATGATCACATTACACGTGAATGGTCTGTACACGTGTGCCAGCTAAGAGTCAGAGGTTTACAGACTGGACAAAAAGTAAACAAGAAGGCCCAGCACACTGCTGTGTCAGAAACCAACTTCAAAGACGAAGACACAGATAGGTTAGAATGGAACAGTCTGCAAAAAGACGAGTCCTGCAATTGTACTCGAAAGGCAGCTGGAGTAGCTCCGGGGACACGACCGTGAGGTCCGCGGGAGAGCGCCACCAGCAGGGCGCAGAGGGCACGCACGCGGTGGGAGGTCTGCTCCCCAGGGAGACAGGACACCAGTGTGCACACAGCCAGCACCCGAGCTTCCAAACACGCGAAGCAAAAGCTGCGGGAGACCGAGGCAACACAGGGCTGTCCACAGTCACAGACCTTATTCCTTTCCCAGTAACTGACGGAACAGGAAAACTGAGTATCGGTGAGGGTGTTCCTGGATCTTCTGAACACGACCATCAACGAGCACAGCTAAACTGATTTTCATAGACTCCTCCACCCAGCAAATGGAGAACACATGCCTCACACACATGTGGGGCTTCCATCAAGACAGATCAGTTTTTTAGCATAAAACAAACCATGACAAATCTAAAAGATCAGAGTCAAAAGACATATGTTCTGAGACCATAAGAGAATTAAACTAGAAATCAATAACAGAATGATACCTAGAAAATCCACCCAAAATGCATGTTGGAGAAGGGAGAAATTTTCCTTACCAAAAATTTACAACCAATGAGTGTAAAAAAAAAAAAAATGAGGGAATTAAAACCATTATCAGAACATCACAAGAATAATAGATACAGGCAAGTTCAGCCAATGAATGTTAGAACCGGTTGGTAAAATACAATCTAGAAACAGATGTTTGCGTAATGTGGACGTTCTTCTATCCAAAAGGTGCTGGTTTACAACAGAAAAGGTAGTGTGTTGGGGGCCAGAGTGAGGTACTCCGCCCGTGACAAAGGTCATGAGGAAGGAGGCTCAACATACGCAAAGGCGGGATCAAGCCTCAGGAGTCCCCCTGGAAGTCCTTGAGCGTCTACCCCCATAACCAGAGCCTGCCTACTTTACTACTTTGTGCTCTCACCTACATCTCTGACTTTACAGGGGGCTGTCCCCCACCACCTCTTTCGGAGAAGCAGTTAACTTAGAGCTCCAGTTAATAAAAACTCCTGGGCGTGATAAGAGTGTTTTAACCTACAAACTCCTCTGAAGGTTCTCTAGCCTGCCTGACAGGCTTGTCCGGCCACATGTGATTGCTCACAGCCTCCCAACCGTGAGAGGCACGAGATGCTTTAAACCTTCTAAAAACAGGTTCCTTAGAAAAGTTAGAAAACTATTAGTATAAGTATAATGGGCTGATTAGAAATTGTATTGGTGAAGGGTTTTTCATTTGTTGAGCCAATGTTTGTTGCTAAGTCTCCACATCCCCTGCCCTTACACACGTTAACGAATATATAGAAGAAATAAATATTAACCTTTGATATTAATCACGTTAGACCTTAGGCTAAGTAAATTCTTTCCTTAACTAAAACCCACTACACCGTCACCCTATAGGAATGTAACTTTATTTGGGTGGTGTCTGTTTTAAGAATAATCACCCCTGGAGAAATAAGTGTCCTGGTTGACTGACCGTTGTCACAAGGAGAGGGTCGTAAATTGTCAGCAGGCCCCCCCTGGCCAGAAGATGATGTAACACCCCTAAGACCTCTGTATACATTTGTGTGAAGCACCTGACTTTGATAAAAGTCAGGACTGCTGTCCCCACGTGACTTTTGTATAACATCTCAGTGTATAAAAACAGACTCTGGAAAATAAAGAATTGGGATCAGTTTCTCGAAATACTGGTCTCCCCATGTCTCTCTCTCTTTCACTCTGGCTGAGTCTCCATCTGGAGCGCGGAACCCACCATGCTTACTAATTATGCCTGGGCTTCTAAGATCCGACCGGGGAGGCCTCAGTGTCTCCTCTCCTTCGGGAGAACGGAAGGACGCCTGCGGCCTACGTAAGTGGTACAAACTTCTTGTCTTGAAGTTTTATTGGTCTCCCGCGTAAACCAAGCTACTCAGCCTCTTTTCTCCACTGAATTTTCCTACTGAGCTATCCTTATTCTATTACTCTTTATATTTTAATTAATATCTAATTGAAGCTATTGTATCCTGACCCTCGCCGACGCCGTCCCCGCTTCGAATACCCTGGATCAGCCGGGGCAGGATCCGGCAGTAGTGCCTCCACCTTCTCAGCTTGGCTTCGTGCCACGTAAGGAGACACAGCAGTGCTGTCATACGTTATCTCTGTGCAATCTTCCCCAAAATTCATCACCTGAGCTTAACCTCAAGAAAAAGAAAACAAACCCAAAATGAGGGCTATTCTTCACTCCCTGATCAGCACTGGTCAAGAGTCAGGGTCACCAGAAACAAGCCCACAGGGAGGAACTGTCAGTTATGGGGAAAAAGAGAGAAATGGCCACTCAAGACAAGGCGAGGCTCTGGGCCGGACCCTGGGACTGTGGGCAAGCGAAGTCCACTTAGATTCTGTTCACATGTTAATTCTCAAGTGTGAGATGGTAACAGACTCGGAGCTGTGTGAGGAGCATGTGTTATCTCCGCAAGGGCTCTGTAGTCTACAATACTCTCAAAACAAAAAGTTTAAAGAAAGAAGACAGAAAAAAAGAAAAGGTAAAAAGCCCAAAAGTGACACATGGGGAACACATAGCAATATAATATGGGCGCACGTGTGCACAGCTGCTCAGTCCTGTCTGACTCCTTGTGACTCTGTGGACTATAGCCCGCCAGGTTTCTCTGTCCAGGGGATTTCCCAGGCAAGAATAGGAGAGTGGGTCTCTATTTCCTTCTCCATAAGGTGGGTACATGAGCCTAAACAGAGTGATGTTTTTATTTAGTATTAGTGATGACCTGCCAATTAAGAGACAGTGATGGTCACACTGAACAAAAAGCAAGACCAACTTACAAGCTGTTTACAAAAAATGCACATTAAATAAAAAGACACAGATGAAAAAACAAGAGTGGGAGAGTGTTTGCTATGCCAATATTAATCCTAAAAAATACAGTGAAAGTATTAATATTCAGTACAAAGAATATTACCAGGGAAATAGAGAGACATGTTGTAAAGATGAAATAGATGGTAAATTCATCAAGAGGACACAATGATTTTAAATATGCATGCACCTAATACATAAGGGAAGCGAAAGGCAAAGGAGAAAAGGAAAGATATACCCATTTGAATGCAGACTTCCAAAGAACAGCAAAGAGAGATAAGAAAGCCTTCCTCAGTGATCAGTGCAAAGAAATAGAGGAAAATAGAATGGGAAAGACTATAGAGATCTCTTCAAGAAAATTAGAGATACCAAGGGAATATTTCATGTAAAGATGGGCACAATAAAGGACAGAAATAGTATGGACCTAACAGAAGCAGAAGATATTAAGAGGTGGCAAGAATACACAGAAGAATTATACAAAAAAGATTTTCACAGCCCAGATAATCACAATATTGTGATCACTTACCTAGAGCCAGACATCCTGGAATGCGAAGTCCAGTGGGCCTTAGGAAGCATCACTACGAACAAAGCTAGTGGAGGTGATGGAATTCCAGTTGAGCTCTTTCAAATCCTAAAAGATGATGCTGTGAAAGTGCTGCACTCAATATGCCAGCAAATTTGGAAAACTCAGCAGTGGCCACAGGACTGGAAAAGGTCAGTTTTCATTCCAATCCCTAAGAAAGGCAATGCCAAAGAATGCTCCAACTACCACACAATTGCACTCATGTCCCACACTAGTAAAGTAATGCTCAAAATTCTCCAAGCCAGGCTTCAACAGTACATGAACCCTCAACTTCCAGATGTTCAAGTTGGTTTTAGAAAAGGCAAAGGAACCAGAGATCAAGTTTCCAACATCCGTTGGATCATTGAAAAAGCAAGAGTTTCAGAAAAACATCTACTTCTGCTTTATTTACTATGCCAAAGCCTTTGACTGTGTGGATCACAATAAATTGTGGAAAATTCTGAAAGAGATGGGAATACCAGACCACCTGACCTGCCTCCTGAGAAACCTGTATGCAGGTCAGGAAGCAACAGTTAGAACTGGACGTGGAACAGACTGGTTCCAAATAGGAAAGGAGTACATCAAGGCTGTATATTGTCACCCTGCTTATTTAACTTATATGCAGAGTACATCATGAGAAACACTGGCCTGGAAGAAGCACAGGCTGGAATCAAGATTGCCGGGAGAAATATCAATAACCTCAGATATGCAGATGACACCATCCTTATGGCAGAAAGCGAAGAAGAACTAAAGAGCCTCTTGATGAAAGTAAAAGAGGAGAGTGAAAAAGTTGGCTTAAAGCTCAACATTCAGAAAACTAAGATCATGGCATCCAGTCCCATCACTTCATGGGAAATAGATGGGGAAACAGTGGAAACAGTGAGAGACTTTATTTTCTTGGGCTCCAAAATCACTGCAGATGGTGACTGCAGCCATGAAATTAAAAGATGCTTGCTCCTTTGAAGAAAAGATATGACCAAAATAAACCACATATTAAAAAGAAGAGACATTACTTTGCCAACAAAAGTCCGTCTAGTCAAGGCTATGGTTTTTCCTGTGGTCATGTATGGATGTGAGAGTTGGACTGTGAAGAAAGCTGAGCGCCGAAGAATTGATGCTTTTGAACTGTGGTGTTGGAGAAGACTCTTGCGAGTCCCTTGGACTGCAAGGAGATCCAACCAGTCCATCCTAAAGGAAATCAGTCCTGAATATTCATTGGGAGGACTAATGCTGAAGCTGAAACTCCAATAGTTTGGCCACCTGATGAAAAGAACTTACTCACTGGAAAAGACCCTGATGCTGGGAAAGATTGAAGGCGGGAGGAGAAGGGGACGACAGAGGATGAGATGGTTGGATGGCATCACCGACTCACCGGACATGAGTTTTGAGTAAACTCCAGGAGTTGGTGATGGACAGGGAGGCCTGGCGTGCTGCAGTCCATGGGGTTGCAAAGAGTGGGACACGACTGAGTGACGGAACTGAACTGATCCACCCAATAATATATTTTCAAAATAAAAGAAACAAAAACAGTTAAAATAGAAAGGTTATATAGACAGCTACAAAATTATCGTTAGAATTTTCAATATTCATCTGTAAGGAACAGAACAAGGAGACACAAAATCAATAAGTAGAAAGATGACTTGAATAGCACTATCAAACAATTAATTTGATCTAACTCAAATTAATAAAATGCTGCACGTAGTGGCAGAATTGCATTCAGTTCAAATGCACGGGGAATATTCAATTTGATAACCCTTTTGTCAAGTTCTAAATCTAAAGAGAAAATAAATCAGTCTGAGAATATTTGTTGACCACAATATAATTTAGAAATGAGTTATGAAAATATATGTAAAAATATACAAATATATGAAAATCAAACAATATAATTCTAAGTAACCCATGTGTCACAGAAAGAAAAGCACAAGGGTAACTAGAAAATACATTGAAAATGAGAACACAGCATACGGAAATCTGTGCTATCTAGTTAAAATAATGCTACCTGGAAGTTTCTGTCTTTACATGCTTATAATTGAAAAAAAAAGACCTAGAATTGCATAAATTAAGCCTTTACAGTGGAAAAAGAAGATCGAAATACCCAGAGGACATAAACTGCAGGGAAGAAAGGGAAGAGTGGAAACCCTCAGACTGCGCAGACATTAACACCGAAACGACTCGTCGTGAACAATTTCATGCCGAAAAGTTTGGTGATTTCAGTGAACTAGATTAATTTTGGGAAGGACAAAAAGAATGAATCAATATAAAATATAAAATTTGCATAGTCCTACTGCTACTGCTAAGTCACTTCAGTCGTGTCCGACTCTGTGTGACCCCAGAGACAGCAGCCCACCAGGCTCCCCCGTCCCTGGGATTCTCCAGACAAGAACACTGGAGTGGGTTGCCATCTCCTTCTCCAATGCATGAAAGTGAAAAGTGAAAGTGAAGTCGCTCAGTCGTATTGGACTCTTAGCGACCCCATGGACTGCAGCCTACCAGGCTCCTCCATCCATGGGATTTTCCAGGCAAGAGTACTACACCTATTAAAAGTATTAAATCTACAAAAAAAAATTTCCCACAAATAAAATGTCAAACCCAGACAGCTTCACTGAAGAATTTTTTCCACATAAGTGTGAAATAATACAAATAGTACTCAAATTCTTTGTTAAAATAGACCAGGGAGAACATTTATCCAATTTATCTCTAAAGCCAACATTACAATATCAAGACCACAAAATAGTTAAAAAAAAAACAAAAAAACTATAGAAAGATATCCTCCATTAAATGGAAGCAAGTACTTAATAAAATATCAGCCAATGCAGTGCAGTAAATACACAAAGGAACAGGAAGCGCATGCCAAGCGGGGACTTGTCTGGGCGATGCAAGTGGGGAGGCCTGAACCCAGAGTGGGGTCTCCTTCTCAAAGGGTGCCCCCCACAAAACGTCCCTGACACGCAGGCAGTCCCTGCGGACGAAAGCCATCACCACACAAGGGCAGAGTCGCAGGTCACCGTGCAGACCAGGGAGCCAGAGACGGGAGGGCTAGCCTGGCGGGGCCACAGTCTCCAACTGCCAACTGGAGACTGGGGTTCCCTCCACCCCTGGCCCCTGGGGCCCAGACCAGCTCTTGCCTGGGTCCTGGAGAGAGGGGCATGGGCACCTCACCCCCACCCCAGGGCCTCCTTCCTGGACAGGAAGCCTCACAGGCCTGAAGCTGCCCGCTGCCCTGGGGGCAGGGAGGGGGCGAAGCTTCCAGTGACTGGAGCTTCATCCTCCCCTCACCCAGACCCCGAGCCTCCCTCACCTGTCGGTGGTCCCAGGCTTCCTTACTTTCCAGACAGTAATTCCAAATCATCCAGACAGAGTGACCTCTCCCATGCTGGGTCCCTGGTGGAAGGCAATTTGCATCAAAGACAAATGAGAGTAGCCTCAGGGCCAAGCAGCAGCAGCTGCCAGTCACCCCGCCCGCACAGTTAGCCTCATTAGTAAAAGTCAAATGTGTCAAAAGTGTTAAAATTACAACATTAGGTCCAATTATCATGTCACAGCAGTTCGGGAGGTTGTCCAGGGGGTATTCATTAGCTCAGAGAATTTCAGGGGCTCCCTCCCTGCACATTGCTTCGGAGGCATTACTTTCTCTTCCTCCTGAAGATTAAACACTTCCTTCCAGGCTCTGTCTGTAGGCCGTCTCCTCCCTCGACTCCGCTGGGCCTGGCCAAGCTGGGCTGAGTTCGGGTGAGGGCGTGAGGCAGGCAGGCACCAGCTCAGCAGCCGTGTCCCCACGGTGTCCTGGATCCTGGGGCGGGGGTGGAGGGGTGGTCAGTACGCCAGCACACCCAGGCTCGCAGCCCCGCTGCCATCCCCGAGGGGCCCGGGCCTCTCTGTGCAGGCGGCAGGCGCCAGCGCAGCCTCAGGCTGTCTCCACCTGGACAGAGCGGTCACCCTAGGTGTGTGCTGGTGAATGAATGGAATCCCCCGACGAGCCCTGTGCCGCAGGGTGACAGCTCATGGCCCCAGCGATGCAGGCAGGGGCTTCAGTCTCCAGGGTGGGCACAAGCCCTCGCCCCTTCAGAAGGAGGCTCTGCCTGGAGCCCACTGCCCGCCCCGTGAACACCCACGAAACTGAGGCGAGGGGTGCTCACGGGGGCACAGAGCAGGGGTGCAGGTGCTATTAGCCCCCCTTTTCCGAGGAGAAAACCAGTGAAGAGACAGGACGGTGCTGGTTGTTACAGAAGCTGGAACCAAGGGTCTTCTGTGCCTCACCCAAGACCAGCGCTCAGGGGCCAGCCACATGGCTTTTGCGTGTTTGTGGGGGTTGGCTGGGCCTGGGTCGCCCCTGACATGGAGCCAAAGGGCCCCTTGAAGATTCAGGGATAGGGGAGCAAGAGCCACATGGCCCAGGGCCCTCTGCCCCGCGCCCCGCTGGTCTCCCCAGTCCTGCACACTGCATCCAACCCAGCAAAGTCCACTTCACACCACACCGCGAGCCAGGTGAGTGCCCGTGGAAGGCGGTGCTCCTGACGAAAAGGCACCATGGGTCAGGCTGGGCAGGGATCCGAGAGCAACAGGAACTGCATGTGAAGGTTTCTTGTGGATTTGCTTGGGATGCAGATTTGAGAACGGTGAACCCTGCTGCCTTCCTAAATCTCCACCTGTGGGGACAAGGAAGGTCCAGGCTGTCACCCGGTCACCAGGGACAGCAGGCCTCAGGGGAGCCCCAGACCCGCTGTTTACAGTGCCTGCAGCCTCAGGGGCAGCCAGCCCGCCCCTAGCACCTCTGCCCACGTCAGGCCAGCCTGGGCCACTGCCCCACCTCCTGGCCCTGAGGGTCCGGACAAGTGCTGTGTGTGGAGGGGGTTTCTCGGTCTTCACCTCACGGCCAGGCTTGACTCCTGGAGCTTACAGAGACGCAGCCAACCTGAAATGCAGTAACACAGGGGAGGGCCGGGGCACGGCCTCCTCCTCCAGGCTCCCACGCTAGCTCCTCATCACTCTCTCAGGCCTGCAATCACTGCCCAGGCCTGTCACCAGCCGCTCTTGGGCACACACTCAGCCTCACCTGCTTCCAGGGAGCCCATCCCTGATTCTGAGCTCCCTGAGCCTCTGGGGTCCAGGCAACCCTCGACGGGCCTCCCCTCTCACTGTGAACCTGAATGACGTGCTGCTCACCTGCTCTGCCTGTGAGTTCAGTTCAGTAGCCCCGGCCCCGCACCCCACGGTCTGTCTGCGACAGAAGACAAGTGAACAAGCCACAAAGGTCACAGTTCACGGGAGGAAGTCGGGAGCTTGTTTTTCTTCCTTACAAATCACCTTGTCTTTACATAATGGCTTTTTTCCATTTGGGAGATTACTAAGCTAAAACTTAGTACATGAGAGATCCTTTCTTCAGAAAAACAAAACCAAAACATATTCACAAACATAACATTTTCCATGGAATAGAAGAGCTTCCTTAAGTAACCCATCCCCATGGGGGAGAAGAAACCACCTCCTTAGGAACCCTGCTCCCCACCCTTCTCCCATCACCACCAGGTCAGTCACACCCCACCCCACCCCACCACCATCACCAGGTCAGACCTGCCCTGCCCCCTATCACCACCAGGTCAGCCCCGCCCCCATCACCACCAGGTCAGCCCTGCCCCGCCCCCATCATCACCACCAGGTCAGCCCCGCCCCACCCCCATCATCATCACCAGGTCAGCCCTGCCCTCCCATCACCACCAGGTGAGCCCTGCCCCCATCACCATCAGGTCAGCCCCGCCCCACCCCCATCATCATCACCAGGTCAGCCCCGCCACACCCCCATCATCATCACCAGGTCAGCCCCGCCCTGCCCTCCCATCACCACCAGGTGAGCCCTGCCCCCATTACCACCAGGTCAGCCCCGCCCCATCACCATCACCAGGTCAGACTTACCCCGCCCCTCCATCATCACCAGGTCAGCCCCGCTCCCCCATCAACTCCAGGTCAGGTCCTCTCCCCCATCATCACCACCAGGTCAGGGCCGCTGTCTCCTCTGTGCTGACCCTCCAGCCTCATCACTGAAGCGTCCAGTGAGAACTACCAAGGGGACAAGTCCCCCTCGCACGGCTGAAACTCAGCTGTCAGAGGCGCTGGCGTACCTGGAGCAGCCCGGGAGGTTGGCCAGCTCTGCCCGGGGCCCTGCTCAGACGTCCCGGCTCTGCCCAGGCCGAGCCTCCAGGCCCTCCCTGCCCTGCCACCACCAGCCCAAACCCGGGAGGCAGGGCCTTTGGCACAGCCTTGGGGAGGGGGCTTCTGTGGACCACCTCCTCCAAGTGCCGAGTCTCTCGCCCACCCCTGAGGTCCCCACAACCTTCTGGGAGAGCGATGGCTGCTGAGAAAACGTGAAGGACGGCAGACCCTTCCCTCCAGGATTCACCTGAGCATGTTTCTCAGCAGTGGGCTCTCAAGGCCTCCCTCGTTTCTAAGGCAGGTCACCCGCCCCTTCACTGTGTGCCCGCCTGCTGCAGTGATTCCCGAGACCCTGCCTCATTTCCACACAGGAAAATGAGGGAGGTGGGCGGGAGACCAAGGGAAACGAAAAGGAAGTGAGCAGCCGGGGGAAGACTCTGAGCCGGGGCCTCCGGGACGCAGGTGCACATACCTCCCGGGAACCGGAAGGGCTGTGCTCCCCGCAGCGGCCTCAGGCTGCTCTCCCAAGCTCTGCAGCCTGGCCCAGCATGGCCAGCAGCTGCCTGTGCGGTGGGAGCACCCCAGGCTCTAAGGAGCCAGGCTGCAGCCCTGTGCTGCCCGCCCCTGGTGCATCCTCCCGGCCAGCCGTGGCCACCTGCACCGAAGGGGCAGACGCAGGCGTTTGTGGACAAAGCGCCTGAGGCAGACACGGAGGCAGCAGGTTGGGGGCGAGGGGCGCTGCTGACGGGGAGGCGCCCGCCCAGGCCCACCTGGAGAACCTGTGCAGCCCAGGGTCTCCGTCAGCGTGGAGGCAGGCTGCACCCAGGCCCCTCCGGCCAGTCTGAGCCCACAGCCTCCCAGCTGGCCACCCGCACCAGGCCCCTCTCCAGCATCCCACCAAGGGACTAATGTTTACCTTCCCTTTCCACTCAGAGCACGCGCTCACTCTTCCCACCTGGCAGCTAAGTTAGGGTTTCTGGGTCTGGGGTGTTTCCACGTTTCCAGGAAGCAGGGTCACAGCCCACTTGGTTCTGCCAAGTGACCCCGAGCCATCCTCAGCTACGATGGTCCCGGGGCAGAGCCATCACCTGCAACCAGGGGCAGCCCATCTTCAGGGACACGCGCTGCCTAGATGAGGGGAAGTGAAGCTGGCTCAGGGCTTGCAGACTCAGAGCTTTCTCCCTTGCTCTCCTCATCCAAAACAAACTCATCTCGGAGTCAAAAAGCCTCTGCTCTGCCACTCCCTGTGTCTCTGAGATTTAGCCATCACGTCGGAATCTGTTTCCTCCTCTAAACGGGGGCTATGAGGTCCCCGTCAGGCTCGGCTCAGACGACACAGGTGGAAGCAGTCTCTGTGCCCCGCAGTGCTAGTGTGGTAACAGCCGCACCAAGACGATCCCCAAACAAGGCCCTGGGCCTGTGTCGCTCCTGGGGCTGGCGGCACAGGTGGGGAAGAGCCAGGAAGAAGGCCCCACGAGGCCACAGTCTGGAAGCACCGGCGAGGTGGGAGTCAAGGGGATAAAAGTCAAAGATAATGTTAGCTCTAGTGACACGTGCTGCAGATTACACACACAGGTTCAGACAGCCCCTGGGCTGGGGTGGCCTGAGTTCCAGCAGGTCTGTGGTGTTGTGGTGTCCGAGCCGAGACCCTGCGGTCGGTCAGCTGGTGGACAGGAGCATGGCGGGGACAGGGTGGGGGAGCAGGGACCACAGAGGGAGAACAAGGCCAGACTCAGGGCCTCAAGGACCCTGCGACAATTGAGTCTGACACTGAATGCAACCCCACGAATCTTTCTATGTTCTATGGGAGAGCGAAGGAGTCTAAGAATGTATTAAAAATTCCCATGAATTTAGGCAAAGGTGGTTCCTTAAGCATGGTGACAAATAGCCCCCAGAACCAGCTCTAGTCAGTCAGTCAGCACAGGCTGGGCGCTCAGGGACACCTTCTCTGGGACAAGCTCTCTCTCTGGAGTTTCAGAGCAGGAGCGCAGCTGCAGGCCGCAGGTAAACACACGGCCTGCTGTGTCCTCGCAGAGTCTCGCCCAGCCTCTCGGCTGGTGAGACGGGCCCCAAGGGCAGGAAGTTTTCAAAGTTCGATTTTAGATTGTTTTCCTCCTGGAGAAACTTCTGGCTCCTTGATAAAGTTTCACCATAATCTATAGTCTTGTGCTTTGCTGGGAGATAACAAAAAAAAGCAAAACACTGACTCTAACAATGGCCATTATGGGAAAGGTGTGAAAGGTCAAAATCACTATGCACAAGTTTACAAGTATTTCAAAAAAAATAGGAATCAAAACACCAAGCATTTAACAGCCAGCTGCCTAATGGGTGTGCGGGGGTCTCAGTGCTCCAAGTCCAGGACAGCCCACATCAGATGCTGTGCCCTGTCCAACCTGCTCTCACCAGTTCTCCTCTAAAATACCGAATTTCTTTACATTATTTGTTTTATAGTTCAATCGTCAGTCCATCAAATGGGGAAGACAGAGACATAAAATTTGAAGTTCATTTTAAGTCCAGTGAAAGGCGCTTCTCACTTCTGAACGATGGGTGCATCTATGCTACTTGAAGCCATTATGTTTGGGATAATCTGTTAGAGCAGACGTAGAAACGAATACAGCTACATAAGGCAGTTTTAGAAAGCTTTCTTTGAAGAGCAGACTAAACAAAGATTTGAATTTGTAACTAAATAAAGATAAAGTGTTTTCTTCAGAAAATATTCAAAATGCATCCTGGAATAGATCTCACAAGGGAGGTGAAGAAGCCTTATCCCCCCCCCTTTTTTTTTAAATAAATGTGCTCAAATCTGATTTAGAAGATTCAATTATCAAATAAATTCAAATATGAATTTTCAAATTTAGAAAATAGCCAATATATAACTAGACATTCCCAGGTAGCCTTAAACAGTAAACAAGCTAGAAAAACAACTGGGCAGCCTGGAGCCTCTGTGCTGGCCTCTGGAGGGGAGAGCGGCCTCACTGCCAGTCACGCTCCAGAGGAGCTTCCTGGGGGCAGCCACCCCTCAGCACCCACCAGGTCCCCCAGATCCAAAGGCCACTCACAACCTGGCTAAAGCCCTGCTTTAACTGTACCATCCAAGTGCCTCCTGGACACCTCAGAAGACAGATTATTTTATAAATTCTTAAAAGCACATGTGGAAATATCAGAGTGATCATTATGACATTATTCAGTCAGTTAAGAGTGCTTGGGGGAAAAATAACATGAAATAAATCTTCATTGCAAGGGCATCTTTCATTCCCAGCATGTGATTATCTGTCACTGAATCATCAGTTTTATTTTTGTGTGTGGCTAAGACTCATTTTTTCTAATAAAAGCAAAGTGTGGCGTGAAGCGAACGAGCCTGTTTCTGTAGAAACGGGGCCTTCTGCCCTGCTCTGTGTAACCCCCACCACAGCCCACCAGGACTGCCAAGGCCTCTCAGGGTGAGTCCAGCCTGAGTCCCCCCCCCACCCCCCCGGCCACCTGGAGCAGCTCTGACCCTCGGAGTGTGGTGTGCAGAGGGGCCCTGGCAGCCCACTGTCCCGCTGCTGCTGCTGAGGCCCCGGGGTCAGGGGGAAGGACCACCTGATGCGTGAGTCTGGCCAGGGTGGACAGTCAGGGCTGGCTGGTTTACATGGTCCCGGTGGGCGGAGCCTGAAGGGAAGTGGGTGCAGGGCCGTGGGCACCCCAGAAGGATTGAGGCCAGCACAGGCATGCTGCACACAGACAGTTCTCTGCTCTCAGCCCCGCGGGGCAACCTCAGCCTTCGCCCTGCTGCAGCCACACTCGGGGTGGCCTTGGGAGAGGCTGGCGGGGGAGACCCTCCCAGTGAGCAGAGCTCCAAAGGGCACGGGGGTCACCCAGGGTGCGGGAAAGAGAAGGGACCTCAGCACAGGAGTGGAGGACGTTATGGACTGCTGGGAAGGGCTGGGCCCACTGGGTGGTGACCCTGGAGATGGCGGAACTGAGGACAAGCAGGTCTTGGGCCGAGGTGTGTGGTGGGCAAACGGGGCAGCTGTGATGGGAGACCTCCTGACTGGGAGGCGCTGGACGGCCAGGCAAACGCGTGGCCAGGCCCACGGATGTGCTTCTGCTGGAACAGAGGCTGCGGCAGGGCTGGGGCAGCTCAGGGCTGAGAGCAGGCCCCCGGGTCCCCGCTGCTGCACTGGTGCTCTGCCCAGCACCCACCCTGCTGGCACCCGGGCCCAGTTACGAGTGAGACCCGGTGATTGAGCACAGGAAGCCCACCCGCCAGAGCCCACCAGACGCCTGCCAGCACTGGGACCTGGCAGAACAGCCTGGGCTATCTGCCTGGCCCTCCTGCCCGCCCGGCCTCAGCCGCAGCGTTTCCCAAACCCCTGGGGAGTGTGTGGCTCACAGCCGAGGGTCACACACTCACTGGTCACACCAAGACGTTTACTTTCCAATAAAGCTGGTGACCACAGGGCTCCCTGATGTGTGCACCCCTGCCACCCAGAAACCACCAGGCAAACAGCTGAAATGGACTGTTGGCGGCCCACTGCGGTGCCCACCTAGAGTGGATCTTCCTGAGGGGGGCGCCCCAGGAGGCGGAGCAGACTTGGCATCACAGCCTGTCGCAAGCCCTGCACCCCAGCAGGCAGAGCGCAGGCGCCCAGGAGCCGAGCAGTGGGCAGAGCGGCTCCCAGAACTGCAGGACTGGGGGCCCGGCAGCTGGGCCTCTCAGAGGCCAGGCTTCTCCAGGGACAGAGTGGGAATCCCACTGGCCTGTTTCCAAGACTACCACCAGGCGCTTGGGGCCTCGTTTTCAGGGGCCCGTGTCCCCCGTCAGGCGCGGGCTGGGCTGCGGCTGCCTGCCCACAAGGCGTTGCCTGGGGACCCACTGGGATGCTTCCAGAAGGCACTGCTCTGCCCAGTTTTGGTGGAAATGGGGAAGGGCAAGAACTGAGTGCCAGAGCAGCAGGGGCAGCAGGGGACAGGAGCCCATGCCGGGCCGGGCACCTAGGCCCTCCCACCGCCCTCCAGCTTCAGGGTCCCCCCAGTCAGAGGACCGCTGGGCTCGGCCGAGCTCCTCCCAGAATTCACAGGACGGGACGGGTCTCTGACAGCAGGAGTGACTCGGGTTTTGGCAGGAGGGCGTGGAGAGGGCAGACAAGGGGCAGAGCTGGGGTCTTTGGGGTAGAGGGAGGAGGGGAGGCTGGGAGGGACAGGCGCTCCCCCTCCATGGCCTCCTCCTCACCTTCCCCAAGTCCTCAACATGTGGGAAGACGCCGCCTCAACGTCCACAGCGAGAGATGGAGACACGTGAGCCAACTCAGAGCTGTGGGCCCACAGAGCTGCAGCTCAGGTGGCAGAGACAGTGAGGACCCAGCACGTGGACTCGAGCCCCAAGTCCACCGGCCACCAGGTGGACATCCGGCCAGTGACTCAGCCTCTCTGGGAACTGCACTCCTTAACAACAAAATTTGAGTGATGAAACCAGCCGCCGACAATTCCTTTGCGATGAAGATCAGAAGGGAAATGTGTGAACATGTTTGAATGTGAAAATGTTAGTCGATCAGTCCTGTCCAACTGTTTGCGACCCCATGGACTGCAGCCTGCCAGGCTCCTCTGTCCATGAGATTCTCCAGGCAAGAACACTGGTGTGAGTAGCTGTTCCAGTCTCCAGGGGATCCTCCCAACCCAGGCATCAAACGGAGGTCTCCTGCACTGCAGGCAGATTCTTTACCATCTGAGCCAATACCATTCTAGAATATTCTCCTGCCCTTCCCAGCCCCAGGCACTCCAAATTTTAAAAGCCTTGGGAGTTTCCTATTGAAACCACCTTGAATCTGAGAGCTAAAAAAAAGAAAAAGACATTCCAGTGACTTACGGAGTGGGTGGGAGAGAGACTGAGAATACCTGAGGAGGTTTCAGCGCGTGGGAGGCGATTCCAAGTGCCCAGCAGGGAACAGGATCTTCAAGTCTCATGGTAGTATGTGTCTGCTATTTTTAAAATTCTACCTGGTATATAACTAGAGAAAAGTTTAAATTGAAACAAGGAAAAGACAGGTTAAGGAGAAAACAAAAATCACTTTATGTAAGAGCAGAGTGAGGCCCTGGAGAAGATCACTGAGCTTGGGAAGTTCCTGCTGCAGAACATCTGTAAAAAGAGAAAAAGGCAGTTTTCTTGGAGCAGGAGGAGGGCTGCACGAACAGGTACTGTCCACGCCTACATTGGGGACGCCAGGAGCAAAGCGGAAACAGGCTAGAGCAGCACAATGATTTCGCTGTTTACAGTTGGTTCTAACTCGTTTAGATGAGTTCGCAGCTTTGCCTCGACACAACTACTTGAGATAACTTACAGGTTAAAGGCAATTTCTAACTTGGACTTGGGTTGGCGGGAAAGACTGGGTCATGATGCTGACCAAACAGTTCCAAGATTAGGTCCTCTTCTCGGAGTGCAGAAGGGCCTGTCTGCTCTCTGCGGGCCTCGTCCCCTAAAGGCTTGGTCCCGCAGAGCAGCAGGGAGCCCCTCACCCTGTGAACACTCCCTCCCTGATCGTCTCTGTCTTAGGATCCGAGTGGCATGATGCTAAACCCTTCTGTAGTTTCTATGGAAACCATGGGCTCTGTGGATTCTCCAGGGGCCCTGGGGCCAAGGAGGCTCTGCAGAACTGATTTTTCATGCCTCAGAACTCACCCTGGGTGCAGAGAGGTCTCTGACAGTTTCCTGGGTGGCTTCCTGGGTGACAGTACCTTTTGCTCCATCCATCAGGACACGCACAACATCTTGGCCCCTCTGCTGCACCAGCGGCGGGAGAGCGAGGGTAGGACACGCCTCCGGCAGCTGCACGGGCTTACGTGACTTCCTGAAGGCATCGCACAGTCCTCAGGGTGACAGCCACCACGACAGCCAGGACGGCAGACAGGAGGATGGAAGGTCTGGTCCACAGACCCAAAGACGAGAACTAAGGAGTCTCCTGGAGAGCCTGTGCTGGGTCCCCAGAGCGCCGGGGCTCACCACTACACGGACAGCTCAGGTGCTCAGATCAGTCCAGCTCAGTCACTCAGTCATGTCCAACTCTTTCCAACCCCATGGACTGCAGCACGCCAGGCCTCCCTGTCCATCACCAAATTCCAGAGTTTGCTCAAACTCATGTCCATTGAGTCAGTGATGCCATCCAACCATCCCATCCTCTGTCATCCCTTTCTCCTCCTGCCCTCAATCTTTCCCAGCATCAGGGTATTTTCTAATGAATCCACTCTTCACATCAGGTGGCCCAAGTGTTGGAGTTTGAGCTTCAGCATCAGTCCTTCCAGTGAATATTCAGGACTGTTCTCCTTTAGGGTGGACTGGTTGGATCTCCTTGCAGCCCAAGGGACTCTCAAGAGTCTTCTCCAACACCACAGTTCAAAAGCATCAGTTCTTTGGTGCTCAGCTTTGTTTATGGTCCAGCTTTCTGATCAGGGGACTGAAAGTGTCAGGCGGGGAAGACTCCAGGGCTACTGCGTCAGCAGGGACTGGAGAGAAGGCCACCCAAGGTGACTTTGGTTTCCAAGTCCTTGAGAGTCATGACATTTTAGATGAAAGGGCACATGTGGAAGCAAGTGATTTTTTTTTTTTTTTGCACGCCTGTGTTCTGCGCTCACATGAGTAAAACTGAGCTGATAGGAGGGAACTTCTGGACCATGGAAAGCCTCCAGGCTCCCCAGCCCACACTGACTCCAAGAAGAGCTAGAAATATAGTCACACACCCTGTGTTTTTAGGTCAGTTCACTGAGGCGACTCTAGACCTGGCTGCCACTCGAAGGACACAATCTTAATTTCAGTACAATTTCCAATGATCCCGTGGCTTTCACACTTGGTGCAGCAAAATCACCTATGGATTTTTGTAAACAGGCCTGTGAATTACACCTCCTACCTTCTGATCAGAATTTTCCAGGGTGAGGCCTGGGTACAAACACATAAATCTCCTCCGATGACCCTGAAGCCCGGAGATGCGGAGTCCCTGATCTCATCTGAATCGTCCTCGGCAACGCCACGCGGAGCCCCAGGCTGTCCCTGGTGGACTCAGATCCCTGACATGACGTCTGTGAGGTTGTCAGGCGGACCTGCACCCTCAGCGGAGGGTGGAGGGTGGTGCTGGGGTCTCTCTAGCACGGTGGGGGCTGGGCAGGACCCGGACGGAGCAGGGGTCTGCGAGGAGGCAGCTCAGGCCTAGAAGGGGGTCTGAGGAGCCCAAGATGTACAGGGAGGAGGCGGGGTGGTGGTCTCCTGGGCTGTAACCTCTACTCTGGAAGCCTTGTCTTATTTCCTCTTTCAAGGCGGTACTAGATAGAACTGACCCGGCAGGTGCAGTCAGGGCCCGTCTGAACGCGCGGGGAGTCCAGGCTGCTCCCGCAGCTCTGGGGAAGACTCCCTCTTCAGTCTGGACAAGCAGTGACCCCTGAAGGGGGGCGGGGGGGGGGGGTCTGGGTCCTCTCCTGTCTCTCCCCCTCAGGTGGGATCCACAGGCACAAAGTGAGTCCCGGCCCCGACTGCATCTGGGTGCGCCCGGCGCAAGGCCTGTGGCGGGCTCCCCCGACCCCGGGCGGATGCCTCGCGCGTCAGAGTTACAGAAACTCGGCCGGCCCAGTGGTGCCACAGCCCACAGTCCTCCCCCCGCGTCCCGGGCGGCCCACCACACCACAGCCACCGCGTCCCGGGGCTGGGGGAGCCTGAGGCAGGCGAAGCTGGCTGGCGACCCTGCAGAGAACCAGCCCCGCTGCTCTCCTGGAGGCGCAGCCCGGCAGAGCAGGGGGCTGCCAGCCACCCTCCCCTCCTGGATGAAAGCCGCGCCGGCCGGAGGGCTGCGGACCTTCCGTGCAGACCGACTCCCCCGGCCCCATGCTCCTGGCCCCCGCGGCCTTTGGTCCCCGGACCGATGAGGACTTTTGCTGCAAGAAACGCTTCGCAAGGAAGGGCAATTTCCATCCCCTACCCTCAAAGGTCTGAGAAGGTCTGGGCAGAGCCAAGCTGGTAAACAACCGCTTTGTAACAGTTCTGAAGGGGGTGAAAGGGTGAGAGAGAAGTCTGAGGTGCTGCCTGAAAATACCACATCTGCCGCAGAGACTTTCCCTGGAGCTGCCCTCTGCCCCGGGATTAATTTCTTTCTGTCTCCTTTGGCTCACGGGGGCTTCCCTGGTGGCTCAGACGGTAAAGAATATGCCTGCAATGCAGGAGACGCGGGCTGGATCCCTGGTTTCGGGAAGATCCCCTGGACACACTGCTCACGATTTTTCTTCGTCTGAGCGCTAAGAACAGCGACTTCGCCCTGTAGCCACCCCCTGAGAACGCCCACGTGACCCTGAGACTGAGGGTGGGGGCGCCTTCTAGTCTCAACGATCCGCAGGGTCACTCCCTCCCCGACAGGACGACACCGCGGCGCGGTCACTGCGAATCCCCAGCCCGGCCTCCGGAGCTCCCCCAAGACCACCCGCACGAGAGGGCGGCCCCCACTAGGGGGCGTCTGTGCGGCCGAGGAGGGCGGCTCTGCGGCGCTTCCGCCTCAGGCATGAGGCGCGCGGAGGACCGTGCGCTCCACCTCCCAGCACCGCCCTTCCGGGCTTCCGGGGTTTTCAGCCAGAACGTGCGCCTGCGGTCGCTGAGGGGAGGCCGGCTCCTGACGGGCGGGCCTTTGATCAGAAGGACCACAAGGGCTCTCGGGGCTCCAACTTCCTCAGCTTTCAAGCCCCATTAAGTTTTAATTGAATTGTCGCGGCCCCTTGCTGGAACTGTGTTTTATGAACACATTACCAGAAGTTGAAGGCTTGTAAAACAGAGGCTTCTGAAATAAAAATAAAAGGCTACTCAGATCCAGTGCTATTGCCAAGTGGGAGCCGGGGGCCCCGGCGTGGCTGCGTACACCCAGCCCCTTTTTCGCTCCGGAGGCTGAGCTGGGGAAGGTCCTGCCCCGGGGGGCCCAAGGAACTGCTTCTCAAATCAGCCCAGCGCACTGGCCTTCCCAAAGATGGTCAGCATTTCTCAGTGGTCAGTGATGGCTTCCCTGGTGGCTCAGCTGGTAAAGAATCCGCCTGCAATGTGGGAGACCTGTGTTCGATCCCTGGGTTGGGAAGATCCCCTGGAAAAGGGAACGGCCTCCCACTCCAGTGTTCTGACCTGGAGAATTCCACGCACTGTACAGTCCACGGGTCCCAAAGTGTCGGAATCGACTGAGCGACTTTCACTTCCCTTTGACCCTTGGACCCCTGCCTGCTCCCCACGCCTCATTCCTTCAAAAGGGAAACAGTCAGGGGCATGCCGCCTGTGCCAGAACCTCCTACCTGAGCTCCTTGTGAAGACAGTTTACAGACTGTTTCACAGGGTGTCACGAAGAGCCAATTAGATACAAAGAGACAAAGATGCCGAGCGGAGAACGGGTCAAGAAATCTCAGCTCTAGAAAGGGTGAAGGCAGGAAGCAGGCAGAACCAGCGCCCGGGACCACGACTCTGGACAGACGGGCCTGCAGTCCTCCAGGTCCCAGGTCCCAACCCCCACGAGGTGGTCTCAGGGAAGCAGTGGGAGGGTCACCCGTCCAGGGGTGAGCATCTGTGCTCAGTCTTCGCTGGAACTTGTCTGATGCCCAGAGCTCAGAGCAGGTCAGGGGTGGCCAGGAAACCACATGAATCCACAGGGCAGGGCCGGGAGCTTCAGGGGAAGGCTCTTCCCAGCTGCTGTGTGAGGACCTGCTGCTGCTGCTAAGTCGCTTCAGTCGTGTCCGACTCTGTGCGACCCCAGAGACGGCAGCCCACCAGGCTCCCCCGTCCCTGGGATTCTCCAGGCAAAAACACTGGAGTGGGTTGCCATTTCCTCTTCCAATGCATGAAAGTGAAAAGTGAAAGTGAAGTCACTCAGTCGTGTCCGACTCCTAGCGACCCCATGGACTGCAGCCTACCAGGCTCCTCGGTCCATGGGATTTTCCAGGCAAAAGTGCTGGAGTGGGTTGCCATTGCCCAGGGAGCAAGAAACAGAGGGCTCCTCCAGCTCAAGGAGCCCCACCTGTGTCTCCAAGCAGGGGGGACACACTATTAGCTGCCCCAGCTTTGATGCACGTGGTGGGGGGCGGCCAGCTGCGGGTGGGGACCCCGAGACATCGGTGGGAGAGGCCCTTAGACTATGGAGGGAGGGAGGGGCCTTAGACTATGGAGGGAGGGGCCTTAGACTATGGAGGGAGGGGCCTTAGACTATGGAGGGAAGGGCTCTTAGACTATGGAGGGAGGGGCCTTAGACTATGGAGGGAGGGGCCTTAGACTATGGAGGGAGGGGCCTTAGACTATGGAGGGAAGGGCTCTTAGACTATGGAGGGAAGGGCTCTTAGACTATGGAGGGAGGGGCCTTAGACTATGGAGGGAGGGGCCTTAGACTATGGAGGGAGGGGCCTTAGACTATGGAGGGAAGGGCTCTTAGACTATGGAGGGAGGGGCCTTAGACTATGGAGGGAGGGGCCTTAGACTATGGAGGGAGGGGCCTTAGACTATGGAGGGAAGGGCTCTTAGACTATGGAGGGAGGGGCCTTAGACTATGGAGGGAGGGGCCTTAGACTACGGAGGGAGGGGGTCCTTAGACTATGGAGGGAGGGGACCCCTTAGACTACGGAAGGAGGGGACCCCCTTAGACTGTAGAAGGAGGGGGGCCTTGGACACGGGTGGGAGACGCTGGGGAAGGCGCAGAGCGGGGACACTGTGACCCTCGCACTGGGTGAGAGGAGCAGGGTCCGTCTAGACAAGGACCACGCGTGGCTTGGGGTCCTGAGCGCTTCCAGACAAAAGCAGACACATCCCGGCCCCCAAGAAGAGAAGAGGAATACCTGACTTCGAGCTTTCCCTGTGGTTACCGGCAATGAGGGTCTCCTCAAGGGACCCCGGCTCTGAAAAGCTCTGCACCAGGAGGCACGTTGGAGGCCACTGCAGGCTTAACCCTGCGCGGAGCTCTCCCAAGGCCGGGCCCCAGTCCTGAGCATCTTTCCCGAAGATCCCGAGGCTGCAGGGAGGCAAGGGCGGAGCAAGCCCCGGGGAGGTACCAGGGAAGACCGTCTGCTGATTTCAGGGTAGATTTCCTCCCTGATTAGCTTTTATCTCACAGCCATTAGGGTAATGTTGCTATTCTTTCCCCATCACCACCCGCGGGCCTCATCTGCATGTTGTGTGATCACCTCCACTCCTACAGGAGGAGGGTGCTGGCGAAGGAGCAGATGAACCTCCCAGTCCCTCTCATGGGCGGGGTCTCCGCAGATCCCAGGAGTGCCCCCAGCCCACCTCAGACAGATGGACTGTGGTGGTCAGCTTCAGACAGAACAACCACTGTTACCTCAGGCAGGCAGAGTGGCAGAGAGGGCCCCCTGAAAGAGCTCAGGTTTGGGGTCAGGTGTCAGAAAAAGAAATGAGTTCAAATCCCATTCTGAGGGGTGAAGCTAATCCAGTTTCTCAGGCTGGGGATGGGGTTGATAGCTTCTGTCCCCTTGGCTTTGCAGAGTTGTTGTAAGGATCAACAGAGGGAACGCAGAACAGAGGGAGCTGCAAATTCTAAACAAACACCGGCCATCAGGTGGCAGAATGGTGTGGTGGTCGTGAGCGTGAATGCTGTGGGCTAGGTGTCTGGTTTGAACCCGAGGCCCACCGCTGGCAGCTGTGTGACCTTGGGTGAGCTGCTTAAGCTCTTGTGCCTCTCATACTAACTTGTAAACTGCAGGTAGATGGTACCGGTGTAAAAGGTTTTATACAGGTAAGGGCATGATATGCGCAGAGCCTGACCTGTATTAGGTGGTTCGGGGGTGCCTGCCCTCATTCCAGGCCTGCTCTGGAAGAGAAGGGCACCTGTCCCGCTGCCCCACCCTCGGGGAGTTCACAGCTCCCAGAGTCCCATGGACGCAGGGTCCCGCCATTTTCCTTCCTGGAGTTCTGGTGGCCCTAAGATGCTGACACCGAACATACAGCATCTACTCTCAGAAAACCCCAGCAGAGCCAAGGCCCTGTGAAATGCATCTGGAGACGCGAGGATTCTTGAGGGCTTGCATTCAAGATACTCTGCCTGGGTTTCCTACAAGTTCAAAGATACTGTCCCCAATCTCTGGGCATGCCATGGGTAACGACGCAGCTCATAAGGGTAGAACAGAGGGGTGAGTTTTTCCAGGCCCACGGAACACTTGCCACTATGGAGTCAGTTCAGTCTAGCTTCTCAAGGGTCAACTCAGGTTGGCCACACAGGGTGTGCCACTGTGGACAAATACGTATGGATATTAGGAAACGTGGGTGGAAATAGTTATGACAATTATCAAAATCTAGGTCAGAGTTTCATCTCAGTTCCAGACCCCAGGCAAAATGGGCCCTGAACACTTACAGTGAGAGGAAAAATGGAAGCCAAACCTCAGCTATAAATATGCATATTAACACTAAATTCCAGAGACAGTCCTGTGAGGCAGGGACACCTGCAGCTGTCGCTAGGAGTATCAGTACATTTCTATAATCTTTGCAAGAAACAAATAAGCACATTCATTAAGAACCATGAAAATATTTATATCTTGGCCCACAATGATCATACTGTTTCCTTCAAAAATTATTAGTGATGCTCTTCATGCAACATTTAAATGGAATTACATAGAAACAGCCTAGAGGAAAACAGTTACATAAATTACAGTGAGGCCACAAAGCATCTAAAATGATGATTTGTGCAAATGTTTCATGACACAGAAACAGTCACCATATAAAGTCAAGTCACGGAGCACAGGAGCAGGGTGCTCACACTGCCAAGGGCGCGTCATTCCCAAAGGTAAGACTCTGTCGGTGCTCCAGGACAGAAGCCCTCTGTGGGGAGGACTCCCTTACCGTCATTCGGGAATTACCACATTTCCTGCAGCGAGTGTGCCTCCCCCAGAGGGAGACTCCCCAGGCACCACTCCTGGGAGGGCTGACTAACTCTGTCCTGTTTGGAGCCCCCGTGCTCCTCACGGGTCGGCTTTGCGGAGGGCAGCCAGGCTTACGCACCACCGCATTCTTCACCCAGAGGAACAGAAGTGACCGTTGTGGAGAGTCCGCCAGGCCTGTGGGTGGAGACAGCTCTCTGACACCCCACCCCACCCCACCAGCCCATTCCTGCGGCCTACTCTTCCTCTCGTGGTCCACATCACAGGAGTGGACCCTTCCTGCTCTCCCTCGCTGTGTCTTCTTGACCAGGCCTGTACATCCCCAGGGAAACAGAGCAAAGTGTGTCTGGTTCAGATTCCCCGGATGACTTCTGACAACGAGTATTTTCTCTGAATTGCACGCCCTCTCTCACCCATCAGTTTGCTCCTTCCTTATAACTCCGTTGATATAAACACACTTTATATAAACCTTGGTTATCATAGAAGAGACACACATATATTGAGGAGTTACTTAATTACTATTTAATCAGGTGTTTCATGAGATTTTGTGATCAACATGAGCAAACTCACTGAAACCACCACCACCTTGAGATCTGTGGCCACATCCAGCCATAGCTCAGAAACTGTGAACAACAGCAAAAAATATACATGCGGCCTGAGGAGTCCAAAAGGAGAGAGGAGATGTGGGAGGAAGAAGAGCAGGAAGAAAAGTGAAGAAGATACTTTCCAAATCTGCTGAAAATTCATCTCACAGATCCAAGAAGGTCAATGAATTTCAAACACACACACAGACACAGAAATCTACATCTGGGGAGCAGGCTAACCAGGGATGAGGAAAAAGTCTTAAAAGCAGTCAGAGAGGGGAAATACGGTATATTACATTCAAAGAATAAACACAGGAAATACACACAACTTTATTTTCACAAACAATGCAAGCCAGGAGACAGTGGGATGATGTTTTCAAATTACTGGAAGAAAAAAACTGTCAAATCAGAATTTCATACTCTTGAAAACCATCTTTCAACAATGAAATTAAAGACATTTTCAGACATACAAAAGCTGGAAGAATTCACTACCAGGAGAACTTCACTATAATAAATAATGAAGTTTTGCCAGAAAGAATATGAGACCAACACGAGGAACTGAAGACTGATGTGGTTGAAATAAAACATCCCTTTCTTCTCACTTTAAAAGCCAAGAGAGTTAAAGTAGAAGTATATAAGAATATATGGTTCTCATGCTGTTACTGCAATTATGTAATACCCACTGAAGGTGGAATGTGATGTGCTAAAAACGTATACTACAGAACCTAAGTTTTGTAACAAAAAATGGTAAGTTACAAAGCAAAACAGTACAGCTGACTGGGGGGTACGTGTGTAGGAGAGGGGAGTGGGGTGGGGCACAGGATGTGCAGGACAGTGAAACTGCTCAGTGTGACCCTGTGATGGAGGACACACCTTATTACATACCTGTCAACACCCACATAATGTGCACCCCAATGTGCCGGTCAACACCCACAGAATGTGCACCACAACGCGCCTGTCAACACCCACAGAACGTGCACCCCAACGCGCCTGTCAACACCCACAGAACGTGCACCCCAAAGCGCCTGTCAACACCCACAGAATGTGCACCCCAATGCGCCTGTCAACACCCACAGAATGTACACCACAACGCGCCTGTCAACACCCACAGAATGTACACCCCAACGCGCCTGTCAGCACCCACAGAATGTGCACCCCAATGCGCCTGTCAGCACCCACAGAATGTACACCACAACGCGCCTGTCAACACCCACAGAATGTACACCACAACATGCCTGTCAACCCCCACAGAATGTGCACCACAACGCGCCTGTCAACACCCACAGAATGTGCACCCCAATGCGCCTGTCAGCACCCACAGAATGTACACCACAACGTGCCTGTCAACACCCACAGAATGTGCACCCCAATGCGCCTGTCAACACCCACAGAATGTGCACCACAACGTGCCTGTCAACAAGCAAACTGTGGTCTGGTAAGTAATGATGGATCAGTGCTGGTTCATCACTGGTAACACGTATCGTGCTAATGCACAGTTTTAACAACAGGTAAGTAATGATGGATCAGTGCTGGTTCATCACTGGTAACACGTATCGTGCTAATGCACAGTTTTAATAACAGGTAAACTACTTGGGGTGACAAGGGGCGTGAACAGGAATTCTTTACACTTTCCACCTGATTTTTTCACAAACCTAAAACTGCTTTATAAAGTAAAGTCTATTAATTAAAAATAGCCTGCATGTGCTCTGATATCAGGGCATGTGTTCAATACAGAACCATCCCCTTCTTACCAACCAGCCCAGGGAGTGACCCACTGCTAATCAGAAGCTTCGGTAGGGCCAGTGATCCTCAGGTTTTTCTGTGGCCTGATGCATATGTTGGCCTCCTTACAGTGTTGATTTGCTCCCGTGGCTCAGATGGTAAAGAATCCGTCTACAATGCAGGAGACCTGGGTTTGATTCATGGGTCAGGAAGATCACCTGGAGTAAGGGAATGGCTACCCACTCCAATATTCCTGCCTGGAGAATTTCATGGACAGAAGAGCCAGCGGGCTACAGCCCATGGGGTTGCAAAGATCTGGACATGACTGACGGACTAACACTTTTGCTTTTTCACTTTACAGCTTTACTTTAAAATACTTGACTTCACTTTACTTTAAAATACTTACACTTCACTTTAAAATAATACTAATTCACTACTTGATTAGTCGGTGGGTGAGGAGAGAGTAGGTATTCCAGGTGGAAATGCTCACAGATGCTCTGTTCCACTTGGTCTTGGAGTCCCACAGATGGGCACCCATATGGAGCCTGGCTTCACTCAGCTCTAATTGGGAAATTTAGGGCCTGAGGTGACTCTGCCACAGCAATGATGTGCTCATCAGGTGATGTCGTTGGTAACAAATGTCTATCTTTTATTTCTAATTCTGCTGCATTAATCATATTGTAATTGTTTATGTTTTGTTTTGCTTTTATTTCCCTAAGATGCTGGTGATCATTTTCAAGATAGATGGGTCCTGAACACTGAATATACTAATTAAGTCTCACGAGTAATTCACACACAGCCCCAGGTCGGGTTTCTCCAAGGGTCTGACATCACATGAACAGGTACGAACCTACAGCAGGACATCCAAGCCTCTCTACCACTTTTTCTAGAACTGTTTTAACAGCATTAGACAAGATGCTGGTTTGTAGGGACTGCCAGGACCTTTGTGGAGCAAGGGTAATGCATTTTACAGACAGTTACAGTAACTTTAACTTGTCATGAAAACAATTTTACATCACATTAAATACACTTAGAGAAAGGATCCCAGAGCACAAGAAATCTGAAAAGTGAGTCAAGGGTGAGTCAGCGGCCAGCACAGGAGGAACACAGTCAGGGGGCCCCTACCTCTGTCTCCAGCTTGAGGAGGTTCTCTGCCTCTGAGTGTGGTCGCAGTTCGGAGCTGGAGGAAAACAGAAGATGAGGAATCAGTGGAGAACATAGAGAACCTCATGTCAGCCAAATCGGGGACCAGGGGGTGCTCTCCTTAATTACATGGTGGTGACAAGGCTGAAAGTAATGGAAGTTAGGAAATAACAGTTTCCAAGGACTGGAAACAACCGTTCGTGTGCTGGTCTTGTTTCAGCCCCCTCTACAGCAGGTTGACATGGTCACCTCTTCCTGTTCAGGGTAACGCTGTCCTCCTCTTTACCCATCCTCTGCTGCTCCTTGCCCCCTCCAAGCCCTGGAAACTTCATCCCACTGGCTGCTGTCCAGTGCTGAAAGCTCTTCTAGCCCAGAGCAAGCCCCTGAGTATGATTTTACTGAAAACCACAGGCAGCGAGACTCGGCATTTACCTTCATCAGTTCAGTTCAGTCACTTAGTCCAGCTCTCACCTCCATATATGACTACTGGAAAAACCATAGCTTTGACTAGATGGACCTTTGTCAGCAAAGCAACATCTCTGCTTTTTAACATGCTGTCTATGTTGGTCATAGCTTTCTTCCAAGGAGCAAGCATCTTTTAATTTCATAGCTGCAGTCACCATCTGCAGTGATTTTGGAGCCCAGAAAAATAAAGTCTGCCACTGTTTCCACTGTTTCCCCATCTATTTGCCATGAAGTGATGGGACCAGATGCCATGATCTTAGTTTTCTGAATGTTGAGCTTTAAGCCAACTTTTTCACTCTCCTCTTTCACTTTCATCAAGAGCTCTTTAGTTCTTCACTTTCTGCCATAAAGGTGGTATCATCTGCATATCTGAGGTTATTGATATTTCTCCCAGCAATCTTGATTCAGCTTGTGCTTCATCCAGCCCTGCATTTCGCATGATGTACTCTGCATATAAGTTAAATAAGCAGGGTGACAATATACAGCCTTGACCACTCCTTTCCAAATATGGAACCCATCTGTTGTTCCATGTCTGGTTCTAACTGTTGGTTCTTGACCTGCATACAGATTTCTCAGGATGCATGTAAGGTGGTCTGCTATCCCCATCTATTTAAGAATTTTCCAGTTTGTTGTGATCTGCACAGTCAAAGGCTTTAGGATAGCCAATGATGCAGATGTTTTTCTGGAATTCTCTTGCTTTTTCTATGATCCAATGGATGTTGGCAGTCTGATCTCTGGTTCCTCTGCCTTTTCTAAATCCAGCTTGAATATCTGGAAGTTCTTGGTTAACGTACTGTTGAAGCCTGGCTTGGAGAATTTTGAGCATTACTTTGCTAGCGTGTAAGATGGCTGTGTCTATTCCAAACAATAAACTGAACATATATCCATTATCAAGAAAAACTTAAAATTTATAGTCGTGAGTATCATTTACAATTTCCAACTGAGTGGAGTTGCGTCAGAAAGAAAAATCCTTTGGGAAAAGAACCAGGGTTTGGACAGTGATGAAGAGTCATTGCCAGCAGAAAAGCTCGGGGCTGGGTGTCTTCTGCCTGAGTGATAACTCTATTTCCTTCAAGTCCTTTGGGCAAATAGGGTAGCTCATTCGCCCAATTTTATCCACAACATCTCATTCACCATGTGTCACAGAGCTAGGAATTCACTTATTAAACAAGGCTTCATTTTATGGCTTCAAATTATTCTTATTTAAAGGCAAATGTCCTTGAGAAAGGGCTTCCCTAGTGGCTCAGCTGGTAAAGAATCCATGCGCAATGTAGAAGTGGGTCAAGAAGATCCCCTGGAGAAGAGCATGCAACCCACTCTGGTCTTCTTTCCTGGAGAATCCCATGGACAGAGGAGCCAGATGGGCTACAATCCTTAGGGTCACAAAGCATCGGACAGGACTGAGATAACTGAGCACGCACACGCACATCCTTTAGAAAGCATCATTTTAAGGACTATCTGGTAGGGTAAGAGAGTTAGAGAAGGCAAGGTGCAGAAAAAAAATGAGACCGGCACTTTACAGGAACAGATCACCTCTAATGAGGCCAGAAAGGGCAGCAGTCAGATTAGTGAGCTGCTGCACTAACCCAAGAAAAGAGTTAAGTATATATAGGCATATATGCGGAAAGCTACTGTCTTAAGGGAGCCTATTCATCCCCAAGGTTGTTCGGTATGTAGTTATCTCTTAAACTGCTGGGGCAAGGAATTTTAGAGATAGGCCAGAGGCTGGACCAGCTGGGAGCTAGGTGTAATCAACCTTAATGTCCATTTTTTTTCAGAGAGTTTTTTGTTTTGCATAGAATGGTGGGGAGGGCCTGGAGGGAAGTTTTAACTCCAGGCTATTTTGAGTCAGGTACCTTTCCTTCACTATCCAGGGGCTTCCCTGTGGCTCAGTGGTAAAGAATCCGCCAGCCAATACAGGAGCCACAGGTTCTATCCCTGACTTGGAAAGATCCCACATGCTGAGGAACAACTAAGCCCGTGGGTCACAACTACCGAGCCTGAGCTCCAGAGCCAAGACACAAGAGAAGCCACTGCAATGAGAAGCCTGTGCAGCAATGAAGACCCAGCACAGCCAAAATACATAAAATAAATAAGTAAATAAAAATTATTGGAAAGGACTATCCAGTTAAAACTTGGACACATAGGGAATGATGGGCTGTAGGGCACAGGGGTGACAGGCAACTGAGAACAAGTCATTCAGGAATAGATCTCAGTGGAGTAGAACAGCAGGGGTTCTGAAGTAAATAATAAGAGAGAAGAGTGGAGAGCAGGGTGGCCTTGCCCCAAAGGACAACTGCCACATTCCACTCTTTGTTATAGACACAGAGTCATTCCTCCTCCATTCACCACCCACCCCCGTGATCAGGTCACTATGTCTTCTGGGGGAATAGTCTCAGGAAAGAAAGTGACACGACTTAGGTCTCAGGAAAGGAGGAATCTGATAGGTGGTTCAGATGGCGGGGAGGAGTGCGACAGAGGAGTTACCACCACAGAGAATGACGTCGGTGGTGCAGGAAATAACCGCCCTGTGCTGGCCTCTCTTAGGTCTAATGAGAAAGGAGCAAAAGATTCAAACAGACGCTTCACACAAACGACACAGGGACAGACAAGATGAATCGAAGGGGAACATTATCCGTCATCAGGAAAGTGTGACCGACAACTACAGTGAGATGGCACTTCAAGGACTCACTAGGACAGTGAACCCCGAGACGACCCCACCAAGGCTTGGCTTGCATTTGGAGAAATCACTGGATTTCTTGTATGTTGCTGGTGGAAGGTAAGGCAGTGCAAACATCTGGAAAGACAGTCTGGCAGAGTCTTATAAGTAACACACACTTGCCATGCGACCCAGTCATTCCACGCTGGGTACTCATCCGAAGGAAGTGAAGCATATGTCAACCCGAACACTGGCACACAGATGGTTCTGGAAGCTGTACTCATTTCCTGCGGCTGCTGTAACAGGGCCCACAAACTTGACGGCTTAAAACAGTACAAGTTTATCCTCTGGTCATTCTGAGTAAGACACGCACGTTCAGTTCCTCTGGACTGAAACTGAGGTTGTGAGTACAACAGCTACGCTGAGCCGGGAGGGGTCCGCGAGCCGCTCCTCCACAGGCTTGGCAGGTGGGGTGGGGGGAATCCGCTTTCTGGCCTCTCCAGCCCCCAGGGCCCTCCTGGCCCCCTCAGTCGTCAGGCTGATTCAGTCTCTGCTCTGCCTTCACAGCTCCTTCTCCTCCACGTCTCGGACTCTGCCTGCCTTCCTTACAAGGACCACTGCACTCACCACGGCTCAAGTGCCCATCAGCAAGAAACAGATAAACAAGATGCATATCCATACAATCGAATACTTTTCAACAATAAAAGGAATTACTACCTGATACAGACCAAACGTGGATGCATCTCACTAACATTACTCTGAGTGACAAAAACCAAACACCAAAGAATTCATAAGTATGATTTCATTTATATGAAATTAGAATAGGCAGAACTAATCTGTAGTGAGAGAAGTCAGATAATTGATTATTTATCGTGAAGGGTATCAGGAGTTTTCCACAAAGTTACACAGAGACATTTCTGGGGAAATTAATTTTTACCTTGATAGGGTTGCATATATTTGTCAGAATAATTGCACTGTACATTAAAAAGTATAGATTGTGTTGTCAGTAAATTATACCTCAATTACATTGATTAAAAAATAAAAATAATTGGCTTGTTCACATCCCCCCACTCCTTTTATGCCTTTCACGCACGGACTGATCGGAGGAGAAAGGCTCTAAGCGGGGGACTCAGAGCCAGCGGCGTCCCTGCTCCGTGGGGGCTGCAGGCTGTGGCTCTGGCTCCTGTGTGCAGCAGGGGGCAGCCCATTGTCTGGTTCTGACCACGGGCTGCTCCCCCCGCAGGAGCACGAGCAGGCCTGGGGTCTGGAGGCACTGAGCCACTGCGGTGGTCTCCAGCCCCCCACCTCGGGCAGTGAGGCTCCCTCCACAGGCACTGGGAGTGCGAGCAGGGGCAGCACAGGAGGCTGTGGCAGTGTGAGAGGCATGGGGACACGGGGCACCCTGTACTACTGAAGCTTCTGGGAGTTCAGCAGTAGAGATGTTTCAGATAATCCTCTGTGGGAACACCACTAACAGAATATGCAACCATAGAGAGAATGATAAAGGAATGCAATGAACAACCCTACTCACAGATATTGAAAACTTGGAATGTATCCACTCCTCACAAAGTACAAACTTACCTGATATAAATCATTGAAAAAGACATATAATTGCTTAAGAAATTAAATTCACAATTTAAAACTCCCTTCAAACAGAAATCTTCAGGCTCAAATGATTTCATTGATGAATTCTACCAAACGTCTAAAAAAGAATTAATACCACTTCTACACATTCTCTTCCAGAAAATAGAAAAGAGAGAACCTTGAAATTCATTTTACAAAGCCTATGTTACCCAGATACCAAAATCAGACAAAAGACAGTTCAAAGATACTTGAACAAGATGGAAGAATAAAAACCTCTTAATTATACCAAACACACGTCAAAACTAAACACAGATTCAGTTCATGAAAAACTTCTCAGAAAGTCAAGAGTAGAAAAGAACTTCCTGAACTTAATACAATTGTCTACAAGATGCCAATAGCTCACATTACACCTGATGCAAGAGACTGGGCGTGACGTGGTGAGGGTGCCCGCTTCCACCTCTGTTGCCAGTGCCAGCCGGCAAAGTCGATCAGGTCCCGAGAACGTGCACGGCGGGGCTAAGAAAGAAACTAAAGCAAGAGACTACAACAAAGATGGGGTCGAGAGGTTCAGACACGTCCCCACGAAGGGACACAATCTGACACCAACTTTATTCAGCATCTCATATTTATACAGAAGAGCATGAGAAAGACAAGACAGTTGACTTTTTTTCTTGGTTGGCCTATACATCTTACAAACAGTCACAAGAAATCTTGAGAGCATGGGAACGGCTCCCTGTTATTATTTCTTACACCAGATAACATTTCTCTGTGCGTGAGAAGTTTGCACAGAACTCCAGGTGCCTGCAGTAAATAAGCGCCTAATCTCTGGGGTGGCGGGACAGAGAGCTATGTTTGCAAGCAAACACTCAAGGACTGAGGCAGCTCCCAGAGCTGTGTCCTTCGGACAAAGGACCCCGTTCTCACGGGCAGCTCCCCGCACTCTGTGGTGCCACATTTCAGCCGAGGAAAGGACACAAACGTTACACAGATCAGAAAGGAAGAAACAGCACCCCATGTAAAGCATAATACCATTTACAATTTCAAAGAACTGAAAGGTTGTTGTTGAATCACGCGAATACACCAGGATTCTTGGCCCCCGGAGGAGAAGAATTCAATCCGGAGCCAGAGACGAGGCTTGATCGCTCAGAGCTTTTGTGTAATAAAGTTTTATTAAAGTATAAAGGAGATAGAGAAAGCTTCTGACATAGGCATCAGAAGGGGGCAGAAAGAGTACCCCCCTGCTAGTCTTTAGCTGGATGTTATATAGTCACTAGCAGTCTGTTAATGAAAGAAAGGAATATCTTAAAATTCAGAATGGCACCAGGCCCCTCACCCATAAGATGCATTTTGGGATAAATGGTTTATCCTGGGCCATAAAATGATTAACTTGAATCTTGAAGAAGGGCAGACCACCATACAAATAGTTTCATTTACATAGATTAGGGGAACAATATCCATACTGGTTTGTCAAGTAGGTTCTGGGCCAAGAGGCGGAACCGACTTGGAGACAGAGTTTGGGGTAAAGGCATAGTACATTAGCATAGCTTAAGACAAACATTTCCATAAGAAAAAGGCATTGGTTATCTCTAGACTCGAGAATAGCTAACTTCAGGCGAAACCGGGTGTCATTATGGCAACACAATATTTTAAGAGAAACCTCCCTTTAAATTTGTATAGAGAAGGAAAAAATATTGCTAGTTTGTTTCCTCCTGCCGCTTAAGAGATAAAAATGTCTGACACTTGCAGGCTATTTCCTCTATTTGGAGACCCCTGGCCTTCCTGCCTGTTACCCTCTCAGAACCTGCAATAGTTATGTGCAAATCTAATAAAATGTACGCATGAATTGTATGCTGAAAATAACAAAATGCTGACAAAAGAAATTTCAAAAGATTTAAACAAATAAAGACACAGCATATTCCTGAGTTGGAAGACACGACATAGTAAAGATGTCAATTCGCCTCCAAATTGATGTATAAGTTTAACACCATCTGTACTAAAATCTCAGCAATTATTTCGTGGATTAAAAATGAAAAGATACTACATAGAAGAGCTAAAACATTTTGGAAATATAAAAACAAAGTGGGAAGAAAGAAATAGGTGCAGGAGATTAAGAGCTACAAACTTCTAGTTGCCAAATAAATGAGCCACAGCTAGGAGACATACAGTATGGGGAATATCAATAACTTTGTATGGTGACATGTCCTAACCAGACTTATCATGGTGATCATTTTAACATTATGGAAATACTGAATCACTATGTTTGTAACAGGAACTAACCTAGCGTTGTAGGTTAAGGATGCTTCAAAAACAAACAAATGCACAGCAAAGGAGATCACATGTGGCTAACAGAGGTTGGGTGGGGGCATGGGGGATTGCATGAAGGCAGTCAGAGGGTGCAAACATCCAGTTATAAGACAAGTAAGTACTAGGGATGTGTGAGTATATAATTAACACCTCTGTGTGTTACATAAGAACATGATCAAGAGAGCAAATCCTAAGAGTTCTCATCACAACAAATGTTTTCCATTTCTTTAACTTTGTATCCACATGAAGTGATGGATTTTCTCTAATCTTTTTGTGATAATCATTTCATGCTGTATGTGAAGTCAAAGCACTCTGCTGTGCACCTTAAACATGTTCAGTGCTAGACGCCAGTTACATTCGGCAAAACTGGGAGAAAAAATAATGAGCACCTCCAATATTTGTGGGGAAAAAAACAAAGTGGGAGGAGTCCTAAAGTAACCAAGACACCGTCACCTTGGCAGAGAGACAGACACATGGTCAGCGAGAAAGACACCCCAGAAATAGAACCACACAAATACGCCCAATTTATTGTCAATACAGTTGCAAAATCAATTCAATGAGGAAAGGTAGTCATTTAAACAATGATGCTCAAGCAATTGAATTTCGCTGGGCAAAACATGACCCTCAATCTACACTGTACACTTTATATACAAAGGTGTGTATAAACCATACAGTTTTTATACACACGGCAATGAAAATGGATCATAGGCTTGCTTGTAAAATGGAAAACTATAAACACGTTAGAAGAAATCACAGAAAAATTTCAGGACCCACAGTTTGGTAAAGAATTACTGGATATGGCACCAAAATCACCATCTGTGAAAGAAATAAAATCCACAGATCGGGCTTTTTCAGAGTTAAAACCTTTGCTCTGCAGAGACCGTATCAAGAAAAATAAAGTTTAAGCTACAGAATGGGAGAAAGCATTTGTAAACCACAAGTATAATAAAGGACTAAGATCTAGAATATATAGAGAACTCTCAAAACTCAACAGCAAAAACAGAAATAATTCAGTTAGACAGTGGACAAAAGATGCAAGGAGATATTTCACTGAAGAAGCTATAAGATGGAACACACACATATAGAAATTCACTGCAAGGAACCATCAGAGAAATACAAACTGAGACCACAGTGAGGCGTCACCACACGCCTATCACAACAGTTATCATCAGAGTCACCACACCAACTGCAGGTGAGGGTGTGGAGAAACCAAACCTCGCATACACTTCTGATGGGAATGCAACATGGTACAGTTACTCCGGAACACGGTCTGAAAATTTCTTTAAGACAAACACTCTGGGGCCTCCCTGATGGTCCAGTGGTTAAGAGTCCACCTTCCAGTGTAGGGGGCACACTGGTCAGGGAGGTAAGGTCCTTCATACCATGGGGTGTGGCCAAAAAGTTTTTTTTTAGTTAAAAATAAATAAATAATCAACCTTGCCAAGTTAAAAAAAAATAATAATACTTAAAAAATAGCATTTGCTGCCTCTGGGCATTTGCTCCAGAGAATTGAAAACAAACATCCACACAAAAAACTGCATAGCTGTTTATATCAGATTTATCTATAAGATAAATAGATTATTTTTACAGATTATGTTTATATCAGATTTATCTGTAAGAGCCAAAAAACGGAGGCGAGCAGACGGCCCGGCAGTGAGTGAACGGACTGACCAACTGTGGTTCGTCCACACCCTGGGAACCGTTTGAGATGGTGCATGGTTGTCAGTTCACTCCTCCGAGGGAATAAAAGCCTGTCTCTAAACGTTACGGACTGTATGATGCCATCTAGATAAAAACATTCTTGAAATGACAAAACACAGACGTAGGAACAAACCAATGGCTGACAAGGTGGCTCAGAGGGTAAAGAATCTGCCTGCAATGTGAGAGACCCAGGTTGAATCCCTAGGTCAGGAAGATCCCCTGGAGGAGGGCATGGCAACCCACTCCAGGATTCTAGCCTGGAGAGTCCCACAGACAGAGGAGCCTAGCGGGCTACAGTTCATGGGGCTGCCAAGAGTCGGATATGAGTGAATAACTAACACTTTCACTTACTTTTTCACTTAGGGTGACACAAGAGGGACCCTTGTGATGGTGCAACAGTCTGTCCTGGGACAGCAGTGGTGGTCACACGAATCCACACGTGGTACGCTGACAGCCCACACGTGCCTTCCAGCACATATTGTACACTGTTGCATAAGGTATGGCCTTTGGGGAGACTGGCTGCCGGATACATGGAATCTCTCTGTAATATGTTCACCATTTCCTGTAAACTTATAATTATTTCAGTTTTTTTAAAAATTAAGAAAACCATCTAAGAATTACAGTCTTCCATGTGTCGACTGGAGATTACCATTGACTCAAAGCTTGAGCCTCTGGGGTTTCATAACCTCAGTCCCTGAGTAAGGCCTCAGAGGAGGGCACATCCAGCAAGGAACAGGTAAAAGGGCCCAGGCACCAAGGCCCACAAACCCCTCCAGCGAGGAACCAGACACAAGGAGCAGGCACGTCGCGCTCCGGCCGCGGACCTTCAGGGAGAAGAAATCTGGTACAACCACCAAGCCCGGGAGAAGCTGGACTGCAGCAGAGCAGCCTGGACCTGGGAGCTGTCCAAGGTGCTCGCGCCAGGCTGGGTGGTGGAGGGACGCTTTCCAACCCAGCACCACACAGAAACCGAGGCCGTTCAAACTGCACGTACAGATGAGCAGCAGGGTCTGAGAGTCTTTGCACCAGAAAGAAATGCCTTTCCTTGGTCTACAGAAGCCAAGAGCGTGGGGAGACGTGGTTCCCAGATCTGGGTGTCACCGTGTATCGATAAGACTGTTGATACACTCACTAAGCTGTCATCACACGCACTCAGAGACTGTTAATTTCTGAGTCTCACAGATGCTGTAACTGGATTTACTGCCTCAGTGGACCCCCGGGGGCATGCAAGCCACTTGTCCTGTTCTTGCTTCACCTGCATGTCCGCTTTCTGTTTCCTTTTTCTCTCGCTCGTTCCCCTTTCTCTGTCCCCTTCTTCCCTCCTGCCACACCCCCTTCTTTCCCCACTCCCTGCCTCCCGCTTGCCCCCATTCCTGAGCTCTCGTTCCCTCGAGGGATGGCCTTCAGCCTCGTCAGGTAGTGAAGGCACCATGCTGTTCATGCATCTCATGTGACAACCGTGCGTCTGAGGCCACGGGAACCAGGAGACCTTGATGTTCTTCAAGGATATGAGAAGGTTAGGGGGAAAAATATGATAGGAGGTTGCCTCTGCCAAGACCTTCTGAGATTCTCCTACCTGGCAGGTTCATTACTTTAAGAAATGGTAACGGATGGGCGCCTGAAGTGGCAGAGAGTGACTTAATCAAGTCCCTGACCTGCCGGGAGCCAAGAGAGGAGGCCCTGGGGCTGGGCCCCTGGGACCCCCATCTGCACTGCAACACGCACCCTCTTCCAGGAAATCAAAGTGTGGCTCAGGGTGAACGTCAGTTTTTTCCACTTTCCTTTCTGTGGCTGTGCCATTTTGACTGTCTGAGTCCACAGACCCTGCTCAGCACAGGGATCCACCGTGAACAGAGGGCAGGCTTCCTTCACCGCTGCAGCTGCTCAGGTGGGAGCCCACAGCCCAGGCTCTGGACACAGAGCCTCTGATCACTTGGAAATCAGAACAACCCATCCTCAGGAGAAGTGCGACCGTAGTTTCCCTCGGGCTGTCAGTGCCAGCTGCCTACTTGCTGAACCAAAGAGTCACACCCAGCACAAAAACTACACTCTCTCCCCACTCACCGTTCTGCAGCCCAAACATCCACAAACACACGGGCAATTTCTGATAGTTCTTTTAGACCCTGAAATCAGACTTGGATTGATCTTATGATTAAAATTTTAATGCATGAATGTCCTGGATGGACAAAGGTGACCAGAGGCCTCACAGGGCCTGTGTGCATAGCCGAAGTCTTGTACACATAAGAATGTGCCAAGAAATGAGCTGATGCTGACCATTACGACATTGAGAGCCATACAGGAGGAGCACCAGGGCTGGTGTGTTTCAGGTTTCTATGAGCTGGCGAGGGCGCAGGGGTCTAGAGATCCGGAGTGTAAGGGGAGGCCCTGGCTCCACTAGAGGACCCGCATCTCCCAAACACTGGCCCCAGCTCCCCGAGTGAGACTATAGTTTGCAGGAGGTGATACGAAGGCCCTGGCCTCGGGAGAGGAGGTGGCAGACTGACAAGGCTTGGGCAGCTGGGCGTGGGCTCTTCAGGAGCTGACCTGCCACATGCCCTTTGTCAGAGGTTGGGGGGGCAGCCTGGCCCAGGTCTCCGCAGGACACCCAGGGAAGGTCAGCAAAGGAGAGGCACATGCGAGGGGCGGCCGAGGCAGGACAGTCTCCAGGGGAGGGTCTGGGGCTCGATGTGGAAGGGGCTGGAGGCTCCGGCAGGCCTTGAGAGGAAAGGGCACACGGCAGAGAAAGATGTTCTTAAAGGCGAGCCTGTATTTTCTGTGGAGAATCCCAGGGGCGGGGGATCAGGGAGGGGCCACAGTGACCCCGGTATGGGTGACAGGGTTCTGACCGCGGCTGTGCAGGCAAAGACGTGGGAAGGTGAGAGGTGGGTCTGGAGGCAGGTGACAGGAATTACCTAGATGGGAAGTGAGGGGTGAGAACAGGAATTGTCAAAATGATTCATTTATGGCTCAGCAACTTCTGGCTGGAGACCTTACATGACTGCCTGGTATTATTTTCTGAGACAATAAAAGTAGAAGTAAGAACAGGGTGATGAGGGAAGAAGGTTCACATTTATATAATTTCAGGTCTGCATATCAGAAGCATCTGGGCAGGCCTGGCAGAGGGCTGGTCTGGAAGCCACGGTTGGGGGCACCCCCGGGGTACCCACCCCCCATAACGTCCCCATGTCCAGCAGATGCCCCTAGATTTATCAGACGGGCCCTGGTTCCGGGTCTTGTAGGAGCCTGCTAAAGCCTGTCCCAACCTCTCAGAAGAGTCAAGAGTCAGGAAACAGGGGAGGAAACCATTGCTCAGGGAGGCTAATGCGTGACACCTGGCTGCTCAATCACCTCATTAACAAACAACCAGCTCGCACTTCAGAGGCCTCGCCTGTTAATCACATTTGCATCGCTGCTCTGTTTCCGAGGACGCCACCAGGATAACTCGGAGCGATCCATATTTATGATTTGAAAATTGCTGACGGAATAATTACACATTAAGTAACTTCTGTTTCCCTGTATATTATTGTTTCTAATTAGCAATGGGGAAAATAAAGTCATTATTTATGGATACAGTTCGCCTCGGCATTTACACCGGGCCTGCCGACCTCACGTCCGCCCCGCCGCTGCCCCACCCGTCCTGGCGGCCCCTGGAGCTCGTCAGCCCGGGGATGGGGGCAGCAAGTCCCCTTCAGCCTCCCCCGGCTCCCACTCTGGCCTCCTCCCCCTCCTCCCAGCCTACTTCCTCAAACACTCCCTGAAGTCTCCTCCCCACCGACCCCTACCCGGCCCCCGTCCTCATAGCAATCCTGCACAGTCTCTGCCATAAAGGGAAACAAAACCCCTTCATTCTGAAATCCTGAACATTCTGACACCTTGCTACATGAATTCTTTCTTTTCATAATATGTTACTTAACGTTAGAATCCTTTTTGTGTTTGATATTTTTATTACAGACAAACATGGCTGGGACCTTTTTCTTAACAGACCTCATTGCTTTCCCAGCCCTTTTAGATCCTGCATAATAAACAGCGGGTAAAGAATCGGCCTGCAATGCAGGAGAGACAGAGAAGATGCAGGTTTGATCCCTGGGTCAGGAAGATCCCCTGAGAAGGGAATGGCAACCCACTCCAGTATTCTTGCCTGGAGAATCCCACGGACAGAGGAGCCTGGAGGGCTATAGTCCAAAGAGTCACAGAGTAGGACATGACTGAGTGGCTAAGCACATGCACACAGTAAATAGTGGGCATCCAATAATGTACAGAGTGTACTTGGATTTATTAAACTGCAACTGAACAAGCAGAGGGGAGCCGGCCCCCAGGTAACTGAAGGGATCCTGAGCTAAAAACAGTGTCCCATCCCTTCCAGGTCCCTGCCTGCCCAGTCGACAGCCTGTCCCTCCAAGCTGACCCAGCTCTCAGCAGATGAGGCATGTGGCTGAAAATTATATTAAAAAAATTAGAAACCGCTGCCTCTCTCACAACAGCCAGTCTATCCAGTTAGTGTGTAACGCATTTTACCTCTCTGATCCTCAGTTTCACTTAAATAAGAACTCTGGCCTAAATTAACCTGGGAGTTGCACCTGATTAAACTATGAAATTTTTAATAAAACACAAAAGCCTGGCCGCATGGCCAGAGTGGGGCCCTGAGGGCCTGCAGGGGGCCCTGGGCAGTGGGGGAGGTTAGGCTGCGTGGGCACCGGGGGAAGTAGGCTGCGTGGGCAGAGATAAGGCTCTGACGCCCACTTGGGTTGACAAATGCTGTTATTCTAGAAGTTTCTCAAGCTTGGAAAATAAAATCACCAGGGTCCAAGCTGGACCTGTTTGTGTTACATCCCCTTCACAAACAAGTGGAATATTCCCGAGGCCTTAAGTAACGTGCTGTGGCCACGACTAAGTGTGCTGACCTCTCTGAACTTCAGAATTTCCATCAACTACCAGATACTAGATATTTATAGTAACTATATTTCAAGGTCACTGCAAAGATGAAATGAGGTCATGTGTTCCACACACCCAGATTCAGGGCTATGAAAGCATTTTCCCACTGGGAGAAGCCAGGAACCCTGGAAGAAAGGTCTGAGTCTAGGCCTGGGTCAGGAGCTGTACAGGATAAGTCTGAGATCAACTGTTGCACCAGAAAGAAGAAAGAGAAACAACAACGCAGGTTTCAAAATAAAATGTTTGAAAACAAAGACATGTCACTTGCTGAAGCAACTGCCACTGGTCTAAGATGGAATGATTTTGGGCATTAAGCAAATAATGTTTGGAACAGCCTGAAATACCTCCAGTTGTCAACTATATACAAATCCATGAATTCTTAATGAAGTTTTAAAAATGACTAGAAATCAATTTTTAAACATCAGTAGGAAAAAACGGTTGTTATGAAATCAACACATTTAAAATTTGAAATGAAATACACATTTAAATTTGAAATGAAATACACATTTGAAATTTGAAATGAAATGAAAAATTTGAAATAAAATTTTGAATTGAAAAACACATGATTTAAAAATGAAATAAAAAGAACAAAACTTTATTTTGCCTTATCTATACAAGCTTATATTTCAGGACAGAGTTAGTGAGGAAACTTTTTGGAAGAATACCAGCTTAGAAACACCAAAAGAAGGTAAAATTTGAAAATTAACACCTGAAACTTGAAATAAAAGGATGGCTTCAGTCAGTGGTCACTGATGGACGTGAAAACCACCAGTAGAAACAGCTGAGGGTGACGACGAAAAGTTAGAATTTTACGTAACCTCCTGCTCGTTCTGCCTCTATAACTCAGCTTGCTCCCTGCAATTCTAGACCACGTAGGTCACGTGGTCTCAGAAAGTGGGGACCGACAATACTAGGAACTGGAGCTTATCTCACTCACCCTGGTCTGCTCTTTGCAACTGCCCAGTCCCTGCAAACCTGCTGAATCGTGCCTGTCCATGTAAAGGTCAGGCAACGCCCCACCCCAATCTGGACTGCTGTTCCCATGTGAAACCCCTTAGTTTAAATCAGCCTATTAACAGCTGGCGTCGTCCACTATCAGTTCAGTTCAGTTCAGTCGCTCAGTCGTGTCCGACTCTTTGCCTGTCTATAAAAACTCTGTAACCCCTTTGGGGCTCAGAGCTTTAGAGTGTTAGCTCCTCTGGGCCTGCTGGCATAAGAAACCTGAGTTCTCCAACTCTGAGTTGTGGTGCTTGGGTTCTCGAGTACTGTTTTCTGCAACAATGGGAATTTTATAATGGTGGGATCAGATCAGAAGAATGATGCCTCCTTGCATTAATGGATCAATCTTTGCACCACTGGCAGCAGAGCAAGCATGAGGCAGGCTGATCCACACCACCATGAGGGTATTCCAGCCCTTAAACACAGAACCGAGTCAGAGGATTTCACCCTAATGATCTGTTTAGAGTAAGAGGGGCCAAGAGACAAGCTAGAAGCCTAAGAAAGAAAGCAAAGCCAGAATCTGTGACCTTCTACATAGAAAACAACTAAGCTTTTTCAAGAAAACAGTGGCACTGAGGAAAAACAGAGGGACCAGGGACTCTCGGAGAGAGACTGAAGGAATATCAAACAGTACAACTTGAGGCCTGGGCTGCTGACTGCTCCACCAGCCTCAGAAAGACGTTTCTGAGACAGTGAGAGACATCAGAAAAGGACCAGGTATTAGATGCTGCAAATAAAATTATTCTTAAATTTTAGGTGCTATAATGAAATGGAATGGAATTTATGGGGAAACAACCTGACATAGTGATAAACAATGATCTATTTTCAGAATCAATGATACGATATTGAGAATCTGCTTTCAAATACCCTGGAAAAAGAACTGTGGTGATGCCAGCTACATGGGCTGGAAAGACACACGGTAACGGCTGGAGCCAGGGGACAGGGACACAGGGAAGCGTGGTCCTGCTCGCTCTGTTTTTGTTCCTTTTGAAGAGCTCAGTGATGCAAACTTTAAAACAGGGAAATTTCCTGCAGCGAATGCATTTAGCAAGAGTGTAGTATATGGTACACCTTACTATAGGAAGGTGTAGTTCCGGCCGAGGCAGAAAGAGGAGAGACGGCCTCAACAGAAGTAGGTTACCTTTATTCAGGCAAGGAGGGGTGGCAGTTGGCCTAACGACTAGGCTGAGTGCGGAGAGGGATCAGGGAGGCTCCATATTTGTAGGGAGGTTTGTGTAAGTGATAAGGGAAATGTTAATCCGGCGGGATGTTTTGGGTATACTTTAGTCGAGATGGCATTTGTAATTGGGCAGGGGGTGATAAGTCTTCTGGGCAGGTGTAGGGGGTGGAAGGTTTCTAGACAGGTGGTGATAAGTCCCAGATAGATGGGACTGGCCTGGAGCATCAGGGCGGGACCTAAAGTTCTGTTTTGTTTTCTCCAAAGTTAGGTGATTCAGCAAGGGCTTTTGAAACTGTTGTTTTCTTTTCTAGGCCCAAAAGACTCCTTCAAAGAGAGTTCCAGAAGAATATCTATTGCTACTTTATTGACTATGCCAAAGCCTTTGACTGTGTGGATCACAATAAACTGTGGAAAATTCTTCAAAAGATGGGAATACCAGACCACCTGACCTGCCTCTTGAGAAATCTGTATGCAGCTCAGGAGGCAACAGGTAGAACTGGACATGGAACAACAGACTGGTTCCAAATAGGAAAAAGAGTACGTCAAGGCTGTATATTGTCACCCTGTTTATTTAACTTATATGCAGAGTACATCATGAGAAACGCTGGGATGGAAGAAGCACAAGCTGGAATCAAGATTGCCGGGAGAAATATCAATAACCTCAGATATGCAGATGACACCACCCTTATGGCAGAAAGTGAAGAGGAACTAAAAAGCCCCTTGATGAAAGTGAAAGAAGAGAGTGAAAAAGTTGGCTTAAAGCTCAACATTCAGAAAACGAAGATCATGGCATCTGGTCCCATCACTTCATGGGAAATAGATGGGGAAACCGTGGAAACAGTGGCTGACTTTGATTTTTTGGTGATTTTTTTTGGAGTGATCTCCAAAATCACTGCAGATGGTGATTGCAGCCATGAAGTTAAAAGATGCTTTCTCCTTGGAAGGAAGGTTATGACCAACCTAGATAGCATATTAGGAAGCAGAGATATTACTTTGTCAACAAAGGTCCATCTAGTCAAGGCTATAGTTTTTCCAGTGGTCATGTATGGGCTGTGAAGAAAGTTGAATGCTGAAGAATTGATGCTTTTGAAGTATGGCTGGAGAAGACTCTTGTGAGTCCCTTGGACTGCAAGGAGATCCAACCAGTCCATCCTAAAGGAGACCAGTCCTGGGTGTTCATTGGAAGGACTGATGCTGAGGCTGAAACTCCAATACTTTGGCCACCTCATGTGAAGAGCTGACCCATTGGGAAAGACCCTGATGCTAGGAGGGATTGGGGCAGGAGGAGAAGGGGACGACAGAGGATGAGATGGTTGAATGGCATCACCGACTCTATGGACATGGGTTTGTGTGTACTCTGGGAGTTGGTGATGGACAGGGAGGCCTGGCGTGCTGCGGTTCATGGGGTCGCAAAGAGTCGGACACGACTGAGCGACTGAACGGAGCAAGTGCCCTACTTTTGTTATCAGGCAGCTGAGAACTGGGGGCTTCTGCTCTTGCAATGTGCTGTGTTTCACAGAACCAGACTGCGGGCCTTGCTCCAGAAGGATCTCATCAGTGCTCCCCAGAACCACACCACAGCATCACACAATGTCCACTCCAGGCTGGGGGGAATGGCTCGGTGGAGACAACCCTGCCCCTACGTCTCTGCCCAGACAACAGGGTCTGTGAGTGGAGGCAGGAGCAGCCTTGACAGGGTCTCCCTGGGGCATAGCGCTCCAGAGTGGGCTGCATCGCTCCACCTGGAGGGGGGTCTGTCTGCCCTGGGATGGAAGCCACCTCTCCCAGGCCCATCCTAGAGATGTGCAGGCACCTGGGCTGCACCCTCTGCTGCTGGCTTCTGTGTCACTCTCCCCTCATCAAACCCTCAAGCCCCTGTGAGTGTGTGTGTGTGAGTGTGTTTGTGGCGGGCGATGTTAGCAGACACTCATAGTCTTTATTAGGGAAAATGCTATACATATACACAAGTGGAGAGAATACTGCAATAAACTCCAATGTCCAACCAACCCAGCTCCAATAACTATCAGCTCATAGCTTATCTTGTTTCAAATATATACTCACACATTCCTAAATTATCGTAAAGCAAATCACATCATCTTATTTTGAAGTATTTCATTATGCAGCTCTAAAAGATATGAATATTTCCTCTCAACTATTATTTAAAATTAAAACATTCTCTGTAAGTTGGTATAGCTGCTATGGAAAACAGTATGGAGGTTCCTCAGAAAACCATGGAGTTACCATATGGCCCAGCAAACCCGCTCTTGGACATACACCCAAGCAAAGCCATAATTCAAGACACGTGCAGCCCAGTGTTCACAGCAGCTCTATTTACAGCAGCCAGACATGGAAACAGCTTGAACGTCCACTGAGAGCTGAATCAGAAAGACTGGTGCACACAGTCCGCAGGGCACTACCCAGTCACAAAGAGTGAAACACCGCCGTTTGCAGCAACAGGGGTGGATCCAGGGGCTATTCAGTGAAGCAAGTGGGGTCAGTCAGAAAGAGAAAGGCAAATACCACATGCTATTGTCAGGGGAGTTTGTAACCTCCTTGGTTCTATCTCGTTGCAACAAAAATGTGAAGCGATGGACGGACCAGTGTTACATCTCTGTGTTACAGCTCAGTTTTATTTAGAAAGTAAAGGAAAATACATCCTCGAGGCGTGAGGGCATGCTAACCCAAAAGACACGAAGAGAAGAGAGGCCACCAGCCCAATTTTGGCCCCTCTTTTTATATGTTTTTTCCTCCCCTGGGCCTGCCCCATGTAAACTGGGCTAGCCAGGAGTGGTGTTTGTTCTACCTGAGGTCCTCACTCCGGTTCTCGGACCTTCCTTTGTTCTATTTTTCGGGCTTTTCCCTTCCTTGTCTTTTAGCCACCACCATTCTGGACTCCTTCCTACTCTAACTGCCAAACAATATCACTTACACGTGGGATCTAAAATACAGCACAAACGAACCTAGCTATGAGACAGAAACAGGCTCACAGACACAGAGAGCAGAGCGGCCGCCAGTGATGGGGAGGAGAGGGAGAGGGACGGACTGGGAGTCTGAGGTTGGTAGACACCAACTATTACGTATAGAATGGATAAAGACTAAGGTCCTATTGTATAGCACAGGGAATTATATCCAGTTTCCTGGGATAAAGCATAATGGAAAAAATATAAAAAAGAATGAACATATGCGTATATAATTGAGTCACTTTGCTCTACAGCAGAGATTGGCATAACGTTGTAAATCAGCTATACTTCAAAAAACTAAAACATCTCCATGAATATAATTATCTTTCTGAGCCATCTGTAGTTACATCCAAAGGATGATCCATCCCTAAATGCTGGAGCACTGTCTCCTAAAGCAAAGCCATCCTCCTGCATGACCAAATTTCACTGGTCCCATCAGCACGTCTGACACTGATATTTGCATATTATTTACATTCAGTTTTTCCCAATTGTTCCCAAAATGTCAACTAAGACCTACTTTATGAACAGAATCACAATACTACTACCACACCTATAATTACTAGCAGCAATTCCTGAAAATCAAATATTTAGTCACTCTTAGATTTCCATCACCTTTCTCTTTCCAAATTCTTTCCTTTCCTCTCTCTTTGTAGAAGAAACCTGGAAACCTGTTCTATAGAATTTCCCCGAATATAGATTTTGTTGGGTGCATCTTTGTACTCTGTTTTGAAAACACATTTCAAAGCAGCTAGACACAAGAGACTAGATATACAGTTAAATACAGATATATAGCCAGACACAAGAGACTCTTCACAGAAACCAGATATGACTTTTCAGAAATCCCACTTCACAGGTGGTACTACATATTGGGGTGGTTAAAAGTTCACTCAGATGTTTCTGTAACATCTCATGGGAAACCCAGATGAACTTTTTGGCCAGCCCAATACTTATGTCAGGTGGCTTGTGATGTCCAAGTGTCATTTGAGACTGTGCCAGGTGTTAGCTAGAGCCATTAATTTATTGAGTTGGAAAATAATAATATTCTGCAATATCATTTCTTCCTAATCATCATATACTATGCATAACTATCATATACTATGTATAAGCATCATATACTGTATATAACTCTCATATACTTCAGTTTATGTAGGAAAGGCGGAATAAATGCTTGACTTTCATCAGTGTTCAAAAGAATGGTTTTATTCACAAGCATCCTCCATGACCAACCAATTAGTTTCTGTAATGCTTTTTAACATTTCATTATGAAATCATAGATTTTAATATATTTGATATGTTTTATTTACTACAGTTATTAACCCTATTGAAGCTTAAATTGTCCCATTTTTCAGTCTGTGGGAGTCTCTTTTCCTCCTAAGTCTTTCTGATGTGATTGTATTATTCTGTGACAGCTTTCTTGTTTTCTAGGAGAACAAAGTGTTCCAGGCTCAAATGGTACATTTTCAGCCACAGCCCTATAATCAGCCATTTTCCCAAGGAGTCTTGGCTGTTTCTAGTGATAAATAATATTTAATGACAATAATTTGAGTGCTACAGATTTTCAATGCTACTGAATTGTCCATTGTCTCTAAGACTTTCAGTAGCTATAGACAATAAGTATTTATGTTACAGGGTTTGTTTTTTTTTTTAACCTAATCTCATCCATCTTACATCCGTTTCTTCCTTATGCTAAAAATCCCGGTTCTCAATGACATCGCTTTAATTCATCATTTTCTGTTCATCACTATCAGCCACAAAACAGTCAGCCAGCAGTCTAAATTAGAATGGCCAGCATTAAGAAGAAACAGAACTACTGTCTATGGGTGAGAACTGGTTTCAGCCCTTTTCTTCCCAGGACACAGCCTGTTAAGGAGATGCAATAGAAACACCGGTTCTTCAGGCCACCTGGGGCTGGGCGCAGTCACCTAAGCGCTGTTCTGCTGTGCACACGCCCCCGTCCCCTCTCAGGGGCGCACCGGAGGCTCACCCAGGGTGCTGCCTGGAGGAGGGGTCTGTTCCCCCCACCCCACCCCTGCGTTTTCCAGTTACAATGAGCAGTGACCACCTCTTTCTTCAGCAGCAGCGAGGCTGAGCTAATGGGACACGGACTTGCCAGCAGGCTGCAAACCTTCAGAAGTCCGGTTTCAGACAGGTAGGTGACCAGCCCGGTGGTCAGAACACCTGGCGTTCAGTGTCCCCACGGTGAATGTCAGGCGCGCCATATGTTTCTCAGTTAAAATGACTGAAAGTTTCTGTTCAGAAAAGTGCGTGAGACACGGGAAATCACTCAGGTTCCTGTCTTTGGTGACTAGACCGACGGGTTCCGACCCTGTTCCTCACACAGTGAGCTCACCGGGCCCTGGTCAGGCGTTTGCTGTCTGGGGCCTGAGCTGGGGGTCCCCAGAGGGGCCTGGTAGGCTGCACATGCCCCCCTGAAGGGCAGGAAGGGGAGCTGGAGTGGGGGGACCAGCGTGGGGCCCCTGGTGTGAGGAGGAGAAGGGGCACCCACAGGCCCCCCGAGGCGCAGGAAGGGGACCAGCGTGGGGCCCCCGGGGTGGGGGTGGGGGGCGCAGGGGAGGAGCGCCGGGAAAGGCGCGGGAAGCTCTCCTGCCCGAGACGGAGGCCGGCCTCCAGGGACGTCGGCAAGGCCCCTGACCGCGTGGACGCAGTCTGCAGACAGTGCAGACCACCTTCCTGTCTGCATCCTCAGGACGCAGCGGCCGCCACGTGGTGGCGCCTGTGACCCCAGCACGAGCTCCTGCCTCAGGAGTGCAGCGCCAGAACTGGACTGGACGCGCGGCCCGGCGCGGCTCCAGACTCGGGAAGGGTCACCCCATGACGACCGCGCGCTCTGGGGCAGCCGCAGCCCTCTGCGTCTCGCGAGACCAGACGCCGCTCCGCGAGGCTGCCCGCGAGAGCATCTCGCCGCCCGCCTTCGCACCCAGGGATCGAACCCGTGGCTCCGGCGCTACCCGGTGAGTTCTTTATCGCAGAGCTGCCATAGACAAATCCCAGATGACGTTTAAGAAAGATGTGCCCACTGTTTCAGAATTTTTTCCTGCTTCTGTTTCGTTTCTCCTGAGAGCCCCGGTGATGTGTGAAGTGAAGTGAAAGTCGCTCAGTCGAGTCCGATTCTTTGTGACCCCATGGACTACATAGTCCACAGGATTCTCTAGGCCAGAATTCTGGAGTGGAGAGCCTTTCCCTTCTCCAAGGGATCTTCCCAACCCAGGGATCGAACCCAGGTCTCCCGCATTGCAGGCGGATTCTTTACCAGCCGAGCCACCAGCGTGATGTGTGTGTTGTGCATTTCATGGTGGCCCAAGGGTCGCTCAGACTCTCTCCTTTTGTTTCTTTTTTCATCTTTTTTTCTTGGCTTTCCTGGTGGCTCAGCTGGTAAAGAATCCGCCCGCAATGCGGGAGACCTGGGTTCGATCCCTGGGTTGGGAAGACACCCTGGAGAACGGCTACCCACTCCAGTATTCTGGCCTGAAGAATTTCAGGGACTGTATAGGCCATGGAGTCCCGAAGAGTCGGACAGGACTGAGCGACTAACACTTTCTTTTTTGCTTGTTTCTCCTTCTGAGACTGGATGCTTTTAACAGCCTTGTCTTCCTGTTCACCGATTTGTTGTTTGCCTTCTGGCTTCTCAGATTGGCATTTAACCCCTCTACACAAAACCACAAAGACGTTGGAAGTAATGGATGGCAGAAGACATCACAGCCACAAGAGCTGGGACGGCTGTATTACGACCAAAGAAAATACATTTAAAATCAACAATGGTTTTATAAGAGAACAGTTTTGCAAACCTGTTTCCAATTTTCCTTATACTTTATTTTTAAGAAATCATTTTTCTTGAAATAAGTTCTATTCTTTCTTCCCCAGTATTATTGAGATATAATTGACACACAGCCCTGTATAAGTTTAAGGCAGGCAGCGTAATGATTTGACTTACATACCTCATGAAATCATGACCACGGTAAGTTTAGTGAACATCCATCAACTCACATAGATAAAAATTAATGGAGTAGAAAAAATATTTTTCCTTGTGAAGAGAACTCTTAGGATTTACCCTCTTAACAACTTTCATATATAACTATAGCAATGTCAGTTGTATTTATCAGGTTGTAGTTACATCCATAGTACTTATTATTTAAACTGAAAGTTTGTACCTTTTGATTATCTTGATCCCATCCCCCTGCCTCTATCACCCACATTAGTAACCACACTGCTAGTGACCTCTTGTTCTACGAGTTTGTTTTTGATGTATAATTGACCCACAGCATTAGGCCGGTTCCTGTTACACAGCAGAGTGATTTGATATTTCTATAAATTTCAAGGTGATCACCATGCTGAGTCTAATTACCATCTGTCACCATACAAAGATATTAACTAAGTACTGACTGTATCCCCACACTGTACATGTCGTGCCTGTGACTCATTTATCTTACCATTGGGAGTTTGTCCCTCTTAGCCTCTCTCACCTATTTCTCTCCTCCCGCTGTTCTGTTCCCCTCTCGGCAACTGCCTGTTTATTCTCTGTGTGTAATGACTCTGTTTCCATTTTACTGTGTTTGTTCTCTCTCTCTCTCCCTTTTTTTTTTTTTTTTGTCTTTCTCTAAATTTTTTAGCCTGGTATCATCTAGGTCTATCCAAGTTGTCACAGATAAGAAGAGTTCATCCTTTTTAATGACTGGGTAATATTCCGTTGTATATTTGTACCACATCTTCTTTATCCTTTCATCTGTTGATGATAATTTGGGTTGCTTCCATGTCTTGGCTATGGTAAATAATACTGCAATGAACATAGAGGCGCATATACTTTCAAAAAAATAAGAAGGAAAACGTTGATCAAGCCCTGTCTCCAGAGCCTCTTTCAGTCCTGGAGCAATCCAAGCAGACGGCAAGGGTACTGGAGGTGGATGACCGCCTCCAAAACTCATGGTCCAGAGACATGGACCACTCCCATCTAATCTGAAGAGGCTGCCTTCCCACCAGGCTGGACCAAACTCCTACTTCAGTTCAGTTCAGATGCTCAGTCGTGTCCAACTCTTTGTGACCCCATGAACCGCAGCATGCCAGGCCTCCCTGTCCATCACCAACTCCCGGAGTCCACCCAAACCCATGTCCATTGAGTCGGTGATGCCATCCAACCATCTCATCCTCTGTCGTCCCCCTCTCCTCCTGCCCTCAATCTTTCCCAGAATCAGGGTCTTTTCAAATGAGTCAGCTCTTCACATCAGGTGGCCAAAGTATTGGAGTTTCAGCCTCAACATCAGTCCTTCCAAAGAACACCCAGGACTGATCTCCTTTAGGATGGACTGGTTGGATCTCCTTGCAGTCCAAGGGACTCTCAAGAGTCTTCTCCAATACCACAGTTCAAAAGCATCAATTCTTTGGCACTCAGCTTTCTTCACAGTCCAACTCTCACATCCATACATAACCACTGGAAAAACCATAGCCATGACTAGACGGACCTTTGTTGGCAAAGTAATGTCTCTGCTTTTCAATATGCTATCTAGGTTGGTCATAACCTTCCTTCCAAGGAGTAAGCATCTTTTAACTTCATGGCTGCAGTCACCGTCTGCAGTGATTTTGGAGCCCAGAAAGATAAAGTCAGCCACTGTTTCCACTGTTTCCCCATCTATTTCCCATGAAGTGATGGGACCAGATGCCATGATCTTCGTTTTCTGAATGTTGAGCTTTAAGCCAACTTTTTCACTCTCTTCTTTCACTTTCATCAAGAGCTCTTTAGTTCTTCACTTTCTGCCATAAGGGTGGTGTCATCTGCATATCTGAGGTTATCGATATTTCTCCCGGCAATCTTGATTCCAGCTTGTGTTTCTTCCATCCCAGCGTTTCTCATGATGTACTCTGCATATAAGTCAAATAAGTAGGGTGACAATATACAGCCTTGACGTACTCCTTTTCCTATTTGGAACCAGTCTGTTGTTCCATGTCCAGTTCTACCTGTTGCTTCCTGAGCTGCATACAGATTTCTCAAGAGGCAGGTCAGGTGGTCTGGTATTCTCATCTCTTTAAGAATTTTCCACAGTTTATTGTGATCCACACCCCCAACCTACTAGAGGAGGAGGAAAAGGGCAGGACTGAGATGCTCCCCCTTTTTCAAGTCCTGTCCTAGTCACTCAGTTTTGGAGTTGGTCCCCCCCATAAATATAACAAAAGGATAAGGGCAGCAAAAGCACAGACCCCGGTGTGGAATCTACAGTCCGACCTCTTCCATCCTTGCCTGCCGCTTCCACACCTGTGTCTCCAGCAGGGACTCATCCCTCCAGCCTCCTGCCAGCATTTCCTAAGACCACAGGATGCTACCTGCCTCCAGGGGCACTTTCAGTGGGAAGAACTGGAAGGTGGTACCTGAGCCTGCTGCTCACAGGAGCACGAGGACCACAGTGCTCCTCCCGTGGCCGAGCCCTGCACGCGGACCTGCCAGGCTGGGAGCCGGCACCGCCTCCCCGGAGCCCTCAGCGCTACCCCAGACAGGGTGCAAGAGGGCACTCGGGCGGCTCTCTTCACAGCCTGGACGTAATAGACATGACCAGGGTGTGGCTCTCCACAGTGGAGACAGAGGTCAGCAGTGAGAAGCAGACTGAATTTCTAGAAACGGTTCCCGCTGGGGAATGCTCCCCTCACTTCACTCCATGAGCCTCACAGTGGAATTCAAATCCCAGCGTAGTTTTAAAGGGTCAGATCTTTAAAAAGTCTCACCCCCTTCCCCTCTAAGATGAGTTCTGAGCTGGGAAAAAATTCTAATCCCTTGAAAACGGGAAATTTACTTCCAAGCCATTGATGAAAAAGTGCCCAAAGTTTTATTCTATTCAAAGGATTGATTAGAGTTGCTTAGGAGAAATTAAAATGAATGTTCAAGAGATGTTTTTAGACTTGCAAGAATATTGAGGCAGTATAAACATCAGTGGGAGAATTAGTGAGAGCGCGCTCAGTGCATTTGTGTTTTTTTGAATGGAAAATGCCGTCTGGAATCACCATAAGACTTGAAATCAGCAAAATAAGTATGTTGTCAACATACTTATGCCCGTGTGGAAAGGCGGGCAAGGCTGGGGGAAGGAACCCTATGGCTCTCCGCCCGCCTCCATCCGGCAGTGCTGGGCGCCAGGCAGGTGTGAGCTGCTCTGCTGAGCAGGGCCAGGGAAGTAACTGAAAATAAGCTTGTGGGTCAGGACCCTCCCCTCCCTCCTGTGCACCTGCCTTCCTCCTCCCCAGACTCACCATCCCCGTCACCCAGCCCCTCCTGCTGACGCATAAAGGTGTGGGCACCTGCTTCCCCTGCCCCCCAACTCGGGGCTCCACCTGCTGTGGGACCCAGGAGCCTTACCCCTATCTCGAGGGACCTTTGTCTTTAACGTCGCCACGGCCCCCACTGCCACAGTCACGGCCTCGCGTTCTGTCACCAGAACCACTTGGATCCTAAAATAAAGCCACATAACTTCAGTGGTTTATCAAAACAAACATTAGCCGTGCTCTTGCTGGAAGAATGAAGGCTTACTTTGGCACCAGTGAACTTCAGGGGGACCGTATATGTATCTTCTGTTTCACTTCCAGGCAGTAAGTTTTCCTCTAGAAAACTACTCACTTTGTCACAAACAGGACGATGACTGGGGAGAAGCTATGGTGGTGGAGCCAGATGCTCAGTCCCCACAGCAGCCTCGCCTTCTCAAAGGCGTGTCCCCTCAGGCCGAGGCTTCTCTGGGGCACGTGAGCTTTCCCTGAACCCTGGGGAGTGAATTTGAAGAAACTAAGAAGCAAATATATGGTTGCATCATATTTATCCAAAAAAATTTTAATGTGTTTTTAATTCTAAGTGAAAATCACTCAGTCCTGTCCAACTCTTTGTGACCCCATGGACTATACGATCCATGGAATTCTCCAGGTCAGAATAGTGGAGTGGGTAGCTGGTCTGTTCTCCAGGGGATCTTCCCAACACCGAGATCAAACCCAGTCTCCTACCTTGCAGGTGGAATCTTTACCAGCTGAGCCATGAGGGAAGCCCAAGAATACAGGAGTGGGTATCCTATCCTTTCTCCAGTGGATCTTCCTGGCCCAGGAATCGAACCGGGGTCTCCTGCATTGCAGGCAGATTCTTTACCAACTGAGGTATCAGGGAAGCCCCAGTTCTAATTCTAAGGATCTTGGCAAAGTCTCGAAGAATTCAGAGAGATCCAGGTGGGGAGAGGTCTCTAGGGAAGGGGTGATCAGTTTTCTCCTGGAAGCACTGGCCTGGCTGAAAGCCATGGGTCTAGCCCTTGACCCACTGAGCTCGGGCCAGAGCTGCTCACAGGCCCCACGAGGAGGATTGAGCCCCGTCTTGTACCCAGAATGCTCTGTGACCTCGGTCCTGATGAAGCACGCAGCCTGAGGAGGGGAAGCCTCGGGTCAGACCCTGGACAGTGGAGTCGAGGCCTGTGGACAGCAGACCCCGGTCGCCCCATCTGCCCCTCAGGTCATCAGCAAGGACCCAGTGTCCAGAGATGGCCGGCCTGGGTCGTGTGGGGCTGGGCAGCCCCGATGCCAGACTCAGCCCAGTCCCCACCCCCCACCCCCGCTTCACATTTCCCACAAAATGGGGTCCTGGCCCATCACAGAGGATGCTGTGTGTGGGGTCCTGGTTACCCCACACACAGAGGGCAGGGTTATTTAAAATTTAAATAAATTTTAAAATTTATTTAAAATACGCTAACCGTGCTCCCCTACGGTTAGCGGTGTGGTCATCGATGCACTTGTCCTCGGGGAGGTGGACTGAAAAACAGAGGCAGGTGTCCATGAAGGTGGACAGTGCAGGCTGGAGGGCAGCTGTTAAGCGGGGATACTTGGCAAGAATACCTGTCCATCAAGCCTGCTTAGAGTAGACCACCAGGAAGATAGGGCTTTGCTTCCTGGAGGGTCGGAGGAGCAGAAAGTCCTCCGTCTTCACCCCATGTAGGCGTGGGTGTTGGGGGAGGGGCCGTCTCAGATTGGGGGTAACCTTGCCCTCTTGGCAGATGGGGCTGCCGTGGAGCCCAGCGCCAGGGTGTCCCCTCCCTGCAGCCCCCAAACCTCTCCCTGCTCCCTCTTGGCCCCCACCCGCCACACTGCAAGTCACCCCACTGCCCCCAGGGAGAGGGGATCCCTAAGGAGGGATTATTACACCTCAACTGGCCACTCTTGGGTCACTTATGTTATATCCCTGTGTCTTTGGGTTCTGGGTGTTTTCATGTAAGAATTTTCACTGAAGCCGTTTCACTGCACAACTAATTGGCTGTAAGACAATTTTGCTGTAAAAAAATAATGGAAATAAACGAGGTATATTAAAAAGGACATAATGAAACATGAAAAATTAACAATAAAATACTTACAAGATTTTATTGTAAAAAATGAAACTACCAAATCATATCTGAACACATTTAAAATACGTGTGCTCTAAATCTACATCTCCACTGCCGCCCTGCAAATGAGAACAGCCCTGTGGACCCAGTGGCGGGGAGGGTGGGACGAACTGAGAGAGTAGCGTACAAATGCATGCATCACCACGTGTAAAACAGATTGCAGGTGGGCATTTGCTGTGTGATGCAGGGAGCTCAACCCTACGCTCTGTGACAACCTAGAGAGGTGGGATGGGGTGGGAGGTGGGAGGGAGGTTCATGAGGGAGGGGACATGTGTATACCTATGGCTGGTTCATGCTGCTGTCCAGCAGAAACCAGCACAATATTGTAAAGCAAATATCCTCCAATAAAAAGGAAAAAAAAAGTGCTACACCCATATGATGGAATATTATTTGGCAATAAAAAGAAAAAGATGTGTGTGGATTCATGGTTACGGTTTTATTTGGGTATATCTTACAGAAAGTGGTGATACTTCCCTTCTCAAAGTCTGTTATTGAGGATTTAGGATCTAATGGTGGAGGTAAGTTCTTTACAATATGAAAAAAATCCACTGAAGTCTCTAGATTTCCCTGGAAGTGAGATGAGGGATGCTGCTACTTCTTGCGAATGTGTAGAATATATGCTACGGATGATGTGTATTTGGGCTGCATTGAAATGTTCCTTTGTACGCCCAGTCCTCATAATTTACCAAATCAGTTGAGCCAGGTTTGTGCCAAATGCGGACATTCTGTCTGCGTCACATTCTCCACCATCAAACAGGAAAAACTTTTCACCATTTTCAAGAAACGTCAAGAATCATGTCACCATTCATTCTGGGGAGCAGGAAGCACTTGGCTCTTCTCTTGCCTCCCACTTCTAACACCGTGTGATGAATTTGGTAAAACGGTGTGAGAACGCGCCTTGTACCTAAGATTAGCTGAAGAATCAATCATTCTTGCTCTTGAAGACTGCGGTGAATCCCTCGCCGCTGCGTTCACATCTGCGTGGCTTGGGAAGCTTTTGCTTGTGTCCGATGGGAGGGGTGGCCGTGTCCGGGTGATTTGCTGACTGACCTGGGCTCGCTCTCCAGTACGATGGGTGTAGGATGCAGCCTGGCTGTGCAGCGCTGAAACCACACTGTTTGCCTTTCAGGACAAAACTCCTTCTGGCTGAGTAGCTGTGGGGAGAGGACTGCAGGCGGCCTCTCTGGCAGGGCCTCTGGTCCTGCGCTGCGTGCTGCCTCCCAGGGGTCGGGCACCCTCACAGGCTCAGGGCAGTGCCCACAGGGAGCGTGGCCAGCGCCAGAGGCACGGACCGCCGCCCATGCCCAGCTGCTGGGCTTCCCCGGCGACTCCTGTGGTGGCGGAGCGATTTCTCTGCAGCCTACATTCTGCCCCCTCAGGAAACTGACGGTGGATCCATCAGGGTCTTGGCTGGCTTGGCAAAGGGAGAGGAAAGAAAGAGGGGCCCAAAGCCAACTGCCCGGGGCCCCTCTGGGGGCCTGGGGGCCTGGGGTGCCCTCTGACCTGAGCCTGGCCTCCAGCTTCACAGTCAGCAGGTGCCCTGCGGCTGCAGGGAGCTCACTCTGCCCGTTTCCCGTTGCACACATTGCTTTTAAGATTCCTGAGCTGAGGGCGGTCTTCTCTGCCAGGGTGTTGTGTTCACAGGTCAGCCTTGGGGTCACATCGTTCCACGTTGGACACAGTGGTCCTCGAGTGACCCTGTGCTCACGGGGACAAATGTAACTGGTGTGAGGAATAAGTGAAACACGTATAAGAAAAGACTTGGAAAATCCACTAATTTTTTTTCCTTCCGAATATAAGAAACACTGAAAAGAAGAGGTCTTTGTGCGAGGCAGTTCTCCCCCTTGTCATTTCTCTGGCTTGTCTGAGTGTGGGAGTGGAATGGATCTGTACAAAGCAGAGGACGAATTGGCTTCTTTAACCAGAACCAGAGGCAGCGCACCTGGCCGGGCGCCCGAAGCATCACCAGGCTCCGGTGAAAGGCCTGCCCCTCCGGATTTCCAGCAAGTTCATCGCCGTGACGTGGAGACGCACCGGCCACTGGCCCTGCTTGCTGTCCACCCAGCTCGGTGCTGGGTCGGCAGGACCGCCTTGTGTACTGGAGAGTAGCTCAGGACGGCTCTGTAAGTCCCTGTGCGCCTACTGTCTAGCATGGCGGGGGCGGCAGGCGCACACGGCCAGAGGGACCAGGGGTGGGCGCGGGGCCAGCGAGGCCACCGGGGCAGGGCCAGGAGGACAGAGAGTGACGGGGATGCCAGGGCCAGTCCGAGCGGGAGAGGAGGAGACGTGCTGGGCTGAGGGCCGCAGGAGGGGCCGCCCAGTGTGTGTGGGAGGCAGCGGGGGGCGGGAGGGCTCGAGGTGGTGGCCCCAGGCTGTGCCCCCCTTTCCCGAGCAGCCCGTCCTGCCAGCCCCACTCCTCGGGCACGTGCCCCTCTCTGCCCTGCGCTGGCGCAGCAGCCCAGCCTCCCGCTCTGCTCCGCAGCGGCCCTTCCCTCCCCCAGCACCCAGAGGTTGTAGAATCAGCCTCTCATCTCAGGGCCGTCCTGAACCGCAGCGAAGAGAACCGCACACATGCAGACTGGGTGCCTTGGCTTCACACGCCGGCCAGCCGTCCAGACGAACGAGGCGCATCGCGTTCTCTTCCCAACTGGACACAGAGGAGGGGAGGGAAGTGTTTGTGGCAGAGAGAAGTGCTCCGAGGCTCCCTGACCTGCAAAGCTCCCGAAGAGCGAAGAGTGCAAGCTGTCTGCTAGGTGCTGCCAGGAGGTTGGGTCTGCATTTCGAGTGAGTCATCTGAAATTCAGGACTTCCCTGTAAATGTTTTATAATTCATTTCATTAAATAGCTTTTTCCTTGCATTAAAGGCATTTACATCACATGCAGTGGGAGCAGCAGACAGCATGTAGGATACAGGGACGTGCTCTGTGGGGTTCGAGTGACCTTTCAAGCGACAGTGCAGCAAGGACAGGAGGTGGCGGGAAGGCCGGCCCTGACCCCATGGCCCGAGGCGAGGGGTGCAGACCCCTGGGGAGAGTGCGCGCTCCCCAGAGCAGGCAGGCTGGGCTCCAGGCGGGGTGTGTCGTGTGAAGTACCCGGGGTTTGCCTGCGGCCCGCAGCTGGGACAGAGGAGCACGTCGATGGAGCACTGACCAAGAAAAGAGGGCCAACAGCTGGAGGCCACAGCCCAGGACCCTGCCCTGCTCCTTGAGCCTGCAGTCACCCCACAGCGCACACCCACGAGCCCTGAGGGCACCTGGGGTCACTGCAGGCAAACCTGCCCAAGGGGACAGGCCGGACTGCAGGGGCCTGGGGGCTGGTCATCCAGCTCCCGGGTGGCGTCCTTCCCACCCTCCCAAACCCTGTCAGCACAGAGAACGGGTGAGTCAGGGGTGCCAGGGACCTAAGGGAGCCCCTGTGCAGGGGAGCAGAAGAAGACACCCACAGACGCCACGCCGGGGCGTCACGGGGCCTGGAACCTGCAGAGCTGGGAGAAACGACGTTATCCCTCATCTGCGGATAAGGAAACAGGCTCACAGAGTCTGGGTGCAGATGAAGGCAAGTCTGCAACTGGACACAAGACAGGACCCTACTCACCCCTCCTGTGACCCAGGGGCGGACAGCACCTGCAACATCACAGGCTTCTCGGTCATTGTCTGTGAGGGAGCGAGTGAAGTGAGCCGAGGGCTTAGAGAGCGCTGAGGATGGGGACACTGCCCCTGAGAGCTCTTTGCAGGACTGGCAGTGGCAAGGCGCGGAGCGGCGCGGAGCCAGCGGGGAGCTCAGCTAGAGGCAGCGCCACACTCACTGTGGGGCAGCCCCTGCCAGCCCTGAGCTTGCTGAGGTCCGTCTCGTTTGTTTTCTCAGCTGCGTGACAGACTACGTTTAGCAGCCCTGTTCTGTGCAGCAAGCTTTAGACAGAAATAAACAGGATGGACACGGAGAGGACACAGTATTTAACTGTGGATCACAGAGCCTGTTATGGGTCGCTGATAGACTGGACCACAAAATAAGGATTGGAACTCAGTGCAGAGACGATGGGCTGGACCTCAGAGCTGATATTCCCAAGGCTGAGCACAGAGTCACAGCACAGGGAATGGCCCCTGGGTCTCAGGACTCACGCTCCCTCCTGGGGCTGCAGAGATGCTGATGTTTGAGCTCTGTTGTCAAGAAACAAGCAGGCTTTCTCAGCCAGAGGCAGCAGGGTAAAGCTCTCGGGAGGAGACAGTGGGCAGGGTGACCCAGAAGGCCCAGGACATGCGTCTGGGGATGGGGAGCTGGCCGTGCCCCTGTTTGTGACGTAAATGTGCCTTGAACGTGCCCAGGTGCCAGGCGACGGCTCCATGAGGAGCTGCCACTGACAGAGGAGGCGTCTCGTTTGCAGAGAGTGGGGTGTGCGTGTGCCGATGGCTGTGGAAGGAAGGGGCAGAGTAACAGGGCGATTTGAGGAGGTAACAGCAGGGACGGCACTGATGTCTCGCAGAGCTGGGTGTCCAGGAGGGCGTGTCTGGGTTCCCCAGACGGTTCCTGTTCCAGCCCCCAAAGCCCTGAGTCCTGGGACGGCCCGGATGGGTGGGCAGCTAGCAGAGAAGGCTTCTCGGAGGAGGTGGCCGCCACCCCTAAATGTCATGGGGGCCATGGACCAGCTCCCCAAGACTCGGGGCAGTTTGAAGAGGCCGCGCTGTGAGCAGGAAGGCTGCAGGAGTGCCCTCCACGCCGCCCCATGAAGTCTCGCCCCCGTCCATGCCCCAGCCCCACCCTGGGCATCAGGACAGCAGCGGGCAGCTGGGGGCCTCTGGGATGTGGTGGGGCTGGGGCTGTGCCTGGCCCCCTCCCTGGAGCAGCAGCCCCTCCACCTGCCCCTCTGGAGGGCCCCCTCACGCCTCCCTACTCCCCTCCAGCCCCAGCTCCTGATGCCCTGGGCACTGCCCTCTGTTTTCCCCACGGGCGACAGGGTCCCGTGGACGGCACTCCTGGCAGGCCAATGCTCTCCCCACTTATGGGCCACACAGCTGCCCCACCTCCCCCAGCGCTGTCCATACTGGGTTGCCGGGCTCCGTAAGGATAGGCCTGAAGCCTGACAGGACCTGGGACCCGTTCTCATCACCACCGAAACCCAGAAGCCTTCATGTCCCTCCTGGTCCCATAGGTCCCAGGTCCCGAAGCCCCTGAGCCGCCCAGAGGTGCCCTCCCTCGGGACCGAATGGAAGAACAGGCTGCCTGCCGGGAGCCCAAGCACTGCCTAAGCTTGGGGCTCCAGAGAGGCTTCTAGAAAACAGTTCCAGCCCGGGAAGCTCTCAAGATAGACTCAAGCTGCCAGAATTCAGCCACTGGAGCGGACTGTCCATCCCAGCAAGAGCTGTGGAGAGGGCCAGGGGTGGGGTCAGGGGTCGGGGCCAGGGGGCCCCCAGGTCGATGTGTCAGTTCTGAGCATTCCCAGCCCGTATGGGCTCTCTGCTGCCCCAGGACTGAGCAGGCTGTGTGCCCTTGTTAACTGGAGATGGTGGCTAAGCCGCTGCCCGCTTCCTGCGTCCTGGACTTCAGAGAGGCTCCAGCACCTTCAGAGAAGCCCCAGCACCTTCAGAGAGGCCTCAGGACCTTTAGAGAGGCCCCAGCACCTTCAGAGAAGCCTCAGCACCTTCAGAGAGGCCCCAGCACCTTCAGAGAGGCCTCAGGACCTTTAGACAGGCCCCAGCACCTTCAGAGAGGCCTCAGGACCTTTAGAGAGGCCCCAGCACCTTCAGAGAGGCCCCAGCACCTTCAGAGAAGCCTCAGGACATTTAGAGAGGCCCCAGGACCTTTAGAGAGGTCCCAGGACCTTCAGAGAGGCCCCAGCACCTTCAGAGAGGCCTCAGGACCTTTAGAGAGGCCCCAGCACCTTCAGAGAAGCCTCAGGACCTTTAGAGAGGACCCAGCACCTTCAGAGAGGCCCCAGGACATTTACAGAGGCCCCAGGACCTTCAGAGAGGCCCCAGCACCTTCAGAGAGGCTCCAGGACCTTCAGAGAGGCTCCACGCCTTTAGAGAGGCCCCAGCACCTTCAGAGAGGCCCCAGGACCTTTAGAGAGGCCCTAGTACCTTCAGAGAGGCTCCAGTACCTTCAGAGAGGCCCGAGTGCCTTTAGAGAAGCCCCAGGACCTTCAGAGAGGCCCCAGCACTTTCAGAGAGGCCCCAGCACCTTCAGAGAGGCCCCAGCACTTTCAGAGAGGCCCCAGGACCTTCAGAGAGGCCCCAGCGCCTTCAGAGAGGCCCCAGCGCCTTTAGAGAGGCCCCAGCACTTTCAGAGAGGCCCCAGCACCTTCAGAGAGGCCCCAGCACTTTCAGAGAGGCCCCAGGACCTTCAGAGAGGCCCCAGCGCCTTCAGAGAGGCCCCAGCGCCTTTAGAGAGGCCCCAGCACTTTCAGAGAGGCCCCAGCACCTTCAGAGAGGCCCCAGCACTTTCAGAGAGGCCCCAGGACCTTCAGAGAGGCCCCAGCGCCTTCAGAGAGGCCCCAGCGCCTTTAGAGAGGCTCCACACCTGTGATGCTCGCTAGAGACTCGGATGTGGACAGCGTGTCACGATTCCCGACAGGCGCTGCCCAGGGTAGGGTTTGAGGGTCCCACACGGGGGCAAGTGGGGGACAGGCCCTGGGTCCCCATGTCTGGCCTTCACACGGCACAGAAGCACACGTGACAGGAGCTGAGCTGGGAGATGGGTCAGAACACGCGTGGTGTGGGCCGTGTTCCTTGTCCTTCTCTACGTGAAGCCAGCAGCTCTGCCAGGCACGACAGGTTTCCATGGAAACCACTTGGTCAGCTGGGCCGTCTCAGTGCTGCTGCCATGGAAGCATGTTGTCCTCTGGGTGATGGGCCACATTACGAGTGGGGGAGACCGTGGGCTTCCAGCTCACGTCCGCTCCCGCGGCCCACCCCCTCCTGGAGGCTGTCTCTGAGCTACTTACCGCTGCATCACCAGGCCTGGTGTTGGGCACTTTACAGAGAGGAGGAAAGATGCTGTAAGCTGTCAAGTGCCTGGTGCGAACAGGCCAGCAAGAAGGAGCCGGTGGTCATTGTGGAATCAGAGGCTGGGGGTCGGGGGAGAGCTGCCAGGGAGGGGCCCGTAACCACCACCTACTGCCCACCACCCGCCAACCAGGGCACGGAGGAGGCCCGGGCCCCCAGAGCCCCATGCAGAGCTGCCTTTGGCGTGGTCCCCCCGTCTCCTGGCCCTGCTCCCCATCCACGCCCCCCAACACCACACACACTGCACACACCACACACATTGCACACAGCACACACATGTACACACACATTGCACACAGCACACACATGTACACACACCACACTTACCCGACCCACATCACACAGACACACATCACATCCAACATGCACACCACGTAGACACCCCCACGTCTGCACACACATCGCAGACACAGAGCCCACAGTTTCAGACAGGACAGGACACGCTGACCATCCCTGTGAACCAGCGTCACAGGAAGCGCCCTGGGGGTGGTGATGAGTGGAACACAGTCCTTACCGGCCACACAGGGCACATACCCAAGCGGCCTCACGTAGCTTTCATGTAATTCCGAGAAGAGCTTATTTGTTAATCGAGTTTCCAAAGAACCGCAACCAGCAACCAAACAGCTGTCTCCCGAGCACCGGCAGGCGTCCCCCCAACCCCGCCTTCTTTTAAGCCTGGGGGGCTGTGGGCCCCTTGTGCCTTCCCAGTCGGACCGTTTAAGGGCACAGGGGAGCAGGGTCCAGCCAGCGAAGTGTTGGTGTCAGCCAGGAAATGTCAAAAATATGAGAGGAAAAACTGGAGAGTGAAAAATGGAATGTGAGGGCTGAGATGATGGAAGGCTGGGAACTGCCTCCAGGGAGAGGAGCAGGTCTCCTTCATCGACGTCAGTCTCAGATGTGTACTAGCGTGTGTGCACTAATGCGTGTGCACTAACGTGCAGGTGTGCACAGTGGGTGGGTGTGCACAGTGTGTGGTGTGCACCCGTGTGTGGGTACGCTCCAGTGGGTGGGTGTGCAGTGGGTGGGTGTGCACAGTGGGTGGGTGTGCACAGTGTGTGGGTGTGCTCCAGGATGGATGTGCAGTGGGTGGGTGTGCACAGTGGGCAGGTGTGCACCCATTTGGCGGGTGTGCACAGTGTGTGGGTGTGCACAATGGGAGGGTGTGCAGTGTGTGGGTGTGCACAGTGTGTGGGTGTGCACAGTGGGAGGGTGTGCAGTGTGTGGGTGTGCACAGTGTGTGGGTGTGCACAGTGGGAGGGTGTGCAGTAGGTGGGTGTGCACAGTGGGTGGGTATGCACAGTGTGTGGGTGTGCTCCAGGGTGGGTGTGCAGTGGGTAGGTGTTCACCTGTTTGTGGGTGTGCACACTGGGCGGGTGTGCACCATTGGCGGGTGTGCACAGTGTGTGGGTGTGCAGTGGGCGGGTGTTCACCTGTTTGTGGGTGTGCACACTGGGCGGGTGTGCACAGTGTGTGGGGTGCACCCATGTGCAGACGTTCACCCATGGGCTCTGCGAGCATGTGCCCTCAGCCTGCCCCCAGGCCCTGGCATCCCCCTCCCAAGCCCCTGCCCCCGACTGGTCCCTCCCTGCCCCCCGGGCCTTCACCCCCGTCACTGACCTCAGCCCCAGCTCTGCAGGTCCCCTGTGACCCTGTCCCGTTGGGAGGGGTTGGCCCACAGTGTGAGCGTCTCCTAGACCCTGGATGTCACACGCCAGCTGGGGGGACCCCTGTAAGTGTGGATGCAGGAGCCCCTGGGCCTGGGCAAGGGGGTCCTCCACCCCATGGATCCTTGGGTGAGAGAGGAAGAAATGGGAGATAAGCTAAGAGTGACGAAAGCCCTTCCATTTAGGAAGAGACATCAGCGTTCTCAGGCTCTTCAGATGCCCGTCACCCTGCCCAACCTGCCTCTGGGTTCCACCAGGCCCTGAGAACAGCGCCCTCAGCCCTGCCCTGACCCTGGGCCCTAGACCCAGACTCGCGCCAGGAGCCCCCCAGGTGGGGAGCGAGCAGCCTCGTGAAGCATCGTCCCCACACCCTTCCCTCCAAACCCTCAGCCACGTGATAGGGAAAGGCCTGGCCGTGGGCACGGGGGCCCGGAGCTTGGCAGGTCTCACTCTGGATTGGGCACAGGAGAGGAGGAATGGAGAGGCCGCAGGGGCAGGACAGGCGTGGAGAGCGTGGAGGGCGCCTGCTCCTGACTCAGTTAGACCCCAAGGGACAGCAGGGGGAGAAGGGCCCGGACTCTCAGCTGTGAGGATGCCTCCTGTCCTGAGGATGGTGAGGAGGGCCGGGGACAGGCCCCGCTGGGGGTGAGATTACAGGGGCCGGGGCCCCGCACCCCTTCTGTAGACACCTCACTCCTGGACAGACTCAGAGCCTGGTCCACATGACACCCTGGCCAGAGGAGCCCTGTGTTCGCAGTCAGGCTCTGGCAGGCACAGCAGGATGAGGGCCATCAGGGAGAGAGGACAGGCCCCCATGACGGGGAGGATGGGCCCCCAGTGACGGGGAGGACGGGCCCCCAGTGACGGGAGGACGAGCCCCAATGACGGAGAGGATGGGCCCCCAGTGACAGGGGAGGACGGGCCCCAGCGATGGGGAGGACAGGCCCCAGTGATGGGGGAGGATGGGCCCCAGTGATGGGGAGGACGGGCCCCAGTGACGGGGGAGGATGGGCCCCCAGTGATGGGGAGGACGGGCCCCAGTGATGGGGGAGGATGGGCCCCCAGTGATGGGGAGGACGGGCCCCAGTGATGGGGAGGATGGGCCCCAGTGACAGTGAGGAGGACGGGCCCCCGTGACAGGGGAGGACGGGCCCCAGTGACGGGGGAGGATGGGCCCCAGTGACGGGGAGGACTGGCCCCAGTGACGGGGGAGGATGGGCCCCAGTGATGGGGAAGACGGGCCCCAGTGATGGGGGAGGATGGGCCCCAGTGACGGGGAAGACGGGCCCCAGTGATGGGGGAGGATGGGCCCCAGTGACGGGGAGGACCGGCCCCAGTGACGGGGGAGGATGGGCCCCAGTGACGGGGAGGACGGGCCCCAGTGACGGGGGAGGATGGGCCCCCAGTGATGGGGAGGACTGGCCCCAGTGACGGGGGAGGATGGGCCCCAGTGACGGGGGAGGATGGGCCCCAGTGATGGGGGAGGATGGGCCCCAGTGACGGGGAGGACGGGCCCCAGTGACGGGGGAGGATGGGCCCCCAGTGATGGGGAGGACTGGCCCCAGTGACGGGGGAGGATGGGCCCCAGTGACGGGGGAGGATGGGCCCCAGTGATGGGGGAGGATGGGCCCCAGTGACGGGGAGGATGGGCCCCAGTGACGGGGGAGGATGGGCCCCCAGTGATGGGGAGGACGGGCCCCAGTGACGGGGGAGGATGGGCCCCCAGTGATGGGGAGGACTGGCCCCAGTGACGGGGGAGGATGGGCCCCAGTGACGGGGGAGGATGGGCCCCAGTGATGGGGGAGGATGGGCCCCAGTGACGGGGAGGACGGGCCCCAGTGACGGGGGAGGATGGGCCCCCAGTGATGGGGAGGACGGGCCCCAGTGACGGGGGAGGATGGGCCCCCAGTGATGGGGAGGACTGGCCCCAGTGACGGGGGAGGATGGGCCCCAGTGATGGGGAAGACGGGCCCCAGTGATGGGGGAGGATGGGCCCCAGTGATGGGGAAGACGGGCCCCAGTGATGGGGGAGGATGGGCCCCAGTGACGGGGAGGACCGGCCCCAGTGATGGGGGAGGATGGGCCCCAGTGACGGGGAGGACGGGCCCCAGTGACGGGGGAGGATGGGCCCCCAGTGATGGGGAGGACGGGCCCCAGTGACGGGGGAGGATGGGCCCCCAGTGATGGGGAGGACGGGCCCCAGTGACAGGGAGGACGGGCCCCTAGTGACAGCAGGGAGGACAGGCCCCAGTGACGGGAGGACGGACCCCCAGTGACAGTGGGGAGGATGGGCCCCAGTGAGGGGGAGGACGGGCCCCAGTGACGGGGAGGATGGGCCCCAGTGACTGCACGGCCTGCACAGGAAGGACCTGGGGGCAGAACCCAGGGCAGCGATGCTGGTGAGGGTCGGCGGGACTGGGAGCGGGCCCCACATGCCCTCAGGGGTCCAGCTTTCTTGTTCTCCTAGGGCAGACCTGCCCCATCCTCCCCGGACGCCACAGCAGAGTCCTCTCTCACCCTCCACAGCTCACAGCTCCATCAGAACCATCACGCCCTCAGGAAGACCGACTTGGTGAAGCGATCTTTCCAAGGTGGCAGGGGGACATGGAGCCACCCCTCCCTTCCAGGCATGGAGCAGCCGCTGAAGCGCCTCCAGGGTGGGGCACACACAGGGTCCTCTCCTCTCACCCCAGCTTGGTTCCAGGAGTGGGCATCTCCTCGGGGACGCTGGTGACGTCTGGAGGCAGTTTCGATCATCAGAGCCTGGGGGTCTGGGGCTCCTGCTCCCAGGGCTCCTGGAGGCAGTGTGGGTGCTGCTGAGTGCTCAGAGTGGCCCACGCTCAGCACCAGAGGCCTCAGGGTGAGAAGCCCCCGGCACAGTGAAGCACGCCCTCCCAGCCGGCGTGTCTCCACCAGGGCAGCCCCTTCAGGCTTTCTGCTCCCCAGGGGCTGGTCCATCCCTCCAGGAACCTTCCTGGGTCGGCGGCAGGCATGCGGGGACAAGGCTCACCCACAGATGCACATCTGTGCTCACTCGCCTGCCACCCAGCCCAGAGGCAGCACCCACGACCATTCACTATCAACCAGTAGCCTTGGGGGTCCCCTGGTGGGCCACTCCACGCTTTCTACAACAGACAGGATGGTGGGGCACTTCCCATCATGGGTACAGCCCCCCAACTGCCCAGGGACCCTCCTTGTCTGGCCAGCAACCTCCTCACTCTTCCTTTCTGAGAAGACAAGACATCAATCACTCCCCAGAGCCTCCCTCGGAAAATGAGCGAAGGACGCCGGGCTGGGCTGAGTGACAGAGGACGGCGCGGTGCTGACGTGCGACAAAGCCTCGCCAGCACCGTGCGGCAGGTCGGTGCAGCCAGCAAACTGCCCGCAAGGGCAGACCGTCTCGGCGGGATCAACCACCCCCTGGAAACAATTTCACACTAGAATAAGCACCAGAGTGAAGTAATAAATGCGTCGCATTGTCCAGTTCTCAACCTGGGCCTTGATATAGATTAAAAACAAGTCAGTTATTCTCATCAATGACAGAAGCTCACCGTGCTTAGCAAAATAAGATGGAGAGGTCTGGGTGGAGAGCGGCCGTCCTGGGATGACCCGTGTCTCCCGGGGAGGCCCCAGTCCCCTGGCCCGAGAGCGGAGGAAGCAGGGGGGCAGCGTTTCAGCTGCAAGGGCCTCATTGTAAAATACAGACGCAAAGCACAAGAATGCAGGTGACTTTCAGGAAGCACCCCGCCTCCCCAGGGATTCAGTCCTGCCCTGCGTCCTGAGAGGGCGCTCGCCTCCTACCGCAGAGGAAGACGCACCTGCCCCCAGGTCAGGGCCGGGCCGCTGTCGGTGTCTGCAGGACATGAAACCTCCCGGGAGGCCTTGGGAAGATGTCGCCTGAATCCGAGACGCGTTCTCGTGCCTGTCAACCCGTGACGCAGACGGAACTCCTTCACTTCTGCTTGTGGGGCCGATGCACTCCGGGTCTCTGGATCACTCAGGGCCGGGAGGTTTTGTGACAGAGGGAATTGCTTTGCTCAGACAAGGCCATGGTGCTCGCGGAGGGGAACGGTCACCTTGATGATGGCTGAACGCCCTGCGCCCAGTGGCCACGGCCTCAGCAGTCTGCTCCCCCAGCCCACCTGTGTGATGCTGGGGGAGCGTGACTGCCCTCCCGAGCTGCTGCTCTGTGCCAGGCCTTGCCCACGCCCCTGCTTCCAGAGATACCCCAGCCCCGCGAGCCCCAGGCCCTGCCCCTGCAGACGGCCAGCCGCCCCCCGGCCTGTCAGCTGCCCATTGGTCCCTTTAGAGGGTCCTCACATTCAAGCCTTGGACCTCTCATTCATGGCCCTCGACAATGAAAGACCAGGAGATCAGCTCTGGCTGGTCCTGGTGGGCCCCGGGCACGGCCCCCCTGGCCCATCGGGGTTCTGGGGAGCGGCCCTCCCCCTCCCAATCTGCTGGCACCCTGACCACCTGTCTGTCCGTGGGCACTCCTGGAGACCCCCCCGCCCCCTATGAACAGCCTCTCACCTGCAGCCTGCACAGATGGGGAGCCCCATCTCCTGGGCACAGCCCCTGCCCTAGCCCTCCCCATGGGGCTGGTGGTCCTGCCGCCTGGCCAGGCTGGCCCTCTGAGGCCGCCGCAGGGCCGGCCACAGCCCTGTGGTCCCAGGGCCCAGGGATAGGCGCTGACGGGGCCTCGGCCATGGCCTCTTGCTTTGGGGCGCGGCCGGACGGGGCAGGGTGGGGACCCTGCTGGGGCCCCGTGCCCCCTGGTGGCCCTATCGCTCCGCAGCCGTTGGTCAGAAATGTGCCTGTGTGTCCACGAGGTCACAAGTGCCGTCAGGGGTGCCCCTTCTGGGGACGAAGGAGGCCATAGGCACCCACCTTACTGAGCCCCAAAGACCTGCTCTGACCCTCCTGTCCCAGAGGGACTGTCCCCGACCTGGGCCTGGCTGCTCCCACACGGCCCATCCCGGTCGCTCCCTAGCAGGGGCTGCCGGCTGGCGCACCCCTCCTGCAGGGCTGGGGGCGACTGGGGCCCCAACATCTTCAGGCACCATCAGCCTGCGATCTCCACTACGACAAGGGACCCCGATTCTTCAAAGCTATAGACATTTTTTTTTGTAGTTGTTATTCTTCTTTTCCCCATTTTGGGAGCCAGGAATCTAAAGATTAGAACATTGAAAAATAACTCCAGATAAGGGAGAATTTAGAAACTCACCACAAGGAGATGCTCAGGCTCAGGAAAGGCCTGAGGGAGCCTCGCACTTTCAGTTCTGGGTGATTCTGGGCGAAGACGCAGCCTCCAACCTTCAAAGAAGAAAGGAAGGAAGACCAAGGGGGGAGCTGACCTCCAGACTGACCACAGTGTAAGAGCCAAGGGTCCACTTTTCAGCAGCAACAGCAGATCATCAGGGAAGCGAAGAAACACGAAAGTCAGTCCCATGCAAGGGAACACAAGAAACAGAGAGAAAGCGCCCCGAGGAGGCCCTCACTGCTGGAGCTGCCTGCGTGCTCTGTGTCCGTGGGCCTGGCCACTGTGCTGTGTCTTTCGGTTCTAGGGGCAAGTGAGTTGAGACGGTTATTTACCTTTCTCTGTCTGACCTACTTCACTTATCCCTCAACTTATCCACGTTGTCACAAGTGGTCAGATCACATTCATTTTTTATGAGTGAATACTATTCTGTGTATATGTACTTGCCACACTCCTGAGTCCATTCAACCATCAATGGAAACTTGGGCCAGTTCCATAACACGATTACTGTAAATAACGCTTCAGTGAACATGAAGTGCCTGTCTTTTCAAATTACTGTTTTTGTTTTCTTCAGATATATTTACCCAGGAGTGGAATAGCAGGATCTCATGGTAGTTCTACTTTGAATTTTTAAAGGAACCTCCATCCTGTTTTCCATAGTGACTGCACCAAGTTACGTTCCCATCGATAGTATCCGAGGGCTCCCGCCTCGCAAGTCCTGCCCAACTTTGATTGTTTATATTCTTTTGGATGGCAGCTACTCTGACAGGTATGGGGTGACATCTCATTGTGGTTTTGATGTGCAGTTCCCTGGTTATTAGTGATGCTGATCATCTTTTCATTGAGTTAGACAAGGCTGTGGTCCTAGTGTGATTAGAGTGACTAGTTTTCTGTGAGTATGGTTTCAGTGTGTCTGCCCTATGATGCCCTCTTGCAACACCTACCGTCTTACTTGGGTTTCTCTTACCTTGGACATGGGGTATCTCTTCACGGCTGCTCCTGCTCTTTACTTTGGACAAGGGGTGTCTCCTCACCGTCGCCCCTCTCGACCTTGAACGTGGAATAGCTCCTCTAGGCCCTCCTGCGCCCTCGCAGCCACCACTCCTTGGACGTGGGGTTGCTCCTCCCGGCCACCGCCCCTGCCCTCGGGCGTGGGGTAGGTCCTCCTGGCCGCCAACCCTGGTTGACTCATTGGAAAAGACTGATGCTGGGAGGGATTGGGGGCAGAAGGAGAAGGGGACGACAGAGGATGAGGTGGCTGGATGGAATCACTGACTTGATGGACGTGAGTCTGAGTGAACGCTAGGAGTTGGTGATGGACAGGGAGGCCTGGGGTGCTGCGATTCATGGGGTCGCAAAGAGTCGGACACGACTGAGTGACTGAACTGAACTGAAATGATCATCTTTTCATGTGTGTTAGCTGTCTGTAAGTTTTCTTCAGAAAAATGTCTGTTTGGCTCTTCTGCCATTATTTAAAATTTTTCACTGTTGTTTTGATGTTGACCTATATGAATTCTTTAAATGTTTTGGATATTAATCCCTTATTGTATATATCATTTGCAAATATCTTCTACATTTTGATAGGCTCCCTTTTCAATTTATTGATGGTTTCCTTTTCTGTGCAGAAGCTTTTCGTTTAGCACCCGATGTCCTAGACAGTTAGAGTGGGGGCGAAGGTGAGAGACCGAATGAGGATGAAGGACAAGCCCAGGGTGCTCGAGCACGGATGCTGGCAGGATGACAGCCGAGACCAGAGAGCGATCTGGACTCTCTTCCTTGTGGTTCTCGAGGATGACACATTCTGGGGGAAACTGCACAGTGGTACCTGCCTCCTCTCAGAGGTTACTGTTTGAGGGTCTTGGGTGGGTGACAAGGCCTCCAAGGCCTCCAAGGGGGCAACAGAATGTGAGGACAAGGGGTGTCTTCCGTGAAGGAAGGGAGAGACCAGATGTCAGTGGACAAGAGCCAGGCACAGGGCATCTGCATGTCCAGTGGGGGAGCCTTAGAGGGTCAGCAGAGCCTCTGTGCGAATGCATGTGCACGCATGTGTGCATGTCTGCACACGTGCACGTGTGTGCACACGCATGTCTGCGTGTGTGCCCATGCCCGCACATTCATGCACATGCGTGTATATGTGCATGCCTGCATGTCTGCGTCTGTGTGCATGTTTGCATGCATGCATGTGCGAACATGTGTACACGTATGTGGGTTAGAGGGAGGCAGATGTCTCACTCAAGAGGGGCACAGCAGCCCCTCCCTCTCCCCGGTCCTCAACCCCTGCCTTTCCTACACAGTCTCACTTGTGTTTTGTGTTAATTGCACTTAATATGCAAGTTTCATGATAACTTCAGGAAATAAGCTCAATTAAATGTAGATATATTCAGCTTACTGTTGCATTTTACAAATATAATTTTTCCATTGATGTTTAATTGCCTTAAAATTCTTTCAAGGTTAAAAGGGAACTATCTCTTGAACATTAGTTATTAAATTATGTAATGCCAATTAACTTGCTGAATTGATTTGAGCTTTATGACACTTTTTATTGATTGTTTGAAAGCAAGCTTCTAATTATCAAAGGATTGGATATTTTCAACTCAAAAGTCCTCTGAGACTAACAGAAAGCTGGCCTGTCATTTTGAAGGTCTTGGTTCCTTATGGCCAGTGACCTGAACCCCAGTGTGGGCTCAACCAAAGGAAGCATTTTCCTGGGTGGAGGGTTCCGGGAAGCCTTGAATCTGCAGCTGGTTTTCCACGGTGTTACCCAGCTGCTCTCCAGATCAACAGCGGCACCCAGAAGTAGCCATGCGATCTTCATAGGCAAAGAGCTGCTATTTCCTCCATTTGTCCTGCTTGGAGATAAAGCACCCCGCCCCCAGGGTCTACCCCTGGGTAAACACCAGGGGTCTGCGGTGGGTCCCTATAACCAGGGATGTGTCCTTGCTGTTGAATGTCCAGTGCACTCAAGAGCAGGGATTCTACAAAAAGGCATGAAATAAACTTAATTATGTGTTGAAAGTGAAAGTCATTCAGTTGTATCTGACTCTTTGTGACCCCATGGACTATACAACCCCTGGAAATCTCCAGGCCAGAATACTAGAGTTGTAGCCTTACCTTTCTCCAGGGGATCTTCCCAACCCAGGAATCGAACTGGGGTCTCCTGCATTGCAGGTGGATTCTTTACAAACTGAGCTAAGAGGGAAGCCCCAATTATGTATTAGTCATAATCTTAATTAAAAGCCACCAAGTCTTAAGCAAAAGCTAGCAAATAGCATGTTTTGAAATTGTGAAAATTTTATTTTTAATTTATGTTAAATTAAAATTTATATTTAAATTATGGAAGTTTATACTTTTATAGCAGCATCATTAAAATCATAGGGAAAATTCAATGAAATGTGTGTAAAGTCATGCTCTAAAAACTACAAGCACTGTTGAGTAATTAAGCACCGAATCGAGCTATGAAGTTAAAACAATATCAGTCAGCTTCTCGTAGTGATCGTGTTTTCCACGTTGAACAGATTCATGAGATAATTATTCTGTAAAGCCTTTGGCTTCCAGAACGTGGTTTAAAATCACAGCCTAATTAATTCAGCCTTTGGCTCCTCCTCCAGCCCTCTTTTATTGACTTTTCTCTCACTTCCCAAATATACAGATTGTATTTCTGGTTTTATTAAAACTGCCCTGCTGCAGAATACTTAATGGGATTCAAAAATGGGTCTCATTTATTATTGCATAATTAACACATCCAAAAGTTTCCTTTGCCACAAAACCCTGAGTGCTTTATTACTGTATTTTGCAAAACAGAGAAGGGAAAATGATTGCTGGAGACTCTCCAAGAAAAATGTGCTAGACTCCTACTGCTCATTTATGTGAGCTGATGTGGGATTTTGGCCCTTAGTACAGATGGTCCCTGACTTACAATTTTTCTACTTTACAATGGTGCAAAACCGATACAGCTTTAGTAGAGTCTGTACTTGGAATTTTGAATTTTGGCCTTTTCCTGGGTTGGTGATATGAGGCTGAATCCTCCCCTGAAGTGCTGGGCAGTGGCTGCAGCTCCCAGTTGGTCCCGAGATCATGAGGGTGAACAACCAACACACTTAAACCATCCTTAAACTCTAAGGGATTATTACTTTCATCATCATCACTGTAACCACCAGCACCACCGCCATCACGACCACGATGTCCGCCATCACCTCCACCTCCACCACCGCCACGTCACCGTCGTCCTCAGGGGATAAGGCGGCCCTCTGCGCCCCTCTGTCCCGCTGCCTCCATGCTCTCTTCACAGTCGTCAACTCAAATGTCAAAGCTGCCTCTTGTCCTGATACCTTTAACTTCTTTTCCGTGCTTATTTCTTCTATCCGTCAGCCAGGCTATCGCAATCTCAACTCATATAAACAGCAGACTAATTGCATTGTTTTTAACATTTTGAGAAAAACCCTCAAATGCTGCACCTTTGTTGCCCTGACAGTCTCTCATCATTTTTAATTTTTATTAAGTTTATCTACTTATCAAAAAACATTAAAAATGAATAGACATGTGACACTTTGGAAGATATTACATAGATTTAGAAATAGGTGCAGATGTAGATATGCAGATATAAAAAGGGAGAGTCATTCTGTACAATTCAACAATGAATACATGAAAAACCCATTGAAAAATGCAAATAGGCATTTCATGAAAAGACATTTGAATACCAACAAGCATATGAAATCATGCTCAACATCATTATTTATCAGGGTGATGCAATTAAAAACCACAGTGAGATACCATCTTCAACCCACTAGAATCACCAAAATGAAAAACTTCTGATGATTCTCATACCAAACACTGTCAAAGGCATGAATTAACTCAGGCATAGCTGAGCGAGTAAAAAATGAAACACTCACTTTGGCAAACACTTTGATAGTTTTCTTAAAATAATGTCAAATACACATCCGACCAAACAATTCCACTGATAGTTCTTTAGCAAAGGAAGTTAGGAATATGTGTTCACAAAATCAGTGGTACAAGAATTTGTACAATTGTTTTTTTACAGCAGCTGGAAACTGAAAACAACCCAAATATCCATCAACTGAAGAATGAATACCAAATTATGGAATATTCCAGATGCAGTGCTGCTTAGAAATCAAATGCAACCCATCCATAAATGGAACAAACATTATTCTGAGTGGAGTAGGCCAGATGCAAAGCACGTGTTCTGTATGATCTCACTGACATGAATTTGAAGGACAATCGAATAAGTGAGTTAGTGAAAGTCGCTCAGTCCATGGAATTCTTTAGGCCAGAATACTGGAGTGGGTAGCCATTCCCTTCTCCGGGGGACCTTCCCAACCCAGGAATTGAACTCAGGTCTCTCGTATTGCCGGCAGATTCTTTACCAGCTGAGCCACAATGGAAGCCCAAGAATACCGGAGTGGGTAGCCATTCCCTTCTCCAGCAGATCTTCCCGACCCAGAATCGAACCAGGGTCTCCTGCATGCAGGTGGATTCTTTACCAACTGAGTTATCGGGGAAGTTCCACCGAGTATGGGCTTTGGCTTTGGTATAAAACTCAGCAGATTGGTTTCTTGGTGTAAGCAGGAAGTGTTATCTTAAACAGCCCAAGCAAGCTTTCTGGGGTGATGGAAAAGTCCATGTCATGCTTTTGCAGTAGTTTTATGGGCATGTGAAATCTCCCAAATTTATCTAACTAGCAGTTAAGATAAGTTACGAGCTTAATAAATAAACAGCATGTGTTCATGGGGAACATGATCTAACACTGGCCCTAAGTCTTTTCTGAGCAAGATGAACTGACAAGCTGGATGACCACCAGCCACACGGGTTTATTTCACGGTTCAGCCTGAGATATTGTCTGCTGACAGCCGCGGGCATGGTCTAAATCACCCCTTCCCCCCGGCCAGTCACAATCGGCAGTCATCTCACAAAATAATGAGTCTGCCAGGACAGAGAATCCCAGAAGATCTCGAAGGAATCCACTTCTTGAATTTCATTTCTAACTTTTCCTTCCCCTTGAAGTGTTTCAAACCCCAGTAGCCCTCCTCACAAGACAGTGACGCGAAGTCACAGCAGGAGAAAAACATCAGCAGAAGCACCGTGACCAGCTGCCATCGGCCGAGGAGGGACGCTCGAGGGTGAGGACAGAGGGAGAGGGGGACCAAGGGGTGCCCGGGGCAGGCGGGGCACAGAGGGCAGCTGGAGAGCGGGTGGAGGAAACACACAGGAGCCAAGGAGAGCCTCAGACCAGGATGGAAATCGGTAGTTTTGAACTAGGTTTCTGTCCCAGGCAGCATCATGAGTTTGTAATAAAAGAGACGCCCAGGTATCCCCAGTAGAAACACGTTGGACAGAGAAGGCCCAGACTGCTTTATGTTTTGTTTTTGGCCGAGAGGCATATGGCATCTTAGCTCCCAGACCAGGGATCAAGCCCACACTCCTGCACTGAAAGGGAAGTCTTAATCTCTGGGCCACCAGGGAAGTCCCTCAATTGATTTCATTTTGTTTATTGGGATAGAGCTGCCTCAGAGCCTTGTTTTACAATAAGCAACTCCTTCCAGGATGAACACCTTTCTCTGAGACCTGTAATCAAAACTTTTCTTTGAGGTGTGCTCTTTGTATTTAATGATCCCGAAATCTGTGACAAATTCTTCCTCTCAGAACTTTGTGGTGACATCAGGGATCCTCTGTCTCCTGCTGCTTCTGTAGATTTTCATTTCTTGTACATATATGTATGAGGAACGGGGAAACTCCTTTTGCCCATTTTAGTGTTCATTTGATTTGTGGGTAATATGTTTTCTAGAGGACTAATTTATCCAAAACATTCTCATTACTGACTCTTCAAACCCTGAACGGTGTGCAACAGGGCAGCAGGGCTGCCGCGTGAGCCTCCCGACCCCGTTCTGGGGCCAAGAGACAGAAGGTGAACAGGGGCTGCACGTCTGTGGGCCGACTGGGGATCTTCAGCCGCGTCCTCACCCTGCCCTGGGCCAGCGCTCCGGGACGGCCCAGGAACCTGGTTCTAGGTCTGAAACAGCCTTCTTGGTCTTCAACAGTTTTCACGGGTCAGGCTCTGTGAGCCCCACTCCAGAAAACCTCAGAAGAGGAAGAGAAGGACAAGCTGTGTAAGGGGGTGGAGGGAGGCTGGGGAGAGCCGGTTCCAGGGGCGTCCCTCCTCAGTCCCGCTGACTGCGGCCTCGGGCTCTGCAGCGTCTGTCCTAAGGAAACGCCTTCCCTGTCGCAGCCAGCGACACGGGTGGGGGCGTGGATGGGGCACAGGGCTCAGCCGCTGTCCCTGGTCCCCTGCCTGCTGGAGCGGAACCCGGATTCTTGGGTCTGGGTGACAATATTTGGGATTGGTTCCTGGGGCTGAGAAAACTCACGCTGGAAAGAGGACTGGCCAGTGTCAGGGCCGAGTGGGCAGTGACCTGTACAGGGCCGTCTTTCCAAAGAACCTAAGTGACTCTCTAGTGAATAGGAGGTGTAGGCTGCTCCGGAAAAAGGATGCATGTGAAAAACAGCTTTGTATGACGCAAATCTCTCCCAGGATCGTTGTCATAATTTGAGAGCTGAAGAAACCTGGTGACATGTGCAACTTTTATTCTAAGATAACTTTCATTCTGTCCACTTGACAATGGCTTTTATGAGGCTCAAATGAGGTCACACACAGTTTGAGAGTAACGTTAATCTGGAAACACTTTGCAAATACTGGCCATGGTCTGTGTGACATTATTAGTATTAATCCAATCAAAAACTTTTTCTTGGAACCTCCTGAACTATTTTCTAGTGCATCACAAAACTACATGGATAAATTAGATTTAATTGTTTCCATTTTATTCCAAGGCACAGAGGGAAAATACTTGGAAATTTGTGACAAAACTGGGGCTGGAATCCAGGTCAGTTGTCTCCTGAGATGGTGTGTTTCCTATTATGCTGCATTACTTCTATTCAGAGAAATTTGACCGGGAAACCACAGCTCCCTGGCTCCGTGTGCAGACAAGGGACATGGTCCCCTGGGGCAGGAGGGCTGCCCGTGGGAGCCGGGTTGGCAGCCTTTGGTGCGGGTCTGTGGGAGACGGCACAGCGTCTCCGTCTCTCCAGCACACACGGGCTTTCAGCTAACCCCAAAGCCACCACCAGCACGAGAGCATTTAACCCTGAAAGCGCCAGGCCCTCTGACAGGTGGTGACTAAGACATGAAGCGTGCTGGGGGCGTGAGCTCCGTGACACCACGGCTGGGCCTGGTCTGAAGAATCTCCACTCGGCACACGCCTGCTTATTCATCCGATGCTCCCGGTGACGAGTTCCAGAGAGAACTCATTCCTTCGTCTCCTTTTCAAGAGTCACTTCTCGGGACCAGGCCCTGTGATTTCTTGTCAACCCACAATGCGGAGACTGTAAATGATGCTGACGGCCTCGCCCCTTTCAGAGGTTGTTTATTTTTCTTCCTCATAAGTGCCCAGATGGCCCTGGCTCTTTGCCACAAAAAGCATCGGGAGTGAAGTTAAGAGCAGGGTTTGTTGGCAAAGATTTTCCTCAGCAACATGCTCACAAAGAGCCTGGAGATGGGATCAGGTGGACAGATTCTCCGCATTGGTTGAGGGGGGCTGGACGCTGGGGCCAGTGAGAAAGACACGGAGCAGAGAGGCCGGGACTCGCGTGGCAGGAGGCGGACAGATAAACTGACCGGAGAAGGAGAGGAATCGGGGCTTTATGTCAGTTGCCCTCTTCTCCCGTGTCGAAGTGTAAGTCCATTATTTTAGGACCTGTTGTTGCCGTGTGATAAGACCGTTTCCTCCATCCTCCTCACAGCAGCCTTTCCTCCTTGTCTGACAGCAAGTTTCTCAGAGATCTGAGAGTGGGTTTCCTGTCCTGTTTTCCCACCACTTCCTCCTCTGACTTGGCTATTCCCTCCCCTCGACCTCTCTCTAAATCTGATCTCTGTCTCAGGCAGGAAATCCTCCCAAACTCAAGAAAAGCCCCCTCCTCTGCAGAAGATGGGCGGACCACGTCTGCTGACCAAACTCCAGGCTTGCGACGGCTTCTGCTGCACCCAGTGTGTTTCATCTGCTGTAAAAGTGTTTTCATGGTCGCAGTTGAGGTTACTGTAAATGTTTAACAATACGCATTTCTTGGTTTTGCAGAGGCCTGGACGGTCTCTATGCAGATCAGTGCCTCGTCTAATGTCTGTAAGCACGGTTTCTGGAAGAGCAATGGCTGGAGTCATGGATAAACTCAAAGGGGGATGAGGAGACAGGACCAAAAGGAAGCAGAGCCTCTGCAGTGAGAGGACGGACGTTCCTGGAGACACGTGCTCCACCGCCGCCTGCAACCTCGTGGGGAGATGAGGAAGCAGATTTCATCCAAACCACTGGGCGTGCTCCCCTGTCTGGCTCGGCCTCAGTTCAGGTCAGTCGCTCAGTCGTGTCTGCCTGTTTGCAACCCCATGGACTGCAGCACACCAGTCTTCCCTGTCCAGCACCAACCCCCAGAGCTTGCTCAAACTCATGTCCATCGAGTCGGTGATGCCATCCAACCATCTCATCCTCTGTCGTCCCCCTCTCCTCCTTCCCCCAATCTTTCCCAACATCAGGGTCTTTTCCAGTGAGTCATCTCTTCGAATCAGGTGGTCAAAGTATTGGAGCTTCAGCTTCAGCATCAGTCCTTCCAGTGAATATTCAGGGTTGATTTTCTTTAGAATGGACTGGTTGGATCTCCTTGCAGTCCAAGAGACTCTCAAGAGTCTTCTCCAACACCACAGTTCTAAAGCATCCGTTCTTTGGTGCTCAGCTTTCTCTATGGCCCAACTCTCTCATCCATACGTGACTACTGGAAAAGCCATAGCTTTGACTAGATGGATCTTTGTCGGCATAGGAGAGCATTTTTTTTGACTCAGGTTCATCAGGGGAACCATGTTTTAGGTAGAAGGCATGGTGCACACGGGGGCCCCCAAAAGATATAGACCATGATGTTGTAAGGAAAGGGAGTGAGGAAGGACACTGCCCAGCAACCGTGCTGAACACTGCATTTATTTCTTGTAACCCTGGCAGCAATTCTGTGAAGTCAGATGTTACAGGCTGGGGTCCTCTGGACGCTCCCACTGAGATGGCGTTTACCCCGCAGGATACTGATAAAGGATGATTATTATCCTGATTTGTGACAAAGGCACACAGGCAATTCAAGGGAGAAAAGATAGTGTCCTCAGCACCTGGTCCCAGACAAACTAGACACACGTGGGCAAAAGAATGTACCTACTGTGCGCTTAGAAAGGGAAACGCACTGTTTCTGTTTAACGTTTTACGCCACAGCACGTATTCTAATTGAAAAGTGAAGATCTTAGGTCCTACAAAAAGTTAACTCAGAACACGTCATAGAACTCAACATAAAATGCAAAACTGTAAAACTTCCAGAAGAAAATAGAGTGAAAACCTACCTGACTTCAGATTTGGTAATGAAAGATCAGATACAGCACCAAAAACATAATCCATGAGAGAAGGAACAGGCAGGCTGGATTACTGACATTAAAGAGTGGACCGGTGAGGCCCTGTGGGGGGAGGGGACCCCGTGAGGCCCTGTGGGGGCAGAGCATGGTGGGGGGGAGGCGCAGGTGACCCCACAAAGGTTAACAGCACGTGGCAGAGCACCTCTCCCACTCACCAGAAAGAAAACAAAGTTCTGGGCTCTGAAAGCTTACTTTTCACCTTCTGAACTGTGAAAACCAGAATTTAGTTCCCCTTTCAGACAGAAGTGAGAACCGTGTGCACCCCTTCTCAGATTAGGATGCTCCTAGGGCGTCTGCTGAGCCCCCGTGGGACCGCTGACACCCAGGAGCCTCCGTCCCCACCCACTTCCCAGGCGTTTCCAGGGAAGCCTGCAGCTGTGGGCTCACAGCCTCCCGGAACCTGGCGTCCTCGGCCTTCTCATCTGCCCTGTTAACCCTTGACACCCTCTCCACCTTCACCGGCCTACATGAAAATGGCTTTCTGCCCCACAGTTTTAAACCAAAAATGAGACATTTTCCTCTGCCCATCTTCCACTCCGCATCTCATCCTTGGAAAAACTGTGACTTGAACCCAAGAGAGGGTTTGCTTTTCAGAAGAGAGGCGGTCCTTTGTCCATGAACGTGAACAACGGAGGCTGACTGCAAATTCAAGTTCAGCCCAAGCCTGCTCTGAATGGGGCCTGCGCTTCTTGCAGATGCAGGTGAACGAGACCAGGGGTTCCCGGAGCTGAGCTCAGCGCCCTGTGCAGTGCCCCCGCGCCCAGCAGCGGGTTCCCCTCGGGCGCAGCTCTGAAGGGAACCAGGTCCCAGACATTGGGGGCCGCGGCCTGGCAGGGCGGGCAGGGCGGGCAGGGCGTGCGTCAATGAGCCGAGCACTGCACACTACTGTGCCGGAGCCCCGAGGCTGCTTTAACAGCACAGACCTTTCCTCTTTCACACGCATGTTGTTTGAAGCGGGTCTGAACCGGGGACGCAAGTGTGCGTCTCCTGTATCATTTCAGATACAATCACACAGGCGGGTCTCGAGACGATAAGACACCTCACAGACCCTTGGGGTGACTCCTGTCCCTTTAATTCACGAATGTCACCTCCAATATCTCCTTCAATTCATCTTCCACGCTCTCCTGGAATTGCTTCAGTGAACTGCGTGACCGTCAGTCACCTAAGCCTCTCTGGAAAGAAGCGTGGACTCCTCACGGGTGCCCACGGCCTGTTTCTGCCCAACAACCAGCTTCGCCCCAGTGCCTCCTCCAGCCGCCCTCCTGCAGGTCAGGGCTGGCCCTCGGATGCAGGGCATGGGAAACAGACGTCCCCTGGGCCCCGGTCTCCCCCTTCACCCAAGGGGTGACCTACAGCTCCTCCCCCAGCACCAAGAGGAGCAAGACTAGCCAGAGCCCCCTGCTCCCCAGGCCTCGCCTGTCCGTCACGACCCCAGGAAAGTCACTCACGAGCTCCATCCCAAGCCTCAGCCCCTAGGGGCCGACAAGGCGGCAGGAGGGGGCCTGTGGGGGAGCCCTCTGTCCCCACACAGTGACGGGGCAGGGTCCTCTCGGGCACAGCCCTGCATCAGCCTGCACTTTCCTCCCTAGCTGAGCCCACTGCCAGGCAGCGTGTGGGCCTTTCTCACCCGGAGGAGCCGGGGTGTCCAGGAGCTGCCCCATCACCTGCGCCTCTGGCTCCCCTGTTCCGTGGCTCTCACACCCACGGGCAGTAGGAGGCTGGCCGGCCTGCCCCAGCTCAGGGGAAAGTCCTTCTCACTTCCCGTGGGTGTTCTCCTAAGGAGGAAACTCACACCCTGCCCCCGGATCTGTTGGTGTCATTCAGTCACTCAGTTGTCTCGACTCTTTGTGACCCCATGGACTGCAGCACGCCAGGCCTCCCTGTCCATCACCAACTCCCGGAGTTTACTCAAGCTCATGTCCATTGAGTCGGTGATGCCATCCAACCATCTCATCCTCTGTTGTCCCCTTCTCCTCCTGCCTTCAATCTTTCCCAGCATCAGGGTCTTTTCTGATGAGTCAGCTCTTCGCATCAGGTGGCCAAAATATTGGAGCTTCAGCTTCAGCATCAGTCCTTCCAGTGAATATTCAGGGTTGATTTCCCCGGGACGTGTTCAGCCCTTATTTAAGGGGTAGTTTTATTATCTAACTCAAATATTATCTTGCTGAAATTAAAACTTTGCTATTTCCCCCTAAGCCTCATCCTCCAGCAGATCTGTAAACAGAGGCTGCTGCCAGTTGCTGCCAGAGTCTGGGACACGCCTGGGGGCGGATTGCATCCGTGGTGGGAGCAACGCAGGTCTGGGGTCCTGGGAGCACTGGCACCAAACACCAAGGCCTCCAAGTCTGGGAGCCTCAGCGCAGCCAGGAGCCACCTGGCCATGCCGCTGGGAAGCGCAGGGACCCAGCGTTCCTTCTCCCTGTCCCGGGTGGACCCCGATGCTCGGGGCCCCTCGCCCCACGAGATGCTGTTCACAGCAGGGAAGGCCAGGAGGGACTGGAGGCGCCCACGTAGCATCCGATGGATCTGAGCCCAGGAGCCCCGCCCCCGGGCCCAGCAGGCTGCCGCAGGGCCTCCACCACGCCTGCCGCTCACCATCACCATCCGCGAGCCCCAGGCTCCTCTCAAATGCTCCCACTGGTCACACCAGCCAGATCCTGCAACTCGTTGCGCCTCTCGTGGGGAGAGCGTGCGCCCTGGCCTGGGAGATCCACAGTCGGGAGGAGCAGCTGCAGAGTCCCTGGCACGTGTCTGCCGTCTGCCGGCTGTGTGCTTCCTGCAGGGCCTCAGATGACGCGTAAACGTGGGCCAAGACCACGCTTGGTGTGTGTGGGAATCTTCTTTTTTTCTTTCTTTTTGAAATCAAGCTGAGTTACAACGTTGTGCTAGTTTCAGGCTTACAGCAAATGATTCAGACACACGCATGTTGAGTCTACGCTCCTTCTCATCCTCTTCCGTTACAGGGGATTGTAAGATGCCGAATACAGTTCCCTGTGTTGTACAGTAGGTCCTTGCTACGCACCTACTTTATGTAGTGTTCAGGTCAGTTCAGTCGCTCAGTCGTGTCCGACTCTTTGCGACCCCATGAATCGCAGCACGCCAGGCCTCCTTGTCCATCACCAACTCCCGGAGTTCACTCAGACTCACGTCCATGGAGTCGGTGATGCCATCCAGCCATCCCATCCTCTGTCGTCCCCTTCTCCTCCTGCCCCCAATCCCTCCCAGCATCAGAGTCTTTTCCAATGAGTCAACTCTTCCCATGAGGTGGCCAAAGTACTGGAGTTTCAGATTTGGCATCATTCCTACCAATGAACACCCAAGACTGATCTCCTTCAGAATGGACTGGTTGGATCTCCTTGCAGTCCAAGGGACTCTCAAGAGTCTTCTCCAACACCACAGTTCAAAAGCATCAATTCTTCGGCACTCAGCCTTCTTCACAGTCCAACTCTCACATCCATACGTGACCATTTGAAGTGTGTGCATGTCAATTCCAAACTCCTAATTCATCCCCCTCCTTTCCCTTTTGGTAACCATAAGTTCAGTTTTTAGGTCTATGGGTCTATTTCTGTTTTGTAAATAAGTTCATTGTATCATTGTGATTCCACAGATAAGCAACATCATATGATAATTCTCTCTCTCTGCCTTGCTTTACTCGGTACGATAATCTCTACATCCATCTGTGTTGCTGCAAATGGCATTATTTCATTCTTTTTCGTGGCTGAGTAATATTTCATTATATATGTGCCACTCCTTCTTCATCTGTTCAGCTGTTGATGGACACCTGGCTGCTTCCATGCCGAGACCATATTTTCCTATTTATCACTGCATACACGTGAATCAGGGGCCATCACCACTCGTGTCCCGAAGCCCACCCGTCTTCCTCACTGTCTCTCAGCCGCACCCCCTCCTCGTTACTGCAGCAAGTCCCCTCACATGCACATGGTAAAGCCTGTCTCTGCCCTGGGGTGGAGGGGGGCATGGTCCTGATGCAGGGTGCCCAGCATGGGCCCAGCAAGGAGAACGGGCAGCTTTTGCTCGAAAAGACCTGAACTGCCCACGGCTTTCGGACCAGGGTGTTGGAAGCCAGGTTGAGGGGGACGGTTGTGAACTTCTGATGGGTTGGTGGTGAGGTAACAGGGTGATGTCTTGAGGATCTTCAGTGTCGGTCAGCAAGTTCCAGCCGCTCGAGGTCTGCAGTGGGCAGCGCACGTTTTCTCCCTGCTGCAGGGGGTGTCAGTGTCTGCGGCTCACAGTATTACCCGCAGTCCTTGAGGACAAAGTAAATGTCCTTGACTGTATTTAATGGCTTAACTATTATTATTTTGTCTTGCTTGATTGTCTTCCTTTGTTTTGGATTTTTCTCACCTCTGTGTTTCGATTTGCTCTCTGGAACGTGGACAAAGCCTCAGAGGCTAAAGCTTGTGTACAAACAAGAAGGGTGGTCGGGCACACAATCGGGTGGGGTCCCATCCCTGAGATCAGGCCTCAGGGAGGAGTCCCCGCCTCTCCCCTCCCTGGTCTCCCACAGCCCAGCCTCCCTCCCCCCAGTGTCCAGGGGCCCCGCACCATGCCCCTGCATCCCTTGGGAGCCTACGCGGGACAGTGGGCTGCCCAGGCCCCTCTGCACACCGTCCTCTGAGGGTCAGAGCTGCTCCAGGCAAGAGGGTGTCTCGGGCTGGACTCGCCCTGCGAGGCCTCGGACCCCCACCTCTCTGCCCACCCCCTGAGATGAGTCCCTCCTGGGGGCTGCTCGTCCAGCATGTATAGCAGGGCTGAAAACCCAGTTTCCACAGAACGAGGCTAGTTTGCTTTGCTTCATGCCTGGCCCTTAATTAGAATAAATAGCCTGAGACACACAATAAAATAAAAAATTGATGATTCAGTGACAGCTAATCGTTTGCAAGAAACAACAGATGCCCTTACAATGAAGATGTATTTCATAGTTTTTTTAAAGCACATTTAACTAACTGAATAATGCATTATAATGATCATGCTGATGTTTCTAAATACGTTTTTAAGAATGTATAATACAATTTTTCCTTTGAGGATGCCAAGGAGTTTTACTTAATTGGTGATGAAGTTAAAGCAGGAGTGGGTGCTGGCTTTTTACACTTGCCCATCACCAAGCTCCAGACAGAGGAAGGAGGACGCCCTGAGGCGGGAGGGTGGGGACATGCTGTCAGGGAGGGCAGACACAGCAGGGACGCACCGCAGGCTCCCTGACCCTGGAGGGCAGAGCAGGAGGCTGTTGGCACAGGCCTCGGAGGAGACGTCCTGACCCCAAGCAGGGCCCACACAGCTGGAGACTGGGCGAGACCCTGCAAGGCTGGGCCCAGGGCCAGGCGTCTCCAAGCAGGCATGCCCGGCAGCAGGGCAAGGCTGGAGGGCAGGAGAGGGCCTCTCAGCTGGCCTGCTTCAGACCCAGGGCAGGAGCGGACTTCCCAGTTGTCCAGAGCTGCCAGACACCAGCAAACGTGGGCTAACCACCTTGCAGCCCGAAAGAGGGAGAGGGACCAGGTCTACCGAGGTCGTCCGCTGGGTACACGGGGGCCTGAATCTTTCAAACAGGCATCGGGTGTGGACCCCCCCACCTCGAGCAGCAGCCAGGCCCCGTGGCCAGCCCACCCGGGAGGCTCTGCCCCCAGGTGTGAGCATCACAGCGAGTCACTTGACCCAGAAGCACCACGAATCCTGCTGATTCTGTGATGACCTCATTGTAACTAATTAAAGACAGGAGTTCTGTTCTGATCTCCTGTCTGTTCATTTTATAAATGAAAACCTGATCCTATGACTCTCCAAAGTCTCCCACATCTTCAAATATAAACCTAATATTTCCCGTTGCTCCAGTCTGCCCACCCCACCCCGGCCTGGGCCACCCACCTGTCACTGCTCCACCTGAGGCCGCCTCTGCTAGGACAGCCCCCCACCCCCGCCATGGGCCCGTCTCCTGAACCTGGGGTCTCAGCACCCTCCCCAGCCCCCAGCCGTGGGCCCATCTCTTGAACCTGGGGTATCAGCCCCCCACCACCGTGGGCCTGTCTCCTGAATCTGGGGTATCAGCCCCCCGCTGTGGGCCCATATCCTGAACCTGGGGTATCAGAACCCTCCCCCACCACCATGGGCCTGTCTCCTGAACCTGGGGTACCATCTGAGTCCGCATCCATCCTTAGCGACTGCAGACAGCTGGTGAGATGTTCTGGCATCAAAGCCCGCATATTCTTGAACAGAGGGATTAAGTGGCTCAGATTTCATGTTTCTTGGCCAATATATCAAACTGGCACGGCCAAGAGCTCGTGGGTTTCTGTGAGACTGCGTCTTGACGGTGAAGGATGAATTTCTAGCCGAACATCCTGAGGCTCTGACTCACAGAGAGGCAGGGGGCGGAGGTGGGGGCGGGGGCTGGGCTGCTTCCCAGCTCCGTGGCCTCTGCCTGCGAGGCTCTAGTGGCCTTGGCCGTGCAGTCCCTGGAGGCGCTGCTGAACCAGGAGGAACCAGGCCGGGGAGGAGGAAAGAGCAAGGGCTCCAACTGGGGGGCCGACACCCCTAACCCTGGTCCCGAGGCTCAGAGGGGCGAGGCTGGAGGTCACGAGTGTCCAGCACTCGCAGCGACTCCTGTGGGTCGGGGTAGTGAGCTGTGGAGTCGGCGCCCTCTGACTCCTGGCTCTGGAAAAGGGTCCCTCCCCTGAGGACAAGGCAAGACATTTGCTGGTGCTGATACTGACCCTGATGCTGGGAAAGATTGAAGGCGGAAGGAGAAGGGAACGACAGAGGATGAGATGGTCGGATGGCATCACCGACTCGACATGAGACATGAGTTTGAGTAAGCTCCAGGAGTTGGTGATGGACAGGGGGGCCTGGTGTGCTGTAGTCCATGGGGTCGCAGAGAGTCAGACACGACTGAGAGACTGAGCAACAACAGATACTGAGTGCATGTGAGGGCTCTGGAGACGCTTAAAGGGAAACTGGTTCATAAACTGCTGCTCAGCACCACCCAGGACACACAGCCTAATGAACAGGGGCCTTGGGAAAGGGGGACCTGCCTCCCTGGACAGGGAGCACAGCTGCAGGGGGATGAGCTGAGGGCGGGAGTGGCCTCCCTGGGCTTAGACACCGTGAGGGGACCAGCCACACGCAGGTGGAGGGCCCGGGGCTGAGGGCCAACGGTCAGATGCAGGCGCACACAGGCCTCAGGCCTGGAGGTCTGCATCCAGAGCCAGAGCTGCAGGGCGTGGCCTTCCAGCTGAGCCTGCAGGCCTGGGCGGCGCGGGGAGGTTTCAGTGGAGGAACGGGGACCCCTAGAAGACAGAACTGTCTGTCTCTCGAGGGCTGGGACCAAGAAGTGAGCCACCTCACAGGCAGGAACCTGGAGGAGTGCCCTGCAGGGCCGGACAGGTCACCCTCAGGGACCCCACGGCCGCGCCGCAGGCTGAGTCCCCTCTTACTTCCTGATGCAGGCTCTTCTCTGGCCCGGCCGATGTGGACTCTGCTCTGGAGGCCCCAGGCCGTTCTCCAGAGACGCCCTTGCGGAGGAGGAGCCCCGCGGAGGCCCTGAGGCTCAGGAATTCCTGGGTCGGCCATGCTGAGCCTGTCCTCTCAGGGCCTTCCGGGAGCCGCCCTCCCCTCCCATAGTGCGTTCAGCTCCGAAGCCGCCCCGCGCACCCCGCAGCCTCAGCCCCTGCCCAGAGGAGATGCCGCGGCTCCTAGTTCCCCCAACAGCAGGATCCTCACGGGCCCTTCGGGGCGCGGGGCCTGTTCGCCCTTGTCACCCCGTCGGGTCTCATATCTGGCTTCTGAGTGCGAGCTGTGGAAGCAGGCCCAGAGCAGGTGCCCCGGGGTCTGTGCAGTCACGGAAGGCGGGATGGCGGCCCTCCTGACCCGGGGCCCCAACTCTGTGCAGTCACGGAAGGCGGGATGGCGGCCCTCCTGACCCGGGGCCCCAACTCTGCTGCAGGAGAGGCGCCTGAGGGCTCGACGCGCTTCCACACCCAACGGTCTCCCCTCCCCATTCTGCAGCCTGGCGTGGGGACAGGGTGGCCCTGAGAGTCAGGCCATGGGTGTGCTGTGCCCTGGCCACAAGCCCACTTCAGTCCCATTCGGGGCCCTGCCTGACTCCTTGGTGGAGACCCCAGGCTCCCGGCTAAACCTATCGGGCAAAGACTTGGCTGACAAAAGGCGTTGCAGGGGTTGGTGACCATTGACTCTGTGACTGCTTCTGTCTCCTGAGAGCAGAATATAGAATTAACCAGCCTTTAGGCATCGTAGTTACGGGGCCTTGGGAGATCACCTGTGGCAGGAACCCAGCTCTGGAGCCCACATCCTGTCTAATGCTGCCCGAGCGGGATGCCAGCCCTGGAGTGAATTCCGCCTCCAGCCCTCGGCCGTGGGCAAGTCACCCAGGCCGTGGTGGCCGGCCTGCTGCCCAGTCGCTGGGAGCTTCTGCTGACACAGTGGCATCTCCAAAACAGACGTGAGCAGATGTCCCACAGAGGGCAGGGAGTGCACAAATCTTACAGAGAAGGAAGCCTTGTGAGTCCACAAGACGCAGGTCAGTCCCATTTCGCGCTCATTCACTAAGATCTTTTATGATTCAAACAATTAGATCTGGCCCCAGCTGACGTCTGCGGATGCCTCTTTGTTGAAGCCAATCAAGGCTTCAAAGCAGCTACAAAAGGAGGGGAGCTCGCTGTCCCTGAGGGATCAATTAACACCTCGAGTTTTTATCTCAGAGCTTTCTTGACGCAGCCGTCAGCTCCAATGGGACTGGTGGTGTAACACTAAGAGTTGCTTGGCCAGATTGCTAGTCTGTACTGAGCAGCAGTCAGAGGACAAGAAAGAATCGGGGTTAGTGAACACCTGCAGCTGTGCACGGAAAAAAACCCCAAAGCATCCTTAATAATCCTCTTCTAGCTCATGTATGCAGCCATAAACCTTACCTGTGATACGACACGTGATTAAAGAATGTTCACAGAGACACAGATGGGTTTTCGCATAAGCTTTTACACTAACAGAAAGCATCAAAGAGCTCAGCTCTGTTTGTTGCAGGCACCGCTCCCTCCGAAGGAACGCTCCCTGGCCGCCGGGGCCGTGAGTCCCTGGTGGCCATTGTCTGGGCGTGGAGCGGGAAACACCCTGCGTCTGGCTTTTCTGCGCAGTATTTGCTTGGCCAAGCATCCGTGTTGCAGGGCGGAGCAGCAGCTTCTCTTCTTCGCTGCGCGCTATTCCATTGTGTGGAAGCATTACAAATCATTCTGCTGCTGATGGATTTCAGGATTTCATCTGGCATGGAGAGCGACCCCCAACAGGAGCCCCGGCTCCATAGAGGCAAGGCCAGCCCAGGAGAGGAGAGGGAGGGGTGGCACCGGCCTGTCCCCTCCCGGCAGCCAGAGCACAAGGGCCGACAGGCGGGCACGGCTCCCAGGCCTGGGTCTGGAGGGTGTGTGGACTCAGCTGGCAAGTGCAGGCATGCAGCGGGGCAAGGGCCGGGGCTGGCGGCTCCCTGAGCTCTGCTGGACATCTGACGGCAAACTGCAGCCCTGCTCCCGGGAGCCCCGAGCCTGCTGCCGTCAGCCGAAAGCAAAGGCCACCCCACCACATCCGGGTGCACCAGGCCCTCCGCTGCTGGGGCCGCCTCTGCCGTGGCTTCAGGGAGTCTCTGCGCTGAGCTGGCAGACCCTGAGGCTGCAGCACAGCAGGCAGACAGTCACAGCATCGAAAGAGCACAGCCTTGACTCTGAGACCTTTCGGGGGCACTGGGAGGTTAAGCATGGTTTCCAGAGCTGCACAGCAAAGTCACCTTTAGGGAGCTTTGGGTCATAATAGATAGATGACCATAAAGAAGGCTGAGTTCCGAAGAACTGATGTGTTTGAACTGTGGTGTTGGAGAAGACTCTTGAGAGTCCCTTGGACTGCAAGGAGATCTAACCAGTCCATCCTAAAGGAGATGAACCCTGAATATCCATTGGAAAGACTGATGCTGAAGCTGAAGGTCCAATCCTTTGGTCACCTGATGTGAAAAACGGACTCATTGGAAAAGACCCTGACGCTGGGAAAGACTGAAGGCGGGAGGAGAAGGGGACGGCAGAGGATGAGATGGCTGGATGGCATCACCGACTCAATGGAGATGAGTTTGAGTGAACTCCGGGAGTTGGTGATGGACAGGGAGGCCTGGCATGCTGTTGTCCACGTGGTCGCAAAGAGTCAGACACGACTGAGCGACTGAGCAACAACAACAGACAGACAGATACGCCAGTTTTCAGACAGGAGAGGTTATTAAATTGTGGAACAGGTCCTGGGAAATCTGAATTCTTCCCAAAAAAGTGAACCTGAGGCTGACCGTTGAGGCCGAGGCTGTCTGAGGCTCAGGTGATGGACTCGAGTGGTGGGCGGCTCAAGCGGTCCCAGACACGGGTCTGGGGCAGGGTCTCCTCTGACTCCCCGGGGTCCTTCCCTTCCCACCTGGGCCCTGGGGCGACACCCCATCCAGTCCCGCTCAGTCCTCCTTGCTCCCATTCCTGGATCCTGAAACGCTAAGTGAAGCCGAGTTCTGGCTGGTGGGTTAGCGGACTACAGGGGATGATCCTGGCGCAGTTACTGAGGACGTTCGCATCTTAGCGGCCTTTCCAGAGAAGCTCCCGCCCGCTCTTATGGGGTCAGTGGTAGCCTGTCTGCCTGGACTCCCCACCCTGGACCTGAACTTTGCAGAAGCAGGCGCTTAGCCCAACGCTTCCCAAGGTTGTAACTGGGCCACGGATGAGGCAGGACCTGGACCCCTGGACCGGCAACCCAGAGACCACATCCAGCCTCAGGAGCACAGAGGACAGTAGGAAAGTGGGGATTGGAATCGTGCCTGTGCATTTTTACTTTTAATTTCAGACCCAGCTGTCTAATTGTTGTTTAGTCGCTCGGTCGTGTCCAACTCTGTGACCCCATGGACTGCAGCCCACCAGGCTCCTCTGTCCATGGGATTCTCCAGGCAAGGATACTGGAGTGGGTTGCCATTTCCTTCTCCAGGGGATCTTCCCGACACAGGGTTTGAACCTGCCTCTCCTGCACTGCAGGCAGATGGGTTCTTTATGGCTGAGCCACCCAGGAAGCCCCAGGTATCTAACTGAATGTCTCTTGTTCGGCAATGCTGGCTGAATGACAACGGGGGTCAGGACATCTCCAGGAGAAGAGATGCCGGTGTAAGAGATAAATTTTGGCTGCCAGTCTCCCATGCATGTCTGCCTCCCGTGCAGGCCCATCTCACACACCATTTCCCTTCCCCGACCGTGTCATGTAGCGCTCAGGTCGGGGTGTCCCTGCGCTTGCATGCAGGGCCCTGGGCACCTGGCAGCAGCCACCCTCATTTTTCCCGCTCAGAGGTGAGAGGAGGTCATAAATCCGTACTTCAGCCGTAGTAGAAACACACGCGGGCAGAGCAAAGGCTCCTGTGGGAACTAGGAAAGCCCATCACAAATCGTCTCTCTGGAAGGATGGCTGGACCTCATCGGGGCCGGGAGTGACAGAGGAGGCGTGTCTTTCAAGGGACACGACACGCCTCAGCCAGGGGAGATGAGACTCTGGGTCTGTGACACGTTGGTCCCCAGGCCGTGCCCCACCGGCCCCCAACAAGGGCGCATGTGCCAGTTCCAGGCGGGTCACGCACACCAGTGTGGTGGGGGACACTCGCTGAGCATGTTGGGACCACGGGCTGCAGTCGGGAGAATGGGCTCGTCTTTGGTTAAAGGAGAGGGGCTGTACGTTTAGACCATCACTTTCTCATGATTCAGGCTCTGAACACAGTGTGTGTCAGGACAGGGTGTGTGAACCAGGAGGCCTCGGTCCATCCACCTCAGATGGCGACCCCTCCGCTTGCTGGACGCTGGGACAGGCTAGAGGCGACCCGGGGCTGTCTCCAGCCCTTCCTGTCCTGTGTGTTCAGGGTGGAGGGCTTCTGTGAGACCTCACCATTTTCTGCTCATGAGATGACGGACCCACGGGAACAGCCTGCGGTCTGGCACAGGCGATGTCCCCGGTGTGGGAGGGGAGGGCTCTCTGTCCCCTCACCTCAAACCTGGCAGGAGCCTCCTGGCCTCACGGGACTCCCCGGGTAGGGGGATGGTGGAGCTGGCTGTGAGAACAAACAGGGTCCACGTGGCCGGGCCGGGTGCCCACAGTGGAGACAGGTCCAAACCCCGGCGAGCGCCCCTTACATCTGCTGAAGTGCCCGTTTCCCAAATCTCCTCTCACCCTCCCATTAGGCAGCTGCAGCCAGTGAGGATCACAGGCTCATCAGACGTGGACGCAGAGCTGACCACACGCGCAGAGCAGAGGCTCCAGCCTCGTCATCCAGATGCGTTCATGGCCCAGGTTCCTGCAGGAGAACCACTGACCGGGGGACAGGGAGACCCAAACCCGCCCTCCGTAAGCTGGAGGTGCAAAGTTCTAGAGCCTGCAGATTCTGACACAGATGGAGCGTGACCTCTTTGGCCACCCTTCCCAGTCTCGGAGTTCAGGCAGCGTGTTCCCCTCCCTCCACCCAGAACAAGCTCTGAGCACTGCGCTCCCGTGACACTGACCAGCAGGGCCAGCACGGCTGAGGCTGCACCTCACCCTGTGTGGGGCCGGCCAGCACTGGACCTTGGCTGAGCATCTGCTCTGCCCTCCGTCTCTGCACCCAGGAGACAGCCTGGACTCTCCGAGGAAGCCCTGATCTGGAGGCGTTTCCTGTCCGCCTGCAAGGGCACGAGACCCTGTCAGGCCTCCTGAGAGTCCCATTCGGTCCAAGGCATGGGCCCCTGACAAGGCGTGTGTGTGCGAGGTCACTCGAAATGACCCCTGGGCCTCCCACCAACCTGCCCGCTGCCCCTGCCCATCCCGACCACTGTCCCAGTATCAGGGGCTCTGTGGCAGGCCCTGGGGCCCAGCCCATCAAGAGTAGGGAACTCCAGGCTGCGAGGGAGACGGGCCCCCGGCCATACCAGATGTCATGCTCCCTGCGGAGACGCTGCTCACAGAGCTGAGCTGTGGCCAAGAAGTGTGGGTCAGGCTCCGGAGATGAGAGCAAAGCAGGACCACCGGCGAGAAGGGCGGAGGGAAGTGAGGGCAAGACACAGACTAAACAGCCACCCTACGGCAGGCCGGGGTGAGTCGGCACGCGCAGCCAAGAAAGAGAGTTTGATCCGAGGGCGCGCTGGTCCTTACCATCTCTGGAGGTGCCCTGTTTACAGTGAGGAGGGGTGACGACCGGCTCCTTTTCCCCAGTCTGCTCTCCCTGCTCTGCCCAGCAGCCCAGCTTCCTGGGGTCTCCTCCTTGTCCCAGCGGACCTGTCCCGGCAGGGTCCCAGAGGAGGGGGGCGCCAGGGCGCTTTGAGGGGCTGTGAGCCCCAGACCTGCACAGGGTCCCGCCCTGACAGCCTCTGCTTAGGTGTAGCCATCCCAACGCGTGACAGCTTCACTCCCTGCGTCGGCCACGTGCCCACCGGCACAGGGGAGGCAGATGCAGCTCTGGAAGGCGGGTGCAGATACCCTCTCCAAGTTCGAACCTGACGCGCAGCACCCAGGCTCCTGGCTGGCTCTGTGTGCCCCCTGAAGCCCTCTGCCACAAGCCCGCTTGCCCAGACAGCTTCCATTGTCAGAAAGGGCAGCTTTGCCTGGTTAATCACATCGGTGCACTCAAATATTTCCATAGACTGAGTTGGGGTAACCGGCTGTCCTCAGACACCCCCCACCCCCACCCCCGTCCCAGCAGGGCTGGCGTCCTGCCCCTCCTGTCCTCGGGGTCCGGGGCAGGGGGAGCGTCTGGCTGAGCCCCAGGCACACCCTCCCTGCGAGCAGAGTCCCCGGGCCTCAGCGGGTGGACAAGCCCTTAGCGCAGGGCAGCTCCTGGATGGCAGGGGCCTGGCTGGGCGGGGGGCCAGCTCACCCCTCAGAGCCTCCCTCTGCCTCCCTGGCAGCGGAGACTGCGGAACGCCGGCCACAGGAGACGACCCAGGCCTTTGAGCACCAGCCAGAGGGGACCTGCAGAACAATTCTTTCAGAAACACCCCCATTTGGAGCCTCGGCTGAAAATGGGTTCCTAAAACTGCAGGAGAAATTGGACTCTCTGTTTTGGTGAGGAATAACTGGGCTGCTGAATCGCGGGGGAAAGGCCTCATTTCAGCATCCGGGCTCAGGCGGCAGCCCCCGTCACTGCCCTGCAGGAGACTCCCCGGGGGAGGGGGGAACCTCCGCATGCCGCCCCCATTCCCTCGTAAGGGAGGGCCCCCCACCTGCCGCCTGGAAAGCCCCACCTCTGAACGCTGGGTGCTGAATCGCATCAGCTCTGGAGCAGACCCCAATTTAGGACAAGGAGACCGTTGCTCCGTCCTCCTCCGGGGCTGAGTCTGCCGTGCCCTTGGCCTGAGCATCGGATGTGGGTGCTATAACGGCCCAGGGCTTGGTGCTCCCCGGGGACTGCACTCCACAGGTGCTGTTTGTGTCCAACTCTCTGCGACCCCATGGACTGCAGCATGCCAGGCCTTCCTGTCCTTCACCAACTCCCAAGGTTTGCTCAGACTCGTATCTGTTGAGTGATGCCCTCTACTTCAGAGAGACCATCCTAAACTGTCATGTTGGGTCCTCACACAGCCTCCAGAGGTGTTTAATTCTGCTTTCTCCATTTTCTCCGGAGAAACTGAGGTCACTAAGCTCTTACACCTTTTCCCAAACTATGCCTCAGCAAACGCAGAGCCACAGACCTGCCCCGAGCCCTGAACTCAAAACACCAGGCCGGCTCTTCCAGCCAGAAACCACCTCCTCTCCAGGCGTGGACGGAATGTGAACTCCAGGAGTCAGCACCTCCTCCCAACCCGCAGCTGCCATGGAAGGTTCTGGAAAGACCCTACGGCATGCAGCTGATGGATGTCTACCTCCTTCATGCACGCCCAGGCCCTGAGGTCTACCCAAAGGGCCATCCACCCCAGCATGCTTATGCCCCGCCCACAGAGGTGGTGGGTCCCAGGAGAGACGTCTTCTGCAGAAAGTGAGATCAGTGGGGTAACTAGGAAAAGGAACAGGTCATAAGTCACAAATACTGCATTCTTTAAGGCACAGATTCCAGGGAGAAAAGAATGCAGCCAGGTGAGCTGAGGACTGCATGCTGGTTTTCCCAGTGGGCAAATTTGCTGATTCTGGGCTCAGGTCAATGGCAGGAAAGAAGAGCCAGCAAAGCTGTCTGCCTTTGCTCCAGCACCAGGGGGAGGCTGGCTGTTTGAGACGCTCAGACACCGGGATGTCTGGGGGTCGGGGCGGAGACCGGCTGTGGAGGCGCTTGGAGCCCGAAGTGTGTAGGAGTCAGGACAGCACCTCCTTGCCGTTCTCAGGGAGCCAAGCCCTGCCCAGGGAAGAGGCCTCCTCCTTGGCACGTTGGCTGGCGAGGCTCCTCGTGGCCTGGGGCTGGAGTTGGGGCTCTGACCGCACTGGACGCCCACAGCCGCTGCTGAGTCATGAGCCCTGCTGTCCCTTCCTTGTGCTTCGGCCTGGGATGTGCCTTTAAAGCGCTGTCCTTCCCTCGCAATGGCGGTAACTGGAGGTTTCATCCAGGCGGCCGCCCCTGCTCTCGTGTGTGGACGGGCGCAGAGTGGGTGGGTGTGGCTGAGCTGCGCTTGCCCCTGCAGGCGGGTCCCCGTCGGCTCCGGCTTGCTTGCCCCGTGCTCGCGGGCATGCAAGCCTGGCTCCATCCTCTGTGCAACTGTTGTTACATCTTTTCCCTCCACGTCTCAAATCCCCAGGTGACTATCATCACTTTGAGTCATCACTTTGAGTGAGTCATCTGTCTGCTAAGAAAATGGACTGAAGAAAGCAGACGGCTTCTGTCTTGACCCACGTGTAAGTTTCACAGCTCGTCACTTCCTCCTGTGGAGCCCGGCGTTCATCTGGTGCAATTTCCCTGAAGCCCAGAGAACATGCTATAGTTTTCCTTCCAGGGCAGTCTGCTGGCAACTCATGCTCACAACTTTTGTGTATCAGAAAGTGCCTTTATTTTTGCAGCCACGTTTGAGGGGTGTTTCACTGGATATAGATTCTGCGTTGACATCACCCTGTTCTTCCTTTCATTCCTTACGACGTTGCTCCATTACCTCTGACCTTCACAACCCCTGACCTCTGCTGCCTCTGACCTCCACCTTCTAGATGTGATGTTACTGTCGTGACATCATGGTCCCTTGTATGCGGTCCATTTGCTCAAACTGCTTTGGGAATTTGATCTCCATTTTTTATTTCCAGGGGTTTGCCTAAGTGTGGCTTTCTTTGTTTGTGTCCTTCTAAGGGACTGCTAAACTTCAGCCTATTGGTCAAGTTTGGGGCTTACTTGGCCATTGTTTCCTCAAAGAACTGTTGCGACCACACTCCTACATCTGCTCCTTCTAGGGTCCAGTTACTCATTACGACGTGCAACATTGTCTGACTGGTTAGTGACAGCTTGCTCTTTCCTTCCCTCTCCTTTCCCCCTTCTTCTCTGTGCTTCAGGTTGCATCATTTTCACTGAACTGTCTCCTAATTCATTACTTCTTTCTTTCTTCCACTTCCAGTCTGCTGTTCAGCCCATTCGGTTAATTTTTTCATTTAAGTAACTCTGTTTTTAGTGCTGAACTTCTTTTTGATTCCTGCTTGTAATGTCTGCAGCTTTGCCAGCAATCCCTACCTGTCCATCCATTAACATTAATTTTGTAAAGTGCTGTAACAAATTGGCAGTAACCGCTTTGAATGTTTTGGCTGCTAAACCCAGCACCCAGGCCATCCCAAAAGGTTTTATTCGCTGATTTTACTTCTTTCCAGTGGATCAGGTTTTCCCGTTCCTTTGTTTCTCTAATAGTATTTTATTGTACACAAGGTGCTGTGCTCACTCACTATGGGGTTCCTGGGTTCTGTTACGTTCCTCCGAGGACTGTGGGTATTTGTTCTAACAGTTAGTGTGATAGCAGCTGAGACACCTTGACCACAGTCCAGGTTCCATGTGCTGTGATGGGACCCCGTGGAAACCCCAGCCCTTTTCACAGGCAGAACCAGACTCCAAACTCAGAGTTAGAATCAAAGTGTCTCATTAACTTCATGCTTTGTTACCTTGAGGAGGACTCACCTTTCCCAAGGGGTGTCTCCCCCAAAGCCACGGCCTCCACGTGCCCTCCAAGTGCCCGGGGCACAACTCATTCCTGCTCTGGCTCAGCTGCAACGCCCCACCCAGGGCCCCTCGACCTCTGCACGCCCTTCACCCATGAACCCACGACTGTTCGGTTCACTGGTCTCACCACCCGTGCACCCCAGGCTTTGGGAGGAGCCCCAAGAAAGCCCCCACATGGACATGGGCCACCTCCCGCGGGGGTCTCTGTGCTCCAGCCCTGTAAGCAGAGTCTTACCAGAGCTCAGACCCAGCCCCAAACCAGCCCGTTTCACTGATAGAGGGAAGCCCTCCACTCCTGCCCCACCAGGAGAGGACACCCCAACGTGAGGGGTAAAACATCAGCTGGAGTCGTTAGATCTCCTTACACACAACGTGTGACGCAGAAGAAAGCAGACCTCACTAGGCAGGCAACGAAGTAAAAAAAAATAAAAAGCCTGCTGCTGCTGCTGCTGAGTCGCTTCAGTCGTGTCTGACTCTGTGCAGCCTTAGAGACGGCAGCCCACCAGGCTCCCCCATCCCTGGGATTCTCCAGGCAAGAACACTGGAGTGGGTTGCCATTTCCTTCTCCAGTGAAAAAGCCTGCTAATAGGATGAAAAGCAGACCAACAACTCAGATACGGGACTTAGCAGCAAAAAGTTTTATAGTTCAGTTCAGTCGCTCAGTCGTGTCCGACTCTTTGCGACCCCAGGGGCTGCAGCACTCCAGGCCTCCCTGTCCAACACCAACGCCCGGAGTTCACCAAACTCATGTCCATAGAATCAGTGATGCCATCCCACCACCTCATCCTCTGTCGTCCCCTTCTCATTCAGCCTTCAATCTTTCCCAGCATCAGGGTCTTTTCCAGTGAGTCAGTTCTTCGCATCAGGTGGCCAAAGTATTGGAGTTTCAGCTTCAGCATCAGTCCTTCCATTAAACATTCAGGACTGATTTCCTTTAGGATGGACTGTTTGGATCTCCTTGCAGTCCAAAGGACTCTCAAGAGTCTTCTCCAACATCACAGTTCAAAAGCATCAATTCTTCGGCACTCAGCTTTCTTTATAGTCCAACTCTCACATCCATACATGACCACTGGAAAAACTACAGTTTGACTAGATGGACCTTTGCTGGCAAAGTAATGTCTCTGCTTTTGAATATGCTGTCTAGGTTGGTCATAGCTTTTCTTCCAAGGAGCAAGCGTCTTTTAATTTCATGGCTGCAGTCACCACCTGCAGTGATTTTGGAGCCCCCCAAAATAAAGTCTCTCACTGTTTCCACTGTTTCCCCATCTATTTGCCATGAAGTGATGGGACCAGATGCCATGATCTTTGTTTTCTGAATGTTGAGCTTTAAGCCAACTTTTTCACTCTCCTCTTTCACTTTCATCAAGAAGTTCTTTAATTCTTCTTTGCTTTCTGCCATAAGGGTGGTGTCATCTGAATATCTGAGGTTATTGATATTTCTCCCTGCAACCTTGATTCCAGCTTGTGCTTCATCCAGCCCAGCATTTAGCATGATATACTCTACATGTAAGTTAAATAAGCACGGTGACAATATACAGCCTTGAGGTACTCCTTTCCTGATTTGGAACAGATCTGTTGTTCCATGTCCAGTTCTAACTGTTGCTTCTTGATCTGCATATAGGATTCTCAAGAGGCAGGTCAGGTGGTCTGATATTCCCATCTCTTTAAGAATTTTCCACAGTTTGTTGTGATCCACACAGTCAAAGGCTTTGGTGTAGTCAATAAAGCAGAAGTAGATGTTTTTCTGGAACTCTCTTGCTTTTTCAATGATTCAACAGACGTTGGCAATTTGATTAATAAAGTTGGCAATTTGATTAATAATAAGTCTGATTAATAATGCCATAAACAGTAGAGAAGATCGACAGTGTAAATGAAAAGATGGGCATTTTGACATGTATAATTGGAGCCTATGAATAAGTGAAAATGTACTGTTTGAGTATTAATCAAATGTTAAGTATTAATATTTAATTGATAGACGTGAAGTCCTACAGGATGGAGCCAAACACAAGGTTAGTGAGCAGACAGAGGAGTCAAAAGCTTGGGAATCACACCCAGGGGAGTGGGATCAGAGCCCCAGGGCGGCTCTCCGGCTCTGAGGTGCAGGCCCCGCACTGCCGCGGCCTCCTGGGGCAGCTCGGGCGCCGGAATGGGGGCTCGTGGACTGCGGGCTCAGTGCCCGCAGCGGGTGGAACCTTCCCGCACCAGGGAGCAAGCCTGGTCCCCTGCTTGGCGGCAGATTCTTAACCCCTGGAGCATCAGGGAGGTCCTTCAAGGCTCATTTTTTTAAATTGTCTTTGTTTTTACAGGGATCACACTTTTTTTCTTCTAATGCTTTAAACATCACGTTCCATTATATTTGCCATAGGGAGCAGAGGCACCAGCCAGCGTGGGGCTCGGTGGGCTCCTCAGAATCACGGCCAGGGTGTGAGGGTGATGCCCATTCCCAATTTAGGGGAATGTGTGGAGAGGAGGAGAGGAGTGGGGTGGGGAGGGGTCTGGCCCCAGCCAGAGGAGGGAGCAGCGAAGACCCCACACAGCAGCAGTGTGAATAAACAAGTAAATCTTGTAACAAGCCCCTGGAAAAGAAGCACATCCGGAGAAGGAGCCTCCAGACGCCCTCCTGAGCACCTGCCTGTGATGCCTCTCCGGGGGATGTGTCCTCCTGCTTGATTCTGCCGCCTGCCCGGCTCCAAGTTGAGAACAGAAGCAGAAATAAAGTCCATCAGAAACTCTTAGCTCCAGGGAGCCCTGAGAAGGCTCCGACGACCTGTCATATTCTACCCCGCCCCGCCGCACTCCGCCCCCCAAACCGGGCCTCCCCAGCAGGGTCAGCTGCCCCAGGCACTGCAGGCTGCACGCAGCAGAGGCTCCTGGCTGTGAGCATCCCCCTGGGCCCCCGGGGAAGGGAGCAGCTGCCTGGTCCTCATTGGTTGAGAACTCTAGACGCTCTTTGCAACATCTCAAGAGAGAAACGACTCCATTCAGGCCAGTGGAAGGCTGTCTGGGGCTTCCCTCCCCTGGGGAGGGCCAGGACAAGGCTGGGCTGGGGGAGGGACAGGCGGCCCAAGGCTGCTTCAATAAGGCTGGAGTCCAGGAGCCCCCGGTCTCCCCTGTCGCAGCAGGAACGGCTCAACCTGGGCGTGGGGAGAGTGGGTGTGGGGAGAGTGTCTGCACTTAGACGACCTGCAGACGCCTAACCCCTCTCCCCAGGCCGGGACCAGACCCCTCCCCACCCCACTCCTTCTATCCTCCCTTCTACACATTCCCCTGAATTGGAAACAGGCATCAGCCTGCACACCCCTGGGCCCTGATTCTGAGGAGCCCGCCCGAGCCCCACGCTGGCTGCTGCCTCTGCTCCCCACGGCCATCAACCTGACAGGTCACGCGGACCTCCCCTCCCCCAGTCACCTTCCCCTCCCCCACTGACCTCCCCCTCCCCCAGTCACCTTCCCCCTCCCCCAGTCACCTTCCCCCTCCTCCACTGACCTTCCCCCCAACTGACCTTCCCCCTCCCCCACTGACCTCCTCCTCCCCCACTGACCTTTCCCCTCCCCCCACTGACCTTCCCCCTCCCCCACATCCTGGGCTGGCCACCCCACCAGGTTGGGGCCCCGGCAAAGCCAGCCCAGGAAGAGGGCTGTCCCCTAGCAAGGCGGCCGGGGCTTTGCCCTGGGGTCAATGCCAACACCTCCTCCCCAGGTCCCCATCCCCATGGGGAGCAGCACCCCGAGGCTTCCCTGAGACCTGCTGGAGCTGTATCTCAGGCCATGTCTAAGGGATCCGGGGTCCCTGCGGGACACGGGTACCAGGCAGGTGCCAGCCTTCCTGACCCCGGACATGGATTCCAGGGCGGAGCCGGCCCAGCCCCCGCTCCAGGCCTCATGGCAGGCAGCTTGGAGTGTCTTTAAGAGAGAGGAGGGTGGAGGGTGGGCACACAGTGAGGCGCCTAGCCCTGAACTGCACAAACTAATGAATAAACCGCCCTTGACAGCCTCCCCCACCGCAGACAGGATAATTGTGCCTAATTTCTTAATTTCAACGCCGTTGTTGCATTTGGCTTCTGCTAATAAGATGTAAGTATGTGTTGCGGGTTTGCGGATTTGTTTAATTGCAGGGTAGCTAAACTTCGATTGGCCAGAAGGTTAGACTTGTACTTGCTTTACTTATGTTTGCACGAGGCCCCCAACGGCAAAGAAGGTGCCGCTGGGAAGGGCAGGCGTGACAGCAGCCTCCCCCTGTGCCCTCTGCTCGGAAGCAGCGGAAGCAAGGTCTAGGGCGCCAGGTGGGGGCTTCCAGGCTGGGAGGGGGACCGACGGGAGGGCTGCCTGGACCGCGTCCCTCTCTGGCCACCGTGCCCTCGGGAGCCGCAGGGGCGTCCAGACCAGAGCCCTCGAGAAGCGCTGACGCAGCCAAGATCCCAGCCTCCAGCTCCTCCGGAGGGCGGGCCCCCTGCCGCCGGGCCGCCCTGCATTCTGCGCTTCTGACTAGACCCTGTCCTGCAGTCTCAGGGCAGGTCTCTGCACCACCGTCTGTCCAGGAGCAGCCTCTGGACCTTTAGAGGAGGACACGAGGTGCCAGCCTCCTGCCCGCGGGGACGAACAGTCACTGCCTCCAGCCCTGCCTTCCATGGTTTCTCTGAGACCGCCCGCTGCCCTCCTTGGGTCCCGTCAGGGCTGCAGGCCCCTGGCTGAGGAGGACGCTGTTTAGTCAGGGTCAGAGCGGCAGAAGCGTCCTGTTACTCTGGGTCTCAAGGATGATGACTCTGAGAAATGGACGGTGTGCCTCTCAGGATGCCCGCCTGACCCTCTGCCCAGGTCCTCCCCCAGAAGACCCTGGAAGGAGCTGGCAGGCATCAGGGCCACTGGCGACAGGGTCAAGCCGGCCTGACCCCAGCACAGAGGGTCCCCCCGCCCCGTCGGGCCCGTGGAAGCAGCAGCTTCTCCGGCAGCCCCTCTTGCCTCCAGCAAATGTTAATTATACATGAAGCTGCTTCCAGCAGAAGGGTTATAATTAATTTATGTCGGGACCATGATAGATTCCAACACAGACGACTCCACTGCACCCAGCTGATCTCTGCAGCTGCAGGATCCCGAAATTCATCTTTCGGGCTGCCTCCGCCTGCCCGCCCTCCCGGAGCCAGGAAGACATGGCTCCCTCTCCCCAGCTAGGCCGCCCCGGACTGTGCACCCCGCACGGGAGCTCCCGCCCCGGTGACCCTCTGTGGGCCTCAGCTCCCTCGCCTGTAAAGATGGAGCCGTGGGTGTTCACAGCATCTGTGAGCACTGAGTCAGGCAGACTTCGGCAGAACAGTCAGCACAGCGTCAGAACATGCCGGGGATTTAACGAACGAGGCGCAACAGCAGCTCAGCCCCGATGCTCCTTTCCGTGTGTGGGGGCCCTGCCGGGGCCTTCCACTGGCTGGACGCCCTGTGGGTCAGGCCCCCGAAATCGCGGCAGAGCTGTCCTGGCGGTGGGCCCTTCTTCACCCCATGGGTGGGCGTGGAGGACACATCCAGATGCTGCTGCACGGAGCCCCCTCGGGGAGCAGGGGGAGGCGGCTCCCTCCCGAGTCGGGCTTGCAGTCCCCCAAGGCCTCGGGGATATGAGGAGGAAGGACCTCAAGATGAGGGAGACACGCCCAGGCCCCTCCCTGAGGCCCCACCCCTTCCCTCCGCCCCTCCCCTGCCCCCGCCCGTCCCGCTCCCCTCCCCATCTGCACTTCCCCTCCCCGTCCTGCTCCCCTCCCCCTCCCCTCCCCTCCCCTCCCCTCCCCCATCTGCACTTCCCTTCCCCCTGCTCCCCCTCCACTGTCTCCAGCTGAGTGATTCAAGGGCTCCTGAGGCTCTGAGATGGATGCTGCCCTGTTCTGGATGCGCAGGTAATGGACGTGTGAGGCCGCCTAGGGGAGCTGCCCTTATCTCACCTGCAGAGGCGCGCTCTTCATCATCTTGAAGAATGGGAGCTGTGACCACTCTTCAGAGCCTTCAGTGGGCTGATGGATGGATCTCCGCTCTCGGCAGAGAGACTTGGAAGCAAGGGCTTCTCTGCTGGGCTCTGCCGACTCCCTGCGAGGAAGCGCGGGCCCTGGAGGCTGGAAGGAGGCTTCTGCCCAAGAGGACAGGACCGTGGACGAGGCGGGGCGGGCGGCAGTCACAGACCTCCAGGGCGGGACGGATGTGCGAGTCTATCGCTGCAAGCCTTCCTCCCGGGGAAGCACGCAAGAGGAGCCGGGCCTGCGGCAGAGACTGGCCGGCGGGCAGCAGCGCCCTGCAGGCCGGCACCCCAGGGTGGGACCCTGGGCACAGAGCTGGTCCTAGACAGCACCCCCGCCAGGCCCCGGCGTCTCCCCCGCCTGACCATGCACGTGCCTGCGGCCCAGGAGGAAGCCAGGACCCAGAGGCCTGCTGTGCTGAGGGCAGGCTGATGCTCTGCTGGGGGCTGCGGGACTCAGGCAGGTGTGGCCGGGGTCTGCTTGCAGGGGGCGGGGCCTGAGGCGGCCGCGTGGACGGGGATCCAGGCTTGGCTGGTGACCTGGGGGCGGGAGGGCCCTGGGCAGCGTCTGAGAGCGCCCCTCGCCCGTGTCAAGTGAAGGAGGAGAGGGAGGCCCACTGGGCTGTCCCCCAGGGCCCGGGGGAGGGCTCACTGTCCTGACTCCCTGGGGACCCCAGCCCCGACCCCCGCCTCTGAAGCACCGGCTTGGATCCCGCCCAGCACAGAGACGCCTCTTGCTGATGGCCACCCAACTCCTGTGGCTTCGCCCCGTTTCCTAAGAGGAGGGCAGGGCCTCCCCAGGGAGGCAGGCCCCCTTGCCCACACGCGGGCTCCACGTCCTCCCCCCGGAGCTGGTCACGCCTCTTCCAGCCTCCCAGCCCGCAGACAAGCCCAGTGCGGTCATCCTACGTCAGCCACGGAGAAATCGAGTCCTTTGGTTTTCTCCTGACTAGGGATGGAAGAGCACAGGTCACAGGAGCCCCGGGGCAGGGGGCCTGGCCTGCTCCCCGGAGGCCAGCACCCCTGAGCTGGGATCCCAGGGCCCCGCCTCCAGCCTGGGGGCGGGGGGAGCAGGACCGCTGCTGTAGAGACCTTCCCGGCCGGCGGTAGCCTTAAAGGATTTCACGGGAGAGAGAATTCGCAAACAGGCGCAGGGACAGATCAGGATGCGAAGCCTGACCTTTACCCGGGTGGCTGGGGAGGATGAGAGGCCAGAAAAGATGCAGGGGCCCGCGGGGAGGGGGATTGAGGGGGAGGGGGAGGGCCGAGGGGAGGGGGTCGAACTGGGAGGGGCGGGTTGAGGGGGAGGGGTGGAGAGGGGAGGGGCGGGGGAAGGGCGGGGGGAGGGGATTGGATGGGGAGGGGAGTGGTTGAGCGGGGAGGGGCGGGGGAAGGGGGAGGGGTGGGGAGGGGAGGGGCGGGGGAAGGGGAGAGGATGGAGGCGGAGGGGGGGAGGGGGGGAGAGGGATGGAGAGGAGAGGAAGGGGATGGAGTTGGAGGGGCATGGGCAGCCGTCCTGAGAGCTGCTGTCTGCCCTGCCCTGAATGGAGGAGGACTCTCAGGTCCGGTGGCCCATGGACGCATCCTAAGTCTCAGATGGGAAAAGGATGCAGATGGAGTTGGAACGCAGCTTCTTTGACTCCAGAATCCTCAACCCTTCTCCCGCTCTCTGGTCCTGCTGAATCTGCCGAGTGATCCAGCTCCCAGTTGTGCTGGGAGCCGGGCAGACAGCAACCATCTCCCTTGCGGCTCACCTGGCCCTGGGTTCCCCAGGGTCTGTCCCCTCCAGCCCTCCAGGACAGAGCCTCTTACTCAGGACTAGAGATCTCTGGAACTCCAGTTTCCAGGGACAGAGCTTCAGCTGCAGAGTGGCCCTAAATTCTGGAAGCACAGGTCACAGACAGTTTTCTGGCATTTCATTAAACGTATGATCTAGGTGAGGACTCAAATCGATGATATGCTAAGTGAAGGAGGAGGCGTTGTGGGGGAAGTACAGAAGTTCTTCAGGGACCACGAATATTCAGAGGCCAACAAGTTGCATAAACTGAAATACACAGACACATTCCTTGAAACATACAATCTACCAGGTCTGAGCCATGAAGAAGCAAAAATATCTGAACAGCCCAATAATGAGTAAGGAAATTGAGTAAATAATCCAAAACTTCCCAACAAAGAAAAGTCCAGGACCTGATGCATTTACTAGAGAATTCTAGAAAATGTTTAGAAAATTGGTACAAATTCTTCTCAAACTCATCCAAAAAAATGAAGAGGCAGGAACGAACATTTCCAAACTCATTTCATGAGGCCAGTATTACCCTCACACCAAAACCAGACAAGAATACTACACAAAAATAAAATTCCAGGCCAAAAATTTCTGATGAACACGGATGCAAAAATTCTCAACAAATATTAGCAAGTGAAATTCACCAGCACTTTAAAGGGATCATGTACCATTGATCAATCCTAAAGAAAATCATGGGGTCGCAAAGAGTCCGACACAACTGAGTGACTGAACGGAACTGATTGCCCAAGTGTTCTGGCTACAACTTACAGCAACGTGTTGAATAAAAGCAGTGAGAGGGCAAGCTTGTCTTATTCCTGATCTTCAGTTCAGTTCAGTTCAGTGCAGTTGCTCAGTCATGTCTGACTCCTTGCAACCCCATGGACTGCAGCAAGCCAGGCTTCCCTCTCCATCACCAACTGCCAGAGTTCACTCAAACTCATGTCCATTGAGTTGGTGATGCCATCCAACCATCTCATCCTCTGTCGTCCCCTTCTCCCGCCTTCAATCTTTCCAAGCATCAGGTTTTTTCCAATGAAAAGTTCCAGTTTTTTGCATCATGGCCAAAGTGTTGGAGTTTCAGCTTCAGCATTAGTCCTTCCAATGAATATTCAGGACTGATTTCCTTTAGGATGGACTGGTTGGATCTCCTTGCAGTCCAAGGGACTCTCAAGAGTCTTCTCCAACACCACAGTTCAAAAGCATCAATTCTTCAGCGCTCAGCTTTCTTCACAGTCCAACTCTCACATCCATACATGACCACTGGAAAAACCATAGCGTTGACTAGATGGGCCTTGGCTGGCAAAGTAATGTCTCTGCTTTTCAATATGGTGTCTAGGTTGGTCATAACTTTCCTTCCAAGGAGCAAGCGTCTTTTAATTTCATGGCTGCAATCACCATCTGCAGTGACTTTGGAGCCCGGAAAAATAAAGTCAGCCACTGTTTCCACTGTTTCCCCATCTATTTGCCACGAGGTGACTGACTGGATGTCATGATCTCAGTTTTCTGAATGTTGAGCTTTAAGCCAACTTTTTCACTCTCCTCTTTCACTTTCATCAAGAGGCTCTTCAGTTCTTCTTCACTTTCTGCCATAAGGGTGATGTCATCCGCATATCTGAGGTTATTGATGTTTCTCCCGGCAATCTTGATTCCAGCTTGTGCTTCCTCCAGCCTGGGGTTACACACATACACATATACTCATATAGTCCAGGATGCACACATACATATACACGTAAGTGATATATGGATAGATTGTGCAGAATAGCTACCTTAACAGGACAAAAAGTACAAAAGTCATAAAAATCAGTGAAAACATACATTTTTTAAATGAGCATGAAAGTGCAATTGTGCAAGAGTGCAAAACATAGATTTTCACACTTCTGTGAAAATGAAACATGCCAGGGCTTATTACTGGCTGGGACAGCGGGCTGGGTGAGCAGGGCGGTGGGCTGCACCAGCGCCTCCTGCCCGTCTCGTTAACCCCACCGCCTGAGAGGACCTAATCCCACTGCCCATTTCTCAGCAGAGCAAGGGGCCCAGAGAGGCTGTGCCGCTTGCTTTAAGCCACACAGTCTGTGAGAAGGGAGGGCTGAGCCGATGGCCGTGACTGCCCGGGCCCCTCGCCACCCCCCTGGAAATGCGCATGGGTGTGTGAGGGGAGCTCTGCAAACCCTTGCTGCACAGCCTCTGGCCTGTGTCTCCGGCTGCCCTCTCACCTCAGTCCTCCTAATTAACCTGGAGTCTTGGCAGGAGCCACAGTCCCTGTCCTGCTCCCGCTGTCGGGAGACGAGGTCCTCGGGGGAAGGCGCAGTTCCCGAGGCCACACGCGGCAGGGCTTCTGTTTCTGAGCTCACCCACCCCCTGCAGTCTTCGTGGCAGGCCTGGGGGCGGGGGCCCCCTCCACCTCTGTACTGGTAGCGCTGCTGGGACCGTCCCGGGGTAGCACCAGACGGCCGGCAGCCAGCACCCCCTCGACAGGATGGGCCGTTCTCGGCCAGCAGCCCCGGGGGGCCGGCATGAGAGGCGCCGTGGGCCTAGAGCAGGACAGTTGTCCGCGGGCTCTGGGGTCCAAGCAGGGGCCTGGCCTTGAGGCCCGCAGACGTGAGACTGAGGGGTGCCTTGCCTCCCCCAGAGGCAGGCTCCCCCACACGGGGCCAGGGGCTGCACTCCGCCCCTCGGGTGAGACTGGGTCTCACTGGACTCCTGGGGCCAGGCTGAGCTGGGCGACTGGAGGAAGCAGGCCACCCATGTGGTGGTGCCACCGAGGGACCCCAGGGGCCCCTTCGTCCCCCTTGCTGCCCCCCCACCGCGGGCCACTTTGCTCCAGGCTCATAACCCACTTTATCATGAGCTTACAAAGGTCATAATGAGGCAAGCCCAGCACGCAAGGCGGTTTCCAGCTTGGGGGACCCCCTGCTCTCTGACGGGTACAGACGACCCCCGCCTGCCCCCACACCCAACGCAGCAGAACTCTGAACTCTCAGTCACAAGTGTGGGAGCTCCGTCAGGGCTGCTGAGCATGAAACAATAAATCCAGGCTCCAAATCTCAAGGGTGTTCAGGTCTAAATTTTGTCCTTGAGCCTTAGAAAGCAGACAGATCTCAACAACAATTTAGTGCACCCAGGGGCATTGGAAAAATACTCCCACGTGGGCCCTGGGAGCAGGCAGGACAGGGGCCAGGAAGCAGCTCAGTGTCTTGCCTTCATGACCACACTTTGACCTGGGTCCTACTGTCTCCATTTCACAGATGAGAAAACAGGTGTAAGAAAAGGAATAAGCAACTCACTTAAGGGTCCACAGGCCATGACAGTGATGCTGGCCTGAACCCATCAGGCCGATTCCCACGAGCTCCTTCCTGCCAGGCCTTTGGTGGAGGGAGCCCTGTAGGTCATGGAGGGCTGTGGTGGCTCCTGCTCTGCCCCTCCGAGCTGTGTGTCCTTGGGCCAGTGGATGAACGTCTCTGTGCCTCAGGCTCCTGGATAAAGAGATTGTGAGAGTAGTGCGCACCCTGCGGGGGTTCACGACAGCCCTGCAGAGGGCATGCGTGAGGCCTGGATCTCGCTGCCCCAGCCACTGCCCTGCACTGAGCACGTGTGAGGCCTGGATCTCGCTGACCCGGACGCGTCTGCCCTGCAGAGGGCATGTGTGAGGTCTGGATTGCACTGCCCCGGCCACATCTGCTGGGCAGTGGGCATGTGTGAGGCCTGGATCTCGCTGCCCCAGCCGCGTCTGCCCTGCAGAGGGCATGTGTGAGGCCTGGATCTCGCTGCCCTGGCCGCGTCTGCCCTGCACTGGGCATGTGTGAGGCCTGGATCTCGCTGACCCGGCCGCGTCTGCCCTGTGGCCCCCTGGCTGCACGCACAGTGCCACCCATGTGAGGACCTTTGTGCTCTCCCGAAACGGGGCCTCTGCCCCGGATGGAGGCAGGATGGGGAAGGGTGGCATGCCCTTAGAAGGACAGACCCCGGAGGGGACCCTGCTCCCTGGGCTCACCCGACCCTGACTTTGGCTTCAAGATTCATCAGAGACAACTGAGGAAAGGGCCAGAGTAAGTCCTGCGCCCAACCAGAGCTTCTGAAGGTGGGACTGTCCGGAGAGAGGCCCCGAGCCCGCCCCGCTTTAGCTGAGGGCCCTGCGCTGCCCCCTGGGGACCCAGGCCTGGTCTGAACGGGCCCCATCACGGTCCTCCACTCATGCCCAACATCGGAGGGCCCGCAAAACACCAGCTGCATGCTTATGATTTCAGCCCTTCCCCAAGGGGGGCTCCCCAAGTCCCCCTCCTTGGAGAAGAGGCAGACCCCAGCTCCGGGCTCCCATGGGCCCCCATCAAGGCCCAGGCGCCCCCTGGGTTCCAGGGCTGACCCTGGCTCTGGGGCCCCCATCGGGGCCCAGGCGCCCCCTGGGTCCCAGGGCTGAAGCAGGTGCTGAGTCAGGGACGGGACCCACTGCTGAGTGTCGGCCTGCGCTCAAGTGTCTGCGATAATTACCCTCAGAGCGCCAGGCTATTTCTGTCTCCAGCAGGAGGATGGATGCGGGCAGAGTCCAGAAATAGCAGAAGCAGTTAGTGGCGAGCTTCTCAGGGCATGGTCTCTCCGTGAGGACCGGGGCCTGGCCAGGCCAACCTCAGCCCCGTCTCTGGGTCGGGGAGGCAGGGCGTCATCCCCCAGGCCCTCGCCTGGCTTTGCAGGGCCACCAGCTTCGGGGGGCCTCCTCCCCGAGTCCTCTGGGACCCAGCAGCCCCCGCTGGGCTGAGGGGCTCTCGCAGGGCAGGGGTCTTGGGGGCTGGAGGGCACGTAGCGCCCTCACCGGCAGCCCCGCGACTCCACCAGGACAGCCAGGTCCAAGGCCTGGAGAGCAGGTCCGCAGACGGGGTCAAGCCTGGCAGTTCACCCCTGAGCTCCACGAGCTGGGCTGAGTCACAGCCCGTCCAAGAGTCCGTTTTCTCTGCTATGCGATCAGTGGCCTGAATGTCAGCATGAGCGGGGACAGGCTGGGCGGCCCTGTGGGAAAGGCCCAGACTGGCACGGAGGCCCGCAGGCTCGGAGCGGGTCCCCTGGCTGTGGCATCTGCAGGGGCCTCGGACAGCAGGGGAGCCACCCTGGAGACACGTCCACTCATGAGGCTGTGCTCACAAGGGCCAGCCAGGTCTCCACCTGCAGAGACCTCCTCTGGCCCCTGCTCTCATCCTGAACCTGGGGCCTGTTTGCTGTTCCTGTAGGTTCGGGGTTAGCAGGCCTGAGGCAGAAGTCTGCCACCAGCCCGCAGGCAGCGGTTTGGGCCAGGCAGAGGCAGGGAAGGAGACCACCAGAGCCTTGCCCCCTCTGCCCCCTCCCTGCCTCGAAGGGCTGCTACAGAGAGCTGGGATCAGTGCTGTGCAGCGTGAGCCCACAGGAGCCCGAGGGTACCAAGCGATGGCGGCGGGGGAGAACCAGGGGTGCTTCCTGGAGGCAGCGTGAGCCCACAGGAGCCCGAGGGGACCAAGTGATGCGGGGAAACCAGGGGGCTTCCTGGAGGCAGCGTGAGCCCACAGGAGCCAGAAGGGACCCAGCAATGTGGCGGGGTGGGATGTGAACCAGGGGGCTTCCTGGGGCAGGTGCTGCCAGCCAGCCTGCCCAGGGCCCCGGCTCCCACCAGGCTGGCTCCAATGCCCCGTGCTCCAAACCCAATCCCTATCTTGCTTCTGAGCCTGGAGGGTAAGCGTGTGCCAGCCTGCTCTGCCCCTGGGTCCCCCCTCAGGCCCAGCGTTACCACCCTTCTTTCCACCCAGGGCAGAATTGAGGGGCAGCAGTCAGGGTGCGGGCAGCTCTGCCAGGCACAGCTGTGGGCTCAGGCCGACCTGGTCTGTGCAAGCTCTGGTCTCCATACAGAGGCAGGTCCGTGGCTGTCACGGCCCCAGTCCGTCTGATCTGGGGCCCCCGGGGCGCCTGGTGCCTCTTCCTAGACCGTGCTGTGCTTTCCTCTCTGGTTTGGGGGAGGGGTGGGGTGAGGCAGGGTGGAGATTAAAGGGGGTGCCGGGGGCTGGCTGGCGGCTCGGAGCTGCAGAGGTCTGTGTGGGGACCACAGGGTTCCAGCGTGGGCTCCTCCCCACCCAGGCCCAGGGTGGGGGCGGCGCTTGGGCTCCCTCTGAAGGGAGAGCCCGCCCCCTTGTCTGACTCTGAGCCCCTGGTCCCCACGCCTCTGGGCACCAGGCTCCCGGGACGGAAAGGGAGTGGGCAGCCAGGCTGGGCCTGCCTCCTTCGGCCGCGAGGCTGGTTTGGGGCCAGAAGCCAGGGGAGGCGCCGTATGCTGGGCTAGCTTCTCCTTCCCACGAGCAGCTGCACAGGCTGGCTTCTCAGAGGCCCAAGCTCTACCCCTCAGTCATAGGGCAGGCAACTGAGACCTGGACGCGGAGCCTCGGGGCCGACACCTGCCCATCCCTCCTCAAGGACCAGACCGGGCAGGGGCTGCTGAGACCACCCACGGGTGCCGGCAGCTCCAGGTAGACGGGCCCCCAGAGCAGCAAGCCCGGGCAGGGGGCAGGTGCCCGAGACAGTCCCCCCCTCCCCGGCCCTCAGTGGGGAGCAGGCTTTCCTCGGATCTCCCAGGAGACATTGGAGCCAGCTGTTGGAGATTCAGGGAGACAGATTCTGAGGCTTTGTGTTGAGTCAGTCGCTCAGCCATGTCCGACTGCGACTCCATGGACTGCAGCCGCCAGGCTCCTCTGCCCATAGGATTCTCTAGGCAAAGATACTGGGGTGGGCAGCCATTCCCATCTTCCCCACCCAGAGACCAAACCCAGGTCTCCTGCGTTACAGGCAGACTGTTTACCGTCTGAGCTGGCAGGAAGCGGCTCTCACGGAGGCCTTGAGAGGAGGCCTGTTCCCAGAGTCTGCTTCCAAAGGAAGGCGCGAGGCTCCTGCCGCTCGGGAGTGCCCAGGCCCGAGGACCACAAACAGAAGATGCAGGCTGTGCTCACCCCTCCTCACACCCCACACACGCACACGAGTGTGTTACAGCCTGACGTGCACGCCTCACCCCTCCTCACACCCCACACACACACACGAGTGTGTTACAGCCTGACGTGCATGCCTCACCCCTCCTCACAACCCCGCCCACACACGTATGTGTTACAGCCCTGACGTGCACGCCTCACCCTTCCTCACACCTCCACACACGCACACGAGTGTGTTACAGCCCTGACGTGCACGCCTCACCCCTCCTCAAACGCCACACACACACACACGAGTGTGTTACAGCCTGACGTGCACACCTCACCCTTCCTCACACCCTCACACATGCACACGAGTGTGTTACAGTCCTGACGTGCATGTCACACCCCTCCTCACACCCTCACACACGCACACAAGTGTGTTACAGTGCTGACGTGCACACCTCTTTCCTACGAGGAGGGGAGTGGTCTCGACCCTTGAAATTCGACCACATCCACACCACAAGCTTGGATTTAGGACCACAGGTATTTCCGAAGACAGAGAAGCTGAAGGAAGAAGCCTTCACTTGTGGGAGATGGAAAGTGCCCGACACAGGACTAGACGCCCGCAGAGTGGAGCAAGGCTGCATGTTCTCAGCGGATCCCACGGCGGGGTCCAGCAGACACTTGAGAGTGGGCGGGGGCCCTGACTGCGGGGGGCCCAGAGGAGGAGACCCGCAAGACCACAGAGGCGGGGGCTGGGCTTCCAGGCCTGCGGGTCCAGACTCACAGCCAGGCCCCGGAGGCGGGGAGGCCGAGGCCCGCTGGGGTCCCTCTCTGGTCCTTCACGTGCTCATTCACTGGTTCATTTACAGGTGGGCGCTCGGGCCCAGGCACAGGTCGGGGGATCTGCACAAACCCACCTGGCCGCCTGTGCAGCAGGGCCCCAGGCCGGGTTTTCCCTGGGACACAGCCCTGCCTCCTGACTGCCCGCCCCAAGCTGGTGGGGGCTGGCCCTGCCCTGGGTGCTGAAGCTCCCTCCCCGAGATGAGGACATGGAGACCATGAGCAGAGCCCCGGGCCGCTCCGACAGCAGAGGAGCCCCAGGTTTCTCCCCCACAGCAGGGCTTCCCCGGGGCGCCCAGGACCCCTGCCGAGACCCCTTTGTTGGCCCTGCCGCAGCCTCTGGGGTCTCCCTACAGGGAGGAGGTGCCCTGGGCAGTGGCGGGGCGTGGACAGCAGGTGTCCAACTCCCCCCTTCATTTAATGCTCTGAATAAAACATTATTCACAGATTAACTGAGCAGTTTCAAGCGAACAACCATTTTCCTGTGCTTTACTTTTTCATGGGTACTTTCCTGAAGAGCAAGTGCATTAATAATTGAGGGGAAGGAGCCCTTGCAAATCTCGCCATGTTTCCGTAAGGTCCTATGCACTCCCGCCCTTTTTGTCTAAAGCAATTTCAGTTTTCCCCAAAGTTACTTCCTTTGAGATGAGTCCTGGTGGGGCTGGCTGGGGGGACGGGGACCTCCTTGTCCAGGAAAAAGCCTGGGAGCTGGTCTTGGGGTTCAAGAGCAGCTGGAAGGGTGTGGGTCAGCACCAGGGGTGGGGAGGGGGCCGGGGAAGTCACAGCCAGTCCCAGACCCCGGGGCCGGCAGAGCCGTGGGATGGGGCGGGGCCCGGGGACTAGCAGAGGATGGAGCCCCATCGGAGGGGTGCGGAGGGCAGGGGCGCTGTTCCCTGAAGGCCCCTCCCTGGCTCCAGGGTGGGCTGCAGAGGGTCTGTGGGGAGCCCAGCACCAGCCGTGTTCTTGACCCTATGAGCTGGGGCAGCAGCCCTAGCGCTGCAGCCAGGGGGAGTCCAGCCTCAGCCAGCAGGGCCCTGGGGTGCGGAGCTCCTCGGGGCCCCGGGCCTGGAGACTCACTCCCGGATGGAGTCCGGGGCTCTGAGCACAGGCCAAGCAGTGATGTGGGCCCATCCCCCGGAATCTGCCCTGCAGGCCGGGCCCTGCGGGGGATCTGAAGTCAGGGCCCCCCAGGCCGCCTTCCCCAGGGCCCTCAGCAGCAGAGGTGGGGGCCCCACACGGCTGGGAGTGTGGCCTGTGGCCTCATGCCGGCCCTGGACACTGGCCCGAGGAGCTGTGAATGCAGCTCAGGTGATCAAGCCACCCCCAACCAAAGGCAGAGGGCGGTCACGGCCACCTTCTGGGGGGCCCTGCTGGGCAGGCCTCTCAGCCTCTGTCTTGGCCTTTTCCTCCTTGGCTGAGCCCATATGTCCAGCAGATGGAGCTCCTGGAGGCCGGTCCTGGGCCCGGGGTGAGGCTCTGCCCACACTGAGAGGGTGGCCAGCCGCGAATGGTGCTCACGGACACGGGCTCCGAGCCGGAGCGGGCACCCCCACCACCTCGTCCTGTCCACCCCTCCGGGCACCCCTGCACTGCCCCGGCCACGGGTCGGAGCCTGATGCCCCCTCAGCCTCTGCCCGCCCAGGCCATCTGCTGGGTGGCCTCACACACTCTTCCTTTCTCTTCCTAAAGTATCCACAAATAGCCAGGGATGACTTTCATGGGTTAAATGACTGGAATCCCGATTTCCTTGTGGTGCAGTTGAGCCATTCCCCACGTTTCCTGTGCAAAGTAGCACGAGCCACAGAAACCCAGGCCAGGGCTGCAGCTGCTGAACTTGGAGGCGCTTCCAGCGTCACCACGCCTGTGCCTGAGTGACCCCCAGAGCCTATGGCCGGCCCCGGAAGGGAAGTGAGTCAATCCTGCTGTGGGGATGTGTGTGGGCAGGAAGGAGGCCAGCTGGACGGCTCCTGACCTTTCAGGGGGCTCTCGACATCAGGCGGCTGGTGGCCCGTCTCCCCCAGCTCTCCGCGTGTCCTGATGGGCCAGCTCATTACTGTTGACAGGACTACAACGTGCATGGTCAGCAGAGACTGGGGAGCCCACAAACAGCCGTGTGAACCTGAAGAGGACACAGGGTCTTCAGGGAAGGCGTGGCTCGTGGGCTTCTCTAGGTCTGAGTGAGAGGCGTGTTTACCCCGAGCCCCAGTATAGGCTCTGGAACGAGGCCTCTCTCTCAGATGTCTGGGAGCTCCCAGAATTTGGAGCCAGAAGATCCAGATTCTACCCCAGGCTCTGATGCCCACCAGCTCTGTGACCTCACAAAACCCACTTGACCCTGGGACTCAGTTTCTTCATCTGTGAAAAGGGAACAACACCCTTCACAGGATTGTCTCAAGGATTGAATGAAATGGTCTGTGTCATTAGCGAAATGATGGCTGGGGGAATCTTCTGTTTCACGAGTGACAGGCTCACGGTTGTGCCGACCAGCCCTCGTCCTGGGCGTCCTGAGTCTCAGGCCGGAGCTCTGAGCACGCAGAAGGGCGGAGGTGGGGCTGTCGCCAGCATCGCCCCAGCCCGGGTCAGACGCTGTCCACCTGCCGTTCCCATGCCTTCTGCCCTGTCTTTGCCAGAATCCCTCCCCTTGGCTCTAGTTCCTAATCCTGGGAGCTGCCAGAGCCCCTGTACCCCATGTCCCCAGTACAGGGGTGGGCATGGTTACAGGGCAGGCATGGGGCAGGTGGACCCTCCTCACGAAGTGGCACAAGCCAGCCATGTCCTGGCTGCTGCTGGGCCCCAATGGGGTCAGAGCGTCAGTGTGACCAAGTGGGAGCCAGGCAGCCGGAGGCAGAGGAGGCGGGACCCAGTCACCTGCTCACACCAGGCACCAGCCACACTCACCAGCAGGAGGCGGGGTGGGGGCTGGCTGAGTCTCCAAGTAAAGCGCATGGCCCTCCAGAGACACGGGGTGGCCAGCCTGCAGCTGGAGACGGCCCTGCTGTCTGCATCCTAGGGGGGAGGCCGTCAGTGCGGGACTGATTCCTCAGAGCCCGACTGTCTGCTGATAGCGTGGTGAAGCGAGAGATAAATCGTCACCCTTTGCAATCAAAGATGCTGTCGCCCTGCGGTCACCCTCTGCTGGAGGAAGAGGACCGGGGTAGAGTCACCTGCCGTGTGAGCAGGGTCCAGTCCAGCTGGCTGAATCCAGGGACCCAGCTGCATGTCCACCAGCGCTTTACTAGGTGGGGTCGGGGTCAGTGTGGAAGGGGTCTGTGCTCTCAGGCTGTGTGGCCTCGGGCAAGTTGCTGAACCACTCTGAGCATCAAGCTCTTCACCAGCAAAATGAACATAAGAGTAACACCTACCTCATAAGACTGTGAGAAGGCAATGGCACCCCACTCCAGTACTCTTGCCTGGAAAATCCCATGGATGGAGAAGTCTGGTGGGCTGCAGTCCATGGGATTGCTAAGAGTCGGACATGACTGAGCGACTTCCCTTTCACTTTTCACTTTCATGCATTGGAGAAGGAAATGGCAACCCACTCCAGTGTTCTTGCCTGGAGAATCCCAGGGACCGGGGAGCCTGGTGGGCTGCCGTCTCTGGGGTTGCACAGAGTCGGACACGACTGAAGCGACTTAGCAGCAGCAGCAGCAGCATAAGACTGTTGGCTCAAGAAATAATGTTCATGTCTGAATGCAAGTGCCACAACTGAGCACCGGGCCCCACCAGCCGCGATGACCAAGGCCCTAGCAAGCTCTTCAAGAGATCACACTCACCTTATAAAAACATTTTAGTAAGCAAAATGTTTGAGGATCTTTTTTGGATTTATGTTATTTACTCCAAAACTGAATCCAGGCACTTAACTAAATACAATTACCAGAAATCCACATTAATGCCAGATTTATAATTTAAAGAATTATTTAAAAGAACATAAACATTTAAGAACATTTAGATATAAACCATACCAACTTTCAATTTCTGCCCTTTGGGGTGTTCTTCAGTCAGTCGCGTTCCACTCTCTGCGACCACATGGACTGCAGCACACCAGGCCATCCTGTCCATCACCAACTCCCGGAGCTTGCTCAAACTCATGTCCATTGAGTCAGTGATGCCATCCGACCATCTTGTCCTCTGCGTCCCTCTTCTCCTCCTTCCCTTTGGGGTGAGCTAAGCAATTTCCTACTTGCAGGAGCTGGCCCTCCTTCCCAGCCCATCTGGGGTCTCACATCTCCCCTGGTGTGCTGGCTGCAGGCAGGGCTCTGACCAGCAGCGCCTTCGCTTCCTCAGAATGCGTCTCATTTGCTCTGGTCAGATGCTGTGATGGTTCCCAGTCCCCTCCTCTGGTCAGATAGTGGTGGTTCCGGTCCATTTCTCTGGTTAGTCAGATGCTGAGGTGCCTGCCACTCCCTTCTTTCATTACTCCGGACTTGCTTGCTCCTGGGTTCCCCTCTCGGGTGAGGGCAGTCTTCTCTCAGCCCCGTCCTGTCAGCCCCTGGAATCTGAAACGGGGCCAGACTCTGTCGTTGAAAACACTCGCTCTGATGCTCTGCCATCAGCTCCCTTCAGCTCTCAGGGAGTCCACGTGGGCGCCTCCACTCAGGACTCTCTGTGCTCCAGACACGCAGGCGGAGGGAAGAAGGCTCAGACCGTGACAGGAGCGGGTGCAGAGCCCGGTCCACAGCGGGCAGCGGTGGCCCGGTGGGTGGGGTGGGATGGGACCCCTGCTGCTGGGCCTGCCCAGATGTGGCTCTGGCTGCTCCCCAGGCAGGCGCGGGCCCCAGAGACGTGGGCAGGCAGGCCCGCCGGACCTCAGGGATGCGGGAGCCCCTCCCAGGAGCACGGCGCCCCCCACCCGCACCCCTGGGCCAGTGCCTGAGCCCGCCTGGATGGGACGGGAGACAGCGGGACACCCCCACGGCTGTGCCCCTACGTCCACTCCTGGTCTGGGCAGATGCGTCCAGAGCCCAGCTTCTTGTACCTGTAGGTCAGAGTTTATGAACCTGCTTAATTTAGCTTTTAATTCCATACAGGTTCAAATGACTAGCAATTGATTTTCATAATGGATGTTTCCTTCTCATTCAGAGAGAAGGAAACAGCTCAGGTCCTTGGGGCAGGTGGAGGGAAGGAAGGGGCACCTTATCAGCCAGAGAGCACACGAGTCACCACATCAGGGATTTGGGAGTCACGTGGCCAGGCCACCAGTCCTGCAGCCTGTACTATTTTCGGTCCACTTTAGATCAACCTTCCTTCTCCCTTGGGGACCATCAGGGACCCCTCCCCAGTAAAATGCACCCATGGGAGTCAATTCTTGACACTTGGGAAGGTCTCACGGAGGACAACTTAAATCCGCCTCGCTCTGAAAGGTTATTCTTCTCGCACTTCATCCCTATGGAGCAGGCCCCAGCTGTTATTTGATGCTGAAGACTAGAAAGTGTGGGCTTAACTCCTATGTGAAGCCCCAGCAGTAAATTTCAAAAGGAAACAATTCCAGTAGCCATCAGTGCTGTGAGGGGCCTTTGTCTTAACTGAAGAATATCTTTCTCAGAGCCCATCTGCCACCCCACCGCCTCCCTCAGTTTCTAGGTGGGAGGGGAATAAGGAGAGCTTTGTGCAGAAAGGAAACTTGGGCATGGAGACAACCTCGCGTGTTCTGCTACGGGAGATATTAACAAAACTGCACTCAGCGCAAAGCCCTCCTCTTAGACCAGCTTAAGGCTGCAAGAAGGAGCCTCCCAGGTATGAGTGGAAGCAGGCGTGTTTACAGGGGGTGACACATGACAAAAGTCAAATCTAAACTAGGGAGCGGAATCAGTAGTTAAGCTTTAAGTGAAGATGCTGCTGCCTGGGAGCTTAGGTGACAAAGACTTCTTGGAACGGGGGCTCCGAGGAGGTGCCCACAGAGGGGAGGACGGAGGGGCCTGACTGCCCAGAGGAGGACGGAATGGACAGTGCAGGCAGGGGTCCCAGGAGCCGCGGACCCCAGCATGGCAAGAGCACCCTTGTCAGCCTTCATCTTGGGGCCTCGGAGTTTCCACCAGGGAGAAGTGACCCAACAAATGGGAGGTGGTCCTGGGAGGGGAAGGGCAGGTGCAATCCTTTGCCCACAGCTCCGGGGGCTCAGGCTTCCGGACCTTGGACCCCTGATTAGGGTCAGGGTACCGCCTCCTGAGAAGTGGGCAGGACCCTCTGGGGAGGGCCTCATCCCTTCCCCTTCCCCCTCCCCTCCCCCTCCCCCTTCCTCGTCCCCCTCCCCCTCCTCTCCCTCCCCTCTCCCCTCTTCCCCTTCCCCTCCCCCCACTCCCTTCCCCTCCCCTCATTCCCTTCCCTTTCCCCTCCCCTCCTCCCTTCTCCCCTCCCCTCCCCTCCCCTCCTCCTCCTGCCTCCTCCTTGCCCTCCACCCTTCTCTTTCCCCTACTCCTTCCTCTCCTCCCCTCCCTCCCCACTTCTCCTGCCTCCCCCTCCCCTCTACCCTTCCCTCTCCCCATCCCCTCTCTCCCCTTCCCCCAGTCCCTTCCCCCTCCCCTACTCCTCCTGCCTCCTCCCTCCCCTTCCCTCCCCTCCCCTCCCCCTCTCCTCCCCACCCCCCCTCCCCTCCCCCATCCCCTCCTCCTCCTGCCTCCTCCCTCCCCTCCCCCTCTCCTCCCACCCCCTCCCCTCCCCCATCCCCTCTCCTTCCTACCTCCTCCCTCCCACTCCCCCTCCCCTCCCCCTCCCTTCCTCCTCCTGCCTCCCCTTCCACTCCCCCTCCCCCACTCCCCTCCCACTCCTCCCAACTCCACCCTCCTCATCCCCTCTCCCTCCTGCCTCCCTCTCCCCTTCCCCATCCCCTCCCCCTGCACTCAGCTCTCTCCTCCAGACCGGATTCCAGGCCCAGGCTGGGAGCAGAGCCAGCGAGCACGTGGGTGGCATGGGCTGTCTTCCGGCATCTGCCTCCTCCCCGCCCTCCCCCCAGCCCTACTCCTCTTCGGTGTTCTTTCTCTCTCTCCTCTCGTGGTCCTTCCTCAGTGCTCCCTCCCCCACCTCACAAAGCTTGCAGACCCCCTTCTGTGGCGCCACCCCTCTGGCTGAAACTCCACGGAGGTGGCACCAAACTGTCCTCATGTGACCCAAGCCACTTCAGTCTGCACCCCTCTGGGGGAGCGCTCACAGCCCCTCTCCCTCTCCAACCTCTGAACCCTCCTGCACTAGGAGCAGCAGAGGTCACAGTGCCAGCCCCAACCTCCCTCCCGGCTGTGACCTCCTCCTCGGGATGTCAGAGTTCCACGGGCCCCCTCCCCACCTCCAGCACAACCCCTGCCCATGTGGACCGGGTTCCCTGGAATGACGCCTTGCCTGGTTTTCAGGAGCTTCCTCTGCTGGACAGTTCCTGCCCCTCCTGCCCATTTGTCACCAGGCACGTCCCTTAAGAACTTCCCCAGTGGCTCAGCAGGGCCTGCAATGCTGGAGCCACACGAGGTGCAGGCTCGATCCCTAGGTCAGAAGATCCCCTGGAGGAGGGCATGTCTCCTCACTCCAGTGTTCTGACCTGGAGATCCCATGGACAGAGAAGCCTGGCGGGCTACAGCCCACGGGGTTGCACAGAGTCAAACACAACTGAGCACGCACACACACACACAGTCCCTTAGATGTGCAGGGTCCTTGCACTTCTCCCTCAGAGGGCAGGTCCACAGTAGCCTCAAAGGCACGTCTCCTGGGTCTCTGGGATCCCAGAGGCCAATTTACCTGACTTCCCCCGCAGCCTCTCAGCTCCATCACTTACCACCTCTGGCCTCCCCACCAGGGAAGAACAAAGACCAAAAACGATGAATCCTGGAGATCTCTCCTCCCTGAAGGCTTCCAGGACTCAGGATGTCAGGAGTGGGGAAACCCTGAGAAACCAGCCAGAGCACAACCCACAGTTCACAGCAGGGAAGCTGAGGCCCAGACTGGCCTGAGAACCCGGAGACCACCCAGCAGTGGGTCAGAGCTGAGGACATGGCCCCCCGAGACCACTCAGAGGTGGGTCAGAGCCAAGGACGTGGCCTCCGAGACCACCATGCTGTGGGTCAGTGCCGAGGACGTGGCCCCTGAGACCACTCAGAGGTGGGTCAGAGCCCAGTGGATGCGGCCCCCGAGACCACTCAGAGGTGGGTCAGAGCTGAGGACGTGGCCCCCGAGACCACCCAGAGGTGGGTCAGAGTCCGGTGGACGTGGCCCCTAAGACCACCATGCTGTGGGTCAGAACCAAGCACGTGGCCCCTGAGACCACTCAGAGGTGGGTCAGAGCTTAAGAGGCGGTGGGACGTGGCTCCAGGACCCTCTCTGCACTCCCCTGTCCCTGGCTGCCCGCCCCCTCCTCACCTCCCAGCCAGGCCACCTGAGAAGCACAGTGTCTTCAGCCTCAGCAAGCAGAGCTGGGTTCTGCTGCGGGCACACTCAGGCTGGCTGTGACTCCAGCCACGGGCAGCTGTCCTGCTGGACGGCCCGCCCCAGCTCCACCCGATCCCGGCACTGCCTGCTTGCCTGGGACGCTGTTGTGTAAAAGTTCTGGGCCCCGCCCCTCCTCCAGTGAACCAACGCAGAGACTGGCCGTCACCCCTGACCCTGAGGCTGAGGCTCTTAACGCAGAAAGCACCTCAGCTCTGTGTACTCAGACCTGCCCTGGACAGTGGGGACCGCTCTCCAGCCTCACCCCCAGCCCCTTCCACCAGGGAGGCCAGCCCCTCCGGAGGGAGGCCCACGTGTGGCCTGGGGGCCGGCCTGCTGCTGCGGCCCGCTCTTTCTCTGGGCGCCTTTCTCCGTCAGCGCCATGCTGACCGCTCAGGGCCCTGGGGCTGCCACAGGAGGAACCTCCCAGAGGGTGGGGGGGACATGCACCTTGACCTCTCTCCACCGCCCCACCTCCACGTGTCTCCGGGCCAAAGGGTAGCGAGGAGGGTGGTCCCGTCACCCTCTTCTCCAACCCTGCAGACTTCACGCCAAGTCTAGAGCCACAGTCAGGGACCCGGCTGGCTGGGGACAGACACACGCCCGGCCGCATGCAGTGCAGGGCGCAGAGGGCAGATCCATGGTCAGCGGCTGGGCCAGGCCCGCAGGGCCCTGGGCGCTGACCAGAGAGGGTGAGCGGCCCTGGTCCAAGGTGTCCCTCCTGGGAGGCTCGGAGTCGGCTCGTGACCCAGAGGCCCCTCTGAGAACACAGCCTCTGTCTCTGGGCAGTGGGGTGGTCATGAAGGCCTCTGTGCAGAGACAGCCTGGTTCAGAGCTAGTTTTAGCCAAGTTACTTCAGCAGCGGAGGTCTGAGACACCAGGATGCTCCAGGAGAGGCTGCCAGGGGATGCTAGAGTCCTGGCTTGCAGCCCATGTCCCAGCCTCGGGCCCTGAAGCCAGGGTACTGTGGGGAGCCCTGGGCCAGACGTGGGGAAGGCCAGTGCCCACCGCCCGGGATTTCCCGGGGAGCAGAGCCCGCGGGGGGCTCCCCCATGGCCCACATGACTCCTGGGTCCTCCTGTCCCATGTCCAGGACCACAGCCTTCCATGCCCTCGGTGGGGAGACCCAGCTGACCCCAGCCCGCAACTCTGGTTCCCTGCTGCCCATCTGGCGTCCAGAGCTCAGCCCCTGCTGCCTGCCCTGTAAGACCCCTGGGACTTCTTGGGCACTTCATTCCAGCTTCCGTGAGGAGACTTCCCGGTCCCTGCAGGACGGGCATGGCCCCTCCTGACTTCCTGGCTCACCAGGCCGCTTCAGTGTCAGTGCGGGGAGGACAGCATCTGGGTGAGGGAAGGATATGGGGAGGAGGAGATGGAGAGGGTGAAAGGGAAGAGGCCAGGCTGTCCTCTGTGACCTGTAACCTTGTCCTGTGACCTTTGACCTTGTGACTTGTCACCAGCCGGCCTGCAGGCGTTGCTCTTTCAGATCTGACCTTGAAAGCTCCCCTTAGACACAAGTCAGTTTCCCAGAGGAGAAAACAGTAATGGCAACATCCTGTGTCTCCGAGACCCTCCCACCAGACTTCGCTTAGTTCTCGAGCAGCCCCTCGAGGCGGGAGAACTTGCTGTCTCCTTCGCAGGAGAGCGCCTGCCTCCAGTGACGGAGGAGGGGGGCGATGCCTGTGCCGCAGGGCCATGGGGGGCGGTAGCTGGCCTCAGAAGGGGCGTCTGCACAGTCCTCAGACCCTCACGGGCTTCACCCGGCTGTGGCTAGGGCCTGGCAAGAGCCAGCGGCTGACTGTAGCGAGCCCTGCGGTCAGACGTGGGCTTGAGGCACAGACCCCCACCTGGGGACAGGCCGCAGCTGGGGGCCTAGGCGGGGTGGCGGGCACAAAGCCGGGATGGGTGGGGATGAAGACAAGGCCCCTCTCCCAGCGCTGTCTCCACGGTCCTGCAGCAGAGCCGGCCGGTGCCTGCTGACGGGGGCGGTGGTGGGGGTGGGTGTGCTGCCTCCAACACAGAAGCTAGATGGGCATTTCCCAGAGCTGAGACCCCAGGAGCAGGGCCACCCCCAACACTGAGACTGCCAATGGGGCTGTGCAGCAGCCCTGGCAGAAGAGACACCACAACCCAGCCTTCATCAGCCCTGTGGTGACGAGTCCTGGCAATGGTGCAGTCTGGGCCTCGCTGAGGTACGATAAGGGGTTATCACCAAGCTTACCACTAATTTACAAGCTTTCCTCAAGCGGTAAAGCATCTGTCTACAATGCAGGAGACCCAGGTTCAATCCCTGGGTCAGGAAGATCCCCTGGAGAAGGAAACGGCAACCCACTCCAGTACTCTTGCCTGGAAAATCCCATGGACGGAGGAGCCTGGTAGGCTACAGTCCATGGGGTGGTGAAGAGTCGGACACGACTGATTGACTCCACACACACACACACACACACACACACACACACAATGCTAATTTATGAGCTAAGGCAATAGGTCAAGCTTCAGGGGCCAGTAAGTAAGACACACAAATATTCCGACTTAAAAGTTCTGTCCAGACGTGAAGGACGTTGCTGAAGTGATTTTCTCACCGAAAATCAAAGCAAAGACTCCAGATGCTGGTCGGGGTGGAGGAAACCAAGTCTGCAGAGTTCGGCCTCCACCTGCCTGAGGCCTGGAAGCCCAGCTCCTGGCCCCAGTGCCCAGACGCAGCGTTGGAGCCCTGCACCCAGCGGGACCACCTCTCCAGGGCCGGGTCCACGAGGTCAGGACCCTCCTAGGCTGCAGCCAGAGACGCAGGGCCCGGCCCGGGAGGCTCCTGGAGGCCGGGGAGCGACTTCCTCCATCCCTGCCCAGCGGCGTGGCCATGCCGGCGGAGCAGCCATCGGCTCCTCCTCCCCTCTCCTGGATGGCGACGGGATTGTTTTCCCTGTGGTTTCGTCTCCTTGTCTAAGCGGTGGAGTCTGAGGCGGCTGGAGAGACGAGCAGGCTTTCTGTCCGTGGTTCTCCAGGCCCTCGGGAAGGGCCGGGCGGTGCTGGTCACAGCCCTGAGGGCTGGGCGGCGGTGACTGGGCGGGACCTGTAGGGTGACGCGGCAGACACGGCGCTGGCATCATGGGCATCCACGTGCTCAGCATCAGGGCCCTGCCCAGCTCGGGTGACGGCCTGCAGAGGACTCCACGGCCAGCCCTGGGCAGCGGTCACGGCCCCGGAGGCCAGCAAGTTTCGTGTGACGCTTGTATGGAGACGCGGGTCCTCTTCCCCTCGGCCCTGGGGTGGAGGGCAGTGTAAGCCCGTGTGCCCTCCCCAGCGTGAATCGCAGAGTGAGTGTGAGCAAGTGTGAGTGAGGCCCGCCCCATGCAGGCCCGGGCTCTCCATCCCGGGGGGCATGGCTGCAAGTCATCTGAGCTGTGGGTTACGCCAGGGACTCCCAACTGCTGCAGGCACATCGCTTGTTCTCTCAGCATTCTCAGCATCTGTAAGGTGGGGACAAAAAGGATGTACAAGCAGGAGTTTTTCTGAGACTTTAACCAGGACCAGCTGTTTAAAAGGTGCAGCCCGATGCTTGTCAGACGCCAGTTGCTGAGGTAATAGAAACGGGCCCTGCGTCTCCGAGACGCCCTGCATCGTTATCATCCTGTGGCGTTGGTGACCGGCCAGAGCCACATCCCAGCACAGCTGCTGGGCCCGCCACAGCATCTCACTGTCTCTTTTGTTCTTAGCTCTTGGTGTCGGCCAGAGGGACTCAAGGCCACAGCAGAGGACGGGTCAAGAGCCAGGCAGGTTTGCTGCTGCAGTAAGGGAGCTAGGGGCAGGCGAGCCCCTCCTGCTGAGGGTACAGAGCGGGTGAGGGGCCCCGAGGCTGCAGCCCCAGCCCAGCTCCAGTCCGGGCAGCTCAGGCGCAGCCCCAGGGTGAGCCAAACTCTCTTCTGATAAAGTTTCATTCGGGCAACAGGCTGGATTTGACTGGGGGGCAGGGGGTGGGGGGTGCGGTTTGCTGGCCGCCGGCCTTGGGGGTGAGGAACCGTGGGGAGAGATGCACGACAGACTTCAGGTTCTTGCATCTTAAAATCCTCATCTTGAAAAGACATTCTTTTCAGAACAAATGTCCTACCAGCCTCCACTCACCGCAGGCCTTCACTTCCTGCCCCAGGCTGCTCACTCTGCATAGCACTGGAGGCCCATATCACGGTCAAACGGGGGTTCCTGGGAGACGGAGCTTAGGGCTGCAGGCCACCTAATATGGGGGGTGGGTGGGAGGGGGCAGGGGAAGGGGGCACCCCCGGGGTCACAGGGCAGGACAGGTGGGCTGGGGGTCAGTCCTGAGCCCTCTAGGAGCTGGCGTCTCCAGCAGGCTTTTAACCTTGGCAATGAAAAACGGGACTGGATGAGCCCCGAAAACTGGCTCAACTCATCAGGTTTATTCCTAATAGAAAACTCACGCTGGTGAGCGAGCCGGCTGCAGAGAGGGCCCCTGGTTCCAGATGTGAGAGAAAAGGCAGAGCTGTGTCCTGACGTTGACGGGTGTTTTCTCCTTCACTACTTCACAGCAGACGTGAGTTTTAATCATCTTCTCTTTTGTGAGGAAGATGTAGCTCTCCAGCCCCATGAATCTCATTCTTCTCTGGAGGAGGAAGTTGTTGTTCAGTGGCTCAGTCGTGTCCGACTCTGTGACCCCATGGACCACAGCACGCCAGGCCTCCCTGTCCATCACCAACCCCCAGAGCTTGCTCAAACTCACGTCCATTGAGTCGGTGATGCCATCCAACCATCTCATCCTCTGTTGTCCCCTTCTTCTCCTGCTCTCAATCTTTCCCAGCATCAGGGTCTTTTCCAATGAGTCAGCTCTTCGCATCAGGTGGCCAAAGTATTGGAATTTCAGCTTCAGCATCAGTCCTTCCAATGAATATTCAGAACTGATCTCCTTTAGGGTGGACTGCTTGGATCTCCTTGCAGTCCAAGGGACTCTCAAGAGCCTTCTCCAACACCACAGTTCAGAAGCGTCAATTCCTCGGCGCTCAGCCAGGGAACAGCACCCTTGTAAGACTTTGTCGTCAGTAAGAACTGCATTGCAGAAGCGAGCAGGGCATGCTCACCAGGCGCACACGCGCGCACACACACAAACACACACACACACACACACACACACGATGGCTACAGGCTCGGCTCCTTTAAGAGGTCGAGCCAGCACTCCTTGGAGAGCTCCTTGTGGTCGGCAGTTTGGAGAGGGCAACCTTGTGAGACGCAGCAGGTGAGCAGAGAATAAACATCATATCTGATGACACAGTCTGAGCAAACTTGTGCAAGGCCACTTTTCAGAAGATGTATTTGTCCAGTAGCAGATTTAAGATCGATAGGAATGTTGCGGTGTTTATTGAAGGAGTAAAGCATTAATGATTTTGTGTTGGTTGAGGCGTAGGTTCTTTTTCTAACCTACTGACATTAAGAACACCCTCGTAAGGGGAGGAGCTGACCTCCTCGTCAGAGGCCTCCCATCTCCAGAGAAGGAAAAGCAGAGAAGCGATCTCCAAATTCTGCTCATGCATTTCCACGGGGTTTGTTTTGGTCGGGAAAGCGGGCCCTCCTGGGGGGCAGGGACGATGATGGGACCCTGCGGGAAACAGCAGTACGGGCTGGGCACTCCCGCCCCCGGGGTACACTCGCCCAGGACGGTGCCGCAGCCCCCCCGGGCCTTCCACTGGGTGTCACCACCCCGGCTCCTTGGCACACAGACCCAGACACCCAAGGCTCCAGCCTCCAGACCCGCGTGCGGCCTGGCCTAGCCAGATGCCCAGAGGACCGTGCAGGCAGGCTTCCTGACCTAAGGGAGTCAACCCGCACTGGGGCGGAGGATCAGGCGTGTGAGATCTTCCAAAGCAGAAGCTGGGGTGGGTCAGTTCTGTGTGACCGCAGACCCGCCTCGGAGTCCCAGGCCTCCGGTCCTGATAGATTCCTCTGAAAGTGTTCCGTCAGCTGAGCTTGTGACGGTGCAGATGGGACCCTGCAGAAAACCTGAACGCCCTGGCCCTGAACTGGGAGAGGAGGGGTCCAATGGGAAGTTCTGAGAACATTTAACCAACGTACCAAATTGACAGCTTTCTTATTGCAAATGTGACAGAGCAATATGATCAAAAATCACTGCACCCAAACCTGGCGCTCTGAGACAACCTGGAGGGGCGGGATGGGGTTCAGGCTGGAGGGGACGCATGTCTCCTGTGGCTGACTCACATCGATGCATGTCAAAACCATCATGACATTGTAAAGTAATTATCCTCCAATTACAATATAAATTAATTTCTTTTTAAATTGCCAAAATAAACCTCTCTCTCAAAGCTACTCAGTTGCGTGCAATTCTTTGCAACCCAAGGCAAGAATATGGGAGTGGGCTGCCATTCCCTTCTGCAGGGGATCTTACCAACCCAGGGGTGGAACCTGGGTCTCCAGCATTGCAGGCAGATTCTTTACCATTTGAGCCACCAGCCTAAGCAGCTCTTTGAACAAATAAAAATTACTGCATAAGAATGCATATTGGCAGACTTTTTTTTAAATACACAGTACATAAAATAAAAATACGATACAATCTTTAGTGTTAAAGTCAGTGAAATATGCGTTAGGTGGGTGAACAGGATCTGTGGTTCCTTTAGGGAATTCCCACAGGACACAGTCTCACGAAGGTGTGTTCCCTCCTCTGATTGAGTTTGGGTTGGTTCACCAATGTTTTCTTTGTGATGATTAATCTTTGTGTCAACTGTGGTGTCCATCGGTCAGTCAGATGCTAATACAGACGCTGGGGGCTGTTGGGTAGATGTGATCAACGTTTACCTTCAGTGGACCACAAAGAAGCAAGAGGTTATCATCCATGATGTGGGAGGGGCTGACCCAGCGAGCCGAGGCCTTCACAGAGGGAGGGTTGTGCTCTTCCCTGGGCTCCAGCCTGCCCTGCAGACTTGGGACTCCCAGGCCCTGTAGTCCCGTGAGCTGGTCCCTTAGAAATCTCTCCCTCTTGGTTCTGCTTCCCTGGAGAGCGCAGATGAATGCAATCTTCTAACACGTGGTGGACAGACCTGAGCGGCGTGGCCCCATGAAACAGGGGGCACGTTAGAGGTCAGTGTGGAGGGACTGTTTCTGCACCCGTGGGCTGACTGCACTCAGTGGCTTATGCTGCAAACTCCACACCTCCCCCTGGGCCCCTTGGTTAGGCAGCCCCACAGCAGACCTGTGTCTCCCTGAGTCACCCGGTTTCCATGTGTCTGGCCCGGGCTTCAGGCAGCAGGTACCCCCCCCCGGCTCACGGCCAGGGCTCAGCCACTCCCGGTCTGTGGTGTGTATGACCCGGGAGGCCGAGCCCCTGTCCCGGGCGGCAGGCGGGGCATCCTCAGGCGGCCGGCCACCCCGGGGCACTCAGCATCACCAGCGCCTCCCACCTGGCTGTGGGAGGGCGGGGGGAACGCGCGTGTGAGCAGGACGACCCATCACTGTCAACCAGGCCTCGCTGACAGTTCCTTAGAATCCACACAGTGGGTACCGGACGCGGTGTGTCGAGTGACAACCGCCGGAGATCCGCGGGGCAGCGCCCGTGGGCCTGGACACCTGCCTGCTCACTCGCAGCGCATCCTTCCACCCAGCACTTCAGACGCCTTCCTCATGTCGAGGGCCTGGCCCGGAGGCTGAGGGAGGGGAAAGTGCCCGCTGGAGGCTGAAAGCCTGCCTCTCCCAGGGCTGCCCTGATGGGGACGGAGGTGGGAAGGACTTGACCTTCTGACCCCAGTGGGGGCGGCTGCCGTGATGGGGGCGGGGAGTGGGAGACACCCTTGGAGGACACGGGTCCATGGGTCCCCCTGCTTGTCCCCGGGGCCCTGCAGCCGGCCAGGGAGGCGGCTGGGCTCCGTCTGGACGCCCAGCGCAGATGAGGGCTGAGGCTGCAACCCCGCCGCCCTCCACCCCAGCCGTGCTCAGCACCATGGCTGAGCCCTAGGCAATCTGGGGCTGAGCTGCAGCCCAGGGTCTCTTAGACCTGCTGCCTTCCACTCCACGTCCCTGTGTCCCATCCGCAGCTCACGGCTGGGCGTGGACGCAGCCCCACCTTCTCAGATGCCTCTCCATGTCTATTCGGGGGCCCCACTGGACACAGGCAAGTAGAGTCCAGGAGCGTCTGAGGACCCCACCACCCGGGGCCCAAGGAGCCTGGTCCCTCCCGTCCGCATAGGGCCCAGCATCCGGGAGCTCAGTCCTCCTCTGCTCCAAACAGCGGGGGGTGGGCAGCCCGGCATCTCAGGCTCCTGGCCAGCTGGGTCTCCATGGTTCCGTGCCCACCCCAGCCCCTCCCCAGTCCTCTAGACCAGCGACCTGCGAGGCCTGCCCGTGGGAGGCTCCACTGCCCACCCGCTCTGCGAGGCAGGAGACCACGCACCCCAGAGACTCATGCGGAACCGCCTCGCCTCAGCCTCACGAATCAATCAGGCGGTCTCAGAAGGAGGCCAGGATCGTAACGAACGTCCCCAAAGACAATAAACGGAGGCTCCTCAGCCACCATCACATGCATCTTGATCCGCCTGCAGCCCAGACAGGCTGGGCCCCGCCAGGCCCCAGGTCATGAGCCTGGGAGAGAAGGGTTTCCAGCTCTCTCTGGAGCGGGGAGACGGCCTTCGGGCCTGAGAGTGGCCCCTTGCTCTGCAGGGATTGCAGCGTGGCTGCACCGCATGCCTTACCTGAGCTGAAGGGAGGGGAGCGGAGGCCTTCTGTTCGCTCAGGGTCTCTGGGGCCAGTTGAAGAGGCAGCGTGGCAGAGGCCGAAGTCCTGGGTGAGTCACGGACTTGGTCCAGCCAGGCCAAGGGGGCTGCTGGTGAGCTTTGCTGCGAGAGCAGAGCAGCACCCTGACCCGTGCCTGCAGGGTCACTGAAGGCGGAAGTGCTCGTCTGCACAGGGCCCCCAGGGACATGGGGTGCTCTCGTGAGTCAGTGACACCACGGGCCACCAGATGCACCCCAGCCTGGACAGTCATGTCCTGGAAACGGCTACCCTGTTCTTCACGGCTCAGCCTGCAGGTTGCAGGCATGTGGGGACCCGGGGCCTCCCCCTCCACCACCTGTCCAGAGCCGGGTCAGCCCACCTGAAGTGCCCGGCCATCTGCATGGATCTCGTCCCCTGGAGCCAGTGGAGGAGAGCCACAGTGGGCGGGCTGGGTCCACCAGAGGAAAGGTGTTCAGCACCTACGCCCAGACCACGTCCTGCAGCGCCCCTGCCCACAGCCCCACCCCTGCACCCCTCCTCACGCTCCACTCACGGCACCAAGACGCTTCTCAGGTCCTGAGTCACTCCTTCAAATCAACAATGCTGACTTATACCCACTTTACAGATGGAGAAACTGAGGCCCAGAGTGGGTAAGTGTCTTGGTCGAGGTCACACAGCGAGCAAGGGTCAGAGCTGGGCTCTAAACTCAGGGAGGCCGACTCCAGAACCCACCAGATTGTTTTTATTTCCCAGGGCCCACATTCCTCTGGAAGGGCTGGCTTTTCCATTATCACCACGTGTGATAAAGCCCAGAAGCAACAGGGCTTTAACAGAAAACAAGCCCTGGTAGCCCAGTCCAGCAAGTCAGATCTGGTCGCGGCTGGGTCTCCGATCAGCCCATCGCTGAGGGGTGCATCTGCGTCCTCACCAGTTGGTTAACACCTGCTGCTGAAGCCTGTGCACCCCTCCCACCCCAGCACCTCCCTGGGACTCCCAGGCCCCCCACCCAGCAGCTGACAAGAGACTAACACCCCACGGCCTCCATTTCTAACCTGGCATGTGAGGCCTTTTGCGGAGGGTGGTGTCCAAGGGGAATAACTGCTTGTCCCTCCTGAGTGAATGGGCCGGGCTGTGTGTGGACCCAGAAGTGGCCTGAGGCGGGCCCGGCCCACGGCCTGTGGTTCAGCCCTGGGAGAGGACATCACCCACAGAGCTGGCCCCACCTCGAGTCCCCGCAATCCCCGGGCAGGTGCTCCCGTGGACGCTGTAAACGTGGGACCTTCAGGACCGGTGACAATTTTGATGGGCTGCACTAAAAATTCTGTAAAGATTCTTAAGATTTAACAAGACTGACTGCCTAACTGCTTCTTTTTATGTGTCTATAAAAGCGATATCACCAAAGCAGAGCCTTGGACAATCAATCTGCCTGTGGTCAGCGGGGAACCCAGGGTGGGACCACTGCCCAGCAGAGGTGTAGCCAGAGGGCTGGGGCCAGAGCTGGCCTGTGGGAAGGACATGAGGCTGGGTGGGCAGAGGGCGGCCTGGGGTTGCAGGTGACTCTGGGGGGGTGACCAGGGGAACAGAGCCCACGGGACCACAGGAGGGTTGGGAGGTGATGAGCTCCGCGTTGGGCACCAAGCGCTGAGCGTGCAGGCAGCCTGGTGCCTCGGGGGAGAGGAGCGCGACCCTTATCCTTGGTGGGCGGGGCCCGCGTGGCTTCCCGGGGACCCTCAGAGCCTGAAACTGCAGGGGACGAGTCCCCTGCGGGAATGTGGGGAGCAGAGATGTCACCAGGCAGCCCCCCAAGACAGACAGAGAAGGGGAGACACAGGGAGTCTGCGAGCTTTGAGCTCCACCCTCCCTGAGCCCCTGAGGACGCACCACCCCCAGAGCGCTGTGGGTCCACCGCGGACTCTGCAGAGGCCACCGCTGGATGGCTAAGGCAGAGCGACCCTCGGGAGGCGGATCCAGTGCTCCTCCCTGAGTCCCTGCGCCGGGGCGGGAAGACCTGCCTGGGGACAGGCATGGGGCTGGCCCCATCCTGGGTGGGCAACTCCTTCCCGGCCTGCAGGCCCTGGGTTCTGACCTTGAGGCTGGGCGGGGATCTGCCTGTGAAGGGCTCTCCACCTGTTTCTTTCCCACCCTTTCCTTAGACCCATCAGGTGTCCTCACCCCTCCACTCACCACTGGGGGAGCAGGAGGGGTCCCCACAGCAAGCCACGAAGCTGCGGATGCTGGTGGCAGGAGAGGGCCGCACACGGGGGGCCCCGCTGCCCTGGGTCAGTGGCATGAAGGTCTCCCCGAGGGCCCGCTGCCCCAGATTGTGAGGCTCGGGCGGGTTTGTGAGGACTTGGCAGGAAGGCTGTGGGTTTCAGGATCACCCAGGAAATCGTAACTTTCTCAGGTCAAGCAGAGAGGCAGGAACACACCCAGCCCTCCCATCTTCCCATCCACCCATCCACCACGACCCCCAAGTAGACAGCCCTCCAGGGGCTGACCCTGGAGTCAGACGGTTCACAGAGGCGCATCAGCTCACCAGTGTGTGCAAACGGCTATACAAGCCTCAGAGAAAGTTCAGACAGAGACTTGATTCACCTGAGGGGCCGCTGGAACCCAGAGGGCTGGCTCAGGCCAAGACTTTGGACTCCTGGGACTAGAGGGTCTGGACCTCCCAGCCCACGTGCTAGGGGAAGTCCACCCCCAGCCAACTCCCGACCCTCTGCCCCAGGCTCACAGCACAGGCACGGGCCTCACCACCAAAGGTGAGGGCAGGCTTTGGTTTTCCATGCTTGCTGGGATCACAGAGGTGGCTCAGAACGGCCAAGTAGAAAGGTCCCCACGCTGCCATGCTTCCCTGGAACCTGGCCCAGGGCCTCCCAATGGGGCAGCAGGGCCCGGAGGTCACTGAATGGCTCCCAGCAGGACGGCCTAATCGGAGAGGGACTGCGGGGGCTCCACCACACTGAAGGGACCCTCAGGGAAGCAGACACTGGGAGCTCACGTGGGCTTTCCAGAAAGCAGGCAGCCTTGCGTGGCCTAGAACCCAGTAGAGGGGCAGGAATGAAGCAAGGGGCTGGCCCAAGGGGCCTGGAGATTTTGCACGGCCTCGGAACTGAGGGAGAGGCCGTGGAGCTAGGTCCCCACGAGACAGCCTGCCCAGCCAGGTCCCTCCTGGGTCGGGGGCACAGCACCTCCCGAAACCTGGCTCGGAGGCAGCCCAGCCTGAGAAGGAGCAGGCCCAGCTCCACCGGGAGTCCCGGACTCCCCACCGACACAGGCGGGCGTGGTCAGACCACGTCCCTCCAGGGGGCAGTTTGGGAGAAGAAGCCGTGTGCGCCGCGGAGCCCGCCCCTCTCTGCCCCGCGCAGTTTGCTTCCTGGATGGGTTAGGGCCTGCCCTCTGTCCTACTGCTGGGCACGCTACCGCCTGAGCCCTGCCCCAGGCCTTGAGCAGCTGTCCCCCAGCAAGGCTCTCTGCTAGAACAGGGGGACCTAGGCCATCACCCACGTGCTTTCCCGAGAGCCAGGGCTGGCGGGCTCAGCGGCTGCAGGCCCGGGACCACCCTTAGTCAGGGCTGGCGGGCTCAGCGTGGCCAGGGGCAGGGACCACCCTCACCTTTGCCCATGACCAGGCCCACAGCCGAGGGCCCAGGACGCAGCCTAGGGGCCGTCTCCAGGTGGAATCTCCCCCCAAACAGCGTTTCCTTGGCTGTGACGCCTCAGCGACTTTAAAAATAAGTTGTCTCTGTGTCTCGCTTCTCTCCGAGAATGGTGCGATCAAATGAACAGCTTTATTCGGGAGAAAAGACACGTGACGGGACCGTTAGGATGACCTGTCTAGGCACACAGCCCTGCATCTGGGGCTCGTTTTGATTTCCTTCTGTCCCTGAGACGTGGAAGGCCTGTGAGCATGATGGGATGAGCCCCCGGCTCTGAGAGCGTCACACAAGCTGCCGGGGGGACCAGGCCCAGGGCCCAGACCGTCTTCACAGCGAGTCAGGTGGGAAAGAGGGTTCCCCACTCCCGAGAACGGTTCCGGCACCAGGGGTTCCTGGACACTCGTCTCCATGGCTGAACACACACCTGGGCAAGCGGGAAGACGGAAACACACCCAGGCTGGGCTCCCCCCCGAGGGCCCCGGGGCGTGAGACCTGGCGGAAGCTGAGGTCCTGCAGGGAGCTCGTGAAAACACCTGGCCATGGAGGCGGCTGGACGCCAGCCAGGGCACCGACTCCAGACACGGCCAGGCCCGATCCACCCTGTGCACAGGGGCAGCTCCGGAGGGTCCTCCTGGCCAGACAAGATGTGGACCAAGCCCCGCCTCTCCCCAACGACTCTGTGCCTGTCGAACAGAGTGCTAGTCCTGGTGCCGCCAACACAGACATCGCCGCTGAGTGCTTCCTGCTCCACAGACATCGCCGCTGAGTGCTTCCTGCTCCACAGACATCGCCGCTGAGTGCTTCCTGCTCCACAGACATCGCCGCTGAGTGTTTCCTGCTCCACAGACATCGCCGCTGAGTGTTTCCTGCTCCACAGACATCGCCGCTGAATGCTTCCTGCTCCTTCAGCGCCTGTTTTGGTCACAGTGCTTCCTACTAACGGGGGTCAAGGCATTGCATGCAGCTAACCTATAACCTCGGATGCACTGAACAGTCCCTCAGACATTCCCGGACTAACTTGGCATTCATCACACCATGCTGAGTGGGGTGCCCGCGGAAATGCGGAGCTAAGTCAGATACACTTGCTGACCTTGCTGGGGGTTTACTCCGGTGAATGAGCGTGGACTGTGATTCACAAAAACCCAGAGGGGAAGCCCAGGGCAGGGGGGCTGGTGAGCTGGGCCTGGGAGAGCCGCTGGGGGCCTGGGGAGAGTGCAGCAGCAACAGATAATCGGAAAGAAAGGGCAGAATGTGGCGGAGGTCAAACGCGTGTTTGGACAGCAGATGCCACACAGGATGGAGAAAAACACCTGTTTGAGTTGGGGTGGTTGGGAAAGACCACTCGGCCTCACAGAGAAGAGAGGCTTCTCATAGGACCCTTGAAACGAGCTGGCTTCCCGGTGCGGTTGGAGAAAGGGGAGGGAACTCCTGCCAGAGGACAAGCCGGTGATGGTGGAGATGGTGGTTTTGGTGGAGATGGTGGTTTTGGTGGTGATGGTGGAGATGGTTATGGTGGAGATGGTGGTGATGATGGAGATGGTGGTTTTGGTGGAGATGGTGGTTTTGGTGGAGATGGTGGAGATGATGGAGATGGTGGTGATGGTGGAGAAGACGGTGATGGTGGAGATGGTAATGATGAGGACAATGCAGATGGAGCGGCAGTCACCCTGGAAGACGCTGCTGTCCAGTGAAAGATCGATCTTTGCCTTGCTCATCCTGCCTACGAGCTAAGAGAGATTAAAATGCTTTAGTACAAAGTAAACAGTATACATATTTTATGAAATACATTTCTCTGCCTGTTTAATTGTGGGATCTTCAATAGAGGCAGAAAGATTCACTGCTCACCACTGGCATGAATGAATAGGGTTTCAGCCTTCTGCCTCAGGAGGCCCCCTGACCTCTGGCTCCTGGGTCCTGCTGCAGGGAGACCAGTGCTTCCACGATGTGGTCTTGGCAGCTTTCTTTCCTCTGTGCTCCTCTGTGGGCTCAGGCGTAAAAGTAAAATGTCCACTTTTTATTGCTGAAGGCTTCTGAAGCCTGGTTATCACAGGTGAGACTGCTGAGTTCACAAGATGATTGCAGTTCACCAGGAAATAAGAACTGTCCTTAGGAATGGTCATCCCAGCATCTCTAGTGATCCTCCCAGAAGCCCTCTCATTGCTAGGATGCGTCCATCCTTCCCCTGAACTCTTAATCCACAGTGTAGGCATCCCAGTCCCTTCCAAAAAGTGCTAGGAGCTCTTAAGGTGGCTTCACGCTGGGACCTGCTGGGCTTCGCACACAGCAGTCGTGGTGTTCTGCCAGGTGGTGTGTGGGTGACCACAGGTGGCCAGGCAGACTGTCAACACTGATAGGCAAAAGCCACTTCACAAGGTAGGTTTCCAGCAGCCTGATGGCCTCTGGGGACCTCTCTCCTGGATCCTGGAGCTGAGCCATGGGCCAGGTGGGCACTGACATGCAGAGGGGGCTGGAATCCGACAAGAACCACTTCCCACCCCCCGGCACCATGCCACCCGCTTCACAGCAGTGCCCTCGTCCCATTTCGAGTCTCTTTAACGGCTCCTCTCCCTGGTGGACCGTAAGCTCATGGAGGGCAAGTCAGCAAACTGCCTGGAGACCAGTGGACGCCCCGTAAATGGCAGCCGGACGAGTGAACAAATGAGGGTGATTTTTTTCAAAAGGAAGCAGGAAAAGGAGAGGACACATGAGCCACCGATCTTTGGAGCTCAAACAAGGACTCAAGATGCCGCCCAGTTGGCAGAAGTGGCCACTCCCCTCCCTCCGTTCACGGCAAATGCCTGCAGAGGCCCGAGGCACGGGCCCTGCTCAGCCCATTCAGCTCAGACTCTTCACACCGCTGCTCATCTGGCTGGCAAGCCGCCCTGAGCCCCCTCCACCTCGGCAGGAATGTGGGCCCAGCCCTCCCCTGGGGCTTCCCTGGTGCCTCAGCTGGTAAAGAATGCGCCTGCAATGCAGGAGACCCCAGTTTGATTCCTGGGTCTGGGAGATCCCCTGGAGAAAGGATAGGCTACCCACTCCAGTATTCTTGGGCTTCCCTGGTGGCTCAGCTGGTGAAGAATCCACCTGCAATGCAGGAAACATGGGTTCAATCCCTGGGTTGGGAAGAGCCCCTGGAGAAGGGAATAGCTACCCACTCCAGTATTCTGGCCTGGAGAGTTCTGTGGACTGTATGGTCCACGGGGTAGCAAAGAGCCGGACACGACTGCGCGACTTTCACGGTCAGACCTCCCCTAACGACCTACTCAAAGCCTCGTCTGCCTGTCACTTTAAGGAAGGTCCTGTCCTTTTAAGCAAACAGCTCTGGGGCCTAGAAAGGGCCGTCTGTGGATGAGAGTCCAGCCTGGTGATGTGCAGCCCTCCTGCCAAGCCCAAGGGGCTTCTGGAGTCCAGACACTGCTGGCGTCCTGATGCCCAGCACAGATGCCACTGTGGGCGGCCCTGGCCTCGGTGCTGAGGCCACATACACACACGTGAGGCTACACTGAGGGGGTGCGGGGGCTTGCTCTGCTGAAGCAGGGACTGGAGACCGGGAAGTCCAGAATGACCCTCTGTTTGCAAACAGTGGGACTGGAGAACTAGGACTGTCAGATCTGTGCTTGGACCCCGAGGACCCCCCCCAGAGTGCCCCCCCGAAGTGTTCGGACCCCAAGGACCCCCCCAGAGTGCCCCGTGAAATGCTCGGTCCCCAAGGACCCCCTCAGAGTGCCCCCCGAGGACCCCCTCAGAGTGTCCCCCGAGGACCCCCCCGGAATGCCCCCCGAGGACCCCCCAGAGTGCCCCCCGAAGTGCTCGGACCCCAAGGACCCCCCCAGAGTGCCCCCCGAGGACCCCCCCAGAATGCCCCCCGAGGATCCCCCAGAGTGCCCCCCGAGGATCCCCCAGAGTGCCCCCCGAAGACCCCCTCAGAGTGCCCCCCGAAGTGCTCGGACCCCGAGGACCCCCCCCAGAGTGCCCCCCGAAATGCTCGGTCCCCAAGGACCCCCTCAGAGTGCCCCCCAAGGGCCCCCTCAGAGTGCCCCCCGAGGACCCCCTCATAGTGGCCCCCGACTCCTGTCCTCTGCCCATCACCGCTGTTCCAGGACAGGCCACCCGACCCCCTACAGAGACCCCACGTGCATGCAGGCAGAGGCTACGCTGGGTGGAGGCCTGGGTGCAGCCATCCTCAGAGGACCTGGGGAGCAGCCCCCGTCTGGGCAGGGCTCGGGGCGGCAGTCACAGGCTCTCACTGATGGGCCACTGCCGGGCTGTGTTCAGGCTTCTGCCGGCCTCGTCCTGTCACTTCTCCCCAACGTCGAGGAAAAGGTTGGTCCTCAACGTTCACAGCCCTTCCCTGCCGCTTCCTTCTTGCTTCCCAGAAATCCTGACACTTGGTTGCCTCATCGGGCCCAGACCCTTCAGCTTCTCAAGACCAACGAGGCTTTGGGGAGCTAGTGTGAGCTCCCTTTCCTAGTCCCCGAAAGTAGAGAAGGCCACCTGCAGGGTGACAAACAGCACCAGACCACGAATGCTGGGCATTCCCTGTGCGCCGCGTCCCCATCCCTTCTCTAGGCTCCGGGGAAAGAAAGAGAGGAGGGGAGGGGGAAAGGAATTCACAGGCCCAAGGAATCCCAAGGGAGGAGAGAGCCTGCTTCTGACAGACTGAGCACAAAGACCTCGCAAGCCTTTTAACACAAACGCTCTCTTTGAGAATGTGCCTGGTCAGAAAAACCTCCGAGTCTGAAAGGTACCTGTAGCTGTTTAGTCCCCTGGTTCTCCTCTTCCCCCAAGCCCCCATCACACCCGCGTTGTGAGCGAGACAGAGAGGCGGAGGCCTTGCCCACGCTCAGCGAGCTCCACAGCCACCGTCCCTCGGGATTTCTGCATGTCTGCCCTTTCCTTCCAAAGAGAAGAGCAGGCGTGGGGAGAGCCACCGGCGGGAAGCCGGAGCCGGGCCTTCAGCGTCCTTGCAGCGCGAGCGGAGCCGGCGGGTGACGGGCTGAAATCCAGGCTCCCCCAGGGCCCGCAGCCTCCTCACCTGCGCTGTGCGTCCCCACACAGAGGGTGGGCGTCGGCCCGGGGGTGCTGCCCCGGGCGTCTGGACGCCCCCTCCCCAGGGCCTGGGCAGCGGACTCAGGAGCACCCGGCACGTCTCCTGGCAGACAGGAGCATAGACGGGAGCGCGGGCAGGTCAGGCACACTCGCCTCAAGGCCCACCTCCTGCCACACTGACCCCCACTTGCTCAGTCTTCTTTCTCAGACACACGGAGCGCCCCCAGCCCAGCTCCGTCAGCTTCCGTCCCATCACCGCTGCGGGCCTGGGGGCCGTGACCCCGTGAGGGTCTGGGGGGCCGTGACCCCGCTGCAGGCCTGGGGGTCCATGACCCCATGAGGGTCTGGGGGGGGCCGTGACCCCTCACCTGACCTGCTCACCACTGCGGGTCTGGGGGCCCGTGATCCCACACGGGCCCCCTCTGGCCCCAGGATGCAAGGAGCCCCCTGGATCCCCCTAAGCTCTTCGCCCACTGATTCTGCCGAGTCCTGCAATAAGCCTGCAGCATCAAACGCCAGCTTTGTCACTTCCTGCACACGCAGCCTTGATGGAATCCCCTGAACACCACGCCCCAGACTCCTGACCTAAAGAGGTATTTCTAGTAGAGCCTCAGCATACCCAGTGCCTCATAAATGACACCTCACATCATGGAAAGAGTTCCTGCTGGTAAGGCTGCAGGTCAGTGCCCGGTGTACGCAGACGGCCGGGTCCAAGTCAGCTTTCCCGCCGGATCCCCATCACCCTGCGTCCGGCACCCAGGGCAGCAGCAGATGAGCACAGGGCCATGGGTGCGGCGGGATGTGAGCACCCGCAGGCAGGCAGAGCAGAGCCTCCCGTCAGCCCAGAAGACCCGCAGGGGGCGGGGAGGCTACCACTTCCCCAGACTGGAGCCGGATGGGCTGCAGCGGCCTTGGGCTCGCCAGCGACTGACCGCGGCCGGTTGAGGGGGGCTCCAGAGGGCCTGCGGGCGGGTCCGAGGGCAACTTGCTGTCTCTCCCCGTGCCAGCCCAACGAGCTGGCCCTCCAAGTCCAGGGTCCTCCCCACCTCCCTCAGCTGCGGGAAAACACGGCAAGACTGAAATTCCATTACTGAAGCCCGGGGCAGCCCCTTCTGTGGACTCAGGGGTTCGCTGCAGCTCAGGAAGAATGCTGGCCCCTGGATGGGGCGGGGAGCAGGTGGCTGAGGGCCTGGAGACTGGAGGGCATTCCCACTCATCAAGGGGGATGAGGACGGCCCAGAGCTCGGACCCGAACTCGGCGGAGGGGAGGCATCGGAAGGCCGCCTCCTCGAGCTCTCTGCGCAGGAGCTCAGCCAGCCCTGGCCACCGTGGGCAGCCAGCCAGCCCACGGCCCGCGTGCCCATCAGACACCGTGCGCCACGGCCGGGTGGGGGTGCACTCTGGCTGGGGGACGGCTGTGCCTTGGAGAGGCCTGCACACCCACAGCGTCTGACCTTCAGTCACGTCGGCCAACCCCCTGCTGTAGATCCCAGGGGCCGGTGGACGGCTCCCTAGAAACGGGGGTCTCAGCAATGAGACAGCCAGGGATGTCCCCCAGGCCGGCAGTGGCTCAGCTGCCTCCTGGCATCGCGGCGTGCGGCGGGGTGGGGTGGTGAGCTGAGGGAAGGGCCGTGTTCAGAAATCAGGGGCTCCGGCACAGAGGGAGGCCGGGCAGAAGGAACCATCAGCTGATAAGAGCACAGTAGCTGTTGTTCATACTAAATTGGGGCCCAGGTGACTGGGAGAAAACCCACAGACCATCCCAGAGGTCTGCCGGGTCTGCACTGCAGACGGAGGCTTTACGGGACCCTCGGGGGCGGCTGCAGGAGCTGGGCAGGGCTCCCGTCGGGCCAAACTGCACAACGGACACTTACTGGCTTGTCCCTGAGGACAGACAGGCCTTGCATACCAAACATGTGCGGTGGCTTTGGGGGCCTCTGGGCAGCGGGGCTCGCTCCCGAGCCCCAGGGGCTGCTGCAGGTGTTTGGAGCGAGGCTCTAAATTCAGAGCGGGAGGGAGACATTCTCACAGACCCGTCAGGCCGACAGAGAGACACGTGCGACCACCCGGTGGGGCTGGTGTGTGCACACGTGTCCACAGGGTGCGGGTAGCTGCCCCGGAGCAGGGAGGGCATGGGTGTGTGCGTGCGCGTGAACCTGCTTTTGTGTGCATGCTTTGTGTCCACAGAGCTGTGTGTGTCCACTCACTCGGGGTGTCGCCCAAACTTCCCGCGGAAACGGGCAGGTGTCTGTCCTCAGGGAGCCTTGGCATGCTGATTTTAATCCCATGTTATGGTGTTCAGCTGCTTCTAAAAATTAAAATGTAGAAGTTCCATAAGCAGAGCCCTGGGCTATACTGCAAGGCGGGCCCTGGGAAAAGGGTCTCTTGTCACCTTGCTCTTCCAAGAACGGTGAGCCCGGCCCGTCTGGCCACTCTCCCGCCGGACAAGGGAGAGCCCGGCGGGCCGCAGCGGCGAGGACCGTCGCGACACAGCCGGTTGGTCCAGCCCCTCCGCTGACTGCTCCTGGGAGACGGCCGGCCAGGAGGGGTCTCAGGCAAGGCCTTCAGAGTTGGCCTGAAGGCCTGGCTTCTGTACAAACTCCCCCGAGCTCAGCGCTTGGGGGCCGTGACGGACAGCCGCAGTCCTCACACAGAGGGTGACTCCTCTCTGCTGGCATGATGAGGGCTTGGCTTGCGCTTGTACTCCTCGACTCCCCAGGAAGGAGTGAAGGCCCAGTCCCTCCTCAGGGCTGCTCTGCTCCCTGCCCCCACCACGGGAGCACACAGGGGAAGATGTATTCTGGGAGCAGGGTTGCTCCAGCCGGGGAGGAGGAAGCAGAGCAGGCCCCTGCCATTCTCGTCTCATCACAAGACCAAGAAGACCCTGCATGCAGCAGGCGGTGCTCGGGCTAGGTTTGCCATGGCCTCCGTGACGACAGAGCGGGCTGTGAAACACGCGGATGGGAGAGGGGGTGGGGGAGGGCAGCTGGCCCTGGAGGCAGTCACTCGCCCTGTTTTCAAATGTCCCTGAAGCAGCTTGCACGGGGACCCCCTCCTCACCTCAAGACCTCAACCAAAGCAGCCGATCGCGAAGCCCCTGCTCCCGCCTGCCCCCACCGCCTCACACCCTCAGCACAAGGAGCAAGGCCGGGCTCCGTAGTGCCCAGGCCAGAGAGGGGCCAGGAGAGGGCCCCATGGTCCCAGTTCAATGCAGAAACACCCAACAGAGGGCCGGGAGGGGGCCACCAAGGGAGGGAAGGAGGCCCCTGACTGCCTCAGTCCCCTGGGGCCGGGAGGCCCCCCACTACTGAAGCTGGCCCCTGTGCTGTGGGAGAGACACAGGGTGGCCCTAACTGCACGTGTCCAGGACGGCCACCTGGGCTGCAAACCCTTAAAACATGTACAAGGAAGGCCTCTCCGTCTGTGGGAACTTGACCAAAGGGCATTTGGAAGGCTCTCCACGGAGGGCTACAGCCCACACCCTCAGGCACACACGTGCACACGCAGGGCTGACACCCCTAGACCGTTCGCAACACACAGGCAAGGAACAAGCAGCCACTTCCTGGCCCAAAGAGCCCTTGAAACTCTGGGAGCCTGCGCCTCTCTGCTCCTGTGACCCCTCTGCCCCCCACACCGCCTGGCCCGCGTCTTTCTCCGGGGAAGTCCAGGCTCCTCTGACAAGGAAGGTGGGGTCTGGCCTCCGACCAGGCAGCAGCGCCCCGACGGGGGCCCCCTGGGCCAGACCCCGAGGAACCCCATCTCCACGCACCAGGCACCCCTGCGGCCGGGCAGGCGCCCCTTGTCCCCACCGGCCATCTCCCTCTCCGCCCTCGCGCTCAGCCTCCCAGGCCCAGAGAACCGCCCCCGACTGCCCGCCCGGAAACAATCACCCTTTGAGAAAGGCAGCCAAACTGGGCGCCAGGAACGGCCGGGATGGAGGCGGGGCTGGGGGCGGGGGGCTCTAACTCCCGGAGCGAGGCCTGGCGGTGTCGCCCCCTCCCGCAGCCCCGCTTCAGAGCACAGAGCCGGGCCGCTGGCGCCTGGGAGGGCGCGGGGCGATACCCACCCGGGGGTCCGCGCCTCCTCGCGCCCCCGGCCCCGCCCGCGGGGATGTATAGACGGTCCGCGGCGCGGGTCCCGCCGGCAGCTCGCGCGCGGGGCTGGACGCGCGGGGCGGGGCGCGGGGCGGGGCTAGCGGTGGGCACCAGCGCCGCGGGCGGGCCGGGGGCGGGCCGGGGGCGGGGCTGGCGGCGCTGTCACAGCCGCGGCGGCCCGGGCGCGTCCGCCGCCGCCGAGGGGACTGCGCGCCGGCCCGGTCTGCTGGCTCCGGCCGCGCGCCCCGGCCCCGCGCCTCCGCCCTGCGCCCGGACGGCTCTGTTCGCTCTGCCGCGCCCCCGTCCTCCCCGCCCGGCTCCCCGCCCCGCGCCCCCAGTGCGCTCGCGGGCTCGGCCGCCGCCTCGCCGAGCGCAGAAGGGCCGGGCCGGGGCGGCGCTGACCCCGCGGCGATGAAGGGGCCTCGGGGGACCCGCAGCCCGAGAGCCCCCGGGGCCGGAGGCGCGCATGGCCGGGGCCAGCAGCCCGGGGGCGCGGGGACCGGCGCCTAGGGGCCGCCGCCGAGATGGAGCGCGCCGGGGACGATCCGGACTCGCCGCCGCAGGTCAGTGGCCCCGCCGCCGCCGCGTACAGAGCCCCTTTATGCGTCCGCATCGGCGCCCGCGGCATGTGCTACGGGCGCCTGTGCGCGCGCCCCTGTGTGCGTGTGTGCCTGTGTGTGTGTGTGTGCCTGTGTGTGTGTGTGTGCGCGCGCGCGCGCGTGGATGGTGGTGCGCGCAGCGGGGCGGCTGAGAGTCGGCCAGCATCGGGCCGGGGCCAGGAAGCGCCGCAGTCGAGGGGCTGCTGCGAGACAAGACCTGGGTGGTGCTGGCCCTCCTCGCATCGAGAAGGGGAAGCTGGTTCTCAGCCCCTGCCAGCCGCAGGCCAGGCTCTTAGCTCCCCGGGGCCCTTCCTCCCACCTCAGCAGGTGGTTCCTGGGACCTGGAGTTGGGGGTCAGCACCAATGCTCCGGGTCCCCCAGGGTCGTCCCCAAGCCCAGAGGCTCCAGCCACTGGCAAGTTAAATGTCTACAACTCTCCCGCGAGGCAGGGGGCTGAGCAGTGGTGAGGGGCCCCAGCGTCAGGACAGGTGTGCAGGGGGCAGAAGGAGTCAGGACCGAGTTCATTGCCTGCCCTCCACACCCGGACTCAGGCCTGGGGCCCCAGTCCCTCCCAACCAGAGCCCACAGCTTAGGGGAGCAAACTGAGGTGTGAGGCAGCAGAGGATGAAAGGGAGGCCAGGAAGGAGGTGACGACGGCCTGGGGCTGGAGCTGAGGTTGAGAGAACCCGCCCCTGCGCACGCAGAGGCAAAAACAAGACCCTCTCCAGCCCTCTGCCTGTCCTGCCCTGGCCAGGCCTAGTCCCAGCCCGGCGCCGCTTGCATGGATTCTTGTAGAAGCTGGGCAGCAGGGCTCTGGGGCTCTCTCTGCCTGGATGCTGAGGCCGGCCTTGCAGACGGCTGGTCGCTCCAGGCTGGTGGGGGCAGCTCTGCGTGGGTGGGTGGGGTACCCACCGGGGGCTTGACATGCACTGCTGCACAGGACTGGGTGGGGATGTCCCCGGAGCAGCCGGTGACATCTTGTGTGTAGCTGTGTCAGGGTGGGGCTCACGGCTCCCCCAGTTACGGGGCTGTGGGCGTGTGACTTTACCGGATGGAGGCTCCCGCTTCCCCAGATCCACCTTCTGTCCCCCAGGGCTCCCTGCCTCCAGCACAGAGACAGAGGCATCCCCTCCAAAGCTGCTGAGCTGGGGGCTGTCAGTGGCCTCACTGGACCGAACATCGAGTCCCCTTCCTTTGTTTAGAACAAAGACCCTTCCCCCATGAGACCCTCAAAGAGACTGCACTGCACCCAGTCCATGCCCAGCACCCCCAAAGCTTCTGGAGCTGCATTCATCCCCCTCCCCATCTTGGGGAGATGCAGAAGGCTTGCCCGGGTGTGGAGCAGGGAGGCTTGATGGATCCATGCCCCCTTCAGTGCCAGGCGGCTGCTGTGCCCGTTTTGTGCCTGCCCATGGGTGAGCCCCTCCTTGTTGGGGTGTGCTGGCGGCTCACCGGCACGGGACTGAATGCACGCACAGAGGTTCCGGATGAGCAGCAGTGACGGGCCCACCTGAAGGGGGGCTGGTGGAGACTGGGGGCTCCAGAGGAAGAAGTGGAGGGCCAGCCCTGCCCCTGGCCGCCGTCTCTGGATGCACCTGGGTTTTCCCCCATGGTTTTGAGGGGCGAGGGGAGAGGGAACACGGGTGGCTGGCCTTCTCTGGCTGTGAGCACAGGGTGATGAGGAGGGCGGAAGCTGCACAAGTGTGGCGGGTCCAGCAGTGAGCTGACCGCAAACCAGGCTCTAGGGTCAGGGAAGCGTGTTGGTCCAGCTTGGTCAGAGGAGGGGCTGAGCGGGCCGGGAACTGCCCGAGTGCCCCCCTCTGCTGAGCGCTGGACAGGAGGAGAGGCCGGGCTAGGGAAGAGAATCTGAGAGTCCGAGGCAGGTGGAGCAGCTGCGGGAGAAGGCAGACAAAGACGCAGAAGCGTGGGCGCCGGGGTCCAGCAGAGTGGGGGCCACCTCGGGCCTCCTTCTGAGATGCCCGCCTGTGTCGGCAGCCAGCGGCCAGGGCAGGGGGCCGGCCCCCCAAGGAACGTGGGGGAGCGTGGGCTTCAGGGGAGCCCCGGGCAGAAGGGACTCTCTTGCGTGTGCCCACCCCCACGCCTTCTGGGGAGAAGAAGAAGGGAAGCTTGCTCGCAGCCCAGGCCTGCAGGCCAGAAGTCCTCTGCGGGGCCTGCTGAGCGTATGGGGTGAGCACGCGGAGGTGGTGCCATGCAGGGCACAGGCTGGCCAGGCCGAGGCTGCCTCGGTCTCTGTGATCGGCTGGGAGGACTTTGGGGAAAGCGGAGGCCTCTAGGCCCTGATTCCTGAACGTCTGTAGACCCAGGAGCCTCTCTAGCCAGGCTGTCTGTAGGTGAAGCACTTGAGAGGCATCAACATCGTGTCTGCATCTGTTCCGTCCCTGTGAGCCCCTGGCATCCGGAAGCCTCTGAATGGAGTAGGCGTTCTCCCACCCTGGGGCCGCCTCACCGGCCTTGCTGCCGGCTCTCCGTTCAGACCTCCGCCTCCAGGCCTGGGGCCTGGTCCTGCCCCTGCCGTTCCACTGAGGGAGACACACTCAGTGTCCCCCTGCTGAATGGCAGCAACACGGTTTCCGTGCGGAATCAGTGGTTGGTGCGATCATTGCATTTCTTGGCCAGTGTCCCCCCAAAATACGTGCAACCGACAGGAACCCCAGGCCGGTGGCCCCTTGGTGTGGGTGCTGCCAGCTGGCCAGGTGGGCGGGGGCCGCTCCAACCCTGCTCCACACTCGCTCACTGAGCATCTACTGTGTCCCGGGCCCCGGGCCAGTCCCAGGGAGGTAAGGCGTCAAGCGGGCCCCAGTCAGATCAGGTTTTCTGTTTAGCTTAGCTTTGGAAGGAAGGACTGTGTGGGTTGCCTTTTTTTTTTTTTTTTTGCAGCTACAGCAAATTTACTTTCCTAATGAGGTTTAGCTGCAGCCAATATTAAAATGAATCTGTGCTCCCCGAGCGCAGCAGCTGACGGCAGGGCAGTGGCCTCCCCGCCAAGCGCCTGGCAGGGCTTAGGGCTTTGCCGCCCAGAAGCTCAATGGAGGGGAGTCTCAGGGTGGACCTCTAAGAGCTGGCTGGACTGGGGATGTCTTCCCTGAGATCAGAGCCCTGAGCAGGGGGTCTCCCGCCCCGCAGCTGGGAGATGGGGGGCCCTGGTCGTTGTTCATGAAGGAGGGGGAGGGGGCAGGGCCATGGGGGTCAGAGGGCAGGTGTCAGGAGGGACCCAGCCTGAGGTCCTCATGGACCCTGCGCGCTGCTGAGCGAGTGCCGTCGCCTCCTCCTCCCCCTGCCCCGTCTCGCTTCCTTCCCTGTCTCGCTTCCTTCCCTGGGGAGTGGTGAGCACTGGTCTGTCACTTGCCCGGTGCTCGGAGCCTCAGAGCCTGGCGGGACGTGGCGCAGCTGCCCCCTCCCCTGGTGGGCATCCCCCAGTCACGCCAGCGCTTTCTGCAAGCTCAGGCGCGCACGGGGCTGTGGCTGCCCCGCAGGATGGCACAGACGCGTCCGGGACGAGCCCAGCGTCCCTGAGTGCCCCTGGCAAGAGCTGCCCCGGGCTTGGCACTGCGCCTGCGAGCGCGGAGAGCGGGGCCTGCGGACGCGCGTGCTGTGTGCCCACGCTGTGTGCCCTGGGGCCGCCCCTGACCCCCTGTGCCCCCGCGTGTCTTGTCTCTGAGTGGGACGATAACAGGATGCTTGTGAGGTGGGAATGAGAATCACAATGAATCGTGTTACTCACTTGGAACAGGAGCAGTAAGTGCTTTGCTCAGCAGGTATTTTTGCCTCTTTTTTTTTTAATTTGGCTGCTCCAGGCCTTAGTTGCGGCATGCCGGATCTTTGGTTACGTCGTGCAGACTCTTCGCTCCTGCGTGTGGGATCCAGTTCCCTGATCAGGGTGGAACCAGGGCCCCTGCATTGGGAGCGTGCAGTCTTTGCCACTGGATCGCCAGGGAACTCCCAGCAATTTTTAAATCATTCATTCCATGGTAGTTAACGTTCCATCTACCTACATTTGGATGACACGAAGTCTGCCTGGCACACGGAGGGGCCCAGCTGTGGCCTTGCTTCTGTCGCCCACCGCCCTGAGCCTGTCTCCTCCCTGTGGTGGGGCCGTGGCCACACGGTAAGCCCGGCACCATCTCGGGTCGTGTTCGCCTTTGCGAGTGAGCACAGCTCCCCCTCCTGCCCCCAAAGGGCCCTGCTTAGCCCCGTGCGTTCAAGATAAAGGAGCACACGAGGTTCCGGCCTCCAGGGCGTCTGGGCAGGCAGGGGCAGCCAGGGTCGGGAGGGCTCTACCTGGCTCCCAGCCCTGGTCCTGAGGGAGAGGAGCCCCTGGCCAGGCAGGCCCAGCAACCAGCTGCTGTTGGCTTCCAGGCCCAGCTGTGTCGGCCGCTCGCTGCAGACTCAGTCCCAGGGGCCTCGTCTCCTTATCTAAAATGACAGATGCGTGAGGCATGTGCCCGTGTCTGGCCCCAACCACACTGCTGCCCTCGGTCAGCCCCCGTGATCAACACCCCAGGAGCAGGGTGGGGCGCCCACCTGCCGAGAGGACAGGGGGCAGAGCGAGCAGGTCTGGGAGCCAGCAGTGGCCGGGGAGACCATCTGCCCAGAGTTAGGGTTCTGCATCTGTAGATGCAGCCTTCTTTCTGCAGATCAGGAAGCTGTCCGCAGAGGTTCTGCTTCTGTTTTGGGTCATGCAGCACCTTGCTGCCTGGCCCCGCACTGTGGCCTGAGTCTAACTCTGCCCTCCCTGTCTCAGGCCCCCAGGCAGGGGGCGAGAGGCCCTCCCCCACCAGCCAGCCAGGCCTCCGCTGTCCTCCCGTGACAGCTGGCGGGAGGACACACCTACACTGTCCTGCCAGGGCCCCAGGGAAGGTCAGCTGGCTCAGGCCACAGGCAGCGCATTGGAAATACACAGGAAACTTTAATTAGATCAGTGAATCAGCAGCCTGCATGGTGTGTGCACATAGTCTGACCACACTCTGACCACACGGTGTGTGCACACCCTCTGCCCCCAGCCTCTGTGCTGAGCAGTTGTTCTGTTTCCTTTCATCCTCTGAGCCTCTGAGGTGAAGGGAAGTGTTGCTCGCCTAACTCACCCTGTGCTGACATAGACTTTCTCTCGTCCCCGTGAACCTCCTGCTGGGAGCCAGCATCCACGCCTCCACCCCTCCCCACACCCCTGGCTGGAAACACCAGCTCTGTGTGCATGTGTGCGTGCACGTGTGTGTGTGCTTGCCAGCCTCTCACCATGCCCTGCGCACGCCTAGAGCCTTGCCTGGAACCCCTGGGGCACGTCCCCTGGACGTGCCCGCTGTGTGTCTTGCCATGGAGACCCCTGCCGGCCAGCAGGAAGGTCTGGCGCTGGGCCCACACAGGTGCCGCCCGGCGCAGTCCCCAGTGTGTCGCTGCTGACCCACCCACGCACGGTTGTTGGGTGGCAGGTCCTTTTCTGTGGCAGAGATTCATAGAATGCACAGTTAGGTGCACCACCTTAACGGCTCTCAAGTGCTCAGGGCGCCCAGGACATCCCCACTGCGCACCTGTCCAGCTCCAGGACTCCTCATTGTGCACGCTGGAAGCTGTGTGCTTCCCTAGCCCCCGTTCTGCCCGAGCCCAACCACCTTGTGCCTCTGTGAGCGGGTCAGGGGCTTGGTCCTGTTGTGCCGTGCCTCCCTGAGCCCAGAGTCCTCCAGGTCTCTGTGTCAGAGCAGCATCAGCGCTGGTCTCCGCTGGGCTGGGTCACTCCATGTGGAGCGTCTTGCCGGCCCGGTCCTCAGACAGGCAGGCCGTTTGCTGCCAGACTGTGGGGGAGAGGCAGTCCACGGTGGCGTCTCCCCACTGCCCTTCCTGCCCAGGGATGCAGATGCCTCTGTGCTCTGAGAACCAGGCGCCTGGAGCCCCACCTTCCCCGACAGTCCAGTGCCGACCGCAGGGCCGGCGTGCTCGACAGCCCCCGGGAGACAGGGAGGCAAGAGCACGGCTGGCTGAGGCTACAGGCAGGGCCAGCAAAGGGGCAGCCCAGCCAGGACCCCAGGCGAGGAGCCGGCCCCTTGCAGAGCCTGGGGTGGGGCCACTGGCCCCGGAGCCCCGTGCATGGGGCGGCCCTCTGCACGCCCCTCGTGAGGCTCAGCCTGTCTAGACCACCGTCTGGGGCTGACACTGGGACCCTGGGTCCCTCACCCCCCCGGGGTGGGGCCTGGGCTGAGACTAGGGACTCTGGGTCCGTCACCCCCTCCCCAGGGTGGGGTCTGGGCTGAGACTGGGACCCTGGGACCCTCACCCCCCCGGGGTGGGGCCTGGGCTGAGACTGGGACCTTGGGTCCCTCACCCCCCCAGGGTGGGGTCTGGGCTGAGACTAGGGACTCTGGGTCCATCACCCACCCCCCGAGGTGAGGCCTGGGGCTGAGACTGGGGTGCTGTCGCTGCCCGTTCGGGCGCCGCACCTCCTGCAACACTTCTCCCAGTGTCTCTCCCAGCGCGGGGGCGGCTGACCCCAGGGAGGGAACGGGGCGGCAGGAGAGACAGGCGGGAGAGGCAGTGAGAGCAGCCTCAGAAGCCTGGCAGGAAACGGGCAGCCCTGCGTCAACCTCCCACCTCCGAACTCAGCCCCAAGCCCGAAGGAGGAGCCTCGGCTTGCCTACCCTGGAGACGGAGGGAGACGGGGCACCCTGCCCTCCCTGGAGTCCACACCACGGGCACCACCTGCAGGCACAGCCTCGTCTAGGGGAGGGAGGAACCGCTGTGAGAGCTGCCTGAGGCTGGCCAGGCCCAGAGAAGCCAGGGACCCTGCGTCCCATCTCTGCCAGACGCAGATGCTCAGCTGGAGTCACGAGCGGGCTGCTGCCATCCCCGCTACGATATTCCACGTCTTGCAGCCTTCGTGGCGCTCTCTGCGGGGCAGGCCCTGCACTGGGGTTTTCCACAGACCCCTCAGCGGATCCCAAATTGCCCAACGAGCATTGGCGAAGGAGACTCAGTGCCAGAGACACAGTGCAGCCTCCACAGCGTGCAGGGCCCAGAGGAGTCCGGAGGAGCCCCTGGCCTAGGGGCTGCAGACGGACACAGAACCAGCAAGACCGGTGGGTTCACGCAGGGTGTGGGCTGGCCGCAGAGTGTGTGGGGCCTGGCAAGCTTCGGGGGTCAGGCCAAGGGCTCAGAGTGCCAGGTGGCCTCCCCTGGAAACTTCAGGGTGGGTGGGACCCCCATGCCAAACCGCAGGCCACCAGCTCCAAGGGAAACAGGCAGAGAGAAGCAGGATGCCCAGACAGCGGGGAAGGGCAGTGGGGACAGACGGCCACGCGCTGCCACCCCAGCAAGGCTGAACGAACCCTCACCCGGGGCCTGCAGGCTCTGCACCCTGTCCTAGGCAGCGCGTCCTCGGACGCCCAGCCCCCGGGCCCTGGCCCCCGGCCCCTGCCCTCCGTTTCCTATCAGAGCCCCGACTCCTGCCCCCGCCCACCCAGGCCGGTGCCTGGGGGCCCCACGTGCTGAGTGTCAGCATGTCCTGAGCTGCCCCAAGCCTCCAGGGCCCGGGGCAGTGCAGCGAGCCGGGCGCTGAGGGGCAGCATGTTCCAGGGTGTTTGCTGCGGCCGCGCTGGACTCAGGCAAGGCCGTGTCCCAGGGCCAGGGTCACCGTCTGCTGCGTCCACACAGCCTCTCCTGGGGGACGTTCCTCAGAGGCCTCTGCGCCCTGAGGCCACGCGTGTGCCCAGGAACTCACTCAGAGGCGGTCCTGGCCGCGAGCTCACGTGCACACATGATGGTATCACCTGGGGAGGGGGGGCTGGCTCCGAGTGGCTCGCAGAATGGACCTAGCGCCGCCGCCTCCCAAGTGAAACTTCAGCCTGTGTCCGGGGGCAGGGAGCTGGCGCTTCGGCCTCTGTGGGGTTGCATCACAATCGATGGTGCTGAGGTGCAGCGCAGTGCCCAGCTGGTGCCCAGGCTTCCTGCAAGGTGGCCAGCGGGCTCGGGGACACTCAGACCCCCGAGGAGGGCTGTGACAGGCCTCGTGGACGGGACAGCTGCCCAAGGCCCTCCCGCGACGGCTCTCATGGGGGCGCTCACCCGGGCCGGCCGCTGTTGGGTGGGCCACTCTCCCTCTGGTCTGTGTCCCCACCTGGAGCCACGCTGCAGGTCACGCGTGTGCCTCGGGCCCAGCCCAGGACACCCAGGACACACCCCAGGTGACACCCTCCTGCGAGGGGCCGTGGGGCACGTGGACGACCCTTCGCATGAAGACGGGGACGTCAGTCAGGCCACTGGTGCCGCGGGTTTGTGCCATTCGGACTCCTGCAGCGCAGGGGACCACTCACATCAGACCCTTGTCCATTCTCTACTGAGTCAGAATCCAAACCCGATCCCAAGGCTATTTCTGAAAAACCGGAAGAGAAACCAAGGAGCCATTTCATACACGACCGACGGACTGTTGTTTCCTGACTCCTGGGTGGAAGAAACCTGAAGCCGTCACCGCAGCCTGTGCTGAGCGGGTGTCCTTCCGCCCCGGCCAGGGGCTGGGGTCTCGGCCAAAGCGGAGGAAGATGGCACCAGGCCCGGGGTCGCTCCAGCCCCCACCGTGTGAGCCGGTGGAGAGCCCCTCCTGGCTGACCCGAACCCTTGGTGCTGCCCGAGGGGCCAGGTCTGCCAGCAGGAGCAGTATGCGTGGAGCGGGTGTGAGCGCTCTGAGACTCTGACCCAGGCCCTCCAGGCCTGTTTCCTAGCCTGTGAAACGGGGCCAAGACTGCCCTGCCTGTCTCAGAGGCCGCCGTGGCTTGCAGAGAAGGAACCCAGCCTGCCAAGGCAGGGCTGCAGCCCCGGGGGTCGTCCGAGCCCTCCTGGGGTGGAAGGCCCCCTCTTCCACCTGCTCCGGGGGTGAGGGCAGAGCCAGGGGTCAGCAGCTGCCACGTACTGCCCTCTCCCCGCAGAGCCAGTGGGGTGAGGAGGCTGGGGAGTGAGGCATGGGGCCAGCTGATGCATGTGGACCCTCAGGGAGGGAGCCAGTTAGCTGTGGCCTCAGGCTTGTCCTGCGCAGGGGCTGCGGGGTTGATGCTGAGTCCTGTTAGGGCTCGTGGGGTCCCATTAGGTCTCAGAGACCATCTGAGGCCGAGGGTGAGCCGGCCCTTCCCAGCGTCCTGCCCGCTGACCTCTGCTGAACTCTGCTGACGTCCGCTCAGCTTCCCTAGTCCAGCCCCAGGGCACTCGGCTCCCAGGGACAGGGGGCAGCTGCTCTCCTCACGGCCCAGCAGGGTCACCTCCACCCATTCAGGACCAATGCCCTGGCCTGTCTGTGTGGTGCAGGCAGGTGGGGGGCCCTCTCGGGGCCAGGGAGCTGCGGCCTCCCCAGAGTATGTAAGGTTGCTCCTCATCCGTCCGCAACGGCCCTGCGTGCTCTCGTCATCTCTGTGCACACTCAGTCATGTCCGACTCTGCAACCCCACGGGCTGCAGCCCTCCAGGCTCCTCTGTCCATGGGGATTCTCCAGGCAAGAAGACTGGAGTAGGGTGCCATGCTCTCCTCCAGGGGATCTTCCCAACCCAGGGATTGAACCCGAGTCTCCTGCGTCTCCTGCACTGTAGGCAGATTTTTTACCGTTGAGCCACCAGGGAAGCCCCTTATCATCACAGAATATGGCAGAAAAAAAGAAATACAGGCGGGAAAGGAAGAAAGCCCTCGTTTCTATGAGAATTACGTTGAATGCTCTCCAAAGCTTCCATGAGGCGAGTCCGGGAAAACGTTCTCCAGGAGAGGTGAAGACCGGTGGGAAACATCATACGAACGCTGAAGGACGCCGTGCAGGTCACTCACTGAGCATCCCCTGGTCGAGGACCACTTTGGGGAAGTCAGGTCGGGGCCGCGGGCGCTGTGCCCGGGGGACGACTCCCCGCGGGCCGTGAGCTCCCGGGACATCCTTGGCCTTGCAGGCAGAGTCGCACTGGCTGGCAGTGGGCGCTCGATCAGGGAAAGGACTTCGGCTGGGCGGTGGTCAGGGCGTGCGCAGCTTGTACACAATACTCTGGGGGTTCTTCTCCCCGTGGCCTCCTGCAACCCGCCTGCCAGCCACGATCCCAGGCCTACGGGCACCATGGCCCTTGCCCTGCTCGAGGGCTTGGGGGGGAAGGTCTGTGTGTAACTGACCTCCACCAAACACACACACGTGCACACACACACGTGCACATGCATACACATACACATGTGGCACACACATGCACACATGTACACACACACGTGTACACCTGTGCACACGCACACACGTACACAATGTACATGCACAGCACACACACGTGAACACATACGCGTGCACACACACGTACACATACACATGTGTACACCTGTGCACATGCATACACGCACACAATGTACATGCGCAGCATGCACACGCAAACACATACGCATGCACATGCATGCGCACGCACACATGTGTACACATGCTCACACACGTGCACACACGTGCACGTGCATACACACATGCAGCACACGCATGCACACATGCACACACACGTGTGCACCTGTGCACACGCGTACACGCACACAATGTGCATGCACAGCATGCACACGCACGCACACATGCAGACACGTGTACACATGCACGCACACACACGTGCACGCACCAGCTCTGCAGATACCTCCCTGAGTGGCAGGACAGAGCTGTGTGAGCCTCCCTCCCTGCGGGCCAGGCGCATCCAACCCCCAACCCACCACCGCCGCCACCACATGGCCCCTGAATCCAGCAGAGCCCTTCCCACCACCAGTGGGACTAAACCAGCTCCTCCCCAGGTGTGGGGCGTGGGCAAGCTTTCTGCTGGAATCCCTGCAGTCTCAGAAGGCAGGCTGCCGTGAGCCTCAGAGCCAAGTTCGCCCAGCCTCTTCCGGGCAGCCTGCTTGAGGCTGGACCCCAGGCCGGCTGCCCATCACCCCTCCCGGGCCACGGCCCGCGGTCATCCTTGCAGTCCCCTCTCAGACTCAGGCCTCTGCGTCTGGGGTGCTCTGCCTGCCCCACTCCACGCCCCCACCCCAGGCCCCCTGATCCCCGCTCCCAGCCACCCAGCCCCAGGCCTGCCCCGCACAGACCCCTGCTGGCCAGCTGGCTCCCTCGGAGGCTGGGGGCTCCCCGCTTCACTTCATAACCGCCTGGTAATTAGCTTCATGACTTCACCGCCGTGCTTATAATAGCCTCCATTAAAGTTATGGGATTTTCAAGCCGTAATGGCTTCCAAAGTAATTAATGCACAACTGGGTTTATGGCTAAGTTTATTTTTAGAGCTTTCCTGCCTCTCCCTCCTTCCCACCATAGATGTTTTGACCAGATAGACTGGACAGGATCAGAGCATTGTCCCCCTCAGGCCGTTGCCTCTGTCCCCTCCTACTCCACGGGGGATCGGGACCTGCAGGGGGCTGCCCCCCAAGGGGTTCTGGGGCCTGACCCCCTTCCCCCACTCCTGTCTGGGTTCAGGCCTGGCCCCAGCACAAGCCGTCCCCTGTGGCCTCGGCAAGCACCAGGAGGATGGGGATGCAGGAGGACTCAGAGAGCGGCGAGTGATCCCTGGGGGAGGCCACGGCGGGGGCCGGGTGCCCAGGCCAGGCCAGCTCCCACGGCCAGATGCCTGGAAAAGCCCCAGGGGACCCCACAACCCAAGGAGGCCTCCCTGTGTGGCCTGCGGCGGCCAACCAGACCAAGGTCCCAATCCAGTGTTTGGCGTCCTACCCAGGGGCTCGGCACTGGTGGGGCTGGCCGGGGAGGCGGCCCAACACCCAGACGGGCAGGCAGCGTGGCCTCTGGGCTCCTCCCGCGGGGCCGCGGCCAGGAGCACGGAGGTAGCTCGGGGTCCAGGAACCCGCCCTGAGCCTGCATCGTTTGACCCCAAGGCCTATCCGCCATCTGCTCCAAGCAGGCCGTGCAGACAGGCCGGGGCGGCCACTGGCGCGCACCCACCCGCCGGGAGGGCTGCAGGCCAGAGGACCAGGTCGGGAGGAGGGACGCAGTGCCTCCAAGAGTCCTGCTCAGCCTGGCTCTCAGCCAGGAGAGACGGCCGTCCGCCTGCCTGCGGCCTGGTGGGCGTGACCTTGGGGGCTCGGCCTGCCAGACGGGACACCTGGGGGGCCCACGCGCGGGGACAGGCGGGCTGCCCATGGCTGTCCTCCCCCCAGGCCGCCCCTGTGGACCCAGAGGTGTCTTGCAGGGCTCTCAGCACAGAAGTGGGGGCGGGGGAGGGGGTGACAGCTCCCAGGAGGCTGGGAGGCAGGGCGCCAATCCCTCATCATGAGCTCAGCCGGCCCGGAGGGGAGCTGTCGGCACGCGACCCCCTCAGCTGACCCCCGAGCCCCCTCGGCTGGCCCCTGAGCTCCTCGGCTGACCCCTGAGCCCCCTCGGCTGGCCCCCGAGCCCCCTCGGCTGGCCCCCGGCTGTGGCTCCAGCCTGGGCCCTGTCCCGTCCAGGCTTGCTGAGGGTGCACCCTCCCAGAGTCCACTTCCAAACACTACTGGCCAGTCCTCTGAGGACTCACTCGGCGCAGATGCCTTCATCCAGGCTGTGAAACGAGGTCCGAGCACAAGGCTGTGGCCGTCACAGCCACCTCAGCCTGAGCACTCTCTGTGTCCTCCCAGAGGCAGGCTGCAAGGCCCACGGGCGTTAAAGCCTTGGAAACTAGGTGCCCTCTTCATAAACGGGCCCGGGGGTAAGCCGGGGGAACCCAGGCAGGGGTGTCTGGACCGAGGGGGCACCGCCTGTCCTCGGCCCCACGGGGCGGCACCCCAGGCCTCTGGCCAGCCTCTCTGTCCCCTCTTGCAGGTGTTCACCCCGCAGGGCTCCTGACCCACTGCAGACAGCACCCCTTCCCAGACTCCGGTCGGGCTGGACTCCGCAGAGCTGCGTCGGCAATGGGTGGGTTGAGCGGTCAGGCCCGTGGGCTGGCGTGCGGCTCCCCGTGGCCCCGTGCCTGGCCCACCCGGCCCACTCGTGTGCTTTTCTCCCTCTGCGGCCGCTGCCCAGCTCACGAGGAGCTGTGGGCCCAGCCAGCCTTGGAGATGCCGAAGCGACGGGACGTCCTCGCCGTCGTGCTCATCGTGCTCCCCTGGACACTGCTGGTCACCGTGTGGCACCAGAGCACCGTTGCACCCCTGCTCGCCGCACGCAAGGGTGAGTCCCGCCCCGCCGGGAGACCGCAGCCTGCAGGCCTGAGTCTCCTGACGGGGTGACCACAGCCCGGAGGCCTGAGTCTCCTGACAGGGTGACCGCAGCCCGGAGGCCTGAGTCTCCTGACGGGGTGACCGCAGCCCAGAGGCCTGAGTCTCCTGACGGGGTGACCGCAGCCTGGAGGCCTGAGCCTCCTGATGGGGTGACCGCAGTCTGGAGGCCTGAGCCTCCTAACAAGGTGACCACAGCCTGGAGGCCTGAGTCTCCCTTAACAGGGTGACCACAGCCTGCAGGCCTGAGTCTCCTGACGGGGTGACCACAGCCTGGAGGCTTGAGCCTCCTGACAGGGTGACCGCAGCCCAGAGGCCTGAGTCTCCCTTAACAGGGTGACCGCAGCCTGGAGGCCTGAGTCTCCTGACGGGGTGACTGCAGCCTGGAGGCCTGAGCCTCCTGACAGGGTGACCGCAGCCCGGAGGCCTGAGTCTCCCTTAACAGGGTGACCGCAGCCCGGAGGCCTGAGTCTCCTGACGGGGTGACCACAGACTGCAGGCCTGAGCCTCCTGACAGGGTGACCACAGCCTGGAGGCCTGAGTCTCCTGACAGGGTGACCGCAGCCTGGAGGCCTGAGCCTCCTGACAGGGTGATCACAGCCTGGAGGCCTGAGTCTCCTGATGGGGTGACCACAGCCTGGAGGCCTGAGTCTCCCTTGATGGGGTGACTGCAGCCTGGAGGCCTGAGTCTCCTGACGGGGTGACCACAGCCTGCAGGCCTGAGTCTCCCTTGATGGGGTGACTGCAGCCTGGAGGCCTGAGTCTCCTGACGGGGTGACCACGGCCTGAAGGCTAACTCTCCCTTAACGGGGTGACCGCAGCCTGGAGGCTGGAGGCCTGACTCTCCCCTGACGGGGTGACCACAGCCTGGAGGGAGGCCTGACTCCCCTGACGGAGTGGCCACAGCCTGGAGGGCTGACTCTCCCCTGATTGGCCAGTGGGGACCTGGGGCCGACTTGGCTGATGACTGCACCCTTGGGGGCTGACCTGGGGCTCGGATGGTGCCATGCACCCAGGCTCAGAGCCTCGCGGGCTTTCTTCTGCACCCACGCCCAGGACATGCACCACGGAAGGGCTGGGGGGGTACACCATGGGAGGGCTCAGGGGTGGTGGGCGTGCACCATGGGAGGGCTAGGGGGTGCATACCCCACAGGAGGGCTGGGGGGTGCAGCATGGGAGGGCTCAGGGTTGGGGGGCATGCACTGTGGTAGGGCTTGGGGTTGGGTGGTGGGATTTCCAGCCTGTGTTACTGAAAGCCTTTCAGGGCGAGTGTCTTCTTTTCCTGGTCAGGAAGCCCTGACGCAGCCCCCAGCCCCCAGAGCAGGCAGGGCCAAGAGCCCCAGTCTGGTGCGGGCAGCCCTCACCGTGACGCTTCAGGCTGCTCAAGGCTGCAGGGGCCTGAAGCTTCCTCCAGGAGGACTGGGCCGAACGTGGCTCAGCGCCCACCGTCTGTCGGGCGCCTGGAGCTCTCCCAGCATTTCCTCCCCTCGCTCCTTGGTGCTTTATCTTTTTTTGGCTGAGCTGAGTGGCTCGTGGGATCTTAGTTCCCTGAGCAGGGACTGAACCCAGCCCATGGCAGTGAGAGCGCCAAGTCCTAACCCTGGACCGCCAGGGAGCCCTGCTGCTTGTCCTTGTAGAGCCGTCACCGCGGCACCTCACGAGGTCTGTCGCGTGGGATGTAACACCACGTGCTTCTGTTCTCAGCGGCGCTTTGGGTTCAGGGACGCCAGGCTGCCGCGCTCAGCACGGCCGGTCATGCCTAGAGACGGGACTTGGCGCCCTGGTCCCAGGGCAGCCGCGATGGTGACACAGGCAGCACCAGAGGGCGATGGGGGCCCTGAGGACCGGAGGCGGCAGCAACCCTGACCCAGCCTGTCTTAGGCTCGCAGACCCTCCAGGGCGCAGAGCTGCCTGCGGGGGTGTGATCACAGGGCAGGGGGAGGGGGGGGACGCTCAGGGTCCTTCCCTAGCCTTGGGCTCCAGAGCTCTGCTCGTGGCAGGATACACTAACCCTTATTTATGTCCTGGTCTGCAGCTGCTCTCTGGAAGCTTGTTTTCTTTTCCCAGTTTGACTTAAAACTCCTGCAGAAAGTCCCCTTGGTTGCCTGTGCCGGTCTCCCCACCCTGCACCCGCAGCCCGGGGGCAGGCTCCCACCTGGGCTGTGTGTCCCCAGTGGGGGTCATTAGCCCGTGGGAACTCTCCGAGAGCCGGGGACTTGTATGTCACCGCGGAGCCCAGTGCCCAGCCCCAGGCCAGCACCCACATCCACACCTGCCTGCTGACTAGAGCTGTAGGAAGCCCAGCCTCCCGGGACCCCCTTCACCCCCTGCACGGGATTGCCCCCACTACCCTTCCCATAGTTGGACGTCTTACTGTCCGCCTCTGCACAGGAGAGATGTTCCGAGCCCCTAAACCCACATGGAACCTGGATAAAGGAGATGCAGTTATCAGCTCCCCTTCGCAGCTGCCAGTAGTGACCAGAGGCCAGGGCCCTGGCTCAGGGTCCTGTGGTTAGTGCAGAGCTGGCCGGGTCTGAGCCTCGGAGCTCGGACCCCAAGGTCTGGCCTCCGACCATCCCACCTCCCGCTGAGATGGCCCCGGAGCAGCGAGCACCCAGAGTCCTTCACGTGGCCAGACAGGCCTCGGTTGGGGGCGGGGGGCGCTTTCAGAACGGGAGGGGTGTGGGCTGGTCCCCCCATGAGGGGCTGCTGGCTCCCCACGGGGATGCAGATAAGGGAGAAAGCCTGGCCATCAGAGCTGCCCTGGCGGGAGCAGGGCACCTCCAGGGGCTCCCATGCCTGCGTGTCATGGAGGTGGGCCTCTGCCCGGCTCCACACACACCCCTCCTGGGCGCACGGCTGGGCAGGGGCACAGGCAAGGCCCCAGGGGCTGTGAACGCATGACAGGAACGTGCATGTGAGGAGACACACAGGCCCAGAGGAGCCGAGGCGGGTCTCCACCCCGCCCTTTGGCCCAAACATGGGACATCGACAGTCAGAAGGGATGGGCTCGGGATCCAGAAGCATCTTGCCCACCATGGACAGCCCCCAGGACAGGGTGCTGTGGTGAAGCCCCACACTCCACAGCGAGGTTCGGGAGCTAGATTCTGGGTCAGGCCCCAGAGCGCCTTTGGGGCAACCCCCACAGGTCCCTTCCCCCCGGGGGAGCAGGAGGGGGACAGGGAGGGGAGGACGGGGGCAACGGCCTGAGAGGGAGGCTCTGATCCTGTCCAGTCTATCTGGAACCCAGGTGAGGTGCTCCTGGACTCTGGGGCCACAGGCCGCGTGGCACCAAAGCACTAAGGTTGCCCCAGGCAGGAGTGCTAGTGCCCCAGGCTCCTCAGCAGCTCTGGGGAGAAGGGCGCGGGCAGTGTGGTGGGCGCTTCGCCACACAAAGCCTGGCACAGACGGGAGCCCCGGGTGCGATGCTGCAGCTTGGCCAGCTGCCCTTAAACCGCTCAGAGCTGTCGAAAGCCAGGCATAGGGGTCAGAAAGAGGAGGACCCAGGGCGAGGGTGTCAGGCAGCCAGCCTTAACCATCAGCGGCAGCCCCCAGGACCCCAGAGAGGTGTGCACTGACTCTCCCACAGGAGCAGAGGAGAGCCGGGCGGGCTGGTACCTGTACCCAGTACACCTGTACCCAGTACCTGTACCCCAGTACTCCTGTACCCAGTACCTCTGTACCCAGCATCTGTACCCAGTACCCCTGTACTCAGTACTTATACCAAATACTCCTGTACCCAGTACCTTTGTACCCAGTGCTCATACCCAGTACCCTTATACCCAGCGTCGGTACCCAGTACTCCTGTACCCAGTACCCCTGTTTCCAGTACCTGTACTCAGTACCCCTGGAATCAGTACTTATACCCAGTATTCCTGTACCCAGTACCCTTCTACCCAGTACCATTGTACCCAGTACTTATATGCAGTACTCCTTACACAGTACCCTGTACCCAGTACCTCAGTGCTATACTCAGTACCCCTGTATCCAGTACCCTGTACCCAGTACCCCTGTACCCTGTACCCAGTACCCCTGTACTCAGTACCTTATCCAGTACCCCTGTTCCCAGTACCACTGTACCCTGTAACCAGTACCTCTACCCAGTACCCCGTACCCAGTACCTTACCCAGTGCCCCTATGCTCAGTACCTTATCCAGTACCTCTGTACCCAGTACCACTGTACCCAGTGCCTCTGTGCCCAGCACTTGTGCCCAGTGTCCCCACACCCCCTCCTCTGATCTGCAGATGACAGTGGTGACCCCCGGCGTGAGGCGCCCCCTGGCACGGACCCCAGGGAGTACTGCATGTCCGACCGGGACATCGTGGAGGTGGTGCGCACAGAGTACGTGTACACGCGGCCCCCGCCCTGGTCTGACACACTGCCCACCATCCACGTGGTGACGCCCACCTACAGTCGCCCGGTGCAGAAGGCAGAGCTCACTCGCTTGGCCAACACGCTACTGCACGTGCCCAACCTGCACTGGCTGGTGGTGGAGGATGCACCGCGCCGCACCCCGCTGACGGCACGCCTGCTGCGCGACACCGGCCTCAACTACACGCACCTGCACGTGGAGACGCCACGCAACTACAAGCTGCGGGGGGATGCGCGTGACCCGCGCATCCCCCGGGGCACCATGCAGCGCAACCTGGCACTGCGCTGGCTGCGGGAGACCTTCCCGCGCAATTCCAGCCAGCCTGGCGTGGTGTACTTTGCGGACGACGACAACACCTACAGCCTGGAGCTCTTCGAGGAGGTGCGGGCCGCGGATACACAGACCAGTACCTGTACTCAGTACCCCTGGGACCAGTACTTATACCCAGTACTCCTGTACCCAGTACCCTTGTACCCAGTACCATTGTACCCAGTACTTATATGCAGTACTCCTTACACAGTACGGAGTACGTGGATATGCAGACCAGGGAGGGCGGGGAACCTGGCGAAGGGGGAGGAGGCCTGCATGGGCTCCCAGACCGACCAACCCACCGCAGCCCTGGCTTCAGGCACTGTCTGGAGGAGGGCTTCCAGTGGGGGAGGGGAGGAGGGTTCCCCGTCCACCTTCAGTGTCCCCCCAACTCCCATCCCCCGAGTTTGGGAATCAGGACAGTGGGGGAGGGGAGGGAGTCATTTCAGACTCTAAATCGGGGAGACAGAGCTTTTGCAGCAAAGGACAAAGCACAGGTCACGTGACAAGGGAAGCACCAGCTGCTTGCAGGGTGGCCTTGCTCACAGCCCTGGCCAGTCCTCTGCAGACGCCCGCCCTGGGCGGCCCAGGTGTCCTGACTCTTCTCCCCTCTAGATGCGCAGCACCAGGAGGGTGTCTGTGTGGCCCGTCGCCTTCGTCGGGGGCCTTCGGTACGAGGCCCCGAGGGTCAATGGGGCAGGGAAGGTGGTTGGCTGGAAGACGGTGTTCGACCCCCACCGGCCGTTTGCCATAGACATGGCGGGATTTGCAGTCAACCTGCGGCTCATCCTGCAGCGGAGCCAGGCCTACTTCAAGCTGCGTGGCGTGAAGGGCGGCTACCAGGAGAGCAGCCTGCTGCGCGAGCTTGTCACCCTCAGCGACCTGGAGCCCAAGGCGGCCAACTGCACCAAGGTGGGCGCCCGCCAAGCTCGCAGCGCGGTGCAGGCCAGCTCCTGCCCGCGAGGCTCCCTGCTAATCAGGGACCTGCACAGCCAGTGGACAGCCAGCCTCCCTCCAGGGTGGCGGGTCTGTGGCCCTTCAGGCAGCCACACTAAAGGTGGGCAGGGGGACGAGGAGGGGGCCCCCAGGCAGGCAGAGCCTAGGAATGAATTCCTCCCTCACCACGCATCAGCTGGGCTCCATACTTCCATGCCAGACACACCTACATGTGTGCACACACATGCACACGTGGGCACATGTGTACACATGCACACACACACATGCATATGCCAGTGCACATGCACCGACATGCACAGGCACGGGCACATGTGTGTGCATGCATGTGCACACACGCCCATGCACGTGCACACGAGCACGAGTGTATGTGCCCAGTACACACGCACACACAGGCGTGCACACACATGTTCGTGCATATGCTCATGCACACACATGCATAGATACGTCTTCCTACCAGTTTGGACTTCTCCAGTTGGGGACCAGGCTGGCACTTAGCTGAGCTGGAGGCCCCAGAACTGTCTCCCTCAAGATCCATCAAAAAGCACAGGGGAGGCTGAGAAGCAAGAGGAAAACTTGGGACCACTTTCTCTCTTCTTTGTAGCTGCAGATTTTCTGTTTCCAATAGATATTGTGAAGGCAGCCTATGTACAAAGAGCAAGAATGAGGGGGTAGGCAGAAATACAGAACAATGGAGAAAGTCTTGCTGGAACAGGGCTGGAGGGGAGGGGCAAGGGTGGGAGGGCGAGGTCGGGGCCGGCCCCATGTGGTCTTATGTCTCTGGACACACAGATCCTGGTCTGGCACACGCGGACCGAGAAACCAGTGCTGGTGAATGAGGGGAAGAAAGGCTTCACTGACCCCACGGTGGAGATCTGAGCCCCGGACACAGGTAAGGGGATGCGAGCCGGTGACACCCTGATCAGCCCCCCCTCCAAGCTTGGGTGTAGAGTAAATCTGCCAAGGTGTTTCCTCCTGGTCTTTAATCATGACAGTCACGGCAAAGGCCCCATGGAGTGGAGGAGGCAGAGATGAAGTCAGTAGGTGGCAACCTCCCCGCACACCTGGGCCCCCCAGCTGGGTCCCCGCACACCTGCACCCCCCCAAGCCGGGTCCCCGCACACCTGGGCCTCCCAGCTGGGTCTCTGCACAGCTGGATCCCCACACAGCTGGGTCCCCACACAGCTGGGTCCCTGCACACCTGGGCCCTTCCTTGCTGCTTGGAGGCCTTCACCTCACAGCACCGCCTCGTGACGGCTCCCTGTCTCCCCATCTCATTCTGGCCACAAACCTGTCCTCGTATGAGGCCCTGCTGGGTGGACTCACCTGGGCTCTGTCTGCATGGTTTCCTCCTCAGTTGAGGTAGAAGCGTGGACTCCAGATTCTGGCCCAGTTCCCAGGCTCCCATTTCCCTCATTTTCTTCATCTGCTAAATGGGTTGTTGGGGCACCAGAAATAGTCTCTGGCACTGCCCAACTGCTGCTGCTTTTATTTGGTCCTTAAAAATCCTGTACTGAAGTAGTTCACAGGCTCTATTTACGCTTTAGAGATACAGGAACGAAACTCAGAAAAGCTGAGTGGATTGTGCCAGTAACCCGCACAGCCAGGCCCTTCCTGAGCTGGAGGCTTGCTGTGAGTGGGGTTCTCTTGGTCTTCAGGCCTCAGGCTGCAGCTTTTGTGCCTCGCTGGCAACAGCCCAACTGCAGGAGACCGCGGGGGTCATGACCCTGAGCATGGCAGATCACCTGGGCCACGACCAGACCGCAGTGGGTCAGACAGAGCACGCTCCCAGCTCCTCGGGCGTCTGGGGGGGCCCCGTGGACCCCAGCTCCCAGCGGCCCCCTCACGCTGCTCCCTCGCTCTCTCCCCTCAGGAGCGCCTTCTGAGACCTGCTCCTGGCCGCCTCCTCTCCCCACGCCGTGTCCCTCTGAGGCGCACTCCCGTGGACTCGCTGCCACCCTCCCTTCCCCTGTGGGGCCTTCAGAGAGAACCCGGCCCCATGCCGGGACGAAGGACGGAGACCCTAAAGCACAGAACCCCCAGACCTGTTGTGCTCCACCCGCCCGGCAATCCTGCGGGGTCGACGCCATGGGCCCCGAAATAGGGGACTGCCCGGCTGGGACGGAGGTGAGAGCCCGGCAGAGCGGCCCCTGGCCCCATGGGGGCCCCACGGCCACTGGACGGTGGTCCCCAGCCCCAGGCGTCCGGACCAAGCTGCTCCCGGGAGAGGAGGTCGGCGCCCTAGCGGGCTTTCCTTGCTCCCGCCTCCAGAGCCTGGGGCCGCCTGAGCGCCTGGCAGGCCCGGCTGTACCTCGCCTCGCGGGGGGAGCAGAGCCCCTCCAGGCCCTCGCCCCACCCCCCGCCCCGCCCCCGCCCCGCCCCCGGCCCCGCCCCGCCCCCGGCCCCGCCCCCGCCCAGCGCGGAAGGAGCCGCCCACTGCCGCGCCTGGGCCGGGACTGGGGAGGCAGACGCCCCCACCAGAGCGGCCGCCGGGGCTCAAGGTGCAGGTGGGCCAGGAGCAGAGAGAGGAAGGGCCGGGCGGTGTCCTCCCCGCCCCGGCCGGGGCTTTGGCCTAGCGGAGGGGTCGACAGAAGGGCACGGAGGTGACCTGAACCCAGAGGGCGGGAGACCAAGCCCAGACTGCTGGCAAATCGTGACTTACACACAGAGTGGGAAGCAAAACCTCGCTTATCCCAAACGGGGCGCACAGTCAGCTGGCCTCCCGTCCCTCCCCATCCCCCTCAACCACGCAGCCTCCCGCCAGGAGGGAGGCGCTGGTCCCCCTGCCTTCCCCGCGGGCCAGCCCTCTGCCAGCCCCCTCTCATGCTCCTGACGGCTGGAAGCACAATTTTCATCCCCTGAGAGGCAGAGGAACAGCTCGCGCCCCGCCCGAAACAGGTGTTTACTTTTAACGCTAACAGCCCCCACCCTCCTGAAACTCGCCGGATGGGCCCGAGGGCTGTGGAGAGCCCGCTCCTGGGTATGGGGGAGCCGTGGCCTCAGCGCAGCGACCCAGAGTGCCAAGCAGCATCGCCGCCTGTGCTGAAGGGAGTTTACCTCCTCACCATGGTCAGGAGAGCATCCCACAACCCCCTACCCAGAGCCCTGAGCCGCCTTGCAGGGCCCGGGAACCACGGGGGTAACAGTGACCAGCTGAGTGGGTGAATTTGCGCCGGTCACCGTGGCCTCGCTCACGGGACCAACCCTGGACGCTGGGTCAGCTCGCCTGGCTGGACAACTGTCTTGGCCAGAAGGCCAGGGCTGGTTTTCAGGAAATTGGTGATGAACCACGAAACGGGATCGTCTCTTTTTGTTTCTTTTTGGCAGATACTAGTTCAGTTGTTCACCTAACACCCTCTCTTCGCTGCATGTGTATTTATTTAGTTATAACCCTGGTGGACTGCAGCTTCCGTCTTTGTTGGGAATGAGTTCGTTATGAGCCATGGTTGGGTCGGTGACCACAGCTTGTTTGCTCCCCCGTCGGGAGTGGGGGGCGGGGCAGAGCCCGGAGGACACAGTGGGGAGGGCGGCCCCCACAGCTGCACCATCGTCTGTTTTAATTTAACTGTATTTAATTTGTTTCGAAATTAAAAGTCAACTATGGTTTTTAACCGTCTTAACCCTCCTCCACCCTGCCTGCTTTCTCATCACTTAAGCGCCCAGCCTGTACTGTGAGGTGCCCCTCTGGACACTCCCTGCTCCAGGTGCCACGTGGGCCCCGAAAGCCTTGGGGTCACCTCCCACGAGGACACGAACACAAAGCCCTGGCGCTGCAGACGCCATCCGCACCAGGAGGCGGACAAGGGGCGTGGGGTGGGCGCGGGTGGCATCAGAACGGCCTCTGGGCAGATGCGCAGAGACCGGGATCCGGGGCAGAGCGCTCTGTCAGCAGGAGGCGCTTGGCAGATGGGCCCTGAGGGCAGCTGACTCTGGGGGGTGGGGTGTCAGACACGAGAGCAGGGGACACTGGACAGGCGGCCTGGGAGTGGGAGGAGGGGCTGCCAGACTTTCGGAGCAGAGGGTGGGCTTGGTCCAGCCGGCCTGGAAGAATCACTTGCCTCCTGTGCTCCCCACGAACAGGACGAGGGCAGGCGGCTGGAGACCATGGCGGATCTGGCGAGGCGGGTCAGGTCTGGGCGCGTGGCGGGGTGAGCTGCTGGGCCAGGTACGGGGTTTGAGAGGAGCCGAGGAGAGCCAGACAGAGCAGAGAGCTTTGTCCATCGCTCCAGGCAGACTGCAGGGGTCCACGCGGTGACAACAGTGTGGGGTCATGTGACTCACACACTCACGGGAGGTGAGCAGCCAGCGGCTGGGGCCCCTGAGCTCAGACGGGGATGCACGTTGCGGAGAACAAGCCTGAAGGCTGTTGACAAGCCCTTCATGCACGGCCTCAGCAGCAAGTACAGACGGAGCGGGAGGAGGCCTGGGAGGGCCTCAGACGCCCAGCACTCAGAGGCTGGGTGAGCAGCAGGGCATGTCCTGCCTAGGTGCTTGGACGGACAAGCTGGGGTCACCAGGCAGGGAAGTCATGAAGATGGGTGGAGCCAGGGACCTCGCCCAGGAAGGGCTGCGTGTCAGGTGGCACAGGGCCATGCAGGGCATGCTCACTGCAGACCCCAGGCATGCCCGGGTGGACTCGCACCCACGGGCCTCATGGGGCCCGGCCGGGGCCTCGGCTCCTGGTGCTCAGCTCTGAGCTTCCCGCGGAACACGGGGCAGGAAGGGCTGGTTAGTTTGGACGAGATCAGGACGTGCTCTGGATACCTCCCCGCTGCCCGCCATGGCCCACAGGTTCGTTTCAGTGAGCTCCACTGTCTGCCTCCAGCAGGACCACGGGGTTCAGCCCGCCGTGACCATCTGCCCTTGACCCGGCTTGTGGGCCCGGGGGCGGCACACTGGTGCCCCCGGGAGACCCGAGCCGTGTCCCACTCCCGGGAGGAATCCGCCCTTGGACTGGGGCTATTACAGAAGAGCCTCCGTTGGTGGCAGAATGCAGGTCCGTGAGGACGCGCGCCCGCCGGCCCAGCCGCCTCCTGCCCACCAGACGGTCTGCATTCCCCACCAGCTGGGCTGACTCTGTGCCCAGCCCCACAAGCCCGTGTCTCAGCTCCCCGCACACAGACCAAGTCAGAGAGACACTGCCAAGCAGGCCTGGAATCAACTCTGTGGCTTTATTGCAACTCAGGGCAGCGAATTGGAGCCCCGCAGAGGACTCACCCCTGGGCACACCCGGGGGTCTGGATGCACATGTGGGAGGAGGCTGCCCGGCCCCGCCCCCCCCAATTCCCCAGAGCAGTGGCCTTTCCTCTCAGTGGATGCTTCGTCACGTGGAGCGGGGAGGGAACGAGTGGATGCAGGAGGTGAGGCCCAACTCTCAGATGCGACCCTGGGGAGCGCAGAGGAGGCCGCAGGCTCTGCACTGCACTGGCGTCCTCCCAGGATGGCAGAGAGACCTGGGCAGGTCGTGAAGGGACAGCGGGCTCCCCCCACCCTCCATGGACAGCACGTGCGCCCCAGCTCAGAGCTGGGGCCACAGGGACGAGGGCACGGCTGGGCCAGGGGCAGAGGAGCAAGCACTCAGGAGCCGGGCCCCACCAGCCCCCACAGTGAACAGTCCCCGTCTGGCCCAGGGGAGCGGGGAGGCGCTCCGGGAGGGAGGGCCCCTCACCCTCTCCTCGAGCCTACGGTCCTGCAGGGCAAGGGTGAACTGCAGCCGCAGGCAGACTCCCAAGGGCGGCCGGAGCGGGCACAGGCCGGTCAGTGGTCAGCGGGGTCTCGGGCCTGGGCGGCTCAGTGCACGTACTCGTGCTGGCCCAGGTTGGGCGTGTCCACGAACTGGATTATCCGTTGCGCCATCTTCTCTTCAAAGACGATGATCTGGGGGAGATGGCCAGCCTGTCTCCAGGCGGAACGTCTGTCCTCTCCCGCCCACCCAGGCCCCCTGGGAAACGCGGCGGGGCAGGGAGGGCGGGGCTGAGGAGGGGTCCCAGGGGACAAGCCCCCACCTTATTTAAGCCTACATCCAGCCAGGCGCCTGGGAGGTAGAGGGTCTCCTGGGGCCCGATGTTCCAGTAGCGGCCAAGGTTCTGGTTGTTGATGAACACGACCCCCTTTTCCCAGCCCTACGAGAAGCAGAAGGACGCATCAGTTGGCTGAACTCAAGAGTGACAGGAGCTCTTGCCTTCCGAGGGACCAGCCAGGACTGCCCCCAGCCTGCAGCTGCCCCCGCAGGGTGCTCGGCTCAGACTGGACCCCAAGTCTTGGCCCTGAGAAGCCCGCCCAGTGCTCTCCACCAGGGACGCCACGACGGAGAGCCTGTGGGCACACGCGGTGTGCACGCCCTGGTGGGGGATACACACCTCCAGCTTCACAAAGGTGTCATAGGGGGAGTCCAAGACAGACAGGGCTCCCAGGAAGAACGCAGGGAACACGGGCTCCTCTGTCAGAGGTTTCCACTTGTCTGCAGTGAACCTGCGGGCAGACGGACAGGGAGGGGCCCTTCACGGGTCGTCTGTGTCCAGAGCCCCCGCCCGCCCTATGGCCTGTGGCAATGGTTGGGGAGGGGGTCCCAGGGACCCCAGGGCGGGGCGGAGCAGGGCAGGGGCGAGGCAGGGCAGCGTCTTCTGCCCTCGGGTGGCATAGGGCGGGACAGACCTCTGCAGAAAGCTCCTGTCCATCTCCAGGCTGTAGATTTTGAATTTTTTCAGGGGAGAATCGTTCAGATAGACATTTCCAATGATACCTGTGGGAAGGGGTCAGGACACTGGGCGAGGAGGGCCGACAGGGGCCCAGCGGGCCAGGCACATACTTGGACTGCTTCCGGAAAGTTCCAGAAAAGACTCCCCTCCCCGGAGACGCCAGCTCCCCAGGGGGCTCTTCACACACTAATTTCTTCCCTGCCATCCCAAAGCCCTGCGAGCCAGCGGGTGGAGTCTGCCAGCCCCAGGCTTCTGGGCCTTCTGAGGGCCCGCCTGGGCTGGCCTCTGTCTCTGGGCCTTCTAATGGGGCGCCCGGTGGCATCTGCCTCTGGGTCTTCTGGGGGTTGCCCGGGGTGGCTATGAGGGGGCCCGAGGTGGCGTCTGCCTCTGGGCCTTCTGGAGGGCACTCCCTTTGGGGTTGAGGCTTTCAATAGGAAAGGAGACCCAAATGACGGGTTTGACCAGGACATCTTAGCCTGCAGCTACTGAGGTCAGTGTTCTGCGGCCCAGATGGAGCAGACCAGTGACCCGGCCAGGGACCCCAGGAGGACGGGGGAGCAGGGGAGGCCATGGCTGCGAGCCTGAGGGAGGCCCCAGGGGTCTGGGGGGTTCTCATCCAGCTCCTATCTCAGACTGCATGAAACCCCGCGGGTTTGATAGATAAGAAGAGAGAGAAGGTTCAGAAAGCCCCCAGGACTCACCCCTCCAGGGTCCCTCAGGACTCACCCCCTCCAGGGGCTCCTAGGACTAACCCCCTCCAGGGTACCCCAGGACTTACCCTTCCAGAGGGACCCCAGGACTCACCCCGCCAGGGCCCCCCAGGTCTCACCCCTCCAGAGGCTCCCAGGACTCACCCCTCCAGGGTACCCCAGGACTCACCCCTCCAGAGGCTCCCAGGACTCACCCTTCCAGGGGGATCCCAGGACTCATCCCTCCAGGGGCTCCCAGGACTCACCCCTCCAGGGGGACCCCAGGGCTCATCCCTCCAGGGGTTCCCAGGACTCACCCCTCCAGGGGTGCCTAGGATTCACCCCTCCAGAGGCTCCCAGGACTCACCCTTCCAGGGGGACCCCAGGACTCACCCCTCCAGGGGCTCCCAGGACTCACCCCTCCAGGGTACCCCAGGACTCACCCTTCCAGGGGGACCCCAGGACTCACCCCTCCAGGGTACCCCAGGACTCACCCCTCCAGGGTACCCCAGGACTCACCCCTCCAGGGGCTCCCAGGACTCACCCCTCCAGGGTACCCCAGGACTCACCCCTCCAGAGGGACCCCAGGACTCACCCCTCCAGAGGGACCCCAGGACTCACCCCTCCAGGGGTCCCTAGGACTCACCCCTCCAGGGCCCCCCAAGTCTCACCCCTCCAGGGGTCCCTAGGACTCATCCCTCCAGAGGGACCCCAGGACTCATCCCTCCAGGGGTCCCTAGGACTCACCCTGCAAGGGACCCCCAGGACTCACCCCTCCAGAGGCTCCCAGGACTCACCCTTCCAGGGGGATCCCAGGACTCATCCCTCCAGGGGCTCCCAGGACTCACCCCTCCAGGGGGACCCCAGGGCTCATCCCTCCAGGGGTTCCCAGGACTCACCCCTCCAGGGGTGCCTAGGACTCACCCCTCCAGAGGCTCCCAGGACTCACCCTTCCAGGGGGACCCCAGGACTCACCCCTCCAGGGGCTCCCAGGACTCACCCCTCCAGAGGCTCCCAGGACTCACCCTTCCAGGGGGACCCCAGGACTCACCCCTCCAGGGTACCCCAGGACTCACCCCTCCAGGGTACCCCAGGACTCACCCCTCCAGGGGCTCCCAGGACTCACCCCTCCAGGGTACCCCAGGACTCACCCCTCCAGAGGGACCCCAGGACTCACCCCTCCAGAGGGACCCCAGGACTCACCCCTCCAGGGGTCCCTAGGACTCACCCCTCCAGGGCCCCCCAAGTCTCACCCCTCCAGGGGTCCCTAGGACTCATCCCTCCAGAGGGACCCCAGGACTCATCCCTCCAGGGGTCCCTAGGACTCACCCTGCAAGGGACCCCCAGGACTCACCCCTCCAGAGGCTCCCAGGACTCACCCTTCCAGGGGGATCCCAGGACTCATCCCTCCAGGGGCTCCCAGGACTCACCCCTCCAGGGGGACCCCAGGGCTCATCCCTCCAGGGGTTCCCAGGACTCACCCCTCCAGGGGTGCCTAGGACTCACCCCTCCAGAGGCTCCCAGGACTCACCCTTCCAGGGGGACCCCAGGACTCACCCCTCCAGGGGCTCCCAGGACTCACCCCTCCAGAGGCTCCCAGGACTCACCCTTCCAGGGGGACCCCAGGACTCACCCCTCCAGGGTACCCCAGGACTCACCCCTCCAGGGTACCCCAGGACTCACCCCTCCAGGGGCTCCCAGGACTCACCCCTCCAGGGTACCCCAGGACTCACCCCTACAGAGGGACCCCAGGACTCACCCCTCCAGAGGGACCCCAGGACTCACCCCTCCAGGGGTCCCCAGGACTCACCCCTCCAGGGCCCCCCAGGTCTCACCCCTCCAGAGGCTCCCAGGACTCACCCCCTCCAGAGGGACCCCAGGACTCACCCCTCCAGGGGTCCCTAGGACTCATCCCTCCAGAGGGACCCCAGGACTCACCCCTCCAGGGGTCCCTAGGACTCACCCTGCCAGGGACCCCCAGGACTCACCCCTCCAGAGGGACCCCAGGACTCATCCCTCCAGGGGTCCCTAGGACTCACCCTGCAAGGGACCCCCAGGACTCACCCCTCCAGAGGCTCCCAGGACTCACCCTTCCAGGGGGATCCCAGGACTCATCCCTCCAGGGGCTCCCAGGACTCACCCCTCCAGGGGGACCCCAGGGCTCATCCCTCCAGGGGCTCCCAGGACTCACCCCTCCAGGGGTCCCTAGGACTCATCCCTCCAGAGGGACCCCAGGACTCACCCCTCCAGGGGTCCCTAGGACTCACCCCTCCAGGGGTGCCTAGGATTCACCCCTCCAGATGGATCCCAGGACTCACCCCTCCAGGGGCTCCAGGAACCCCCATCCACCCTGGAGCCCCTGTGGCACAGCCCCGTGCCCCGCGGTGCTCCTGTGGGGAAGGCCAGGCAGGCGGCACCAAGACCCACCTTTGCGCTGCTGGTCGATGTTGTCCCCGTAGTTGACTCTCCCGCAGTTCTCCACCAGGATCCTCAGCGTCGTGAACCCCTGTGGGCAGCACAGGGCGCCCTGAGGAAGCCCCAGCCGCCCCTCGGGCTTTCTCGGTGGCGCCCCAGTTCTCCCTGAACTCTGAGCACGGGACAGGGTCCCTGATCACAGAGCCACACTCACCCCACCTCTGTGGCAACCCCCAGTCCCGGCCCCCTTCCGGCCCCCGCCCAGACAAACCTGGACCGTGGGGATGACGATCGTCTTCTTCTTGTAGTCGAGGGTCCCCAGGAAGAACGTGTTCAGGAACACCTGCCCGAGGAGCAGGTGCGGGCCACAGCGTCGGCGGGGTCCTGGGGGTCCCGGCCCGGTACGCAGAGGGGAGGGCCCAGGGGTGGGGAGGAAATGGAGGCGGCGGTGTGGGGCCATCTCCACACGTGGGAGCATCTGGGTGCGGGGTTGCCCCTACCTGTCCCCGGTCACGCACAAGGGCAGTGAGGACGCCGGACGCAGTGACTGTGGTCTCGTATAGCGTGTATCCGAAGGACTGCCCGCTGCCCCCGTTGATCGGGAGGTTCTCCATGTTGACCGGGTGCTCCGAGGTGACCGGCTGCATGGACAGGAGACGGGGGTGAGGCTGACTGAAAGAGGCCACCTCGCCTTCCAGGGCGCGGGGCACAGGGTGCGGGCGGCCTCGTGGGGTCAGTACATGGGGCGTGGTAAGGATGACCGCTTTCTATTTGCTGTCACTCGGGCAAGTGCCACAGTCCTGTCTGATTCCTCATCAGGGTCAGGGGACAGGGACAGAAGGAAGCTGAGCACACGGGCCTGGGGCTCAGGGTGGACCCCGCCTCGGCCCCCTTGCTCCTCCATGCTCCTCCTCTGGCTCCCTGCATCCCACCCCCTCCTCCGTGCTCCTCCTCTGGCTCCCTGCATCCCTCCCCCCTCCTCCGTGCTCCTCCTCTGGCTCCCTGCATCCCTCCCCCCTCCTCCGTGCTCCTCCTCTGGCTCCCTGCATCCCTCCCCCCTCCTCCGTGCTCCTCCTCTGGCTCCCTGCATCCCACCCCCTCCTCCGTGCTCCTCCTCTGGCTCCCTGCATCCCACCCCCTCCTCCGTGCTCCTCCTCTGGCTCCCTGCATCCCTCCCCCCTCCTCCGTGCTCCTCCTCTGGCTCCCTGCATCCCTCCCCCCTCCTCCGTGCTCCTCCTCTGGCTCCCTGCATCCCTCCCCCCTCCTCCGTGCTCCTCCTCTGGCTCCCTGCATCCCTCCCCCCTCCTCCGTGCTCCTCCTCTGGCTCCCTGCATCCCTCCCCCCTCCTCCGTGCTCCTCCTCTGGCTCCCTGCATCCCTCCCCCCTCCTCCGTGCTCCTCCTCTGGCTCCCTGCATCCCTCCCCCCTCCTCCGTGCTCCTCCTCTGGCTCCCTGCATCCCTCCCCCCTCCTCCGTGCTCCTCCTCTGGCTCCCTGCATCCCACCCCCTCCTCCGTGCTCCTCCTCTGGCTCCCTGCATCCCCCCCCTCCTCCGTGCTCCTCCTCTGGCTCCCTGCATCCCCTCCTCCTCCGTGCTCCTCCTCTGGCTCCCTGCATCCCTCCCCCCTCCTCCGTGCTCCTCCTCTGGCTCCCTGCATCCCACCCCCTCCTCCGTGCTCCTCCTCTGGCTCCCTGCATCCCCCCCCTCCTCTGTGCTCCTCCTCTGGCTCCCTGCATCCCCTCCTCCTCCGTGCTCCTCCTCTGGCTCCCTGCATCCCTCCCCCCTCCTCCGTGCTCCTCCTCTGGCTCCCTGCATCCCTACCCCCTCCTCCATGCTCCTCCTCTGGCTCCCTGCATCCCCCCCCCTCCTCCGTGCTCCTCCTCTGGCTCCCTGCATCCCTCCCCCCTCCTCCGTGCTCCTCCTCTGGCTCCCTGCATCCCTCCCCCCTCCTCCGTGCTCCTCCTCTGGCTCCCTGCATCCCTACCCCCTCCTCCGTGCTCCTCCTCTGGCTCCCTGCATCCCTCCCCCCTCCTCCGTGCTCCTCCTCTGGCTCCCTGCATTCCCTCCCCCCTCCTCCGTGGCTCCTCCTCTGGCTCCCTGCATCCCTCCCCCCTCCTCCGTGCTCCTCCTCTGGCTCCCTGCATTCCCTCCCCCCTCCTCCGTGGCTCCTCCTCTGGCTCTCTGCATCCCTCCCCCCTCCTCCTCCCGTCAGCCTGTCCTCTGCACTTTGAGCTGAGGCCAGGGTGGAGCCCCGTGGAGACTTGTTCTCTTCATCCTCCAGCTCAGTAGCTGCAGGAAGCTCAGAGCGTCTGTGGGCCCAGCTGCAGTCCACAGTCCGTGGCGGGGGATGAGGCCCTGAGCCCAGGGCCCAGCTTGCACTCACCAGCTCCAGGAAGTTCAGGGCATCCCACAGGGACACGTAGAAAGCTGGTGTCACTGGGTCATACGCCGTCTTGGGAAGAAGGTCGGGCGGGACGGGAAGAGGGGCCCCTGCACCACAAGCAGACGGTGGGCGTCCCCAAAGGACCCGACAGTCACTGCGCCCCCAGCCACCACTGGCCCCGGCTCCTGCCCACACACAGCAGAGCACACCCCTGCCAGCCACACAGAGAACCCCCAGGAAGATGAGGGCTGGACAGGGCTTGCTTCTCACACTCTTCGAAACATAGACACCTGTGAGGAGGTGAAGCTGGCAAGACCCCTACTCAGATGACAACAGTCGCTCATACTTCCCTGTCCTTTCTAGGAAGTTCCTGCACAGGGAGGTGGGGTGGGGTGGGGGAGGGGAGGATGGTGGGGGAGGGGAGGGTGATGGGGGAGGGGGAGGTCGGGGGGAGGGGGGAGGACAGGGGGAGGGGAGGAGGAGGGGAGGACGGTGCGACAGAGGGAGATGTGGGAGGATGGTGAGGGGGAAGGGGAGGAAGCCAGTTTCCTGAGGTCTCAGAGCAGCGGCCAGCATGCAGGTACCTGCCATGGAGCCGAAGAACTCCCGGAGCTTTGTGTACTTGGCCGTGTAGTCCCCGGCCTCCGTCAGCACTGCATCGTAGTCTGCGAGACACCAGACAGGCCCCAGGACAACGTCGCGGGAGGAGGCGGGCTCAGCAGTGGGCTCCTCGCCCCAGCAATGCCACAGGCAAGATGCTTGACGTGAGCCGCCCGTCAGTCAGAATGCCACACACACTGAACACGTGGACGGCCCCAGAGTGTCCAGACCCCACTCAGCAGGCGGGAGGCCCCCAAGGGCCATCCCTCCTGGCCTGGGCTGTGCTTCCTTCCCCAGCCAACTGGTCTCCCACACCCTGGAAGCTTCGGTGACAGTCCGGACAAAACCTCGCCTTCACATGGGAGGTGCCAGCCGCTGTCCCCGAGGGACACCCCTGGAGTGCCCAGGAGTGCTGTGAGTGCCCCATCGGGGATACGCACCGTAGCTGGTGACATCCGGCTTGTAGTCCTGGAAGTGCATGGCTCCTCCGATGAAGCCGAAGTTGGTGCCCCCGTGGAACATGTACAGGTTGATGGACGAGCCGGCTTTGACGATGGCCGACACTGTGTTCAAGACCTCTGCAGGGAGGGACGTCTGATGGCCAAGCGGTCACAAGCCCTGAGCCCCTGGGAGGCCCCTCACGGCTCCAGCCCGTGGCTTCCCTGACCCCAGCCGCAGTCCGTGGCCAGAGGCCCAGAGTCCAGTGCTCGGCTTTCAGTTCCCAGATGAGTCTGCCTGGGGCCAGGCTGCAGCCGGGGCCGCGCCCCCCAGCCCCCGCCCAGGGGGCTTCGCCCGCTGCTCACCTGGAGGACCTGATTAGAGGCATGGTCTGAGCACCCCCCCACCCTACTTGGGCTGGAGAACAAGCCCACCACACGCACAGGATCAGTGGAGGAGTAACATGCACGGTTAATGAACATCACATACAGTTTGAAACCCCTGCACCAGCTGAAGGAAAAGAGCTGAACAAGGCGCTGCTGTTTAGTCGCTGAGTCACGTCTGCCTCTCTGCAACCCCATGAACTACAGCCCACCAGGCTCCTCTGTCCATGGGATTCTCCAGGCAACAGCACTGGAGATGGTCGCCATTTCCTCCTCCAGGGGGTTTTCTGGACCCAGCGATTGAACCCACGTCTCCTGCACTGCAGGCAGATTCATTACCACTGAGCCACAGGGGAGCCAAGCAAGGCCCCTGTCAGACAGCAAATGTTACCATTATTGATTAATAACACTGGCTGTTGATGAATCTGGGGGGAACAGACATCTTTGACAGTCCTCTTCCTGGAGAAGATCACGCCCGCGTGAAGGAAGCAGTGCTAGCTGGGGATTCACCCCAGGGAAATGCCAGGTGCGCCCAGCTGACGTGCAGGGAGGCTGCCTGCAATGTGGTCTGTGAGCACAGACCCTGGACCTCCTGTGTTCCTGGCACGTTCTTTGCTGAGCCACCAGCGAAGCCCAGAAGCACCCAGGTCTTCAAAACGAGAGGTCACGGCGGGGCGGTCTCTGCATCCTCCACAGCAGTGGGGGCGTCCACATCTCACAGCGCAGGAAGCCGGGCTTCTGGGCCTCTCACATCTGCCCGCACCTGCCCACACCTCCACCTGCCCACACTCGCCTACACCTGCCCACACCCTCTCACACCCACCCACACCCATACCTGCCCACACCTCCACCTGCTCACACCCGCCCACACCTCCACCCGCCCACACCCACCCATACCCGCCCACACCTGCCCACACCTGCTAACACCCGCCCACACTCACCCACACCTGCTCACACCCACACACACCCACACCTGCCCACACTCGCCCACACCTGCCCACACCTGCTCACACCCACACACACCCGCACCTGCTCACACTCGTCCACACCTCCACCTGCCCACACTTGCCCACACCTGCCCACACCCGCTCACAGTCACTCACACCCACACCTGCCCACACTCGCCCACACCTGCCTACTCCCACTCACATCCGCTCATACCCACACCTGCCCACACCTCCACCTGCCCACACTCGCTTACACCTGCCCACACCCACTCACACCTGCCCACACCCACACCCGCTCACACCCGCCCACACCCACTCACATCCGCTCATACCCACACCTGCCCACAGCTCCACCTGCCAACACCTGCTCACACCTGCCCACACCCACACCCGCCCACACCCACTCACACCCGGCCACACTCACACTCGCCCACACCCACACCCGCCCACACCCACTCACACCCGCCCACACCCACACCCGTCCACACCCACTCACACCCGGCCACACCCACACCCGCCCACACCCACTCACACCCGTCCACACCCACATCCGCTCACACCCACTCACACCCGGCCACACTCACACCTGCCCACACCCACACCCGCCCACACCCACTCACACCCGCCCACACTCACACCTGCCCACACCCACACCTGCACGTGCACGCAGAGTACAGACAGAGAACGCCTGCACTACACACATGGACACGTCTGTTCTGGACTCTGGGTTTTTATCTCCTTTTTACACACGTCCTGTGTCGGCTGGATGCCAGTGACGGTCATTCATCACTACTCCAGAACTATTACAAAGACCCCAGAGGGGTGTCTGACTGCTCCTTCCCCTGTCGAGACAGAGGACTCTGGACGTTCTCAGGAGCTGCCTGTGCGCACAGATGCCCAGAGTGCCACACGGCAGCCAGTTCACACCATCGGCAGCTCCTCTGGAGCTCAGTCCTGCGTCAGAGGCCAGCACAGGCTGCACGGGGTCCACCGAGCACCCACCTGAGGAGTCCAGGATGTAGTGGGGGCCACCCCACGAGTCAAACCAGCCCGTCCAGTACTCCATCACCATCTTGGGCTGACTACCCTGTGCACCAAAGGGAGTAGTTAGCTGGCACCTCCGCCCGCCCAGCCCTTCCTCAGCCACATGCTGACCTTCGAGGGAGCTGCCCAGGGGCTGCACCAACACCGCCCCAGCTCCCGGCCCCACGCACCTTCCTCCCTCCCACAGGGGGCGCTCCTGCAGCTGGCGGCCTGGCGGTCAGGGTCCCCGGTGCACATGCACCCCCGTTCCATCTGGGGACCGCAGAATCATGGTCCACTGAGATGGTCCTGACCGCGCCACGGGAAAGCCATGGGCTCAGCTTCCTCCAGGCTGCCCCCCTCCCAAGGGGACACTCGTACCACATTTGGGTCACTAACGAGGGTCGCTAGTCACACAGGTCAGCAGTCTCCCCTGCGGGGAGGAGCTCCAGGCTGAGGGCCAGGGCTGGACTTCGGCCGACAGCCCAAGTCACTGTGGCTTGGGGCTGGCTCAGCACCAACTGTGCTGCGTGCCCTGACCTGATTGCCGGGGGCCTCTGTCCTGGAATCTGTGTCCTGAACTGGAGAACAGACGCACAGCGGCCAGTGACAGGGCTACTGGGACAGTCACACGAGACAAGGCAGCTGGAGCTGTCAGCACACACGGCCCAGCCCTGGGAGGCGCCTGGAGATGCCCACATCCACCCTCCGGTCACTGGGCACAGACTAGGGCTGGCGGGGTGCGTGTGAAACCCCTGAGCACCAGACGGGGCCTCTGACCTGAACCGGGATGGGTCCACGGCCCCTTTCTGGAGGAAAACATGCAGTTGAGCAGCGGGCAAGAAGCCACTGGTGCTGGCGGCGGGTGCAGTGGGCAGGCTGGCCGGCCCTGAGCCACCTCTCCAAGTGCAACTCCATGGTGCCCATGGGGAGCACAGCTGTCCTGGGTGCTCCCCAAACATCACCCACTTGATCCTCCAGTGGCCCTACGAGTCAGTTCCAGCACAACCTCCACTTCCCAGAAGAAGGAGGAGAAGCTGAGGGTCACAGCACCGTCTTTTCCTAGACGACCTTGAGGGCGACTGTATACCTCGCAGGGCTCTTCCCAAGTGGGTCTCAGTGTCCCTGAGGGCAGAGGCCCTGTGGCCTCAGAACCCTGCCAGCAGGCATGGCACAGGGTGTGGGAGGGAGGGCGGACGGGGCTGGTGCCCACCTGCGCACCTCCCTCCCTCCCGCCATCCTGCCTCCTCCCTGCCCATCCCTCCAAGCGTGGGGCGGGGCCAGCCCTGTGGACCTCCCACTGCCCAGGGCTCCTGTGGATGAGCCTCTGGACCTCACCCCTGCCTTCCGACAGCAGCAGCTGGGATGGGGGTGCCCCAGCACCCCACAGCATCTGTGCTGGGTCAGGGGCAAGCCCTCCAGCACCCTAACCCCTCCAGGCGAGGGTCTCAGAGAGGACACCCGCCCACCCGCACTAAGGCAGGGGAGGGCGGCCTTGAAGCCTCATCCTCCGTGAGGGCCACTCCACGCCAGCCTGATAGGCCGTGCCCCCAGCCAGCTGAAGACAACAGACAACAGCCTTTCTGGGCCCCGAGAGTCCCGGCGGGTCAAGGCCAGACCCAGGCAGTGAAGTACCTTCCCCACACGGAGCACGTTGGGGGCTCACTGAGTCCATGGAGCTCTCAAGTTCCAGGCCTTCAGAAAGGCCCCCTTTCTCATCAAGAGGCAGGAACTCACCTCCACACACCTTCTGGCACCAGGCTCCCCTCCCCAGGGGCAGGCAGCATGGGGCGGGGTGGGCCGTGCATGGGGAAGGGGGCAGAGCTGAAGGCCGAGCCCCGTGGTCCCCCCGCCCACTGAAGCCCCTGACACTGACCCAGGCTCAGCGCGCACGCACCTGTGCGCCCAGCAGGATGGTGGTGAACAGCTGCAGCTCCGACTGTGACTGGAGGTTGATGGTGGCCAGCACTGCGGGCAGGAAGGACACAGGGGACAGCGATCACCCCTCGCCTGGAGGGCTGAACGCCCCTGACGTCCTCAGCTCACCAGCAAGTAGACTGACCCTGACACCGTCTCCAACCGCCGACCAAGAGTTTAGTTCCTCTGTCGCCAGGAGACTTGGCTGGTTCATCTTGGAAATTCCACCACTCAGCACAGACCTTACAGAGATCTGCTCACTAAGCAGCTGTGTTTGACTTACATAATTTTCACAACCTGAGCGTGCACTTCGCAGGAGCCCGCAGTCTGACGTTCACTTTGCACCCCCAGCCTCCAGCACTGGGTGACCATCTAAGAAGACTCCCCTTTTACGCCTTAGAGGAGGGCTAGTGTTCTGTCCCATCCCCAGCAATAGTCCCCACGGCTTCCCACCAGGGAAAAGCACACCGAGAACAATGTGTCCTGTTTGACCCAGGGGCATGGACGCGGCCAGCCCTCAGGCAGACTTTGGCTCCGAGGCTCTTGCCGGCTTCCTGTCCCTGGACAGAGGGGCCCACGTGCCCTGGCCTGAGCTCTGCTGTGCCCAGGAAGATGGATGCTCATTGGGTGGTCTCCTGTGGAACGTGAGCCCTGATCACGGGGCTTCCCTGGCGATCTGGTGGGTCAGACTGTGCGTCTCCTGCAGAGGCGCAGATTCCATCCCTGGTCGGGGAAGGAAGGTCCCAGGGGCCACGCGGTGAGTTAACAAAAACCGAAAAAGAGATCTTGACAACACTGGAGAGCAACTTAACTCTAATAAAAGATTAATTAAGTATTTAAAAAGCCAAACATCAGCTGGGACCCCGGGAGGCCCACTTGCTATGGAGAAGACCCCACATCCGGAATCTCCTCACCTAACACGAAGAGCCACACTGACAGGGGGCCAGTCTGAACCGGCCCAGCAGAAACCTGGGAGCCACAGGTCAAACCAGCCGAGGGAGCCCTGCACCTTCTCCATCCCACCCCCTCCAGAGCCAGAGAATAGGAAGGAGGGTGAGGAGGGGCGGGGCGGCCAGAGACTCGCAGAGGGCATGGTACAGGGAAACCTGGGGAGCCAGGAAAGGGGCAGGGGGGTCGTAACCAGCCTGTGAGAGCAGAGGTGATGACCCACCACAGCCCAGTGGCCCCCTCCAGCCACCTCTCCCCTCACCCCATGCCTGGCCCCCTAAGAAAGCCAAGCCCCAGAGGTCCGAGCACTTGCAGAAGAGGAAGCCCAGAAGATGGCTCCTGCACCTTCCTGCCCCCAGATTCTCATCGTGTCAGCCCAAAGGTTCCCTCCAGAGTCACTTAATCCTGTGAAAGTCACCCCCAACACCCACACCTGATTCCCCTGATTGGAACGGCCACCTCAGTCCAGTCACCCCACAGGGAAGGGCACTAGTCACAGCCACTGGCAAGCAGGCCATCAGAAAAGAAATACATTCAAGAAAACGTGGTGCAGGAAACACAAGGATGGGGAGAAGGTGGTTGAGGAAATTGCCCAGAAAGTAGAAGGAAAAGGAGAAAACAGGCAGCTGGAGAGCCACACGGTGCAGAGGGTGAACACGTGCCTTGGACCCACAGAGGACAGAACCAGAGAAGAGGCGGGACTGCACAGCAGGGAGCAGCAGCCTCCAGGACTGCTCTGTCCAGCCGACAGCCGACAGAGAGCCAAGGAAGGCGGGCTCCGCAAAGGCACAGGGCCTGAGTCACAGCAGCACGTGGAGAAAATGACGGACGACACTTCAAAGTCCCCAGACCCGGACTCCAGGGGACCTGGGCCACCATCGGGCCAGGGACACAGTGAGGGCATCGGACTAGATCAGGTTCCGACAGGCACAGGCGTCTTAGAACACCCTGATGGGAGCTCGAAGCTGCTGGTCAAGTGTGTAAGAGACACAGAGAAGAGAAGGGACAGAAAAAACTTTGAAAGAAAAGGAAAACCAATGGGTGGTTACACTGGAAGCGAGCTGGCCATGAACACCGTCCAGAACAACGATGGGCTGCCCGGCCCGTGTAAGGACCTTTACTCAGGCCCCAAGCATCGTGCCCATCAGGACAGTGGTGGGGGGACGGCTGCACCCGGCAAAGCTGCGGGGCCAGGGCGGCAGGAGAGAGGACTTGACGTGCACACTACAGGGCTCTCTGTGCAGGTTGTTTAGAATCACGGAGGCAGAGCCAAAGTGAAAGGTAAACAGCTCAAAGTGGGCACCTCGGGGCGAGGGCCGCGGAGGCTGCACCGCGTGTTTCTTTCATTGTTTTGTTTTGAGTTTTTGTTGGGGGATAACCGCTCCACAATGTTGCTGGTGTCTGCTGCACAACAGCGTGGATCAGCTGTAGGTATACACATGCCCCTCCCTCTGGGCCTCCCTCCCGCGGCCCCCTACCCATCCCTGGGTCTTCACCAAGCACCCAGCTGAGCTCTGTGCTGCACACAGGTTCCCGCTCACTGCCTATTCATGCGTGCTTCTGTATAAACCTCAAGGCTAGCCTCTCAGTTCATGAGCATTTCCAAGATTTCTTTCACCTGGTGAAAGTCTTGCTTTAATCTCATTTAACTAACTGAAAAAAATCATTCTAGGCAGCAGGTACGGGCCAGGGATGGGGCCGTGGTGGAGGGGAGCCCCGTTGTGGAGGGGAGGGGGCCACGGTAGAGAGGCGGTGCCGTGGGTGGGGTCCGTGGTAGGGGCAGGGCCCACGGTGGAGGGGTGGGGCCGGGCGGGGCCCGCGGTGGAGGGGCGGGGCCCACGGTGGAGGGGGTGGGACCCGAGGTGGAGCGGGTGGGGCCCGCGGTGGAGGGGCGGGGCCCGCGGTGGAGGGGCGGGGCCGGGGCGGGGCCACCAGGGGCCCCGGAGACCCCGCACCCGCCGCTCGAGACTCCTCTGTGGTCCCCGCGGCTGAAGCGCGCTCCGGGGCCCGACGCCTCAGCCCAGGGCCCGGGTCCTGTTCCCAACCGACGAGACAGCGCCGCCGCATGGGCCCCTCGGGAGGCGCGCCGGGAGGGGCTGCCCAGAGGTGCCCGAAAGCCAGTGAGAGAAGAGGCCCACGGTACCGGGTTGGAGGCTGCGGGCACTGCACGTGTCACTCGGGGCCACTGCGGCCTTGCAGAGGGCAGCGTCGGGGAGAGAGGACCACGGCCCTCGGGCGAGCAGAGGCGCTGGGAGCCGTGAGCGTGGACGCAGGGAGCGCGGCGCCGGCAGAGACCGCCGCCCCGCGGGGACAGGCCGGGCTCTCAGGAGGGCACGGAGAGGGCGCGGCGCAGGGAGACCGGGGCGAAGGCCTCTGCTCCAATAGGAGCGGCTGGCGGGGACCCAGCACCAGGAGAGGGGGGTGCCCACAGGGCCTGAGGACCGAGCTGCGAGCGAGCTGTCCCTGACGGACACCAGCCCGTGGTCTGCCTGGCCTCTTTGGGGACCCTGCTGGACGCCCACCTTGCTGTCCCGCGTCCTGCCATCCGCGGGGCCCTGGGTGTCCCTGGTGCTCCACCAGTCCGCCCCTCCAGCGCCGAGCACGCAAGAGCTCAGGCCAGGGCGCCGCCCCCACCCCCAACGGCCTCCTGGCAGGTACCTCCGTCCAGAACACCGCTCTTCAGGCCGCCCTGGTTGTCTGAGGTCAGGAGCAGCTCCGCGATCCCCCGGTCCTGCAGGGCCTGCGAGGGGGTCAGACAACAGACTGTCCTTCCTCACACCTCCCACCACGTCACACTCTGACCTCTGCCCGGACCAGGCCCTGGGGCCGGGAGAAACATGTGTCCCAGGAGCCCAGCCTCCCCTGGGCTTCGAGACCAGGCAAGCGTCCCTTTATGCACCCCATCCCAGACACCAGGGTCACCACCCAGTAAGAGAGACAGCAGAGCAGCTTCCTTCCCTGCAGCCCGGGGACTGGGGAAGCCTGGCCCAGCCCCACAGGCACAGGAGAACAGGCATCTGGGGCTCTGGCCCAGGGGAGTCTCAGGGTGGAGCTGCGGCAGAAGACGCCCCGCTGGCCTGAGCCTGCCCCAGACAAGGACTGAGCTCTCCCCATCCGGCTTCAAGAACAGCACCCTCCCCGAGGCAGCCTGGCCCCTCTGCAGGGGAGGAGGGGGACACTGGGTGAGGACCTCCGAGCGTCTGCAGGGACGGGAGGAGCCCCCAGATGGATATGACTCTCCCCGTGACAGCAGGGGTCACCCAGGACACCGGGGGCCGGAGAAAGCTCTCATCAGATCAGCTGGAGGCACTAAGGCTTTCTCCACGCACACGGGGCCCGACCCTCCCAAGTACAAAATGCTGGTGCCAGTGATGTCATCACTGTCCTGTGTGCTGACCGCTCGCTGGATGCCGGAGCAGCACTGAGTCTGTGACTTGACTGCACATACAGTTGGGACAGGCAACCCTCCCATCAGTCCCAATTCACAGAAGAGAGCAGAGGCGTAGAAAAATGGATGCATCTGTTCCAGGTCTCAGCTGCCAAGCATGCTGGAGCAGCACTGAGCCTGCGACTTGACTGCACATACAGTTGGGACAGGCAACCCTCCCATCAGTCCCAATTCACAGAAGAGAGCAGAGGCTTAGGGAAATGGATGCATCTGTTCCAGGTCTCAGCTGCCGAGCGAGAGGAGCCAGTTCTGAGCAGCTGTTATTCAGTCACTCATCGCAGCCGAGGCTTTGCAACCCCATGGACTGCAGCACACCTCTGAGTAGGAACCTGTTCTTTTCGGTGTCACTCTGGCCCTGCCCTTGCCTGCTCTGCCGCACACTCGGTCAGGGGCTCCAGCCACCCGCACGCTGGAATCGGATGTCTGAGCTCCACCCCAGAGACCTTTGCTTAACAGACGGCATATGGCCCCGGGGCACAGTGAGTTTAAACAATTCCCAGATGGAGCCAACATGCAGCCGAAGGAGGGGCCGCTGCTTTGAGTGCTGGGGTCAGATCAGCAACCTCCACCTCCAAGAAGGCCTCCAGGGTCCTGTCAAGGCAGTTCCGTTACTCTCAGCCCCCGCAGCACCATATGTACCAAAATCCCTGTTAAACTCAGCCAACGGAGGGCACAAGTGAGGACCCTGTTGCAATCAAGGTCTGGAGAAAGGATTTACTGCTTAGTAAACGGTGCTGGGTGACAGGCCCACACATCACACTAGAGCCCGTGGAGGGACTGCGCAGAGGTGAGCTGAGCTGACTCTTACCTTCTTGATGTAAGGCATGTAGGCGGGGTCTTTGTTGTAGGACCCATACTCGTTCTCCACCTGCACAGCAATGATGGGTCCCCCGTGCTTGTACTGAGAAAACAGAGAGCAATCAGAAGCTGAGGGTGTAGTGGGAACCGTATCAACTAATGTCACCGCACTTATCACCAATGACAGCAAAACATCCCATTCAAAAATGCAAGTCTCAGAAGGTCTGATATACAATTGAGTGACGTCAGTAAGACAGGGAGAAGGAAGCTCCAGGCCTTTGTCTCCCTAGGGAAATAACAAAAAAACAACTGCACCACTGACTAAAGTAACTTTATAGGAGCTCTGGAAACAAGCCAAATGTTTAAGCAAACAAGTGAACGTCCAGTCAAGAAAAAGACACATTCAAAACGGTAGCACATTCCAGGATTTTGCTCACCTATGTCCCACCTACTCCCTGGAGTAGCAAGGTGCAGTCAGAAGGACGCAGCCTGAGTTCCAGCCCCCTCCATCAGGACAGGAGGAGCGAGATGGAACTTGTTTGCAATGTTCTGGGCTATTTGTGGGCTCCCTAGAGAACTAGTTTCTGTCTCATCTGACTTGGAGATCAGACAGAAAACGTTGGTACGGTTTGGACCTCAGGCTGGAAGCTGCAAAAGGCAGCGATGGGTCACAGCCTGTAAACATTTCAGGGGGACTACAGACCCGTGGATGCCTGGGAGCAAGGGATTACAGGCAGAGGAATATGATAGAATATCTAAGGCCACAAGAAGAGTCCAGGGTGAGACTCTTGGAGAAATCAACATGTAAAAGCAGCTGGGGGAATTTTTTTTTAAACTATACACACAAACCAGACAGGATATATACCAAGAAAATACCTGAGAAGATCTCAAGCCTGCATCCCAGGCTGATCTCAAGGCTCAGGAGCCCACTAAACACTAAAGGTCTTTCCAGAAGACTGAAACGCTGGGAGAGGGGACGTCTTTACAAATGCCTAACTCTAACCCTCCAAAATAAGGCATACAAAGAAACAGGAAAACGTAGCTCAGTCAAAGAACAAAATAAATCTCCAGAAACAGTGTCTAAAGGAACTAGAAATGGTCTCTAAAGAAACACACACGCTGAACTTAGAAGACAAAGAATTTTAAAACAACTGTCATAAATATGATCAAAGAGCTAAAGAAAAACATGGACAGAAATCAAGGCAAGGACATATGGACAAAGTGAGAATATCAATAAAGAGACAGAAATGATTTCAAAAAGAACTAAACAGAAATTCTGGAGCTGAAAAGTACATTGTCTAAACAGAAAAATTCACCATAGGAGTTCAACTGCATATTCAAACAGGCAGAAGAAAGAGTGTGCAAACTGGACGACAGGTCATGTTGAATTATTGAGTCTGAGAAACAAAAAGAAAAAAAAATAAAAACAAGGGAAGAGGTCCTAGGAGACTTTATGCAAATCAGTAAACAGACAAATACACTCACTACAGGAAGTCCAAAAGGAGAAAAAAGGGGCAGAGATCCAAGCTTCAGTGAGATCCAAGTAACATTAAACCAGAGACCCACAGCAATACGTATTATCAAACTGTCAGAAGACAGAGAGAGATTCTTGAAAGGATCAAGAGAAACACAACTTGGCATGTGCAAAGGATTCCCAACTTTGCAGAACATTTGGTCCTGTCCAAAACATCCAGAAGATATTCAATCCATGAGACATTTGGTTCATATGACATTCAGTTCATGCCAAAAGGTCTTTGAAATCTAGTTCTACCCAAAATGTCCATGAGCCTCTTTGCCCCACACTAAATAGCTTGGACCTCTGAGTGTGGACCGAATGTCTGCTAACCATCCCCAGTGAGATTACCAGCGGATATCTCATCAGAAATCTTGCAGGACAGAGCCAGTAGGATACTATATTCAAAGTACTGAAGGAAAAAAACTAGCAACTGAGATTTCTCTATGTGGCAAAACTGTCCTTCAAAAATAATGGAGAAATTAAGACACTGTCAGACAAATAAAACCTGAAGGAATACATTACCACTGCTGCTGCTGCTAAGTCGCTTCAGTCGTGTCTGACTCTGTGCGACCCCATAGACGGCAGCCCACCAGGCTCCCCCATCCCTGGGATTCTCCAGGCAAGAACACTGGAGTGGGTTGCCATCTCCTTCTCCAATGCATGAAAGTGAAAAGTGAAAGGGAAGTCGCTCAGTCGTGTCTGACTCCTATCGACCCCATGGACTGCAGCCTACCAGGCTCCTCCACCCATGGGATTTTCCAGGTAAGAGTACTGGAGTGGGGTGCCATCGCCTTCTCCAATGCATGAAAGTGAAAAGTGAAAGTGAAGTCGCTCAGTCGTGTCCGACTCCTATCGACCCCATGGACTGCAGCCCTCCAGGCTCCCCCACCCATGGGATTTTCCAGGCGAGAGCACTGGAGTGGGGTGCCATCGCCTTCTCCGGCATTACCACTAGACTTGCCTTATAGGAAATGCTTCACAGCGTCCCTCAGGTTGAAATGAAAGGATGCTAGATAGAGAACTCAAAGCCAGGTGAGAATGTAAACTTCCCTGGGAAAGTTAAATATGTGAACAAATATATAATTTTAGTTCGTAACTCTATTTTTTATTCTTTGCAGGAGTTAAAAGACAAGTATATAAAAATAATTATGGGTCTATATTAATTGTTACACAATATATAAAAATACAATTTGTGATAGCAATAATATAAAGAGGACGGAGCTGTAAAAAGTAGAGTTTTTGTATGTGATCGAAATTAAGATAGTATCAATATAAAATAGAATGTCATAACTTTAGGACACTGTATGTAATCCCCATGGTAACCAAAATATCTGTAGAATATACACAAAAGGAAATAAGAAGAATCAAAACTTGTTACTTAAAAAATTCAACTAGTAAAATCTGCTGCAAAAAAAATATCAACTAAATACAAAGGAAGGCAGTAATGAAGGAAATAAGGGAGAAAAAAGCTATAAGACATACAGTAAACAAATAACAAAACAACAAAAGTAAGTGCATCCCTATCAGTAATTACTTTAAATATAAATGTATTAAACTCCCCAATCAAAAGACAGATTTTCAGAATGCATAAAAAAGCAATACCTAACTATAGGCTGTCTACAAGACGCTCATGTTAGGTCTGTGGACATACATGGGTTGAAAGAGAAAATACGGAAAAAGATATTCTGTGCAAAGAGTAACCAGAAGAGAGCGGGGGTGACCATAGTAACAAGCAACACGGACTTTAAGGCATAAACTGTTAGAAGGGAGAAAGAAAGACATTATTTAGTGTACACAGGTGTATAGATATTCATATTTGCACAACAATAAAAGGGTCAAAATAGAGGGTGCAATAATTATAAACATATATGCACCAAACACAGAGCTCCAAAGTAAATATTGGCAGAATTAAAGGGAGAAATGCAACTCTATAAAAACAGTACACGACTTCAATATTCCATTTTCAGTAGGATAACCAGACAGAAGATCAAGAAGGACACAGAAGACTTGAACAACACTGCAGACAAGTGAGACCGGACCTGTGTGTACAGAACACCCCACCCACCAGCAGCACAACACACTGCCCTCGGATGCACGTGGACCACTCTCCAGGACAAACCGCAGGCCGGGCCATACGGCATGCTTTAACAAAATTTAAAGCTGAAATCATATAAAGTATCATTTCCATTACAGAAAAGATGAAAGTAGAACCCAACAACAAAAAGGAACTGGAAAAGTCACAAGACTGTGAACGGTTTAATCAGTGTTAATCAGTGACTCAAAGAAGAAATCTCAGGAAACCTAGAGAATATCTTGAGACAAATTAAAATAAAAACACAACATACAAACTTGTGGGATACAGTGAAAGCACTATAAACACTTTAAAATAGAAGAAAGATCTCAAGTCAATAACCTAACTTTTCGTCTTAAGCAACTGGAAAAGAAGAAACTAAACTCAAAGGGAACAGAAGGAAGGGAATAAGAAATATGAGCAGGGGGAAAAGAGAAGATTAGAAAAACAATAGGGAAAAAGCAACCAATCTTTTCTTGGTTCTCTGAAAAGATTAATAAGATTGACAAACCTTTAGTTACAGTAAGAAAAGACTCAAGTAGAAACACACAAGAGGCCAAGACTGAATTGTGAAAAAAGAAACATCTGAACAGATTTACAACTAGTGAGGAAATTTACACCAATCTTTCTCAAATTCTAAACAGTTTGAAAAAAGGGAACACTTCCAAATTTACTCTATGAGGCCAGTATTACCAAAGCCAGAAGAGTTAACAGGGAAAGAAAACTACAGACCAATATCCCTCATGAATATTGATGCAAAAATCTTAAGCATAATACTAAAAAAACCAAATTCAGCAGCATACTAAAAAGATTATACACCATGAAAATGTGGAGTTTATTCCTGAATATAAGGACGATTCAATAAAATCAATGTTATATACCACATTAATGAAATGAAGGTAAAAAAAAAACAAAACACAATTACCTCAAATGATGTTGTAAAAAAGCATTTCAAAAATTCAGCATGATTTCATAATAAAAATACTCAACAAATTACTAATATAAGGAAACTATCTCACCTTTAAAAAGGCTATAATGTGAACAGCCCACAGCCAGCCTCATACTCACTGAAACCTTTTCCTCTGAGATTAAGATTGAGACAAGATTCCTGCCTTTACCACTTCTATTCAACAAGGTATAGAGGGTGTTAGCTAGAGCAATTAGGAAAAAAAGAGTGAAATAAGGCATCCAAGTTGGAAAGGAAGATGCAAAATTATCTCTTGTTTGCACACAATATGATCTTATGAGTGGAAAACCATGAAGATTACATACAGATACAAACCTGTTAGTTCTAGTGAACAAAACAGCAAGTCCGCAGGATATGAAGCCAATGCACAAAGAATTCAATGGTTTCTATGCACTATCAGTGAAAACTTCTACATACAATAGCATCATGAAGATTTAAATATTTAGCAATAAATTTAATCGAGGAGGTAAATCTCACACACTGAAACCTACAAAGTGTTGCCAAAAGAAAGAAGATGCCAATAATGGGAAGGCACCCTGTGTTCATAGACTGAAAGGTTTAATGTTATTAAGATGTCACTGCTACTCAAAGCAACCTACACAGTCAATGCAATCCTTGTCAAAATGCCAGTGTTTTAAAACAAACAGAAAAAGGCATCGTAAAATCCACATGGAATCTCAAGAGACTCTAAATACTCAAAACAACGCTGGAAAAAAAGAACAAAGTTAGAGGTCTCACACTTTCTGACTTCAAAACTTACCACATAGCTACGGTAATCAAAACGTGTGGTCCTGGCCTCAAGACAAATATATAGACCAATGGAATAGAATAGAGAGCCCAGAAATAAACTCACACATATGGTCAAAGGATTTTCTCCAAGGGTGGCAAAACCTATTCAATGGGGAAAGGACAGTCATTTTTCTCAACAAATGATGGCAAGAAAACTGGATATGCACATGCAGAAAACAAAGCTGGAGCCTTACGTTATGCACACCAGCTGAAATGCTTAACTCAGAGGAGACCATAAACCGGAATGGGAGAGCAACACCATGAAACTCTAAGAAGGCGCCACAGGGGAGAAGCGTCGTGAAATTGGAGTTGGCAACGATTTACCTGAAGCACAGGCACCACAGGGAAAAACGAGACGCACTGGACTTACGAACACCCTCAGAGTGAACACCCTCAGAGCGGGAGAAGATATTTACAAGACATACATTTGATAAGATACTGATAGACACTGAAGAAAGAACTCCTACAACCACAAAAACACACAGACCAACTAACAAATGGGCAAAGAATTGGAATAAACATTTCTCCAAGGAAGATATATACATGGACAGTAAGGACATGAAAAAATACTCCACATCACTAATTATTAAGTAATTCAAATCAAAACCACAGTGAGATACCACTTTACATCCATTAGGATGGCTTTTATGAAACAGACAGAAAACAGCAACTGTGGTCCAGGGTGTCAAGAAATCAGAATTCTGTGCATTGTCCATGAGGATGTAAAATGGTGTGTTGTGGAACACTTAACTTTTCCTCAAAACCTTAAACACAGAAAAACCATGTGACCCAGCAAAACCACTTCTGGGTGTATATCCAAAGGAAGTGAAAGCGGACCCAAACAGATATCTGTACCCCATGGAGGAGGGCATGGCAACCCACTCCAGTATTGGCCGAGGTCCAGCCCCGGCTGATCCAGGGTATTCCAAGGGGAGACGGCGCTGGCGACTATTTAAATATTCATCAAAGATATAAAGAGTAATAGAATGAGGATAGCTCAGTAGGAAAATTCAGTGGAGAAAAGAGGCTGAGTAGCTTGGTTACGCGGAAAATCAATATAACCTGTGACACCAGGTTAGCTCTGACCACGGAGGCCGCAGGCGCCCTCTCGAATAGCGGAAGGTGCCCCACCTTAGACACCTTCTCGAGTGGGTCTTAGAAGCCCAGGCACATAAATGGTCGCAGAGGACCTCCCCGCTCCAGATGGAGACTCAGCTGGAAATTGAGAAGAAAGAATGACATGGGGAGACCAAGCTTTGGTGAGCAAGGCCTGTAGCTTTAAGTTCAACAGGGATTTTTATACCCTAAGTTACACATAGAGGATAATAGGGGATGCAAAGTCAGCAGTCTTTGATCCTTATCAAAAACTAGGGTTTCTTTCCTGCAAATTTATGGTATACAAATGGTTTAGGTGATTTACATCAACTTCTGGCCAGAAGGCTGATTAACATTTTATGACTCTTGACAAAGGTTTGTCAACCATAAGACTTATTTTCTCTAAGAGTAATTATTCTAAGGTTTGGCGCCATCTTCCGAAGGTGTTAGATAAAATTGCATTCCTATAGGGCGGATGTGTAATGGGTTTACAACAAAGGAAAGAATTTATTACCTTAAGGGTCTAAAGTTGCTAGCACCAAGGCCACTACTTATTTTTTCTACATACCAACTATATTAATTAATACACATTCAAGGATACAATACAGGGGATGTGGAAACTTGGCAGCAAGCACTGGCTCATCAATGAAATCCTTTACTAGTTTATTCTGACAGTTTCTAACTCTCTGAGAGGCTCTAAGCTATTTAAATATCTTAAGCTTCCCGTGCCTCTCGAGGCTGGGAGACTGTAAACAATCGTATGCATAGCTGTAGGAGTCCGGGTAAACTTGTCAGGTGAGTTAGAGAGCCATCTGAGGGATTTAGATTTAAACACTCCTAATGCCCAGGAACTTTATTAATTGGAGCTGTAAGTTAACTCTTTGTCAGAGAGAGCAAGATGGTGGTGGGGGACAGCCCCCGGTAAAGTCAGAGGTGAGAGCACAAAGCAATAAAGTAGGCAGACTCTGGTTTTTGGGGGTAGATGCTCAAGAATATCCAGGGGGTCTCCTGAGGCTCGATCCCGCCTTTGCATATGCCGAGCCTCCTTCCTCATGACCTTTGTCATGAGTGGAGTGCCTCTCGCTGGCTCCCCGCAAGTATTCTTGCCTAGAGAATCCCCATGGACAGAGGAGCCTGGGGGGCAACTGTCCATGGTGTCACAAAGAGTCGGACACGACTAAGCGCCTAAGCACAGCACCCAGAAAAAACTGTCCTGGATTAGGTATGACCTTTCTGTGCTTAAGAAGGATTCTGGGTCACATCCCAGCACAGCCACCGGCCCTCAGCCCCACCCCCACCTCTGCTGCCCAGCCTACGACAGCTTACTGAATCGTCTTGGCAAGCCCATCTTCCTTGCAAAAATCTAGACTAAGAATTTTCCTAGCTTCTTGCTTCTTTCATGACTGAGGCTGCCAGATTTAGTAAGTAAAAATACAAGACATCCAGTTATAATGCTTGAACTTACAACAAATAATTTTTAAATAAGCAATGAATTTTTTAATGTAACTGCCCCATGCAATATTCAGGACATATGTATACTTAAAAAATGTATTTCTTGTTTATCTGAAGTTCACATGTAACGGGGGTCTCCTGTGTTTAACTTGCCCGCCCTACATAGGACCAGCAGTTCCTTTGATCTATGTGCTGTGAATATCCCAAACCACTGACTCACAGCCGTTTTTATCAATGAACTAATTTTTTAACTGTGCTTATTTCTCAGTGTCACACTTCTTGCTTTTACAGAAGCAAGAGTTTATTTGCATTCCTGCTTTTTCATTGGTTCCAATTATTAGATGCCACATTAAGACACTTTCTGGCCCAAATGCATTTTAAGACGTCCGTTTTGAATGATAAGCCCGCACCGTGCAGCGCCCTTTGGGAGCCGAGGGATGGACTCGAGACGCCATCAGTGGAGACTATAAGGAGAAGGCCCCCTCTTCACAGGCGAGGGGCTGTCCCAGGGGCGCCTCTCCAGCGGAGCTGGGCCCTGCACTGCGGGACGGGACGGACGAGCCGTCCCCCAGCACCCGGCGCCGCAGCCCCGCGCCCGCCCGCACTGCGCCGGCCTTCGGAGCATAGGCCCCGGCAGCGCGGCACCAGGCAGGCCGCCGCGGAGGAGGGTGGCGGCCGCGGGAAGCGCCGTGAGCTGAGAGCCTGACTGGGCTGCGGCACCGGTGCGGGGCGCGGAGGACAGGCCCAGTCTGCTCTTTTACCTGGAGCGGCACCACCCTGAGCATCAGGTGGTCAAAATAAAGGTCCACTGCCTCCGTGAAGCCCTTGTACGTTGTTCTCAGCCTCATGTCAGGGTCTCGGAGTAACCAGCTTGAATGAAAAGGGGAGGGTGATTAGTTTCACCATCTGGGGGTTTGCTCTGAGCAGGATGATGGCTGAAAGGAAGCAGCTTCAGGGAGCCCAGGGGTGACCCTGGAGGCCAGTCAGGACGCAGGGCAGACGCTGGCGCGGGCCAGAACCTGCTTTCTCCCCGAGGACCCAGCACCACTGGCCATTCTAGTTCTGAGTCACGGCCAGGTGTCCGGCTGCCAGTCAGAGGGACCAAAGCTTTCATTGAAGCCAAGGCCCATGTCTCAAGACTTTACACAACATCTCATCAGAGAGGGGCGAAGAGAAAGGGGTCAGGGATCACTAGGACTGGAGGACACAGGGGTCGCCTTCTGCTATCAGCAGAAAAAGCAATCCTGGGGGCCGAGAGAAGGGGTCTGGTCTCCTCTCTGGTCCAGCTGCTCCCCATCTGAACGGGCTCGTCAGCATCCAGAGCTCCACCTGGGGTGTGGGGGGAGGGGGGCGGGGGGATGGGTTGGGGGAGGGAGGAGGGGGAGGGAGGGGGGGGGACCCTGGAGACAAGGTTAACCCTGCCCCTGGGCCGAAGGGGGAGGGGTGGGGGAGGGGGAGCAGCGGGAGGGGAAAGTGTGGGGGAGTGGGGGAAGGGTGGGGGGGATGGGAGAGGGGAGAGGGGAGAGGGAGGAGGAGCTGGAGACAAAGAAGGCTAACCCTGCCCTGGCCTGCCCATGGTGTTCACCCCACAGGTAAGCACAGAGCACCACTTCCAGAACTACAGCCAAGGTGTTTTCCTTCTCATACAGATTCTGAGGAACGTTTATGTTTTCCTGCAGAAGGCCCCAGTGCTTCTCGCATCCTGGTCCAGAAGAACTGAACAGGCTGAGAAAGCCATCACTGGGTCAGGTCACTGGGTGACTGTGGAGAGACGGCCCCCTGGGGCCCGACGCCCGCGTCCGTCACAGGGAAAGCTCTGGTCTCTGGTCCCCGCTAGGACTCCGTCTGTTAGCAGCACGGTCAGCTCCACCTCCTGAGAATGCCCGCCTAGGACCTGAGCGGGGGTGCAGGGCGGCCTGAGGGCTTCAGAGCTCAGACTTAACTGGGCACTGCTGACACAGGGTTTCTAACCCGCGGGGAGGAGGGACAAGGCTGCTCTGGCTGTGTGAGCCTCGGGGCCCCTCGCCGAGCTGAAGGCCCAGCGACAGAAGGGGTCTGGGCAGTGGGGCGGGCCTGGTTGCCCTGGAGATGAGAGTGAGGCCTTTGCACAGCAGAAGGCGGCACATGGGACCAGCCCGCTACCCTCTGGGGGGCGGACCCGGGAGAGGGAGCTAGCAGCTAGAACAGACTAGCAGCCAGACCCCTTCTCTCAGCCCCCAGGATTGACAGGCATGGACCCTGTCAACAGGAAACCCTTCTGCTGGAACGTTACTAGTGGTAGTAACACCTGGGACCAGGGCTGGCCCTGGCTCCAAGTAATCCTGCCCGACTCCTGAGCCAACCACAGGCATGGTTCTGACTTCTCTGGAGACCCCATCCCAAGACAGCTCATCAGGGCCTGAGATCTGAAGGCAACAGATAAAACTAAAGCTGCGTGTTTCTCCTCTACGTTATCAAAATGCTTGCCCTTAAAAACAAGTGCTTCGTAGCACACCTAAGGAACAGGAGGGTGGGTTTGACTTCCTCCATTTTTCAGAAAGTGAGGCTCGTCTGGAGCGGGCGGGACCGGACCGAGGCCGAGCCCCACAGCAGGGCCCGGCGCCTGAGAACGGCCGCCCGCGCCTGCGGCACAGAGCCACATGGAATCTGACGAGGACAGCAACTGTGACGTCACTGACGAGGCTGCCCTTTGGGGGCCACTTATTCTGAAAAAGAGCCTCAGCACAGGGTGAAACGTTCATGTAGGCAGCAGCATCAGCCCACGGGGTGCTCAGCACTCACACGAGCGCACAGGGCACCCCCAGCCACAGCCGAGGCCCAGCCCCGCTCACCTGGGCAGGCCCCCGAGGTCCACCTCGCTGCAGATGTAGGGGCCTGGACGCAGGATCACCCACAGCCCCACCTCTGCTGCCAGCAGGATGAAGGCCCTGGGGGGTTGGAGTAACCCACTCTCAGGACTCGGAGCCGGGGGGAACAAGGCCCAGGGGCCCCTACCCTCACCTGCCCAGCCCTCCCTGGGGGGCTGGGGATGCTGAGGGCAGGACGCCCCCTGCAGAGCAGAGACGCCCTCCCCCACCCCCCCGGGGTCACCGCCGGGGCCCCAGCCTGGGATGTCAGCACAGCCACTCTGGGGAGGGACTGCAGGACTGTGCTTGGGCAACAGGCCCGGCCTGGGGGTGGCGGGGTCGTGATGGAGGGCGTGGGGCCAGCACAGGCTCCCCCCACGGCCCCCTCTGCCCAGATGGCCCATGGGTCCCCGCCCCTCAGACCCCCAGCCCCACCCCAGCCGGGTCACAGAACCTACTCCAGGTCCAGGTTCCCAGAGAAGTCGAATGTGCCTCTCTCCGGCTCGTGGAGGTTCCATGGGACATAGCTGTGGCAGGGAAGAGGGTGACAGGCGTGAGGCCCCCAGTGGTTCTCCACTCTGTCTCCCAGACCAGCACCTCTGTCCCTAAAACCCTCATGACGGCTGAAGATGGATTTCTCAGGTATGCCGTCTAAGCAGCGTCAGGGCTGGAATGGAGAAAAACTGGAGAGACCGGGGAGCTTGCAGAAGCAGGGCAAGCCGTCCCCCCAACGCTGCCCCCCGGAGAAGGGCAGAGGGCCAGGAGATGGGGGGCATCCCTCCCTCCCCCTTCTCCATCATCCTGTATCTTCACCAGAGAAAGAAGTAACTTTATGGGCAAAGCAGTTAAAGTGAGGCAGGCTAAGACCTGGAACCCTTGCCGAGGTGCCTGCGCCTGGACAAACACAAAATACAGCAACAAAATACAGAGTAACTATAAGAGACCAAACAACCGCACACACGTGGGGCAAAGTGCAGCCAAGACACAGGAAGACCCAGAACCCAGCTGCCATTTCCCAGGTGCGGGGGCAAAAGCAGGGTCCATGCAGCACCCCTCCATGCAGCATCACCAAGTGGCGGACCACCTCGTCCCCACGCCAGCCCCCCGGACATCCGCACCCCCGGGAGGAGCCCCCGTTTCTGCTCTTGCTCCCCCCAGGTACACCCTCTCCTGCGACCCTCCTCTGGCCTCTGGTCAGTGCCTACTGATTAGAGTCCTAGAACCCTGGTCAGCAACAAAAGTAGGGTAAAAAGGAGTCCTACTCATCAGCACCACTCTAATGCAGTACTCAGAGTCCCAAACTCTGTCACAGACGGAGGTTCTTACCCTGAAGAGAGTATCAGGAAATGTAAGTTCCTTAAGGGGCTGCCTCTGAGTCTCCGCTGCCCCTCTCCTGGATGCCACCCACAGCAGCCTCTGGGGGAAGGCCCCTGATTGCAAAGGTGAACAGGTGGCTTCCTGCTTCCACCTCAGACTCAAGAGCTCAGACTCTCCTGCTCTTAAAAAGCAAAATGCTCAGCCCATCAGGAGCCCTGTAACAGGAGCATGTGCCCCCAGGACCAGAAATAAATGGATGCCGCTAGGTAACCTTCCTGGAAAATCACATACTTTGTTCAACTATGATGTCATGGCTCAGAACACCCCGTAACTGTCCTTAGAACTGATTTCAAAATCGGTTCATAAACTACCAAGAAAACCCACGTCCTTGACTTGTAATCACACATTTTTGCCTGAAGTTTTCATAACCCAGCCTGATCATGCACTTGGTTTCATAGACTTGGGTCCAAATATCTGTTGGAAATGCTGAAAAAGACATCCACAAAATGATCAAGATTTTTTTCCCAACCGAGCACACGTGGTAACTGATTCCCCGATCAGCACAGAGGCCAGTGGCCACCGCGTGCTGACCCTGCGCTTGTTCCAGGATGGAAGCCCCAGCTTCTGAAGACGGTTCCAGAAAGCGATATGGAGACAGGTGTGCTGGGAAAGTCCACACACACCCCGGCAAGGGGGGCTCCTTCCTTAGACCCCCGGGGGTGCTGGGCTGCTCCCCCTTAGAGGCCCGCGGGAAGCCGGGCTCCTCTCCTGTACCCACGAGGGCCGGGCTCCTCCCCCTTAGAGACCCGCGGGGGGGCCCGGTCTCCTCTCTTAGACCCACGGGGGCCGGGCTGCTCCCCCTTAGACCCGCGGCCCGAAGCCGGGCCAGGTGAGAGGCGCGGGGCGCGGGGCGCGGGGCGGCGCTCACGTGGTCAGCGTGTTGAGGCCGCAGGCCCGCAGCTTCAGGAGCCGGTCCCTCCAGTAGGCCCGGGGCACCCGGAAGTAGTGGACGGAGCCCCCGAAGATCCAGAAGGCCGAGTTCTCCAGCTTGAAGTTCTGGCCGTCGGCACGCAGCCCCAGGTGCCGGCGCCGCCACAACGAAGCGCCGAGGCCGCTCCAGTCCAGCCTGCGGGAGACAGGGCCTCAGAGCCGGCCTGCCAGCCGGGCGCGTGGGGTGTGGGCAACCGGGCCCCCGCCTCCGCCTCCAGCCCCCGGACGGTGCCCGACGCTAGACTCGAGGCCGCCACGCAGCTCACGCGCCTAGCGGTGCTCACACCCAGCCAGCGAGGAACAGACAAGACGAGGAACAGACAAGACGGCTTTCAACACGGGGCTGCGCTCAGAAGGGAGGTCGGGGTGCACGCGGGCAGGGGTCTAAGGGCAGAGAAGCTGCCTTTTGGTGCTGGGACCGAGAGGACTCGGGGCGGACGGGGCTTCCTACAGCGGCCACCGGACACACATCAAAGCAGCAGCTACTTGACAGGTACCTCGGGGTCACCTCAAGGTCACAGCCCCCAGGCTGGCGGTGCAGATACCTGAAGAGAGGGACCAGTTAGGAACAGCGTCTGCTCAGGGACCGAGCGTCCAAGGCTCACATTCCTGAGGAGGGGGTGTGGCCGAGGGGCGTCTGGACGGGGAGCGACCACCAGGGGGCTGCCAGGAAGGTGAGTCCATAGAATGTGCCCCCGGCAGTCGGAGGGCTGGCGGGGCGGGTAGGGGGCCCTCACGCGACACAGAACCCCACCCCGTCTCCCCTCCAGCCCGTCCCGGGAGGAGGGGAGTGGTCAGGGCTGCCTTGGCCCTGCTGTGAAAAGGCCCCTAGGCGTCTCTGGTCTTCGCATTTATCTTCAAACAGAAGCTAAACTCAAACTCGGGTTGAAAGAGGCACGTGACAACCAGCGCTGGCTGAGGCACAGCCTTGCCCGCCCGAGCCTCTCCGGCCGCAGGCATGTGTAGAGGCCACCTCTCCCCCTGCTCCACACCACGGGCTCAGGTCTGACGGGCCACAGAACAGGCAGTGTGGACCACTGCCGCAGCCCGTGCTCCTCAGCGGTGCAGACCCGGCTGGTCCCACACCTGGTCCTCCTGAGACCGGGGCAGAAACGGAGATGTCTCCCCCGCAATGACAGTCACTGCACGTCTGCGGAAGCGAGACACAAGAGGCAGTGGCAGGGACAGCCACTGTGGACAGTCTGGAGAGCCCCTCGAAGTCTAGAAACAGAGCTACCGTGTGATCTGGCAGCCCCACTCCTGGGCATGTATCTGTAGGACCATAATTCCTTACCAGCTGAGCCACAAGGGAAGCCCAAGAACACTGGAGCCGGTACTCTCCCTCCTCCAGGGGATCTTCCCAACCCAGGGAGCGCACCGGGGTCTCCTGCACTGCAGGCAGATTCTTTACCAGCTGAGCTATCACGGAAGCCCTATAATTCAGAAAGACACGCACCCCTACGTTCATTGCAGCGCAATTTACAACAGCCAGGACATGGAAGCCACCTAGATGTCCCTCGGCAGATGAAAGGATAAAGATGTGGTACAAAGGAATATTACTTAGCCAAAAAAGAACAAAATAGTGCCATTTGCAGCAACACAGACGGACCTAGACAGTTCATACTGAGGAAAGTAAATCCAGGACAGACACACGGCATTGCTTGTGATGTAGAACCTAAACAGACAGGTACAAACGAGCCTACAGCGTAGAGCTACAGTCACGGATGTGAAGACACAGCTATGGGCGCCGCGGCATGGGGGAGGAGCACACTCGGAGACCGGGATGGTCATCTGTGGGCAACTGAGAACCCATCAGTGGCTCCTTCCCCAAAAAGTTTCACGTTCCGAGTGACTTAAAATCAAATTTCAAAATACATTTCCCAAATGACCACCTGCTTGGGGACGTGGAAACAAAAGCAGCATCTTTGAGAGGAGAGTCTGCACATGAGCCCTGGCCCTCTCCGGGGCAGTGCCGTCCCTGAGGGCTGGGGACCCTGAGCCCTGGCCCTCCCCTGGGCGGTGCCGCCCCTGAGGGCTGGGGACCCTGAGCCCTGGCCCTCCCCTGGGCGGTGCCGCCCCTGAGGGCAGGGGACCCTGAGCCCTGGCCCTCCCCGGGGCGGTGCCACCCCTGAGGGCTGGGGACCCTGAGCCCTGGCCCTCCCCTGGGCGGTGCCGCCCCTGAGGGCAGGGGACCCTGAGCCCTGGCCCTCCCCTGGGCGGTGCCGCCCCTGAGGGCTGGGGACCCTGAGCCCTGGCCCTCCCCTGGGCGGTGCCGCCCCTGAGGGCTGGGGACCCTGAGCCCTGGCCCTCCCCTGGGCGGTGCCGCCCCTGAGGGCTGGGAACCCTGAGCCCTGGCCCTCCCCTGGGCGGTGCCGCCCCTGAGGGCTGGGGACCCTGAGCCCTGGCCCTCCCCGGGGCGGTGCCGCCCCTGAGGGCTGGGGACCCTGAGCCCTGGCCCTCCCCTGGGCGGTGCCGCCCCTGAGGGCTGGCGACCCTGAGCCCTGGCCCTCCCCAGGGCGGTGCCGCCCCTGAGGGCTGGGGACCCTGAGCCCTGGCCCTCCCCTGGGCGGTGCCGCCCCTGAGGGCTGGCGACCCTGAGCCCTGGCCCTCCCCGGGGCGGTGCCGCCCCTGAGGGCTGGCGACCCTGAGCCCTGGCCCTCCCCTGGGCGGTGCCGCCCCTGAGGGCTGGGGACCCTGAGCCCTGGCCCTCCCCTGGGCGGTGCCGCCCCTGAGGGCAGGGGACCCTGAGCCCTGGCGTCCCCGGGGGGCTGCCGCCCCTGAGGGCTGGGGACCCTGAGCCCTGGCCCTCCCCTGGGCGGTGCCGCCCCTGAGGGCTGGCGACCCTGAGCCCTGGCCCTCCCCTGGGTGGTGCTGTCACTGAGGGCTGGGGACCCTGGCTCCGTGGCACAGCCCTGCCCCGGCACCTGGGGCCATCATCTGTCGTAAGTGCTCACAAGGGCTGCATGAGGGTCGGACACCAGGGAAGTGCGACGAAAGAGCCTGTGACAAGGCGGCCCTCACGAGCCTCGAGGCATGCTGTCCTGTGAGGCACGCAGGGAAGGGCTTAACGACGACTTGTTAAAGAGGTATCTCACAAGCAACAAAAGCATCTTCTCGCTGTTTGAAATCAATTCATTTTAACATGCTTTGCAAACAGAATAGCTTCAGTGGGTTTTCTGTGTCCCTGATATGAACAATCCCAATCTTTCCCATTTAATTCAGCTGCTGCTGCTGCTGAGTCGCTTCAGTCATGTGGGACCCCATAGACAGCAGCCCATCAGGCTCCCCTGTCCCTGGGATTCTCCAGGCAAGAACACTGGAGTGGGTTTTCATTTCCTTCTCCAATGCATGAAAGTGAAAAGTGAAAGTGAAGTCTCTCAGTCGTGTCCAATTCTTCACGACCCCATGGACTGCAGCCTATCAGACTCCTCCGTCCATGGGATTTTCCAGGTAAGAGTACCGGAGTGGGCTGCCATTGCCTTCTCCATTTAATTCAGCATTTCACTATATGTAATGTGCTGGATGTTGTGCCAAGCCATCTTATTTCAGTTGTCCATTTCATGGTGAAAGCACTGTCCGCTGGGCTGCTGTCCGAAGCCAAGGGTTTGCAAACGCCAGACTCCACCCCCTCCCCAACTTGTGCCTGCGTGCAGTCTGCCAGCTGAGAACGGTTTTCACATTTGTAAATGGTTGGAAAAAATCAAACGAAGAGTACTTAGGGACATAAAACAGTTATATTGAATTTGACATTTCGACATCCATAATTTTACTGATAACCCACCATCCGTCTACACACAGTCTGTGCTGCTTGGGGCTCAGCGACGTTGTGATGGCAGACAGCAGGGTCCTCAAACCTGGACACACTCTCCACCTGGGCCTTGCAGGACCCTGCCCACCTGCCCTGGAGCGTGAGCCCCAGCACGGCACAAGGAGGCCTGTGAGCTCCATGGTCAACCCCAGGCCGCCTCCCGCCCCCACCTGGCTCCCGGGCCACACCTGGCTCTGCGCCAGCTCCTGCTGCTCGTGGGAGGCCTCCAGCTCACCCACAGCCGAGCGCGGGCTCCTGCGTTCTGACCACATCTTCCCCGGTGGTGCACAGGCTTCCGTAGCCTTCAAGCCTCAGACGACCGCCCTGCGCTCACCCAGGCAAGGACACGCAGAGCTGCATGCAGATTCTCTGCTTCACAACAGGCACACTGATCATTGACCATCCAGCGGTGAATGCACAAATACACATACAAACACACACACACATACAGACACCCCACTGAGCAATCATCCCACCAAGAAGCAACCCCTGATCACTGGCCAGAACTTCAACAGAAAAGCTCCTGGGAGTTCCCCAAGTCACTGACATAACTTCTGTTCACAACCCCATCTCCCCAAAAGCTGTGAGGGCCTCCCCCACTCAGCAGGTACAGGGGTGCAGGTGGGGTCTCTGTGAGCCCTTGTCCCAACACAGTCCCGGCAGAAACACACACTCCGTGGTCTGCACCCCAGGGGATGACAAGTCATTGGGCACGTCTGTCTCCAGGACTGCCTTCCCCTGCAGGTCCTACACCTGGAGCAGACACGCAGGCCCTACTGGGACCTACTGAGTCTGAGTCTGCACTGTGACCATTCCCCGGGGTAGATCTGAGAGCAGCCTGCAGCGTATCCTCTGATACACGTCTGCAGAGCCTCCTCCAGGGTGGGGCTTCTCCTTACCCGTCTCTCTAGATCCTATGATTTTGGAGATTAAAAAACCTTCCTCTTGGTGCTCATTAAGAGGGGTAAAATCAACACTGACAACAGCAAAACTGCAGCTGCTATTGAAGGCCGAATGCTGGAGAAGCAGCTGCTTTGAGGACTTTCTGGTAGGTAACTAACGAGTCCTCAATACACTAATAATAGGGATGGCTCCACAAGGAAAACCAGGGTGATAAACGCCGGGTTTCTCCAAGGAAGACTCTCTGGTAGGTAACTAACGAGTCCTCAGCACACTAATAACAGGGATGGCTGCACCAGGAAAATAAGTGCCGGGTTTCTCCGAGGAATTCACTGTGAGAGAACGAGGTGATGCACGCCAGAGCCCATAAACACCAACGTAAACAGTTATTAATACAGACGACGATCATCAGCGCTGCTGCTTGTAACACGAACAACCACCTCTGGCCGCGCAGCTGACAAGCCACGATCGAGCAAGGCACCAGGGCTTGTGGCAGGGCCTTCTGACAGAGGACTGAGAGCTCGGAGCCCACAACCCCAGGAAACCCCTACTTCCTGCTGCTATCCCGTGAGCAGTTCATTCCTGATGAAACTTAAAAAAAAAAGATTTATTTGTTGGGCTGCTCTGGGGCTTCGCAGTGGCACATGGGATCTTCAGTTTTCCACGTGGCACGCAGAACATTCAGTTGCCACATGCAGGATCCTGTTCCCTGACCAGGGCTAGACCTGGGCCCCCTGCACTGAGGGCAGAGTCTCAGCCACCAGACCACCAGGGACGTGCCCTGATGACACTTTCCGAGGAGACCAGGGCTGCTGCCTTCCTTCCAGCGAGAACTCCCACCTGCGCTCTCTTCTGGATTCCGGTCACCTCTCTGTTGTAGGACGAGCAGGCTTTTGGTCCCAGAATGACCTGGGCGGCTGGCCTGGGCCCTGACTGACGGCTATGGAGGGGCTCCTGGCAGAGGACACGCGTCAGGACCCCTGGCAGGCCTCCCCGGGGTGGGGCGGGCTGGGGCAGGGGCCTGCCTGAGCCTCACCCCGCTGCAGCTCGAGGGCCTGAGACAGGGCGCAGGCTACCCGTTCCTGGACGTGGTCACACGTGCCGGCTGAGCGGAGGCGTCAGGGAAACAGACAGGTGTGCGGTGGCTGGCCAACCAGCTCCTCCTGTGAGATGAGCCCCAAAGCACTCCCCACTCTCAGAGAGGGAGACGGCCGATCCCACCACCTCCTTGAACGAGGCGGTTGGGATCGGTCTGAAACGTCCTGACAGAAGTTGAGTGGGTCCCCGTGGGTGGGGCGGACACTGCGCCAGCCTGGGGCTGAGCGGGGCTGGCAGGCTGCCTGCAGGCACGGCTGCCTCCTTGCCCTCTGTCCTCCGTACGCACGCCCAGACCTGGACGGGCCAGCGCCCCACGCCCAGCAGAGACGACACAGTCAGTGCCAGGGCCTGCGGCCAGCGGCACCTGCAGCCAGCAGGTCCAGGGAGGCTCACCCAGCGACGGGCTGACAAGCGGACGGGCTGGCACGTGAGCTGGGAGCCTGCGGGAACAGTCCTCCCACCCCCAGAGCAGGAGTCCCGGCTGGCCCAGGCGGGAGGGAGTCCTGCTCCGCACATAACGCACACCGGTACCCGCTCGGTGAGGCGCCACTGAGTCTGTGTCCAGGGCTTCGCTCTAAAGATGCTCACCGTGAAAACACACCGCCGGTCCACATGGCCGTGCCTGAGGCCGTCACCCAGACGGACACGAGGAAGACACCTCACACTCTGGACTGAAATACATGCTTCTCCTCATCACTCTGAAGACGGACGTGGCCACACGCTCCTGAGGCCCAGCTTCATCAGCCACCCCGTCTCCAGAACCGCCCACCTGGGGCCTTGGGGTCTCACCAGGCTTCAGCTCTGTGCACGCCTCCCTCAGTCGGGGGTGCTGGGGGCCTGGGGAGGGATCCACCTGGTCCCCGTTCCTGGCCAGCGCCTCTGACACCCTACCCTGGAAGAGTGGCTCCTGCATCAACGGGCGAGCCCTGAGAGCTGCAGCTCTGTCCCGAGTCTGGCCCAGCTTCACGGACGCGCTCCTTGGCCGTGTGTGCCAGGCCTTGGCTCCTGCTTTGCTGGGAGAGGCATTAACTGTTTCCAGAGGGCTGGGCCTTCCGTCCATCGGGCAGCATCCACAGGCCTGTGCCCACTGCTTCTGGCACCCCTGCCCATCCCCGTGGGAAGGACCTGGTGGGCGGGGTCGGCTGAACACCCAGGCCCCGCAGGCCAGGCGGCAGCCCTGTCTAAAGCCCGCAGGAGTTAGTATGTGAACGAGCATCTACTAGAGGAGACCCCAAGACCCCGTCGTGCAGTTACACTCCTCATTCGGATTCAAGCACACAAGGACAGCAGGAAGTGATCAGACGCCACGGGACACCATGCTCTCACTTTGGGGAACGTTCCCACTGGCAGCATCAACAGAGGAAGTACCAAGAAGGGAAAGCTCTGTGAGCAAGCCTCCAGGTGCCCCCATGACAAGACTCTGATCTCAGGCTCGAGGAGTCAGAATAAAAGGGTTGCAGCGAACAAGTGCAGCCTAAATAGACTGCTTTCAAGGTCCACCCCGTGGGACTCACCTCCTGAGACCGACGAGAGCTGGGTCAGCTCTTAGAGGACACAGACTCGACACACAGATCAGCCAATTTGCCCCTCAGACTACAGAGCTCAGGCTGATCCAACAGAAAGAGAATCTGCTATTTACTTACTGTAAATGTCGATCAAGACTTAAAATGAGCGCCTCATAGAGTCAGAGATTCTAGTACAGAAATATCGCCACAGATGTTCACTGCAGCCTGGTTTGCAGCCGTGGATGTCTTTCAGGAGGGGGTGGTTTAAATAACTGGACAGAGAGCCGCCTACAGCTGTCTCTGTACACACGGGACACCCCTGAGCATCGCCGCGATGGGGGCTGCCTCTGGGCGGGGAGATGGGAGCCCAGGGACCTCATTTTCCCCTTTACTTTATTTGAAGACTTCATCCTTCTTCCTAGATGACCTAGTCACAAAATAACCTGTGTAAGAACAACAACACAAGCTGTTCCTGAAAGGAACAGCCCACCAACCATCGCGGGAGGCGGGGGCGGGAGCAGGGGGCATTAACCAAGGGTCTCCCACAGACCCCTGTCGAGAAGTGTCCACTCTCTTACCACGAGCCTCTAAGAATCCACCGCCCTGTCGTCCAGGAGAGGCACCACACGAGGGGGACTCTCAACATGGCCTTTGATAGCCAGACCAATTGATTTAAGCAAACATAAAAGTGAGTGGAGAGCAGGAAACAAGCCCCCACTGCTGGGGGCTGGACGGGGGCCTGGTGCCCTCAGGCCCCACGTGTCCCGAGAGGGTCTCTGAGCCCCGGCGTCTCCTGCTGCTTCACCGTAATAGCATTCCAGGTGACACGACAGGCCTGGGGTCGCATCATGGAAAGAAGCCTGTTTACTTCGCCAGCTCCTTCCAAGAGGAGAGGACTCCTCGGCCGAAGTCCTGATATTTGGGGGGCCGAGGCTCTGGAAGCCTCAGGGCTGGTCTCTGGGGCACCCCAGTCCCCCGATCACTGACCCTCAGCGTCCACGCACCTGCTGAGACCCCGGTCCTCCGATCACAGAACCTTAGCACCCACCCTCTCCTCTAGCACAGGGTCTCAGACACCTGCCCCCCCCTTCCCCACGTGTGTCAGGGGTGACACTCCCATGGGCTGAGAGCTTCGCTGCCAGAACATGAGAGCTAGAGCATTCCAGCGGCGATGACTCGGGCCCCACGGAGAGCAGCGTCCAGAACAGAGGAAGTCCATAAATCCCGTGACCTCACAGAGGCCCAGAAGGACACGGTCCAGCACTCACGCCCTCAGAAGAGACCAAAGAGAGCGGCCTGGTTCCAAGGCTATGACTTGTGTCCCCGGGGCGCCCGAGAGGTCCTTCTCCTCTCCCTCCCAGGGGAGGAGCGAGCTTCGGGAACCCAGACCCCAGCAGGGCGGGGAGCAGCAAAGATGACCTCCCTCGGGAAGCGATGCAGGCAGCCTGCCGCGGCTCTGGCCCCGCCGACTGTGCAGCTGACCTCTAGCTTAGAGAGACGCAGAGCTCTCGGGGGGCTAATCAGTGAGGCGCAGATTCTGAGGGAAAGTGCTGAATGGGAACCACGCCCTCATCATACCAGGCAGGCATTCTTGTGCTTGTGGAGACGGGGAGGTTTGGAGCCGAGGTTCACCCAGTACGCACACCCTGGACCCCAAGTAACATGCCAAGCGGAAATTGTCAGCCAAGGCAGAGGATTACACCTCTGTAAGCTTGAGAGGATGCCAGCTGGTGTCTGAGGCCAAACGCAACATGTGAGCGTTCTCGGGGAGATGCGAGCGCGGGGCACAGGGGCAGCAGTGAGCTTCCGGGGCTGGTGGACCCCACTCTGTCGGAGCTGCGGAGGCCGCTCCACGGAGGGCGCACGTGTCAGAGCCCAGCAGACGCACCTGCTGCCCGTGCAGCTGGCTACACGACGACTGTACCGCCATCAAGGGATTTTTTAAGACCAATGTTCAAGCTAAAAAACCAAAGGTTGAAATCTTCCTCAAAAGTCACCTCGGTCCTCTTATTTCTTGGATACGATGTCAGTAAACAGCAGTGGTTGACCATGAACCAATCCAGGTAAAAGTTTATGGGGAAAAAAAAGGCTGCAGCCAAGCAGCCCCTCCCCCCACCACCACACCCCTCTCTGACCTGGAGCTCCCCGCTCTGCTGCCCGTCCCCGAATGACCTCTGCTTTGGGGGCTGCGCCCACGTTCCCAACAACAGCTGGGAGAGGCCCCACTCGGCTGATGACCTGGCCACAGGGGCGTCAGGCAGGGGAGGGACCTGGCTCTGGCCTCCAGACGCAGGCCTTGGTGTCCAGCCCAAGCGGGATGGAAGGACCTGAGCAGAAGGTGCCCATGAGACACAGCTCGGAAGATATCAGGAGACAAGTGCTCTGGAGGGCCTAAGAGGCAGCCCTGACCCAGCCTGAGCTTCTCCCGCCTCCGTCTCGCCTGCCGAGAAAGAAGGCGCAGCAGGAAAGCCATGTCCTTCCTAAACGCGCCACACCACTGCCAGGGCAGGAGCCGCGCCCTTCGTCCCCGGCTGCTCCACGGACCCGACCCTTCCTGCCGCCAGACGTGCACACGTTCCCTCGCCCGTGAGAGCCCGGCTTCTTTACCTCCTCTCCCTCCAGACCCCAACAAGCACCTGCCCTCTTCTCGCGCCTCCTCCTGGGGACTGTCAGGGGCACTGCCTGGCCCATCTCAAGCCCCTCACAGCCACCCCCGTCCCCGTGACCTGTCTGGGCCCCCGCGAGGGCCGCTGCCTCTCTGACCTCCAGCATCCAAGCGTGTGCCCCTCCCATGCAGCGGGCTTTTCTCCCTGGGGTGTGGTCTCCTGGATACCTGGGTGTATGCCGGAGGCTCCTGCCGCCTCTGCCTGGAGGGATTGCTCTGGAGTTTGCGTCAGCCCTGTGCCTCCAAGGGCCAGGACCAGTCCTCAAAGAGGAAGGGGAGAGATCACAGGCAGGATGGAAAAGTCTTGGGAGCAGCTGGGGAAATGAGACGCCCTGATGTTTTCTGAGCCCCAGAAAAGCATTTCCTTCTCCCAAACAATCCTGACACCTCGTTGTCTCCGAAACAAAGGTGTCACCTCAGACTTGGAAAGACGCAAAGGGAAAGAGTTCTTTCCCTCTCAAACATCGCTGTCTCCCAGAGGAAGTCCAGAGAAGTGACAAAGACACAGAGAGAAGCAACAGATGAGGGTGGCGCGCCTGCTGGAGGTCCACTGGCTCAGCCTTCAGCTTCAGCACCAGCGTCCCTGCCTGACTTCCCGCACACTGGACGTTTTGAATATGGAAAGTTCCAGGCATCGACCTGAGAGATAGGGTCACAGCTGTAAAATCCTATAAACAAAGTCGGTAGGAAAATTCTAGGCTCAGGCACGCGCACAAGTGGTGGGTAAAGCATTCTATCCCCAAACGCACCCCCAGATAACATGTTATAAGGGAATGGGGAGTGGGAGCGGGTGAGCTGGTGCTGGTAGGCGAGCGGAAGACGCATCCCGAGAATGGAGCAACCACACCCAGACTAAGGAGCTTGGAGGACCCGCGGGACAGAGACCTGGGGACCGCTCTGGGCCGGGCAAATGGACCTTACGGAGCTGGAGCTCTGACCTCAGCCAGGCTGACCAGCCTCGCAGCTCGTTTGGCAGGAAATGTGGGGACCTCGGAGAAAAGCAGGGGACCTGGGGCTCGGCAGGAGGACTCGGTGCGCGCACGCTGGGCACCTCGGAGAGGGGTCTCATGGCCAGTTCGGCGCGGACGCCTGCGCTGGAGGGTGGGGAGCCCCGGCTGGGCGCAGACGCCGGGGCCGGGAGTGCAGCGCCTGGGCGCCGGGGGCGCAGAGGGGCCGGGCGCCAGCGCTCCTGTCGGACGGGGCCAGGGGGCCGCCCCGTGGGGACTGCCCTGGGGGGCTCCGGGCCGGCTCCGGGCTCGGGCGCAGGTGCGCGGGACGCGGCGTCAGCTCACCTGCGGAGTACCGGGAGGCACACGATCAGCAACACCGCGCCGAGAAGGAGGCTGGGCCTCCGCCGCACACTCCACTTGGGCATCGCGCGTCCGCTGCGCTTGAGCCACCCGCGCCGGAGTCCGAACCGGAGCCGGAGGCTCGGCGGGGGCGGGGCCGCGCGCCGGTCGCCGGGGCAACAAGCCGCCGCGCTCCCGGCCCGCAGGTGCTCACTGGCTGCAGCCTGAGGCCCGGCCCCCGAGGCCCCGCCCCACCGCGCGGCCTCGGGGGAGGGGCGGCGGCGTCCGCGGTTTCCGGTCCTCAGCCCCGGCTCCCGGCGTCCCATCCCCGCCCGGCGCCCCATCCCCTCCCGGCGGCCTGGCCCTGAGAGGTGCTCTGAGTGGCAGAGACACTTTGCGGCTGGAGATGTGCAAACAGGAGCTGACCGCCTGGGCGCGCGCTGCGCAACCCCTGCACACTTGAACACGCGGCTAAAGTCACCCCCGGCGCGCTGAACAGGCGAGCAGGTGCGAAAGGTGCTTCCAAAGCCAACGCAGTATTTTAAAGCAGTTCAAATGCTGAGGAGAAAAGTTTTTTAAATAGTGACTTGTCATGTGAAAGTGAAAGTCTCTCAGTCGTGTCCAAGTCTTTGTGACCCCGTAGACTATACAGTCCATGGAATTCTCCAAGCAAGAATACTGGAGTGAGTAGCCGCTCCCTTCTCCAGGGCACCTTCCCAACCCAGGGATCGAACCCAGGTCTCCTGCATTGCAGGCGGATTCTTCACCAGCTGAACCACCAGGGAAGCCCAACTGGGGAAGGAGTACCTCACAGCTGCATATTGTCACCCTGCTTCTCTAACTCATACGCAGAGTACATCATGCGGAATGCTGGGCTGGAGGAAGCACAAGCCGGAATCAAGATTGCTGGGAGAAATATCAATAACCTCAGATATGCAGATGACACCACCCTTAAGGCAGAAAACATAGAAGAACTAAAGAGCCTCTTGAAAGTTCAGTTCAGTGCAGTCACTCAGTCGTGTCCGACTCTTTGCGACCCCATGAACCGCAGCACTCCAGGCCTCCCTGCCCATCACCAACTCCTGGAGTTTACTCAAACTCATGTCCATCGAGTCGGTGATGCCATCCAGCCATCTCATCCTCTGTCGTCCCCTTCTCCTCCCACCTTCAATCTTTCCCAGCATCAGGGTCTTTTCCAATGAGTCAGTTCTTCACATCAGGTGGCCAAAGTATTGGAGTTTCAGCTTCAGCATCAGTCCTTCCAATGAATATTCAGGACTGATTTCCTTTAGGATGGACTGGTTGGATCTCCTTGCATGTAGTTCAAGGGACTCTCAAGAGTCTTCTCCAACACCACAGTTCAAAGCATCAATTCTTCGGTGCTCAGCTTTCTTTATAGTCCAACTCTCACATCCATATGTGACTACTGGAAAAACATAGCCTTGACTAGATGGACCTTTGTTAGCAAAGTAATGTCTCTGCTTTTTAATATTCTGTCTAGGTTTCTTCCAAGGAGTAATCTTAATTTCTTTTAATTTCTTTAATTGTCTTTTATTTATTTAATTTCTTTAATTTAAATGTCTTTTAATTTCATGGCTGCAGTCACCATCTGCAGTGATTTTGGAGCCCCCCAAAATAAAGTCTCTCACTGTTTCCATTGTTTCCCCATCTATTTGCCATGAAGACATGGGACCGGATGCCATGATCTTTGTTTCCTGAATGTTGAATTTTAAGCCAACTTTTTCACTCTCCTCTTTCACTTTCCTCTGGATCATCGAAAAAGCAAGAGAATTCCAGAAAAACATTTATTTCTGCTTTATTGACTATGCCAAAGCCTTTGACTGTGTGGATCACAACAAACTGTAGAAAATTCTGAAAGAGATGGGAATACCAGACCACCTGACCTGCCTCTTGAGAAACCTGTATACAGATCAGGAAGCAACAGTTAGAACTGGACATGGAACAACAGACTGGTTCCAAATAGGAAAAGGAGTACGTCAAGGCCATATATTGTCACCCTGCTTATTTAACTTCTATGCAGAGTACATCACGAGAAACGCTGGGCTGGAAGAAAAGCACAAGCTGGAATCAAGATTGACGGGAGAAATATCAATACCCTCAGATATGCAGATGATACCACCCTTATGGCAGAAAGTGAAGAACTAAGGAGCCTCTTGATGAAAGTGAAAGAGGAGACTGAAAAAGTTGGCTTAAAGCTCAACATTCAGAAAACTAAGATCATGGCATCTGGTCCCATCACTTCATGGGAAATAGATGGGGAAACAGTGGAAACAGTGGCTGACTTTATTTTCCTGGGCTCCAAAATCACTGCGGATGGTGACTGCAGCCATGAAATTAAAAGACGCTTGCTCCTTAGAAGGAAAGTTATGACCAGCATATTAGACAGCATATTAAAAACAAAAGTCCGTCTAGTCAAGGCTATGTTTTTCCAGTAGTCACATATGGATGTGAGAGTTGGACTATAAAGAAAGCTGAGCGCTGAAGAACTGAGGCTTTGAACTGTGGTGTTGGAGAAGACTCTTGAGAGTCCCTTGAACTACATGCAAGGAGATCCAACCAGTCCATCCTAAAGGAAATCAGTCCTGAATATTCGTTGGAAGGACTGATGCTGAAGCTGAAACTCCAATACTTTGGCCACCTGATGTGAAGAACTGACTCATTGGAAAAGACCCTGATGCTGGGAAAGATTGAAGGTGGGAGGAGAAGGGGACGACAGAGGATGAGATGGCTGGATGGCATCACCGACTCGATGGACATGAGTTTGAGTGAACTCCGGGAGTTGGTGATGGACAGGGAGGCCTGGCGTGCTGCGGTTCATGGGGTCGCAAAGAGTCGGACACGACTGAGCGACTGAACTGATCATGTGAAGAGCTACAGCATTGTGGATTTTCTTTAGACAAGTGTGTCTGGCACACACTTGTATGGCATGGGGACGGGTGTGAGGGGCCAACCAAAATATCCTCCGCCTTTGGGTCCACAGGTCTTGTTCTGGTCCTCACTCCTACCACTTTCAATTTTTTAATTTTAAAAAAGTCCAGATAAACCTCACATTTTAGGAAAAGACAAATAAAAGTCTTATTTTGGCACAGAATTATGTCACAAAGGAAGTTGTATGATATTAGGGCAAATTTATGCTTTCTAGCAATCACAAACCCGACTCATCCCAAGAACAAAATTCAGAGTTTACTGAAAGAAAATATGAAACGTGTCTAGGGAGGCTGATGTTTTTCACAGCACCAGAGTCTAGAAAATGCACACGCGGGCACACACGGCGCTGCATGTTTTGAACCTGTATGCTGCACTTGCGCGCAGCTCTGCACATTGACAGCTGCTGGAACACAGTGAGGTGTTACTTCTGGAACAAGGACAAGCGCATTTACTTTGAAGAGTTTTTTTCCAGCATTAAGCAAATATTTGTCAGCTAGAGAAAGGTAAACCCAGGAGAGACAGAAAGGAAGAGACAAACAGGAAGTTGAAAGACCTGGGGCAGTGGGAGGGGTGGCTGGGCTGGCCCAGGGCTGGAGCCAGCCTCAAGTCTCCAGGGCGCAGTCTCTCCCCCTGAGCACACTCCCCAAAGCCAGTGTCTTCTATCCACTGTTTTTAAGACATAAAATTGCCTGATAGGTGTTAAGTCTTTGATAAAAGTGTGTTGGTATAATTGGAATGAGAGACGGCCCTCGAGACACACGGGGAAGGTGTCACAGGTGAGGCCGCCTTCCGCCTATGCAGGTACGTCCCAGACACCCCACCTGCCCTGGTTCCTGGTGATGCTGCTGAGCAGCAAATAGCACAGTCCTTGGGGTTCCCTGCTGGTCCAGCGGCGAGAAATCCATGCTCTGGATAAAAGGGGCCCGGGTCTGATCCTTGGTCGGGGAGCTAGATCCCACAAGCAGCAACTAAAATTTGGCCGAGCCAAATAAACAAATATATTGTTTAAGTGAGCTAGGAGTCACACAAATTATTGCAAAAGTAATAAATGAATAAATAGCACAGTCCACTAAACACCAGGGCATCCTTAAGCTATTTAAACAGTACCAGATTCTCCTTTTTTTTTTCCAGATGGGCTATAAAAACCATGAAATCCTTAGGCCAGCCCTGTGTCCTTTGTTTTTATTTATGGGGGAAAATGTGAATAACTCAGTGCTACAGAAGAAATCCTTACCCCTTAACCTGCTGAGAACTACAGACCTGTGGACACACCCTACTCCTGGGTTAAGAACACATTTCCTTCATCAGGATTTAGTGATACCAGGACTGTACTGCAGAGCTGCTGCTGCTCCAGACGTGTTTGCTGAGGAGCCAAGACTTCGGGTTTTTAAAAGAGTAGCAAGAGGTGCCTTCAAGATACTCCTTTGCAGAATGCTTGATTGCTCTTGACCCTAAGCAGAACATGAAATTCTCACATCACTGGGCAGGGAGGCTACAGTTCAGTGACCCGGCCAATGGGGCTGTAAACAGTAGAGTGTGGGCAGATCGTACCTAATACCCGCAATGGTAACCTGCACAGGCCAACTTCCTCCTGCCGGGTGTGCAGAAAACACAACAAAACACGTGTTCCTTAAAGAACAGGGTCCTGCTGACCTCCTCCTCTCCCAGGACTCTCCTGCTGTCCCCCGCAGAGACAGGCGTGGACGAGAAGCGAGGAGAGGACGAGGAGCCCAGTTTCCATGTCAAGCTGCCAGAGTCTGGAGCCAAGAAACCATGAGTGGTGGGAGCATGGGGGACTCCTGGGAGTAAGTGAGCGTCATCTTAGCCCCGGACGAAAAGAACGCGGAAAACTGCTGTCCGTGAGGGGCACGTATATACCTGTGGCCGATTCATGCTGCTGTTCGGCAGAAACAAGCACAATTCTGTAAAGCAATAAGCCTTCAATTAAAAAATAAATTAAAAAAAAAAGAAGAAAATCCTTGTCCTTTGAAAGCGAGAAAGGAAAATGGGTCCGAGTCAGGACGGTCAGTCAAGGCCTACCCAGAAAGGCACATCCGGGGCACTGGGGGCCTGTGTGTTTGCCAGGGCGACACCGGCTCCAGTGCTGGCCTGGGCGGTTCCCAAAGGCCACTTTGCAGCTCAGCCTCTGGGCGACTGAAAAGCAAGATCTGACTCAATAGCGTCCGTTCATCCAGACGGGATCGACAGCGTTTGGGTTCGCTGTGTGTGGAGCACTGTTTTGGGTGCTGGGGAGGCTTCAGTGGCCCCTCTCTCGGAGATGTCTGCCCCGGCTGAGGAAGTAGAACAGCAAAAATGCACAAACAAATCAGTCCTGTGTGTTCAAGGCGACACCGACCCTGGGCTCTTTAATCCGCGGGAATGGACCAGAGGCCAGAGGAGGGGTCGGGGAGCCCACCGGGGCCCCTGCTGCAGCTCGGGGAGCCAGAGCAGTGACAGGGGGCTCCTCCCTGGGGGGCTGGTCCAGGGTGGGCTGGGTGTGGGGAGCAGGTGCTCCCCTCCTTGGTGGTGCTGTGTGCAGGGACCCCGCTTTTGCGCCCAGCACCTCAGAAGCGGCAGCTGGATCGTGGCCTTTCTGTATCTCGTGGATGATTCGCTCCACCCGCTCGCAGTCACGTTTCGTCCCGTACCACAGCTCCTTTGTATCTGTTGCTCCAGATGCTGGTCCAGGTACAAACACCACAAAAGGCCCGTGTCCCAGCCTGTCTCCAAGGCAGTGAATTCCACAGCATAAAGGAAGTGGACGAGAAAAGGGGGTGTTGGGGGTGCTGTGTACAGAGACCTCACCCAGAGGGCGTCGCCGAGCAAAGCCCTGAGTGGTCACCTGCGTACTGGGCTGAGGTACGGCTGGCCAAGCAGAGAGGGCCCCAGGGGGCAATGCCCGGGGGCCCAGGCCTGCGGGGAGGTCGGGAGGGGGGCAGGCCTGCAGGGAGGAGGCCGGGGGAACCAGGGCCCCGTCAGGCAGGCCTTTCAGAGCAGAGCTCTGACTCAGGGACTCAGGGAGCCAGGGCAGGCTCTGGGCGTGCCCTCCACCATGTTTCCAGGGGTCATCTTGATGCCAGGAGTGGGGCGCAGTACAGGAAAGGGGACCGACTGGAGGCTACTGCAGACGTCCGTGCGCTAAGACAAGTGCAGCCTGGCATGGGGAGGACTCTTTGATTCCTAGATCGTTTGTGGGGCGAGAAAAATAAGGAAGTTCGAGAATTACTCCGTCACGCTGGGCCTAAGAAAGAGGAGGAACCAGGGTTGCCATCCCTGGGATGGAGGAGACTGGGAGGGTCAGCCTGTCCAGAGGCCCAGGAGCCCAGCTCAGGCCGGCTGGTTTGACCCGCAGAGGGTTTGGTTCACCAAGGACTCTGGCCACTGTGATGCAGTGGGGTGTGGAGGGGCCGGGGCAGCAGAACGGGCTAGGGAGGAAAAGGGGCCTCGGGGGGAAGCAGACAAGCCTCCTTCAAGGATATCTGCTGGCAAGAGGAATAGAGAAATGGGAAAGCGGCTGTGGCTCATGACCCTGAGTCAACGACACTGCCTAGTTCTCATCTCCATCTCGGGTGGGAGAAGGAAATCACAGCACTGGACATGGATATGCGATCGTGATCAAAGAGATGGAAGGCAGCGAAGCAGAATGGACGTGGTGCATCTCTGCAGCCACGTCCTGGGGGCCGTCGTGGGTGGGCTGGGCCAGGGAAGCGGGCTCCGGGGTGAGCAGACAGGGCCACGCACGGCAGCAGGCCTGCCTGGTGACAGAGTGATTGCAGATACGAGCCGTGTGAGCTGTCAGCGTGAGCACCAGCCGCGCCCTCCGAGTCTGTCCTGAATATCTGAACATTCGCTTTCAAATGCAGGCGTGTGTGTGTGGGAGACGCCACAAAGTGAACCATTAAAACTGCATTAAGTTGAAGTAAAATAAAGCAATGGTTAAAGATTACTGTGAAAACTATCAATATCATCTACAAAAACAACTATTAGGAACTTTCACACACTTTTATCCGCCTGGACTATGGCTCAGAGGGTAAAGCATCTGCTTGCAAGGAGGGAGACCCGGGTTCGTTCCCTGGGTCAGGAAGATCCCCTGCAGAAGGAAATGGCAACCCACTCCAGTACTCTTGCCTGGAAAACTCCGCGGATGGAGGAACCTCGTAGGTTACAGTCCATGGGGTCGCAAAGAGTAGGACACGACTGAGCAACTTTTCTTCCCCTTTTCATATACTTAAGCACATTAGGAAATAAGTTGACAGCTAACAGGAATGTTAAGAGTACAGTAGCTTTGTAAGTGTCGGAAGACTATGACATCCTTTTGAACCAAGAAGAGATATATGAAATAGATGTATCTAAAAGATAATTTTTAAATATAAATTACATAGACATTAGATATTCATAAAATGTAAAATTTTAAGATATTGGTAAGAATTAAGGTATATTTTTAAAGATTGTTTTAATCACAGTTTTTAATCATGGTTGAATTGTTTTGTGTTTACCTTTCCTAACATTACACAACAAGCTTTTCATAAACTGGATTTAAGTATTTAATTTCATTTTAGCCTTGTGTCTTGGGAGACAAGCTCTTCGTTGGAATTCTTGCCATTCTTAATAAAATTGGGAGGAACTTTGATGCAGGGGACAAGCTCCCGGATGATGTGCAGGTGCCTCTATCAGGAATCGCGTTTGATCCAGAAAAAATAAACACACGGAGACCAAGTGGTGAACAAGGAGCAGGCACATCCCCTCCCCCTGGACCAGCTTCAGAAGGACACAGTTCTCACGGTCCTTTAAGACCATTTCTTACAGCTTTGAGCTTGGTCCTTGTTGTTCAGTCGCTCAGTCACGTCCAACTCTCTGCGACCCCGTGAACTGCAGCACGCCAGGCCTCCCTGTCCATCACCAACTCCCGGAGCTTACCCAAACCCTGTCCATCAAGTTGGTGATGCCATCCAGCCATCTCATCCTCTGTCATCCCCTTCTCCTCCTGCCCTCCAATCTTTCCCAGCATCAGGGTCTTTTCAAATGAGTCAGTTCGCATCAGGTGGCCAAAGGACTAGAGTTTCAGCTTCAGCATCAGCCATTCCAGTGAACGCACAGGGTTGATTTCCCTTAGCACTCACTGGTTGGATCTTTGAGTTTCTTCCCAATCGGTTTTCAGCTGCCAAGGGACCCTTACACCTGCCCAGATTGTGACTCTCAGAGCCAAGTTCCTTCAATGAAACAAAATATAAATACAGGAGACCTTTTCCCTGAGTTTATATTTTGCTACATACCTGTCAGTGATGTTACAAAATATATATTTTGTATCTCAGATATCTGTACAAAAAGTTTTCTTGAAGTTCAACAGTGTGTTAGACAATAATGAATGTAACTATGCTGCTTCTTTATTTTAGAGCTTTTCCACCACACTCTGCAGATACAAGTAGCAACAGAGGAGGACGTGGGAACGGTGAGTGGGTTCGTTGCTTAAGCCTGCTGAGGAAGGAACACGGCTTGAGGGGCTAGCTGTCCTGACGTGACACGCTCCTAACAGGTTATTTGCGATTCTCAGAATACACCAAGACTGAGTGACCCTCACTTGTGTCCCTCCCCTGAAATGCTTCACGTCCTTTACACCCAGCAGAGATGTGGTTAGATTGCTCCGGACGCCTAGCTGGGCTGGGGCTCCGTGTTGGATGCTGAGAACACGCTGGTGGATGAGACACATCTGCCTCCATTCCGGCACCACTGGGGTTCTGGAAGGAAATGGGCCCTTACGTCTTTTCTTCCTCCCGGTCTTATTGAGACAGAATTGACATCAGCCTGGTACACATTCAAGGTGTGCCCCGTAAAGATCTGACTCACATACGTCATGAAACGACCACAATAAGTTTAGTAAACCTCCATCACCTCATTTAGATACACAATTTAAAACAACAGAAAATAATTAGAGCAGAGATAGGAAAGCAGAAGAGTGGATCAGAGACATGATGGTCATCAAAAAAAGGACACATCTCCTTGAGCCTTAGTTTTCCATCTGGGCATAGGTCTCATGTTTGGAAATGATGTGCACATCGTATCTGAGGTATACGTTCTTGTGATCTGATGGTTCTGATTTCTGGTTTTCTCCACAGACTGCGTGGGTTTGAGTCTAAAGCCCCAGAGAATAAGGTTCTTTGGAGAAGCTGTGTGGTTCATGATAGAATTCTCCTTCGTCGAGCCAGCCGTTCCCAACAGTGGAGAAGAAGGCAGTCTCACTTCCTCCTCCTGCCAAACAGGATGGTTCCTTCTTCCCTCGGGACACCAGATCACTTGCTAAACTTCTTGAAACCTCTACTCAACATAACAAAGTGGTAAGTCTGGTTTTGGTGCTCTGCTTTGAGTTCAAGCCAGGTGCTGTATTTTGATTATAAGCGCAGTTGGTCCTCCACATCCACAGGTAACACATCCATGGTTCAGCCAACCGAGAATCGAAACCTACTCGGGAAAACAATTCCAGAAAATTCCCAAGAGCAAAAGTTAAATTTACCACGGGCCAGTAACTATGTATTTAGCACTTACATTGCGTTAGGTGTTATAAGTAATCCAGAGAGGATTGAAAGTGCGGTACGGGGAAGGATGTGTGTGGGTCATATGCAGATGGCCTGCTCACCGTGTTTTGTGAGGGACTTGAGCACCGTCGGGGGTCCTGGAATCAGTCCCCTCAGACATGGAGGGAAGGCCATAAGGGACTGCCTCCCAGCGCTGCCATTTGAGAGAGCTGGTTGCAGTATTCATGACCGTGGGGCTTCTGTCACCAATATCTGTCCTCGACCAGTAAGAGCTTTGACTACACACAGACGGCTCAGGAGTCAAAAGACGGATGCTCCATGCCAGGCACGGTTGTCACACGCGTGTCACAACCAACAAGCACACTGTTGTTCCTTCTCTGACTGGATGACCCAGCAGACCACCACAGAGACACAGAGACTGGAGCGAAAAGCCTGAAGACATCGCTCACTGCCCCTGCACCCCTGCAACTACACACACACACGTGCACACACACACACACACATACACAAATGCATGCATACACACACAAATACACACACACACACACGCACACACACACACCAGGAGTCTGCAGACAGAACATACAGTACGCTCTCTCTTCACCCTCTCTTTGGCCAAAGACAGTTCCCTTTCTCCCAGCTGAGTATGGAGAGGCAAATAGAATGCGTTTACTTTATTTGTATCTGCCCCAGAAGCACTTCTGAGCAGATACTAAAACATGCTGCAGGTTGCGCATCTAACTGGCTCATCCATCACTGAAGACCGTGGAGACTTTTAAAGGCTGAAATCAGTATCACATGAATTTACTACAATAAAATAACGATTTCCCTGTTGCCTTTTAGGATATTTTCAATTCCTGCTACTGTAGGCAATGCTGTGTGATATTCTGCATATTGTCTTCCGCCTCAAAGTGCACCCGGGGATGGACTCGGGCAGTGCAGACGCCGTCAGGACCCGGCCCCGCCCACCTGCGGACCCGACCCCGCCCACCTGCGGACGTCTGTGCTGTAGACCCCCGAGCCGCTCTTCTCCTTCTCGAACAGGACGATCTGGAAGGACAGGCAGGGCGGCGGAAGCAAGGGTGAGCCCCGCGCAGGATGAGCAGCCCTGGGGTGCGGGCAGGTCTGAGCCCAAAAAGGGGGGCTGGGGCCACCCACCTCGTTGGTGCCGGGCTGGAGCCAGGAGCCAGGCAGGTAAAGCGCTTCCTGAGGCCCAATATTCCAGTAGCGCCCAAGGTTTCGTCCATTGATGAACACACACCCGCGATTCCAGCCCTGCAAGGGGAGCAGGCTGGAGACCTGAGAACACAGCCACTGCACGGCACAGGCGAGGCTCCCGGGCGTGGAGCGCGGCGGGGAGTCCAGGGGGCACAGCCCGAGGCTCCTGGGGGGCAGCCCAAGGCTCTGGGCATGGAGCGCGGGGCGGGGGTGGAGTCCAGGGGCACAGCCCGAGGCTCCCAGGCATGGAGCACAGAGGGGAATCCAGGGGGCACAGCCCGAGGCTCATGGGGGGCACAGGCGAGGCTCTGGGCATGGAGCACAGAGGGGAGTCCGGGGGGCACAGCCCGAGGCTCCCAGGCATGGAGCACAGAGGGGAATCCAGGGGGCACAGCCCGAGGCTCCTGGGGGGCAGCCCAAGGCTCTGGGCATGGAGCGCGGGGCGGGGGTGGAGTCCAGGGGCACAGCCCGAGGCTCCCAGGCATGGAGCACAGAGGGGAATCCAGGGGGCACAGCCCGAGGCTCATGGGGGGCACAGGCGAGGCTCTGGGCATGGAGCATGGAGGGGAATCCGGGCGGCACAGCCTGAGGCTCATGGGGGGCACAGCCCAAAGCTCCTGGGGGGCACAGCCCAAGGCTCCGGGCATGGAGCACAGAGGGGAGTCCGGGGGGCACAGCCTGAGGCTCCTGGGGGGCAGCCCGAGGCTCTGGACATGGAGCATGGAGGGGAGTCCGGGGGGCACAGCCCGAGGCTCCTGGGGGGCACAGCCCAAGGCTCCAGGCATGGAGCACAGAGGGGAGTCCGGGGGGCATAGCCCGAAGCTCCTGGGGGGCACAGCCCGAGGCTCCTGGAGGGCACAGGCGAGGCTCTGGGCATGGACCATGGAGGAGAGTCCAGGGGGCACAGCCCAAGGCTCCCGGGCATGGAGCACAGAGGGGAGTCCAAGAGGCACAGCCTGCGGCTCCTGGGGGGCAGCCCGAGGCTCTGGGCATGGAGCATGGAGGGGAGTCCAGGGGGCACAGCCCAAGGCTCCTGGGGGGCAGCCCAAGACTCCTGGGCATGGAGCACAGAGGGGAGTCCAGGGGGCACAGCCCGAGGCTCCTGGGGGGCAGCCCAAGACTCCCGGGCATGGAGCACAGAGGGGAGTCTGGGGGACACAGTCTGAGGCTCCTGGGGGGCACAGCCCAAGGCTCTGGGCATAGAGCATGGAGGGGAGTCCAGGGGGCACAGCCCGAGGCTCCTGGGGGTCAGCCCGAGGCTCCCAGGTATGGAGCATGGAGGGGAGTCCAGGGGGCAGCCTGAGGCTCCCAGGCATGGAGCGCGGAGAGGAGTCCAGGGGGCACAGAGCCCCTGCCACCCGGGGGGCAGCCCGAAACTCCCAACCTGTGACAGGCAGTGCTGTTTTCAAACAGCAGGGCTTCTGCTTCCAGAAACAAGGACGAAGTACTAGGGATGAACGCCACGGTTGACAACCATAAAAGTGATGCGGCTTTAGACATCTGCTTGTGATCCAAGGATATTCGAGGCCCAACACCCCGGGGAAGACAGGGAAATGGGACGGGAGGCGCCGGCTCTCCCAGGAAGAGGAGGCGAGAAGCGGAGCGGAGCCTTCACGCCTCACACACACCCAGGTTTCATCTGGAAACACTGTCGGGGAGCCTCACTGACTAGCTGCTCTCTGCACTGGGACCTGTTGGGGAGCTGCACGCTGGGAGGGGTGTTGGCAATGTTTCATTGTCCATCTCAGGGGTGATCGTACAGTGTTCATTATTGTAATAATGTGTTGCCTGTGATAATTTATTGATCTGTGCATTCATGTTTTGTGCTTTGTATTATGCAGGTGTTTACAAATAGAGGATGTACCGGGTAAAAAATAATATCCTAGGAAAGGAGGGAAGTTGGAGAATACACTTTATGGAACATCCCATTAGTGTAAAAAGGTGACATGTATGTGTCAGGCAGTTACTCATGAAACCACACGTGAAACCATTGGCCGCACCGCATTCTGGGAAGTGGAGAGGAGCTGGGGGGCGGGGAGAGAACCCACATCTTTGCTGTCTACGTATTATTATTGTTTGAACTTTTCCACTGTGCTCTGATTATTATTTCTTAAACAATGAAACCTTAGGAAGACTGAAACCTGCTGGAAACCTTGGTTGAAATGAGGAAGGGAAAGAACGCGGGGGCCTCCCTTCCAGACTCCACGAGGACAGGTGTGCGTGGAGGGGCACTCACTCACGAGCAGCTGGAGGAAGGTGTCCTGTGGAGAGGAGCCAGCCATCAGCGTGCCCAGGTGGAAGGCAGGGCTCGAGGAGGGGCCCCCGAGAGGCCTCCAGCGTGCAGAGCGGAGCCTGGGGGGCCACACATGAGGGGCAGGAAAGCCTTTCCCAGTGCCAAGGCCCACGCTGACCCTGGGTCCCCACAGGACGGGCTGATCCCTGACCTCCCCACAGGATGGGCTGACCCCTGGTCCCCCCCACAGGATAGGCTGACCCCAGACCCCCACAAGACGGGCTGACCCCTGACCTTCCCACAGGACGGGCTGACCCCTGGCCCCCCCACAGGACATGCTGACCTTGGGCCTCCCACAAGACGGGCTGACCCCTGACCTCCCCCACAGGATGGGCTGACCCCGGGTCCCCACAGGATGGGCTGACCCGGGCCCCCCCAACAGGACATGCTGACCCTTGACCTCCCCCACAGGATGGGCTGACCCCTGGCCCCCCCACAGGACGGGCTGACCCCTGACCTCCCCACAGGATGGGCTGACCCCTGACCTCCCCACAGGACGGGCTGACCTCTGACCTCCCCACGACCTCCCCCACAGGATGGGCTGATCCCTGGCCCCCCCACAGGACAAGCTGACCCCAGGCCTCTCCCTCAGGACAGGGGTTCTCTGTTAGGGGCTCTGCTGGAACCAGGATCCTAGATAACCCTGAGCACCTCACTCTGGGGCCATGAATCGTGGACCCTCATCTGCAAAGGGAGGAGGTGAAGGCCTCGAGCTCCCTGGTCTCCAAGGTTAGGCCAGACCCAGGGCCAGGACAAAGGTCAGGGTCAGGGTTAGAGTTAGGGTTAGAAGGAACGTACGTCTTGAAGAATTGCGTTTTCAGTTCCAGAGAATAAATGGTGAACCAGTTCAGGGGGATTTTATCCAGAGTAACAGGTCCGATCAATCCTGCAGCGGGGAGACAGCAGAGGTAAGGACACTCTCCAGTGTCCAAGCACAGACTCACAGTCCGGAGTCATCAGTGACCAGGGCTCAGCCCGGGAGGGCACGGACTGGTCTGACCTGCATGCCTGAGGGTCTCCAAAGCACCAGGAAAGCTTCCCACCCAAGCCCTGAACTTCCCCTGGAATTCCCCAGAGGGGCAGGGTCCCCCTGCAGACAGCCAGGACGCCCCCCCCAGCAGTGGGAGTCGACAGGACGGAGGGTGGGGACAGACGCCGCTGGTCCCCACACCCAGGGCCCCACCTCTGCCAGGGCTCAGTCTTCCCTCCAACCCCACCCTCAGTCTTCGGGTCCAAGTCACGAGGCGGGGAGGGCACGGCTGTTACCAGAGCCCACCTTTCCGCTGATTTTGAATTTTCCATGAAAAATTGACTCGTCCTTGATTCTCCACCAGGATCCTTAGAAGCTGACATTCCTGCTTGTGACAGACCAGTTCATGGGGATATATGGCCACGGAAGGCTTTCCTCTGGAGCCCAGTCTTCTCAAAGTCCCAGGGGGAAAACAAGCGAAGGGGAGAAGCCGAGGCCCCCCAAGGGCCCTGAATGCTGCTGCTTCAGAGGGTCCTGCCTGGCCCGCCCTCACAGAGGCCTGGGGCTCAGCGGCGGTGTGACAGCGCCGGCCAGGGGCTTGGCAGGAAACGTCCACAGGCACCCAAGTGCAGAAGCTGAAGCGCAGGACACATGAGGGCTGGGGCTGCACATAGACTCGCAGCCTAGTCCTTCTGCCAGGACCCTGAGGGGCCCATCACCCCACGGCAGACGGGGAGATGGGAGGGTCTGCCTCAGAAACAGCGCATTTGCGCTGCAGGCCCGAGTCTAGGGCCGCAACTCGACTTTCGAGTTACATACCGTGATTGGAGGAATGTCTATGTCCCGATAAACATCGGTCAGAATCCCTAAACTCGTCTCATTCAAAAACACCTGCAAAAGAAGGGCTGGCATCGGACGGACAGGCCCACCCAGAGGAAGGGGGCAGGGAGATCAGGGTTGGGGCGGTCTCCAGGAAGGCAGCCACCAGCCTGCTGTCCACGGGCGGCCAGAAGCGGAGGCCCCAGCAGACTTGCAGCGTGACAGGTAAAGTGGCCCTCTTCCACCCCAGTCAAGCCTCACACACAGAGGTGCTTAAAAGCATATCAAACAGCAAAGGGGCCCACGGCAGCCCCCAAGGTGGCGCTGGGCCGATGTCCTGCCTGCAGCCAGACGCCCAGCCCCACCTGAGCCTCATCTTGTGCGTTGGCATGGAGCCGGCCCCCGGAGCAGATGGTCATCTCATAAAGCACGAACCCGAAGGACTGGCCGTTGCCGTTGTTGATGGGCAGGTTCTCCATGTTGATCGGAACGTTAGAGGTGACCGGCTGAGAGGTGGGCAGGGAGCTGGGGTGAGAACCAGGCCCTTCTCTCTAAGACCCTGGGCAAGCTTGGCTATGCCTCCTAACGGTCCCCAAGAGCCCTTTGATGAGACTCCGTGTGACGACACCTGTGCCCTAGTCTCCACCGACCAGGAGCCTGGGGGCGGGCAGAGGGGCCCCCGCTCTAATCCTGAGAACCAGCAGCGTCAACAACCGAGTCCCAGCTCGACTGCCAGGGAGCAAAGCAACGCATCGAGCAAGCGTGCACTTCGCATCCACAGTGTGCGTGGCATGCCTCACTAGTGGCAGGAGGCTCAGCACAGGAGAAACCCTGTGAGCTCAAGAGGGAACGTCTCCCAGGGCCTAAGACGCTGTGCTCCTCGTGTTGGGGGCCCGGGTTCAGTCCCTGGTCAGGGAACTAGCTCCCATGTGCCACGGCTAAAGATCCCCCGCACGGCGAGTAAAACAAAGAGCCGTGAGTAAGACCTGGCACAGCCAAAGCAACACGCGCAAAACAGATTAACACGAACAAAAGCAGAGCGGCATCTTCCAAGCAAGGCTCTCCTTCTCTTCTGCGCGGACACGGACCCTAGTCTTGGGGGGAGCTGGGGGGCCCCGCCGTCGGACGAGGTGGTGCTGGAGAGGACGCGGAGCCCAGCTGCACGGGCTGCTGGCTCGGCCACGCTCAGGACAGGGCCTGCGAGCAGGGGTCTCTGTGATCCCACTCCCCCCCAGGCCCCCCACTCTTCAGTTCACACCCGTTCACGGTCTTCCCAGGAGGCACCCCGGCTCTGCCCGCTGGTGCCAAACGTGGACAAAACGTAGGAGCATGTCCCCACTTTCACAGAAAGCCCTGAAGGCCTCCCTGCTCTGTGGCCTCGGCCCGGCCCCAGCCCCCGTGTCCCCAGTAGCCACCCCCGGTCCCCGGAGCCCAGGGTGCTCACCCTCTGCAGGTAAGGCAGGGCCTCCCACAGCGGCAGGTAGTGAGATAGCTTCAAGGAGGGGTACACCGCCTTGGGAGTGGGACTCGGAACAGGGGGCAGGGGCCTGACTGCAAAGGAAACGGGCAGCGGGAAGCATCCCCTCCTTCCCCACGCTGCCCCGCCCTCCCCGGATTCACGCCGCGGGAGACGGGGTCCCGGCCCGGCGGGGTTCCTCAAGCTGTGAGACGCTGGGAGACCAGACCCCCTGGGAGCTCAGAGCGGGAGGTCTCTGCCGGACGCTGCCCCTGCCTGGCTCCCTGGCATCTGGGAGGCGCACCCCTAAGGTGATCTCCACAGATACAGTTCACAGGGTGACTCTCAGGGGTGCATGAGGGCATCTCCATGCAGAGAGCTTTGTCAACAGTCGCTCCAACTTCTAGCGGACAAGCACCACTCTCTTCACAGAGAAGATGCTGTCCCTTAAAGGGCTTAAAAACAACGCGGCTCTCAGGTGGGAAAACCAGGGTTTGAATGAAGGCAGCCCCTGCCCTCACAAGCACTTTTAAGTTTCTGCCCATAGGGAACCCTTCCCTCTCCTACCCACTCCCACAACTTCCCAAGTATGGCCAGCCCCCCAGCAAAACGGCAGCTGAGTACCCAGGATGGACTCAAAGAGGCTCCGGAGCATGAAGTACTTGGCAGTGTAGTCCCCAGCCTCCGTCAGCACTGCGTCGTAGTCTGCAAGACACCGGCCGCCTTCTCTGGGCAGGGCCCCCCACCGGCCACCTTCACTGAGCCGGGGCCCCCCCACCACCGGCCGCCTTCTCTGGGCAGGGCCCCCCCACCGGCCGCCTTCGCTGGGCCGGGGCCCCCCCACCGGCCGCCTTCGCTGGGCCGGGGCCCCCCCACCGGCCGCCTTCTCTGGGCTGGGGCCCCCGAAGTGGGTGGGAGCCGACTTCCCAGCCCAGACCACTCTGGCCATCCCCGCAGCCATGCCCGGGTCTGAGGCCACGGCCACCAGGCCTTCCCTGCTTCCTTTCACAGACACTCATCTGCCCCCAGCCCGGCCGCCCAGGAGGCCTCTGGGGCCCACACGGCACCACCCCGGGTTCTGCCGGGAGCCCAGGTCAGGGGCCCGTGATCAGGACGGGCAGGGCAGAGTGAGAGGTCACGGTGGCCCCTCTGTGGCGAGGTCAGCCTGCTCTCTGCAGTGTGCACATCTCAGAGGGAAGGAAGACAGAGAGAGGAGGGAACTCTCGGTGCTCAGTGTAGATTGGGGCCCCCGGCTCAGGGCGGCCGAGCCGGAGAGCACTTGCCGTAGCTCGTGGTAACACCTCTGTGCTTCTCGAAACTCGTGGCCCCGTTCATGAAACCAAAGTTGGTCCCCCCGTGGAACATGTACACGTTGAAGGAGATCCCATATCTGATAAATTCAGACACGCTCTTTTCAACTTCTGCAGAGGAGGAAGACGAGAAATAGCAGAGGTCAAAACTTCAGAGACGACAGAACCTTTGGGAAAGCCGCTCCTCTCTGGTGCTGCCCCACAGCCAGCTCAACCGTGTGTCCCTCAGAGTCCACGGAGATTCTAACCAGACAGCAGGCGGAATCGACCACAAGTACCCTAGAAAACTAAGCTTGTCCATACTAAGCTAGTGTTAGTCACTCAGTTGTGTCCGACTCTCTGCAGTCCCACGGACTGTAGCCCCCCCGTCTCCCCTGTCCATGCAATTATCCAGGCAAGAACACTGGAGTGGCTCGCCATTCCCTTCTCCAATACTAAGAGCCTTTCCAAAAGTTACTTCTCCCAGAGAATTTCACTCTGAGCTACATCTATTAAATAGCAGCCTGAGAGCCTTTACATCACTTAAGGATCGCATGTCCATTAAATTTTTGAAATTATACAAATAATTCATCTATTCTTGCTAACCACCTGCTCGGATGGTGCCTCTGGGGCAGTGGCCGCCGCCGTCTCATTTGTGCCCCACGGCCATCTCCACGCCGGCCCTAAAGGAGGCAGCCTGGCTGGAAGTTCGCCAGGTGTGGCTCAGCACTGGCTGTGCGCCTCGCTGTCCGTCTGGCCGTGCTCAGCCCACTTTCTCTCAGAGCCTCAGCTCCTTTGCCTGCTGAACAGGGTCCTCATCCCTCCCCCATCACACATGGATGAGAATTAACTGATAGGAAGAAACACGCACAGTGCCCGACAGACACGTGGTCGGAAACCCGTGTTGACTGGGGGCCGTCTGGAGTTATTCTTGTTTGCTCCCTATTTTGCCGTTCAAAGCAGGCCTTTCTCAGTTACCTACTATCTTTCGATTGTTGTCTTTATTTCCAGTACAAGTGAGCTTGCTTTTGTAAATACCGTTAGTAGAAAAACACTTCTATTAACAGCCTCCTCCAGGCACTGCTCTGGGCGGCCTACCAGATCGCCACACTTCATCCTGACAACGGCGCTCCCGGGAGGAGGAGGTTTCAGGGGCCACCTCACTGGGGCCACAGAGCTGGGCCTGAGAGCTTTGCTGCTTTGGCTCCAGGATCTCCAGTCACGCTCACCTCTTGGCCCCTCAGCTGCAGAGGCCTCTGTGACTGTCAGGAGATGCATCCCGCCCTCAGAGACCGTGCGGGACCCCCCCGGCAGCTGGCCCTGCCTCTTCTGTCCCCGCACCTGCTTGGTCAGGGGTGGGGGACTCATCACTGTTTACCCAACCACCTGTCCATCCATGGAGCAGCGAGCCTCCAGGGCGTGGAGCCAGTGGCTCAGGCCCCCACGCCCTCAGGCTTGGCCGCAACCCCTCCACAGGAGGTGCAGGTCCGAGAGCTGACCGAAGAGCGGGGCAAGGTGAGCGACCCTCGCAGGTCAGACACCACGGCAGACTCACCGTTCACACCCATCACCCTGTGATCGATTCCCCAGGTATCAAACCAGCCGACCCAGAATTCCATGATCAGAATGGGCTTGTGTCTCTAGGAACAAACCAAATCAAATGCTAAGTCTGATGCCGGGAAGAAGGGAGATCAGAAGATCTGAAGATGACAAGTCAGCATTTGAGGGGCTCCCTCTCCACTCGTCCCTGCTGGGCATGGACGCTCCCTGCCCCTCACCCAGTGCACCCCTGCAACCACCCACAGCAGTGGCTCCTGTTCCCCACAGGCCCAAAAACACACCCCACGTGTATTAAGACAAAGGGACAAAAAGAAACATAAAACTGGGGGTGGGGGCTGATTACCCATCTCAAGAAATCAGAAAAAAGCAGAAAATAAACCAAAGAGTAAAACAAAGGAAATAATAGCCTGATGGCTATTGCCGAGGGCATCCTGCGCTCACAACAAGGACGGCGGGGACCTGTGGCCTGGTGAGGACAGGCTGAGAGGGGAACAGACCACGCAGAAGCCCAGAGCCGTCAGCTCTCTCCGTCAGTGATCGATGGCCTGAGCTCTGATCACCAGAAAGGGCAGAGCTTACCTGGCAGTGACGCCCGCCAGCCTGACCTGATGGAAACGCACAAACAGACGCAGAGCACCGCCATGCACGCGCGCGGGCCACGCACCAGGAATGGCCACAGCATAAGCCGTGAGGCAAACCGTAGCAGACACGAAAGAACAGTCACACCAGGTAGGTTCTTGGATCTTCACAGCATTAAAACAGAAATCACCAACAGAATGATATCTAGAAAATCCCCAAACGCTGACAAATTAAACAATATGCTTCCAACGGACACATGGAGTAAAGAAACAAAAATTTAGTAATTAAATCCAATGAAAGTTTAATGCTCTGAACATTTTTAAAAACATCACTTGAAAATAAAAAAAATACAGCATTTCAAAATTGGTGGGATGGAGCAAAACCAGTGTACACAGGAAAATTCATAGCACTAAATGCTTGTATTAGAAAAACAGAAAGTCTCAAGTCAGTAACCTAAGCTTCAACCAGAAAAAAAAAAAAAAAAAACCCTAGTAAAAGTAGAGCAAATTCTGTCCATTAAGGAAGCATAAGGTAGAAAATGTTAAAGATTACAGCAGAAATAATAGAAAAGAAAAACATAATAGAGAAAAAAGCCAAAATACGGTTCTCTGAAAATATCAGCAAAAGTGATAAGCTTCAAGTCATACTGACCAAGATTTTTAAAAAAAGAAGAAATACATGAAATTGTCAATAACAGGAGTGGAAGAAAGGTCATCATTACTTACAACAAAGACATTCAAAGGATATTCATGAATCATTACAAACACTCTACGGTCATGAATTCAAAGTACAGGTGAAAAAGGACAGAATAAAGACACGAGCTACTGGAACTCACTCAAGAGGGACTAACCTGAGCCATGCTGCATCCATCAGGAAACTAAATAAAAAGCCCTCTGAAAAAGAAAATTTCAAGTCCAGATGCGCTCAATGGTGAATTTTACCAAACGGTGAGTAAGATATACTAACATTTCTACAAAATCTCTTCCAGGAGATAGAAAAGGAGGGCATTTTATGAGGTCAGCATGACCCTAATTCCAAAATCGAATAAAGGCATTTCGAGAAAAGAAAACCAAGCGTCAGCATTCCTCACGAACACAGAAGCAAAAGTCCTCAACAAAATCTGAACGAGCTGAAACCAGTATATAAAATGAGACTACCCCACAACCAAGGGGGATGCAGCCTCAGAATGCAAGCAGGGGTCAGCATTCAAAACGCAAGCGACCTGTGTCAGCCACCGAGGCGGGGAGCAGGGCCCTGAGGTCCGTGCGCGGCGGGAGCTCCTCCATCGGGAGGGAAGCGGCCGCTGTCCTCGGGGGGATGCAGCGCCGCCGTCGCGAGGGACGCAGTGGCAGTTGAGGCCACAACACGTGGGCCTCAGAGTCGTCAGGCAGTATGAGAGACTGGATACCCGAGGCCCCGTTTTGATGAAAGGTCCAGAAAAGCCCATTACGGCTCCCTGGGACGGAGGGAGGGAGGGAGCTGACTGCAGGAGGAGGCCTTCTAGACAGGTGCCAGTTGCAAAACGCCGTGCTAATCATACATTTTCAATGGGCGGATTCAACAGTGTATAAATTGTTCTTCAATAAAACTGCTTTTAAAGGAACGAGAGGAAAACAGCAACAAGGGAGGCGCTGCCCTCAGCACAGCTCCCTGCTTCCAAGGAGGCCGGAGATGCAGAAACCAGTGAGCAAAGGGCTAAAACCGAGGGGACGCCCCTGGCGGGCCAGTGGTCAATGCCTGGCTTCCTGACGCAAGGGGTGTGGGTGAGATCCCTGGTCAGGGAACTAGGGACCACATGTCTCTTGGCCAAAAAACAGAAACCGAAAACAGAAGCAATACTGTGACAAATTCAATAAAGACTTTAGAAATGGTCCACATCAAAACATCTTAAAAAAAGAGAAAAGACTGTGGAGGAGGGTGGAGGCTGAGGGGAGAGCGCTGTGGCCACAACAGGGGTGTTTGCGCCTGGAAGGGGGTGCAGGCAGGGTGGGTCTGCAGGCGCAGGGAGCCTGCAGAGTTCTGGCGAAGCAGAGCTGATCCCGAGCACCGGGCCCCGCTGAGCCGGGAGAGGGGCCGCCGGCCCGGCGCTGTGTCCATCCACTGCGCGGCTCACGGGGCCAGGGGGCAGAGCTGCCCAGCGCACCTCCGGGGAGACTTCTTAGCCACGGCCCCATGCCAGGCATCCACGTTCACCCCCCTCTGTCCCTTGGGGCCTCCTGGGAGGCACTCCCCGCACTGCCCGAGACAAGCGGCCCTGGTCCGGAAGCTGGGCCCAAGGCCTGTCCTTGAGCAGCTCTGCCCAGGCCCGCAGCCGCCACCTACCTGCAGCTTGTACAGATGCTTGAACGAGTCCACCTTGAACCCCTTCATGTTGATGCTGGCCAGCACTGCAGAGACAGAGAGGACGGGGGGCTGCTGGGGCTCGCCACCCCTGACGTGGGTGGGGGGCGCCCTCGGAGGAAGGGGCAGCAGCGGCTCCTCCCTTTGCACGTGGGAAGGGCTGCCACTCATGCCCTCACGTCCCTGGCACTTCGGGGACAACGTGAGGGAAGAAGGGCAGTTCAAAGCAGCCTGCTGTGTGAAGAGAAGTGGACTAGATCAAGGTCACATGACTCACGTGGACCTGGAACCCCCAGACCCGTGGTGAGCACAGTGTCCACGGTCAACACACTCTCCACGGTCAGCACACTGCATGGTCAGCACACTCCAAGGTCAGCACAGCATCCACGGTCAGCACAGTGTCCACAGTCAGCACAGCGTCCACGGTCAGCACACTCCACGGTCAGCACACTCCAAGGTCAGCACAGCATCCATGGTCAGCAAACTCCATGGTCAGCACACTCCATGGTCAGCACAGGGTCCATGGTCAGCACAGAGTCCAGGGTCAGCACACTCCAAAATCAGCACACTCCGTGGCCAGCACAGGATCCACGGCCAGCAGAGGGTCCACAGCCAGCACACTCCATGGTCAACACACTCCACGGTCAGCACAGGGTCCATGGTCAGCAGTAACAGAGTGGGCATGCCACCAAGAAGGGGCCCTGGACACATGCTGCCCTGGTCACTGCCCCTGTGGCTGTAGCCTTTTGATTCTGTCCTCCACTGCTCGGCGACATCCCCCCACCACCTGCTGCCTGGGGGCACTGCGCGCCCGCGGTGACCGCAGCCAGGGTCCCAGCTGGCTCTGGAGGCCGGGCCCCACTCAGCACTGCCTCCTGCTGCTACACAGCTCCTAGGCTGGGCAACGCTTGACTCTGAGCATCTCCAGCTCCAGCCCAGACCCTAAGCCACAGAAAAACTGGGCAAGAGGGAAAGGTGCGAGGAAGAGGCTCCAGGGAGACGTCAGGAGTGAGGACCCGGGAGCCCGCCCGCGGGCACGCCACCCGCAAGCCCAAGTCCTCACCAGGCGACATCACGCCCGGGTCCACCCCCGACCCCAAGACCTCACCAGGCGACATCACGCCCATGTCCACCGCCGACCCCGAGTCCTCGCCAGGGCAACATCACCCTCGGCCCGCCATCTGGGCACTTGGGGTCGGGCGTGGGTGTGCGCTTGGCCCTGCTGAGGCTCCTTCAGGAGTCAGTGGTCTTGCCGCAGCCTCGCGTCTCCCCTAAAACAAGTCTGGGTTCCTACCTCCCTTTATATGTCCTCTCATCACTTCCTCTGTGTTGTCCGCGGTCAGGAGCAGCCCTCCAATGCCCCTCTGCTGCAGGGCCTGTGGAGAGAGTCGGACAGGATGACATCACCACCTTGTTTTCCTTGAAAGAGGGAAATACAAGGCAAGTAGGAGGCAGATATGCCGGGGCTCAGATAGCAGCACGGGTGCTAGAGAGGAAGGCCCGCGTCGGCACTCTGCACAGGCCGCTCCGCAGCGGGGGGCTGGGGGCTCCGGCCAGCCTGCCGTCTTCCCAGGGGTGGGCACACGGTGGGGGTGAGCCCTGGTACCCTATGGCCGTGGCTCAAATGAAGAGGTCAGAGCTGAGTCCACGAGGGAATGGGGGTTCCTACATCGGGGGAGAGACAGAGAGATGTGGAGAGAGAGATACATGGATGAGACATACAGAGATGGATCTATAGACAACAGATAAACAATAGACGTAAAGACAGATGACACACAGGCAGGTAGATAATAGATAAATGATAAGATTTATAGATAGCTAACATACAGGCAGAAAGACAGCAGACACACAGACAGATGACGGACAGACGGCTGACAGCCGGAGGGGCAGACAGGAAGTCAGCCATCACTGGACACGCGACAGGAAGTGAGCAATCACTGGACACGCGACAGGAAGTCAGCCATCACTGGACACACGTGTAGACTGACAGACGGACAGGGGAGCCTTGGGGAGGGCGGCGGGACTGCGGGCCGAGAGAGGTGAGCGTCGCAAAGCCGGGTCCTGTCTGGACTCAGGGATGCACACCCTCCCGGGGAGGTGGGCCAGGGCGGTCCCATCTGGAAGCCATGCTTACTCAGGGAACACACAGCTGACAGACGCCCGGGCGGAGGACCCTGTCTGTGCGTCCTGCGCTCACCAAGCCAGCCTGGGGCCCACAGTGAGTCTACAGGCACAGTCTACAGATCGAGGAATCAGAATCTTGCTGAATGAGACGGACGTGGGGGGCCGGGGGTGACATTGGCTGCAGGGCCCCCCCACTGCGCCTGCCCGAAGTGAGCAAGACACATGGGACCCCCGCTTTACACTCACGCCCTGGTTGCTTCCTGTGGGCTGGGGGCCGAGGGTCTCACCCAGGGAAGAGCACCGGGACCACGGGTGCCCCCCGACCTGAGACGCCCCCGAGACGGCAAAGACAGCGGAAGAGAGGGTGCCCACGTCACAGGCCGCAGCGGCACGGTCACTGGCCCAGGACCCGGCACTCCCTCCACCCCGCTTCCCCCTGCCCTCCCGGCTCCGACAGGAAGCCTGAGACGGCAGGGAAGAAGCCGCACATTCACCCCATGCCAGCGCTGCCCCGGCCTCCCTGGCTGCCCTGACCGCAGGCGGATTCACAGGGACGCTGAGCCTCGGCCCCGCGGCCCGGAGGGTGGGCGCCCGGCCGGAGGGCGGCAGACGGCTCACCTGCAGCAGGTAGGGCATGTAGGCCTCGTCCTTGTAGAAGAAGCCGTACTCGTTCTCTACCTGCACCGCGATGATGGGGCCTCCCTGGAGGTACTGGGACAGGACCGCAGGCCAGCGGGTGAGCTCCCCAAGCCCGGTCCAGGAGCCGCTCACTCACGGGCCTCAAACCCGTGGCACGCGGGCATCCACCAGCGGGCATCCACCCCCCGCCGTCCACCTGCTTGGGAGGCAGGGCTCCATGCTGGCCCCTCTGCTCCCGCTCCCCATCCTCCCCCACCAGACCCACTGGTTCCCATCCATGGAAACCACCCAGCGAGCCGGAGGGGACACTGGCTCCGCCCACAAGCCCCCTCCAGGGGCCCCAGCCCCTGAGCCGCCGGCAGCCCTCACAGCCTCTGTTTCTCCCTTGCACCCACTCCTCAGAGCACCCTGTCGGCTGCTGAGCACCAACGGGGCCCCGGACGTGCGAGCAGACCTCCTTCAGGGCTGAAGGTGATCTCACCCACTGCCTTCCACTCTAAGTCTCTGCTCCCTGAAGCCCAGCCCACAGCGAGAAGAGTGGCAGCCGCCCCCCTCCAGCCCTGCAGCTCTGCCGGGCGACCCCCGGCCGCCCCTGTGAGGGGCACACGCTCAACTCTTGAGCTGGAGCTGGGACGCTGGCTCTAGAAAAGGCGCCGCGGGGCGGGGGGTCTGGAGTTCCTGCCGCAGGCTGTCAGCGCCTTTCTCTGCGGACTCGAGCCAGGACGGCTGTGGTCCTGCAGCAGAGGATCGCGGGATGCAGCCGTCTGTCTTCACCTGGAGCAGAGCCACCCTGGGGATCAGGTGGTCGAAGTACTTGTTCACAGCGTTCACAAAGCTGCGGTTGGTGGTCCTCAGCTGCGACGTGGGGTCCTGCAGTAACCAGCTGGGGTGTGGGGTGGCAAGTTCAGCAGGCGGGGTGGGGTCCCGGGCCCACCCTCTTGTCCAGGGCCCCGGGAGCTTTCGGACCCGTCCCAGGAGGAGCTGCACACCGGCGTCCTAAGGACAGGCGTTGTGAGGGTCTATGAACACTCTCCTGCCTTCTTTGTCAATTCATGAAAAACCTGTGCTGTGAGCAGAGCACAGGCTTAGGGACAGAGTTAGCGCTCCTCTGAGGCCGAGGAGTTGGACAGAGAGGAGCCGACAGCAGGAATGAAGCAGCCCCAGGTCACCTGCAGGGTGTGGGTCCTGCTCCTCAGCCGGACTACAGACACACCCGTCCCGGAGGGCAAAGCCTCCACTGACCAGGAGGCAGACTGTCCACTGGAGGGAGTGTGGACACACGGGGAGCCCACCAGCTCCAGGGATAACGGAGGAGCATCACCACCCGCGTTGCTGTGATGACAGCGAGACCCAAAACAGGCGCCACTGTCCTCGGACTGGACCAAAGGGCCAGCAGAGCCCCACCAAGGCCACAGCTCCTGGCCGGCCCCGCTCACCTGGGCAGGCCCCCGAGGTCCATCTCGCTGCAGATGTAGGGGCCTGGACGCAGGATCACCCACAGCCCCACCTCCTCCGCCAGCAGGATGAAGGCCCTAGGGGGTTGGGGTCACCAACTCTCAGGGCTCGCGGAGCACAAGGGCCTCTCGCCCAGTGCCCCCTCCCCTTGCCGGCCCGGCCCTCCCTGGGGGGCTGGGGACTCTGAGGTCAGGACACCCCCCCACAGAGCAGAGACACCTCCCGGGGTCACCGCCAAGCCCCCAGCCTGGGACGTTGGGGCGGCTGCTCTGGGGCACGAGCAGAAGGAAGTGCCTCGCCCCGGGGCACAAAGTCCTGACCGAGGGCCTGACCCGAGGCACCCAGCCCAGCGGGGACCACCCTGCGAGCCGGGCACCTGGGGACGGCTGCAGGGCTGGACTCGGGGAGGGGGGGCAGGCCCGCCCCGGGGGTGGCGGGGTCATGATGGAGGGCGTGGGGCCGGCACAGGCTCCCCCCGCGGCCCCCTCTGCCCCGTGGGGCCCCGCCCGGCCGGGTCACAGAGCCTACTCCAGGTCCAGGTTCCCGGAGAAGTCGAATGTGCCTCTCTCCGGCTCGTGGAGGTTCCACGGGACGTAGCTGTGGCAGGGAAGAGGGAAGTACAACCAGCATGCTTTTATTTCTTTCCTCCAAACTGCCAGGTCAGTCCCAAGCCCTGAGAGAGCTCTGTTGTGGAAAAAGCTGAAGTTTCCGCTGGTACTTAAACCTTGTCACACACACAGTGGTTATTTTCAGTAGGTCCTTTCTAGTCATCTACTTGTGTTCCAAGCTGCCAATAATCCTATGATTCTAAATCCCTTGAATTTATCCATAAATTATCCCACTCACCATCCTATCGTTTGTCATTTCCATTAGAAATTCAAAGAAAAGGTAAAAACCATAAACGTCTATATATATCTACCAAATATTGCTAAAAATTAATCAAAATAACAACAGACATGGGATTTCTGGGCGCAGGAGGGCCCAGAGGAGCTACTCCATGTTCAAGGGTCAGGAGGGGCGGTCATGAGGAGATACCCCTCGTCCAAGGTAAGAGAAACCCAAGTAAGACGGTAGGTGTTGCAAGAGGGCATCAGAGGCCAGACACACTGAAACCATAATCACAGAAAACTAGCCAATCTGATCACATAGACCACAGCCTTTTCTAACTCAATGAAACTAAGCCATTCCGTGTGGGGCTGCCCAAGACGGGCGGGTCATGGTGGAGAGGTCTGACAGAATGTGGTCCACTGGAGAAGGGAATGGCAAACCACTTCAGTGTTCTTGCCTTGAGAACCCCATGAACAGTATGAAAAGGCAAAAAGATAGGACACTGAAAGATGAACTCTCCAGGTTGGTAGGTGCCCAATATACTACTGGAGATCAGTGGAGAAATAACTCCAGAAAGAATGAAGAAATGGAGCCAAAGCAAAAATAACACCCAGCTGTGGATGTGACTGGTGATAGAAGCAAGGTATGATGCTGTAAAGAGCAGTATTGCATAGGAACCTGGAAGGTCAGGTCCATGAATCAAGGCAAATTGGAAGTGGTCAAACAAGAGATGCCACGAGTCAATGTTAACATTTTAGGAATCAGCGAACTAAAACGGACTGGAATGGGTGAATTTAACTCAGATGACCATTATATCTACTACTAAGGCAGGAATCCCTTAGAAGAAATGGAGTAGCCATCATGGTCAACAAAAGAGTCCGAAATGCAGTACTCGGATGCAATCTCAAAAACGACAGAATGATCTCTGTTTGTTTCCAAGGCAAACCATTAAATATCACAGTCATCCAAGTCTGTGCCCCAACCAGTAACGCTGAAGAAGCTGAAGTTGAACGGTTCTATGAAGATGTACAAGACCCTTTAGAACTAACACCCAAAAAAGATGTCCTTTTCATTATAGGGGACTGGAATGCAAAAGTAGGAAGTCAAGAAACACCTGGAGTAACAGGCAAATTTGGCCTTGGAATACGGAATGAAGCAGGGCAAAGACTAATAGAGTTTTGCCAAGAGAATGCACTGGTCATAGCAAACACCCTCTTCCAACAACACAAGAGAAGACTCTACACATGGACATCACCAGATGGTCAACATTGAAATCAGACTGATTATATTCTCTGCAGCCAAAGATGGAGAAGCTCTATACAGTCAGCAAAAACAAGACTGGGAGCTGACTGTGGCTCAGATCATGAACTCCTTATTGCCAAATTCAGACTTAAACTGAAGAAAGTAGGGAAAACCACTAGACCATTCGGGTATGACTTAAATCAAATCCCTTATGATTATACAGTGGAAGTGAGAAATAGATTTAAGGGACTAGATCTGATAGAGTGCCTGATGAACTATGGATGGAGGTTCACGACATTGTATAGGAGACAGGGATCAAGACCATCCCCAAGAAAAAGAAATGCAAAAAAGCAAAATGGCTGTCTGAGGAGGCCTTACAAATAGCTGTGAAAAGAAGAGAAGTGAAAAGCAAAGGAGAAAAGGAAAGATATAAGCATCTGAATGCAGAGTTCCAAAGAATAGCAAGAAGAGATAAGAAAGCCTTCTTTAGTGATCAATGCAAAGAAATAGAGGAAAACAACAGAATGGGAAAGACTAGGGATCTCTTCAAGAAAATAGAGATACCAAGGGAACATTTCATGCAAAGATGGGCTCGATAAAGGACAGAAATGGTATGGACCTAACAGAAGCAGAATATATTAAGAAGAGGTGGCAAGAATACACAGAAAACTGTACAAAAAAGAGCTTCATGACCCAGATAACCATGATGGTGTGATCACTGACCTAGAGCCAGACATCCTGGAATGTGAAGTCAAGTGGCCCTTAGGAAGCATCACTACGAACAAAGCTAGTGGAGGTGATGGAATCCCAGTTCAACTATTTCAAATCCTAAACGATGATGCTGTGAAAGTGCTGCACTCAATATGCCAGCAAATTTGGAAAACTCAGCAGTGGCCACAGGACTGGAAAAGGTCAGTTTTCATTCCAATCCCAAAGAAAGGCAATGCCAAAGAATGCTCAAACTACTGCACAATTGCATTCATCTCACACACAAGCAAAGTAATGCTCAAAATTCTCCAAGCCAGGCTTCAATATTAGGTGAACTGTGAACTTCCAGATATTCAAGCTGGATTAAGAAAAGGCAGAGGAACCAGAGATCAAATTTCCAACATGCATTGGATCATCGAAAAAGCAAGAGAGTTCCAGAAAAACATCTACTTCTGCTATATTGACTATGCCAAAGCCTTTGACTGTGTGGATCACAACAAACTGTGGAAAATTCTTAGAGAGATGGGAATACCAGACCTGAGAAATCTGTATGCAGGTCAGGAAGCAACTGTTAGAACTGGACATGGAACAACAGACTGGTTCCAAATCGGAAAAGGAGTATGTCAAGACTGTATACTGTCCCCTGCTTATTTAACTTATATGCAGAGTACATCATGAGAAATGCTGGGCTGGATGAAGCACAAGCTGGAATCAAGATTGCCGGGAGAAATATCAATAACCCCAGATATGCAGATGACACCACCCTTATGGCAGAGAGTGAAGAATTAAGGAACCTCTTGATGAAAGTGAAAGAGGAGAGTGAAAAAGTTGGCTTAAAGCTCAACATTCAGAAAATGAAGATCATGGTATCCAGTCCCATCACTTCATGGCAAATAGATGGCGAAACAGTGGAAACAGTGTCAGAGTTTATTTTGGGGGGCTCCAAAATCACCGCAGATGGTGACTGCAACCATGAAATTAAAAGACGCTTGCTCCTGGGAAGAAAAGTTGTGACCAACCTAGATAGCATATTCAAAAGCAGAGACATTACTTTGCCAACAAAGGTCCGTCTAGTCAAAGCTATGGTTTTTCCAGTAGTCATGTGTGGGTGTGAGAGTTGGACTATAAAGAAAGCTGAGTGCCGAAGAATTGATGCTTTTGAACTGTGGTGTTGGAGAAGACTCTTGAGAGTCCGTTGGACTGCAAGGAGATCCAACCAGTCCATTCTAAAGGAAATTAGTCCTGAATAGTCATTGGAAGGACTGATGCTGAAGCTGAAACTCCAATACTTTGGCCACCTGATTCGAAGAGCTGACTCATTTGAAAAGAGTCTGATGCTGGGAATAATTGAAGGCAGGAGGAGAAGAGGATGACAGAGGATGAGATGATTGGATGGCATCACTGACAGGATGGACATGAGTTTGGGTAAACTCCAGGAGTTGGTGATGGACAGGGAAGCCTGGCATTCTGCAGTCCATGGGGTCACAAAGAGTTGGACACGACTGAGCGACTGAACTGAACTCCATCATTACCTGGCTGACTTGAGTGGCCCTACCTGGCATGGCTCATGGTTTCATTGAGTTGGACAAGGCTGTGGTCCATGTGATCACGTTGGTTAGTTTTCTGTGATTGTGGTTTTCATCCTCTCTGCCCTCTGATGGGTGAGAACAAGAGGCTTATGGAAGCTTCCTGATGGGAAAGACTGACCGAGGGAAAAACTGGGTCTTGTTCTGATGGGCGGGGCCATGCTCAGTAAATTTTTAGTCCAATTTTCTGTTGATGGGCAGGGCTGTGTTCCTTCCTTGTTGTTGGCCTGAGGCCGGAGCCTCTGGACGCTCACAGGCAAGTCTGGCTCAGTCTCCTGTGGGGTCACTGCTCCTTCCTCCTGGGTCCTGGTGGGCACAAGGTTTTGTTCGTGCCCTCAGAGAGTCTGTTTTCTGTCCTGTGGAAGTTCTGTAATCAAATCCCACTGGCCTCCAAAGTCAGATTCCCTGGGGAGTCTCAGTCCCTTTGCCGGATCCCCAGGTTGGGAAGTCTGTTGTGGGCCCTAGAACTTTCTTAACAGCGTGACAACTTCTTTGGTGCAATTGTTCTGTAAAATTGAATTTCTTTGGTGTAATTGGGCTTCTCTGGTGGCTCAGCTGGTGAGGAATCTGCCTACAATGTGGGAGACCTGGGTTCCATCTCTGGGTTGGGAAGATGCCCTGGAAAAGAGAACAGCTACCCATTCCAGTATTCTGGCCTGGAGAATCCCATGGACTGTACAGTCTGTGGGGTCACAGAGAGTTGGACAGACTGAGCGACTTTCACTCGCACAATTCCTCTGCTGTTTGTGAGGCAGGTGATGCTTGGTGGCTTTATGGTGGGTGGGGTTAACGGCAAAAGAGGGGGTCCTCCACGGGGAAGGTCCTCCAAGAACTGAACTGAATTGAAGTGATGGCAGAACTGGCTAAGCATTTCAAGATCTCCTGTTGTGAGAAGGAATGAAAAATTGGTTTGCTCAAGACTAAATATGCCTGGAAAAGTTTATACCTAGACATTGAGAGAACAGAATGAAAAAGTTTTGCTAAATGATGCTTACAAGGGATTTAAAGAAAACTTCTGAAAAATAGTTGAAACAGAAATATGGAAAAAGATATACATGAGGAAGAATTAGTGTAGCACTCTTAAATAGCAGGCAAAGTGGATTTTAAGGCAAAGAAAACCCCTCACAAATAGAGGTTGAGAGGCATCAAGTAGTAATAAAAGGAATGAAGCCTCAAGAGGATGTGATAATCACGGCGTTGTAGGCTCTGAATACACAGCTTCAGGGAGAAGGTTACTGAACCAGAGGGGGAAAGGGTCCATCCACAGCCACAGTGGAAAGAGTTAAAATACTTCTCCACAAGACAAAGACAACAAGAGCTAAAAAGAAAGGTAAGAGCATAGATTTGAACAAGACAGGTGAAAAACTGACTCTAGTGAACACGCGGAGAGCGCGGCGGCCGACCGTGCAGAGCACGCACTTAGCACGCGAACGCGAGGTGCAGCTGTAACACACAAGCGAGGTCTCAGCCAGGCCCAAGTCCCGCCTCCTAGTCTGCGGTCCCAGGCAAATGCAACTAAATTAGAAGTTTATATAGACAAGATTCATAAACCAAACGCAACTAAATTAGAAGTTTATATAGACAGATTCATAAATCTACAAGCTAGTTCTTTGAAAAGACTTAAAGTTTATACAAGATTCAGGAAAAAAAGTCCCCAAACTCTGGATGATGTAGAACTTCCAAGAAAGAATTTTTTAAGTCCCAGTCAATCTGAAATAGGAAAGGAAAAAAGAGTATAGAACAAAATAGGAAACATGTTAGAATAGAAAAGTGAAAGTCGCTCAGTGCTGGCCGACTCTTTGTCACCCCATGGACTATACCATCCATAGAATTCTCCAGGCCAGAATACAGGAGTGGGCAGCTGTTCCCTTCTCCAGGGGATCTTCCAAAACCAGGGATCGAACCCAGGCCTCCCGCATTGCAGATTCTTTACCAGCTGAGCCACAAGGGAAGCCCAAGAATACTGGAGTGGGTAGCCTATCCCTTCTCCAGGGGATCTTCCCGACCCAGGAATTGAACTGGGGTCTCCTGCACTGCAGGTGGATTCTTTACCAGCTGAGCTATGAGGGAAGCCCTTTAGAAACATGAACTAAATAATAACTATTCAGGAGAGTTATACTGTCCCTAAAACCTTTACCACACAACCACAAAAGATAGTAGTCACAAAGTTTTACAAGTGAACTTTAAGAAACATTCAAGGTAAAAATACTTCTTTTGCAAAATATTTTCAGTGAATAAAAAAAGAAGATAAAGTCAGGTCACAAGATTGATTTAGAAACTGAGCAAGACACTCAGAAATAAAATTTTAAGTCAAGTTTAGTTACCATACATCTCTGAAATAAAACACTAGCAAATCTAATTCAGCAATCTGCATGTGTGTGCCACAGCTGCATGTCTCATAACCAAGCAGAATTCATCCCAGAGCCGTGGATGCGCTAAATATCAGGAAATAAACTTTTCAATGTAACTTACTGTTTTAATGCACTTCCCTGGTGGCTCAGATGCTAAAGCGTCTGGCTGCATTGCAGGAGATCGGGAAAATCCCTGGAGAAGGGAATGGCAACCCACTCCAGTATTCTTGCCTGGAGAAGCCCATGGACAGAGGAGCCTGGCAAGCTACAGTCGCATAGAGTCGGACATGACTGAGCGACTAATACTACTGCTTTAACAGAAGAGTGAAGAAAAACCGTTATCATCCCTTCAGTGCATGCAGGAAGACCTCAGTAGAACTCAGCAATACTTTGTTATTAAAGTATCTGCACATGAGATGAGCCAGTTATCAATTTACTGCTCCTAGCCTCTAGTCCACTGTGCTGGTCAGGTTGGTGCTGACCAGCCCTGGCCCCTCAGTGAGTGCGATGCTTAGCTCTGCCACAAGGGGGCGGTGGGGACACTCGGGTGCAAAGGGCTTCTGCTCTGGGTCCAGCTGGGACCGGTCAGAGGTATGGGAACATCCAGTGGTCCCTGCTTCATCCAAACTTCAATGTGGTATAAGAATCATCCGAAACGACTGGTGGAGGCTTAACCCAGGAACGCAAGCGGATGGAAATCTTTTGGAATGAATGTAACGAATGCAGTTACCAATGTGGACGTTAAATTACGGCACCCCAGGGTGTCTGCTACCACGTTTCTGCTCTTTCCTTCTATATACGGGAAGTCCTAGATTCTCGGGACTGCCCTTACTTTTTCTTGACGTTACCAAACAAAACCCCAAAGCCTGACCATGAAAACAACAGACCTTTCGAATTGCTGGTGACATATGTCTCATCAAGAAACGGAAAAATAAAGTTTAGCGCTGGGGGTCCAGTGGTTAAGACTGGGCTTCTGATGCAGGGAGCACAGGGTCAGGCCTGGCTGGGGCACTAAGGTCCCACATGCCGCAGAGCACGGCCAAGAAAAGATATTTTTAATTAAATAAGTAAAAATAAAGTTGAATAGCTATTTAGGGATCGCTGACCTAAATAACCGACAATAACTCATTCCGTTAGTCCCTGTTCCAACAATTAGAAGATTTTAGGTCAAGGGTAATGATGTTTAAGAAGATAATATAGGAAATAAATTTAGGTTACTGTCACTTTGAAGAGATAAGAAAACCAGAAAACTACAATCTGCATCATAAAATGATGAAATACCCTGCCAAGGGCACTTGGACTTGTGAGGACAAAACCTCACAGGAAGGGGTGCCAAGCTCCAGGCAGGTAACCCCGCTGCCTAAGCCGAGTCCAGTCCTGAGGAACTGCAGGGCCTGGGACCTGCCTGACCCTCCAGGAGGCCCTCCGCGGCCACGACAACGCTCCCCGCCCTGGGCCCCTCTTCCCAGGGTCGGGGACACGGGCCCGTGTCCTGGGGCAGGGGGCTCTGGGCTCCACGGGAGGGCCTCCCTGCCTGCCGGACCCTCGGCGCATGTTCCTGGAGCTCCTGCGAGTCCGTTCCGGCCACATCCACAGACTTTCCCTCTGGACTCACTGTCACCGCATCGTCATCAGCTCCTGCTTTTCTCAGCTTCAGGACATCTGTGGAAATGGTCCCTTATGAAGGGACCGCCACTCTTCCTCTTTCAAATACGGCTTTTACTTGGGACGTGGTTTATTCTCCACCAGCCAGGTGATTGCAGGCAGGAACCTCTGCTCCACTTCCTTGGAGGCAGCCTCGAACCCCCGAGGGCTGTGGCAGGTCTCTGGGCAAAATTGACCCTGGAACCCGGCTGGCAGAGCCCTCAGGGTAGGGACCGTACACCCACAGTTGTCAGGACCACGTAAGGCCACAAAGATGCTTAGAAATCCTATCGTCGTCAGTACACCTTAACCACATCGCCTCTCAGCACACAGTCAGGTTAAACACCACGCTGACTAAGCTGGGCTTGCATTTCTTTATGACACCACCATTGGGTACTTATACGCGCTGGCACTAAGACAGGCCTTTTTCTAATATGCGATCTTAAGAGGCAAACTTCCCTGGGTTGGGAAGATCCCCTGGAGAAGGAAATGGCAGCCCTCTCCAGGATTCTTGCCTGGAGAATCCCATGGACAGAGGAGCCTGGTGGGCTACAGTCCATGGGGTCGCAAGAGTGGGACACGAGTGAGCGACTGAGCACGCACACTCATTCCTCTAAGCGCTCATCTCATAGACATAAAAATTGTTGTTAAAACAACACGCATTTAGAGGGGAAGGGATAGTTGAGGACTTTGAAGGTCACATACAAACTGCTGTATTTAGAATGGATAACCAACAGGGACCTGCTGTACAGTACAGGGAACTCTGCCGACTGTCCTGCAGCAGCCTGGACGGGAGGAGAGTTCGGGGGAGAATGGACACACGGATACGTATGGCCGAGTCCCTTCACGGAAAGTATCACAACGTTGTTAATCAGCCATACCCCGATGCAAAATGTTTTTGGTGTTTAAAAAAAACAAGCCTTTACCTAGAAGTCTACTTTGAGCATCTGTCACAAAGCAGCTCTCCTACAGGGCCCGGGGCCCTCCTACTGGGAAGGCTCCTGAGCGAAGCCGCTTCTTTCCTGTTCCCCGTGATCCCCACCCGCGGACGCAGCCCGGCAACCTAAGCAGGACGGCTGAGCCGCACGAGCCGTGAACGGCACGCACGGGACCCCGCATCGGAGGCCCCGCGCCGCGCTCACGTGGTGACCGTGTTGAAGCCGCAGGCCCGCAGCTTGAGCAGCCGGTCTCTCCAGGAGGCCCGCGGCACCCGGAAGTAGTGTACGGAGCCCCCGAGGATGAGGAACTCGTGGCCCTCCAGCGTGAAGTAGGGGTTGCGCCCGGCTCGCTCCTCAGTCTGTATCCCCTGAGAGCGGTTCTTCAGCTCGCGGGGCGTCAGGTGCGACCAGTCAAACCTGTTGGGGGCCCAGAGGAAGAGGTGGGGGCGGGCAGAGCGAGGCTTCGGGGCCCCAAGGCGCTCCGGACTCCGGCGCTGCAGCGTTTCAGCCCGGAAAGGAGAAGGGGCCTCCGCCCTCCCCACCGCCCCGCTCAGGCAGACCTGCGCGGGTTTGGAGGCAGCTTTCTGTGTTCGAATATGAAGTTATTTCTGTATTTCGCCGGAGGAGCAAAACCCGATGAGACAAATGGCAGGAAAAGGACGCACAGGACTCTTCTCCAGGAGAGACGGGGGCTGAAAGGACAAGGAAACCGCCCGTGACCCCGGCAGGCAGGCGGGGGAGGCGCCGGAGGGACCCGGGAGCGCCCCGGCGGGCGGGCGGCGGGAGCGGGGCTCCGTGCTGCCCCGCCGCCCGCCTCACTCTGCGCAGAGGGATGCCTGTGGACTTTGCCTCCTAGAGGCCTGCGGCCACGAACAGGGCAGGAGGGGCACCGGGCCGCCCTTCTTCCCGGGGTGCTGGGCCGAGGCGGGCTCGGGCCGGGGCAGACGCCGCGCTGGGGGACTGCCGTCCCGGGCAGGTCTGGGGACCCTCGAGGCCGCCCGCCCCGGGCGAGGGCCCCAGGCTGACCGCGACAGACGGCGGGAGGCCTCGGAGGCTCCGGGCCGAGGACGGGGAGCGGCGAGGCGGCCTCAGGAAGCCCGCGCCTGGAGGGCCCATGGGCTGCGGGGATGAGGGGCCTTCACCTGGAGCGCGGCGGGGAGCCCATCCCCGCGAGAGGAGGCGCCCAGGTCCCCCGACGCCGGGCCGAGGCGGAGGGAACAGCGGGTCGGACGCCTCTGCACGCAGACGCCTCTCAGCTGCGGGGAGGAACCGGAGGGTTAGGGTCATCGCCCTGAGCTTGAGTTCCAGCAGCACCCGGGACCGAAGGGCGCGAGGAGAACCCGAGGGCGGCCGCGCGGGGCAGGCGGTCAGCGCGCCCCGTGGCTCCAGGTCCACTGCGGAGACGCTCAGCAAGGAGGCCACTGGCGCGAGGGTGCCGGACGTGCGCCCCTGGGGGAGGCGTCTCCCCAACCCGCCGCAGGAGACGGGGAGAGTCACGGGGGACGGAGAGTGAGACAGAGGGACGCCGGTGGACGGAGAGTCCGTCCAGTGTCTGCAGCGAAGGCGGGGACACAGCGGAGGCCTCGTTGCTGGGCACCGGCGTCTCCTGCCGGAGGCTGCAGGCTGACCGTCAAGCCTGGTATCCGATCTGCGGAGACTGCCTTGTGCAAGGCGGAGGCGAGGTGAGAAACAGGTCATCGAGGAGCCGGGGTTCCCAGGAGGAGCACCCGAGCCGTTCTCCTAGTCCCTACACTCCGCGAGGACGCGGAGGGATTTTAGGAGAATTTCCAGGTGAAATGGAAACTTCTGGTAATTGGCTGATGAGGCAGGTGCTTCGAGAGAGGAGGCGGACGGCCTCTGTGCTGGCGGCCCAGGCGAGCAGGGCAGACAGTGGGAACGTCTCCTGAGACCAGAAACGCAGGTCCAAGTAGAGATTTGAACGCGCTAGCCCTGTCTGGAACAACTGGATTTGAAGTCCCGGGATGAAAATCTCTTTTCAGAGACTGGAAAATCAGACAGTCCTCTGGCCTTTTCTCCCTGAAGCCCTTTGCTTTTCCTCTGCCACTGGAAAGAGCAGAGCCCATGGCACCAGATAGAAATCAAGACTAGAGTTTTCCGTGAGCTTGTGGATGTTTGTTATTCTTGTCTCGCTCATCACGGGTACATGTCCATCCTTGAGACCCGACCTCCCTGAAAATTTTGTACAATGTCCCTCTTTGTCTCATTGTTAGGTTAGATGCTAGGGGCTGCCTTGACTTTCCACTCATTAAACACAGAAGCGCAATGTTTCTTTGAATATACCTTGTTTTATAAATCTGGTTTAACAGCCACAAAACTGTATTCTTTTTTATCAAGATTGTTAAAACTATTCTAGGGCCTGTGCCTTTCCATACACAATTTAGAAAAAGCTTGTCTATTTCTACCAAAAGCCATGCTGACATTTTGATGGGAATCGCACTAGCCTTCCCCCTCCATTAGTAAGATTTAGCATCTTCACTGTGTTGAGTCTTCCAATCTATGAGCATGCTGTGTTTCTGTATTCATTTCGGTCTTCTTTCACTTTTGGGGGGCTTCCCTCATAGCTCAGATGGTAAAGAATCCGCCCACAACGCGGGAGACCTGGGTTTGATCCCCAGGTTGGGGAGATTCCCGTATTCTGGCTTGGAGAATTCCGTGGACTGTATGTATAGTTCATGGGGTCAAAAAGAGTTGGACACGACTAGCAACTTGCACTTTTTGATCAGAATTCGTGTTTTCCGCGTACAGAGCCTGTGCGTAGTTCAGTTGCACACCTCGGTGCTCCGTTGTCTTTGCAGCTATTTTAAAACCACTGGTTTGTTTTTGGTGCTGCTGGGCCTTTGTTCCGCACAGACTCTCCTCTGATGCAGCGCGAGGGGCTGCTCTCCGGCCGTGGTGTGCAGACTTCTCATTGCCGTGGGTTCTCTTGTAGCACATGGGCCCTGGGGCCTTCGGGCTTCAGGACTCCTGGCTCCTGGGTATAGTTGCTTCAGGGCATGTGGGATCTTCCCTGACCTGGGCCTGAACCCAGATCCTCTGCATTGGTAGGCAGATTCTTTAGCACTGAGCCCCCAGGGAAGCCCCTCTTTTGAGCTATTTTAAATGGCATGGCATTTTCAAGTTCCGTTTCAGCAAGCTTATTGTTAGCACAGAGAAATGCAGCCGGGCTTCTTGTGTAGATCTGGTATTTGTGACCTTGGTATTCTCTCCCATTAATTGTACACGGTTGTTTTGAAAACCCAGTTCCACGGGACTTTCTAAAGAAGCGGTTATGTTGGGAATTCCCCAGTGGTCCAGTGGTCAGGACCTGGTGCTTTCACTGCCAGGGGCCTGGGTACGATCCCTGGTCAGGGAACTAAGATCCCACGAGACGTAATAATTAAATAAATAGAAGAATCTGGGATAGAAGAAGCAGAGCTGAAAATTGAGGGGAAAAAATCTTTTAAAATAGAAAGTCACGTTATCTGCAAATATGGTTTTTTTCTTTCCAATCTCTCCAACGTCTTTTATCGATTCTTCTTGTCCCATTGTGGCAGCTGGGGTTCCCAGTACTATCCTGAGTAAGAGTGGTGAGAACCATCCTCACCTGTTTCCAGGTTTCTGGTAGCAAGCAGTTTACCACTAAGTGTAATGTTAAGTGTGGCTGGGTTTGTATACACTGTTTATCAATTTGAAGTGGTTTCCTTACAGCCCTCTGTTACAGGACACTCTAACAGAGCAAGTCTGTGACACTCACGGAAAATACAGCACCGCTCCTGCTCGGAAACATCGACCTTCAGAGTAAGAGGGGTCAACAGGCGTAGCCAGGGGTCAGCCAGGGACATGGCTGAGCACCTGCCTGCCAGTGTGGGAGACGCGGGCTGGCTCCCTGGTCCAGGAAGACGCCACACGCTTAGAACAACTAAGCCCACGTCCTGGAGCGCAAGCACCTCGAGCCCGTGCTTCGCAACAAGAGAAGCCAGGGCCCCACAGCTAGGGGCAGACGCTGCTCCCTGCAACCAGAGGAAAGCCCGCGAGCAGCAGCAAAGGCCCAGCACAGCCAAAACCAAAGTACAAGACGATTCTTAAAAAAAAGGGCGGGGGAGGCGGTAAATAAAAATGATTAAAATGAGTCAGGTCAATGCCTGAGAGGTTTTGTTTCCAAATTCACTCACACTGGTCAAGCTTTGCTGCCAAATAATTTTAGAAGACACTTCAGGCGTTAGTGTTCTGTGGGCGTAGAGATTACGGGTAAGGGATTGTACGCGTGCAAGTGTTAGCTTTGTTCCTGGAACGTTCATAGGGCTCTAGTTTCAAGAGGCCAAATGGACAGATCCTTCAATCTTGTCCCCTGAGCCAAGCAATGAGAATAATCGAGGACAGACTCCACGTTCAGCAGCTAAGTAGAGAACTAAACTCAAAAGCAAGAGGAAGCAGCCCAGCAGCCCAGAGATCAGGACCCCTGACAGACGGAAGCGCGTGGATCATACTCAAGGGGAGGCCGCTTGGAACGGCTGCGGGGAGGGCCTCGGCCTCTAACGAAGGAGAGAACCGTGGAGAAAGGGCGGAGCCCCGGGCCTTGGGTCGGAAGGGGTGACGGCCCGGTCGCAGCCTCTAGGGGGGGATGGGGGGGTGGGGCTTGGGCCCGGGGTGGGGTGGGGGCCGCCGGCCGTGACCTCCCTGTTGCGCTGGCCCGCAGGGGATTCCTGCACTGTTTCTCTGTATTAGACAGTAAGTCCCCGACCGACGCACCTTCCAGCTTTGGGTTTTCACAGGTGGAAACCTGCGTGTGCACGTCCAGCTCCGTGAGTGAGTCCACGTGTGTGGTGTTACGTTGTCCGTGCGTGCGCCCTCTACACGTGGCTGTGCTGTGTGTGCTTTACCGCCCAAGCCCTGTAGAGGGCGGTAGCACACACCACGTGGGCCATTCGGTACTGATGCACAGTACGGGTTAAAGGGAACAAACTTACAAGAGGGAAGTAGCAAATTTACACAACCCCCTAAACGCTGATCACCCTGGGGCTTCAGCCAGGGGGTCAGTGTGCGCTCCTGCCTAACCCGGCAGGACCCGTGTACTTACAGGGCCCCGGGTCGGAAGCAGCTCCGCATCCACGTACGGAGGTTCCCCGTTCGAAGAAGTGACCTTCTCAGGAAAAGCTCGGCCGGCTCTCAGCTGAGCTGAACCGACAGGATGCGCGGAGGCCGTCTGTGCTCAGCCCTCCAAGGCGAGGCGGCCGGAGCCTGCGGGCCACCCAGTCCCCCGGGTCAGGGCACTGCCAGGCCCCGGGGCTCACCCATCGTGCCAGCTCTGCCCACCTGTCCGACTGATGTGCAGGACAGTGATCCCGCCGAGGGTCAGGCGTCTGGTCTGGGACACGTGGACATGATGAGGAGTTCTCCTGATGCGTCACCGCCTGGGACGTTGGTGGAGGCTGCCTGGGGCTGTCTGGCCCAGACGTACTGGAGGAGGGAGCATTTCTCAGTCCCCATCGGCCTCCTCCCACCTTCCATCCTCTGCCTTCGTTTGCTCAACCGCCTGGGACTGATGGTCCCCCCGGGGCTGCACCAGTCTACCTACCTGTGTGTGTATGCTCCACCCACCTACCTGTTTTCCAGAGCAGTGAGCTCCACAGTCGCTATACTGTCATTACAAGGCACCTCCAGGGCCAACAAGGATGGCTGGGGCTGCCCAAGGCAGTCAGCGTCCAAGGCGTTCCAGGTGTCTTGGCTCTGCCAAAGCACCAGCCAAGGCCTTCAGTGGCGGGTGGGTGAGATGCAGGTGCCGGTCCCCTGGGCTGGGTAAGTGTGCCAGTCTGTGCTCTTCAGCAGGAGCAGCCTGGGGGGTCAGCCCGCTGTGAAGGCTGGCAGCACAGCCGCGACGCCCCAGTGGGCCCGCCCACCTCCACTCGAGCTGTTTCCCCTGTGAACCAGGCATCTTTTCAGGTGCTAAGTCTCATAGGCAAGACCCCAGCCCAGTAATTTCCCCATGTGTGTGTGCTCGGTTGCTCAGTCGTGTCCAACTCTTTATGACCCCACGGACTGTAGCCCTCCAGGCTCCTCTGTCCATGGGATTCTCCAGGCCAGAATACTGGAGTGGGTCACCATTTCCTTCTTCAGGGGATCTTCCCGACCCAGGGACTGAACTCAGGTCTCCTGCATTGGCAGATGGGTTCTTTACCACTGAGCCACCAGTGAAGCCCCAGTGATATCTTAGGCAAAGGTATTAATAATCTGAGAGTGGGCAGAAAGCCCGCTGTGTGTGAAGTGATGCTGGTCTTTGCAGCCTGGGAGAGCTCATAGCAGGAGGCATCATTTTCATGTCATGATGGAACTCTTTGGAATTTCTCTCATAACATTGAAATTTGATTACAAGAGGACCTTTATCAGGATGAGAATGCTGGATCCGATACTCATGACTTTCCTCACCTGTCTCTCAGAAAAAAGACAGTCTTCACACCTGAACTCATGGGGACAATGACCAGAGGAGTGCATGGCCAGAGTGCAACAGGCCCCGAAGTGGAAATGTTAATCGTTGAGTCATACCTGACTCTTTGGGACCCCAAGGACTGTAACCTGCCAGACTCCTCTGTCCATGGGATTCTCCCATCAAGAATACTGGAGTGGGTTGCCATTTCCTTCTCCAGGGGATCTTCCCGACCCAGGGATTGAACTTGGGTCTCCTGCACTGCAGGCGGGTTCTTGACCATCTGAGCCACCAGGGAAGCCCCAGCAGGCCCTGAGGTGGCCGGAAATAGTAATTCTGTGAAATCGGTCTAGTCTCTTCGGGATGACTTCCAAGGCTTCTGGTTGCAGGAGTCCGTTGAGAGTTGGCATCTGTCTAGCTAGCTGGCTGATAGTGGGTTTATTGTTTTTAAATGAATTAAGCAACAGATATTTACAATTGTTTTAAAACTTCACACCTCTATGATGCTGCATGCCTATCAAAACACCCTAGATGATTCCAAGGCTGACCTGTGCCCTAGGGCCTGAGATGGTTCTTGGGTTTTGGTGTTTACATCCGGCACGCTGGTGTGTAAAGTCCGAGTTACCGTGAAAGCGTGGCCAGCTGTGTGTCCTGTCGGCTCCACGGGTGACCTGCTGCACACCAGTGGTGAAGAGCCCCTGCCTTCACGGTCAGCAGCAACAGATGCTCTGCTGGCTCTGGACACGCCTGGGCCCGTTGTTGGACATTATCCCTCCTTCCCAGAAGGTCCCGGTTCCCTCTTCCTTTCCACGGGTTTCAGGAACAGCATAACATGAGGAAACGCCCTGCTTTAAGCTGAGGGACCCTTTGCACACGGCCGTGACGGAATCCAGACGCATCCAGCAGCTCCCGGAAGCCGGCGGTCTGTCCCGGGTCCCCGACGAGTTTGCTCTCTGCCCTCTGCTGCTCTGGGCAGAGCTGTCTGCTCACCCCGGGGAACAAACATGAATGTGATTTCAGAGGGCGGTGCTCGAAGGCTGGGGGACAAACAGACCCACCATCCCTGTCCCCGGAACACCGTGCGCTCTCAGCCCAGTTCCAAGGTCTCTTTAGTGTCGGCAGGCAGCCACACAGGGGTCCTGCTCCCGCGGGGCCGTGGGCGCACTGGGGACCGCGGCCAAGCCACCAGCGGGGCTTTGGGAGGCGGGGAGCCTGCTGTCACCCTGTGCACCCGCAAGGGCAGTCACGGGCCGGCGTGGAGACCCGGGCCTCCCCGAAGGACGCAGGTCCCACGGGTCACGCGCGCCGAGCCCTCGGCCCGCCCCCAAGCTGATGAGAGTTCTCTTCCCCCAGGCGGGCCTCGGAAATGAGCGCAAGTCCATCTGCAGTCTGCATCGGTCTGCATCCGAGTAGGTAAACTTGTTTCAAAACGGGGAGCCAGGGGAAGGGCTCCCACTGATAGAAACCGGCTGAGCTTCTCAAGTTGCAGAGGGGTCTCCCCTCCTTCCCCATGGGCTTGTCTGGCAGGGGCTGGGGCGGGCAGCCCCCTGTGAACGTGCCCTGGAGACGCATTCTCCTGCCAGAGCCCGCCTCCCGGCCTGCCCCGGAGGTCCGGAAACCAGGCCCCCTGAGATACAAGCAGTGTCCAGTCCCCTTGCCGAGGTTTCCGGCACAATCTAGGTGGGAATGTTGGACGCCACTCCGTTGTGCTCACTACAGTGACTCCGCCACGCCTAACTCTGAGAGGGATCCCAAAGACCCAACAATCCAAGAAAGCCGCCCGCCGACCCTACGACTCACACGGGCAGAGGACGGCTGCTCGTGTGTTTTGTTCACAAGTCACCGGTTTTCCGTGTAAGGCGCTGCCCTCGGTTATGGGGGGAAACAGCACTGAAGGGGCCCAAAGGTATCTTCCTGCAGGTCCCAGGCTTGGGGAGAGGTCTCGGCAGGCCAGAGCGCGGCCACTGTGCCCGGAAGGGCCCGTGACGAGGGAAGCGGGACCGACAACGATGGCGGTGTCCACCGGCTGTCACCCCGGGGGTGGGGTGCTCCTGGCACCCGGTGAGCAGACGCCAAGCCTGCAACCCGACAGCCTGGGGGGCACAGGGCGCTCACCCTGCAGCCACGAGGCCGGGAGGAGGGCTGTGCGGGCTGAGGTTGTGCACGCGAAGGGCCGGGGCTGGGGGACGGCCTCGGTCCAGCAACGCCGGAGGACCTGGGAGGCGCCTGCATTATGGGGGTGCGGCCTAGCGCCCACCGGGGCCCTCTGGGGGTCTGTGCTGTACACCTCGGGGGGTGCCCACGGCAGGGAGAGCGGCGGGAGCGGCACGTCTGACCGTCTCGTGGGGGGTCTCACGCCTGCACTTCCCGAGAGCATGGGCGATGAGGGCAGCCTTGGGCGGCAGGAGGCCTGGTCCGCACCGGGCCGCTGCCTGGACACAGGGCGGGGGTGCAGGCCGAGCACTTGCGACCCTGACTCTGGTCGACTGGGGCGGCAAGTGTAGCCCCCCACCTGGCCCAACCGCGGCCACTTGGTCCATGGCTCGGAACTCCTCAGCCGCCCGCCGCACGGTGCCCACGCACCTCGTGGGGACCCCCTCTTCCCAGGGCCCGTCTGCACTGGAATCTGCAGGCCTGCTCTGCCGGGGCACCAGGCTGCCCCACACAACTGTGGAGACGGCCCTGGTGCTCCCCACTGTGGCTCAGAGCAGGGCGTGCGCCCCAGGGCAACCCCGAGCAGGAGAGGAATCCAGGGGCGCTGGACGCCAGGGGCCGGGGGAGGAGCGTGGAGTGGGAGGGGGGCCGGGGGACGGGCGGGGGCGGGGTGGGGGAGGGGCTCGGGACCAGGCCACTTGGAGTCTTGAGTCTCCAGAAAGCAAGGTTTCCACAGGAATGTGGAAAAGCAATGACGTATGGAATGAGACTTGGGGAGTCAAAGGAAAAGCCTTTCTTAACACTGAAAATATAAAACATGTATGAACTGCCTGCCAATCCCTCACTTAGTGTTCATATTTTATTGGATTTCTTGGGAAGACACCTTTTGTTTCAGATTCACATTTGTGGGGTCAAGTGTGCCGAGCATCTCTTCACCACTGTCCTCAGGGGTCAACTGCTTTTATTACAGAAGCGTGACCGAGGGTTAGCTTTAGTCAGTTAGCTGTGTTTATTGTGCTGCTGTAACAGGGAAGCTGACTTATGCCAAAGGAGGAACGGGCTGGCTGGTGGGGAAGCAGACGGCAGACCCGGCGCAAGATTAGGCCTCACGGAGCTTCTGGGGTGGTCCCAGTGACTGGGTGGGCCTGGAGGACTAGCAGGCACTCAGGGCTCTGAGACGGCTCAGCTCAGCCACGCCTCGGTTAACGTCAGTCTCAGTACCCTGAGGAGGAGGGGGTGGGCGGTGTGACTTAGCTCTCAGTACCCTGAGGAGGGGGGTGTGACTTAGCTCTCAGTACCCTGAGGAGGGGGGTGGTGTGACTTAGCTCTCAGTACCATGAGGAGGAGGGGCAGCCGGTGTGACTTAGCTCTCAGTACCCTGAGGAGGAGGGGCGTGGTCTCCCTTGGCCCCGCCCCACCCTGGGGGAGGGGGTGGAGGAAGCAGCCCGCCTCACAGGCCCTCAGGAGGAGGCCGCTTCGCACTGTCCCACCGAAGCAGCGAGGCGGGCGGGGTCAGCTCGGCGGTCCTGGCTGGGCCGCGCATCCCCCGCCCGGTGACCGCCAGGAAGGACCCAGGGGCCACGGCAGCAGGAGACACAGCAGACGCGGCCGTGAGAACCTCCATGAGAACCTCGGAGAGGCCGGCAGGGGTGGTGCGTGACCGGGACCCGGGAAGCGCGCGCAGACGCCTCGGGAGGCGGGGAGCTGCCGGAGCTGCTTACGGGGAGGAAGCCGCTTACCCAGTTGGGAGGTGTTGGTGAAGTAGATCAGCAGGGTGGACTTGAACTCCTCAAACACGATGATCTGCGGAGAGGCAAGGGTGCCCCTGAGACACACGCTCGGCCGAGGCCGGGTGGTGTGGGGCGAGCACGGCCCCGGGCGGGGAGAGGTGCAGAGCGGGAGGTCACCTCATTTAACCCGGGCTTGAGCCAGGGTCCCGGCACGTAAAGCGTTTCCTGGGGCCCGACGTTCCAGTAGCGCCCCAGGTTCTGTCCGTTGATGAAGACCACTCCTTTCGTCCAGCCCTGGAAGACATTGAAGCAGAGTTGCAAGACACACACACACACACCGGACGCAGAGTGCGGCCACGGCCACACTCAGCGCGCAGGCCCAGCTGCGGCCCTCGGGGGGCAGTGACCTGGAGACTGCGCTACTACCCTCGGCCCTGGCTCCCGCTCCGGGCCCCCAGGAGGGAGGCCCTGGTCCCACTCGCCTTCCATGCGCACCCGCCTCAGGGACAGGTACTGCCGTGTCCCCACTGCCGTTTCCCACCCCGCCCCACCCAGGACACAGGGCAGCAGGCAGCTTGGGCACGTTTCCTTGGCCTCCCTCCCCGCCCTGAGTCAACACCGGGAAGGGGCAGCCCCCCGGATGGCCGTGGGGTGGCGGTCTCCTGGGACGGAAGCTTGGCTGGGGACACAGCCAGGAAGACCACCACTCACCTGCAGGCTCATGAAGGTGTCCTTGGGTTGACTGCCGACTCTCAGGAGGGCAAGGAAGAATGCAGGGCCCACAGTGTGGAGAAAGCTGGGCTTCCAGATGTTGGGAAGTTTCCTAGGGAGAGTCAGCCCAGTGGACAGGTTACACGCTCCTTCACAGCATGTCAGCTGTGCCTTCGGAGGGCTGTCTCCTCTCTGCTGAGCCCAGTGTCCCCTCCCATGGCCCATTTGGGGTCCACAACGCAGCAATGAAACAGCAGACCAGGGCTGCAGAGTGGGGCAGTGACCACTCTGCCCTGGACAACTAGGAGACTTGGGGTCACTTCCTTCAGTGTTCTGGGTCTCTGCCTCTTGTGTGAACACAAACAGGTCCGGCTGGCTGGCCCCTGGTCTCCCCATCTGCGATCGGGCACCTAGAGCCAGTGGTCGGCACCCACCTCTGTGTGAATTTATTCTGCATCTCCAGGCTGTAGATTTTAAATTTTCTCAGTGGAGAACCGTTTAGATAAATGTTTCCAGTGAGACCTGCAGAAGAGGGAGAGAGGACACCGAGGCAGGGAAGCTGCAGAGAAGTGCCCCTAACCCCTGAAGGAGGATGGAGGAGGCCAGGGAGGATGGGGAGGATGGAGGAGGCCAGGGAGGACAGAGAAGGCCAGGGGAGGATGGGGAGGATGGAGGAGGATGGAGGAGGCCAGGGGAGGACGGAGGCCAGAGAGGATGGGGAGGATGGAGGAGGCCAGCAAGGATGGGGAGGACAGAGGAGGTCAGGGGAGGATGGGGAGGACGGAGGTGGCCAGGGAGGATGGGGAGGACGGAGGAGGCCAGGGAGGATAGAGGAGGCCAGGGGAGAACGGAGGAGGCCAGGGAGGATGGGGAGGACAGAGGAGGCCAAGGAGGATGGAGGAGACCAGGGGAGGATGGAGGAGGCCAGGGAGGATGGGGAGGACAGAGGAGGCCAGGGAGGATGGAGAGGACGGAGGAGGTCAAGGGAGGCTAGAGGAGGCCAGGGGAGGACGGAGGAGGCCAGGGAGGATGGGGAGGACAGAGGAGGCCGGGGAGGATGGAGGAGGCCAGGGAGGATGGGGAGGACAGAGGAGGCCGGGGAGGATGGAGGAGGCCAGAGGAGGATGGGGAGGAGGCCAGGGAGGATGGGGAGGCTGGAGGAGGCTGGAGGAGGCCAGGACACAGGCATGGGCCCCAGGGAGGGACCATCAGTGCTCCCAGGGCAGCACTCGGCCCACTCTGCTCTCCGAGGGCCTTTCTGCAGCCTCCTCCCGGAAGAGGCAGGGCAGTGCACGTGCTCAGTGCTGGGAGAGCACCTTAGGGGGAGCCTGGGGCAGGACATGGCCCTCCTCCCCTTGAAGCCCATTCCGTCATGCTCCCAGGCTGGGCCTCTCACTGACCGGGAGCCCCCGCCGCCTCCAAACCATGACCCGGGCCATGGCTGCGTGGGCCAGGGAAGTACCCCAGGTTGCCCTGGCGGCCCGTGGTCCTGGGCCCACCTTTCCTCTCCTGGTTCATGCTGGTCCCGGAGGCAAGCCGGCCTTGGTTCTCCACCAGGATCCGCAGCGTCAGGAACTCCTTGTAATGCTGCCCAACACACACCAGCTGGAGGGAGCCGCTCAGGCCTCTTCTGGAGACCACTGGGGCCCCCCCAAGACTGGGACGATCTCGGAAACTGGGGGCTGTCAGAGGGTGGTGCTTGGCACCCTAGACCTCAGCTCTGGGCCAGGCAAACCCTGCAGCTCCTCCTCCACCCTCCTCCCATACTGGGCCTGTCGAGAAATGAAAGTCCTTGAACATTCTACTGGAGACACTTCTGAGGCTGGTGCTCAACCCAGGGCTTTCTGAGCAGCAAACACCCAGGGTGGGACCATCCTGCCGCCCCAGGAGAAGTGCACAGCTTAGCCCTGCGGAGCCTCTGTGAGGGGCGAGCCCAGGGCCCCAGGGGGCTGGAACCATGGGGTATGTACATCGCTGGGAAGAGTCAGCTTCTGATGCGCGTCATCCAGGACTCCTATGTACTTGTCATCCAAAAACACCTGCCAAAGAGAGCGGGGAAGACTGTGGGGTGTGGACAAGGCAGGAGGGGTGAGGCACCAGGGCCCCAGGGGAGGACTAAGTCTGCCTCTGGGAAGGCGACACGCTGACACCGGTCCACAGAGAGGAACCCTGAAGGCGGATGAGCCCAGGGGTGTGAGGAGAGCCCTGAGCACCTACGGGGGCCACGGGCACTGGGGAGGGGGGCGGAGGGTGGCGGGCACCATGACGGACACCACGATGCACATGCCTACGAAGGGCCGGCAGGGGCTCCAGGGCAGAGACGCCGTGACTGTGTCCCCACCCCCCCCCCACTGCCCACCATGCTCTGTCTGCCCCCGACGCCCCCGCAAGGCTGCTCGAGCCCCACAGGACAGAGAAGGGCACACAAAGGGCACCGCAGAGGGTCTGAGTTAGGTCACAACTTTCCAAAAGGAGTCTGACTAGGAGACTGTAAAAATCAAAATCCACGAGTATCCAAAATGTCCATAGTACGCAGAACAAAGGATTCACATTTACGCATACTAGGGTCCCAAGATGAGAACTACAGGCTCGACAGTCACTGCTTGAGTGAGCACGGCTGAGTGACTAAAGCTTATCCTGCAGGAGTGGCAGCCGCAGTGCACACACAGTCCCAGCCCAGGTTTGAGGAGGACACAGCCCGCCCTGCGCCCGCAGGTGGGAGGAGCTGTTCCCAGACCCAGGACCACGACGGAGAGCGGTGGGGAGGGCCTGGGAGGGGGCAGTCAGGACGGGACTCGCCCTGGGGAAGGAACTCAGGGGGCCCCACGAGATGGGGACACAGTGAGCCCTCTGAGACAGGAAGGTCAGGAACGGGGTCTGATGGCTGTGCCGCAGAATTCTAAGACCGTGCGCGACGGCCTGGGTTTGCAAAGAGCAGCCAAGTGACGCGGCTCCACCAGGGAGACAAGGTGAGGGAGAGGCCTGGGCTCGGTGGGGTGGCCACAGCTTGGGTGCGGGGCTGGGGCTGTCGTTCCTCTAAGGAGCTCACGACGGGTTTGGACGTGTTGAGTCTGAGAAGTCACAGGAACGTACATCCAAGTGAAGACACGCATTCAGCAAACAGCAGGGAATGAGGGTCTGTGGCTAAGAGCTCACGATGAGTGCAGGGGGACACAGATCTTGGGATGACGGGACCACAATGGGCAGGAAGAGCCTGAAACAGCCCCTGCACAGAGTGCGCAGGAGGGCGCCCAGCGCCCAGCGCCCCTGTTTTCTGGGCAAGGTCACTGCACGTCTCTGCGGCTTCCTTGTTGGTAACAGGTACCTTAGATGGGTGTTTCGAGAACTAAACGCGCAGATCCGACCATGACGTGCCAAGGAAACATCTGGGGCCTCTGCCCGAGGCACGGGGTGGGGGGGGGTGGCGTCTGCGGCCCCTCCCAGGTATCCTCCAAGAGCGGCATCAAGTGCACTCAGGCTTCGGCGGGCAGCCCGCCGGGACACCCAGTGCCTTAGACCCATGGGAGCAGTGGCTGACATGTGAACACCAACCGTTTCACTGAAGGGATCAGGGGTAAGAAACAAGGGCGGTTTCCCACAGGTCAGGAAGAGGCCAGCCTGCTGTTCAGACGTTCAGCCACACAGCGGGGTCTCGGCAGCAGAGAACGGCACCCTCCGCCCGCCCCAGCCCCCTACCTGCCCCCGATCCTTCACATGCCCATCCGAGTTTAGGACGCCTCCTCTGGTGATGACGGTCTCGTAAAGTATATACCCAGCAGACTGGCCGCTACCTTCGTTCACGGACAGCTGTTCCATGGAGAGCGACCCCGTGGACCTCACGGGCTCCTGCAGAGCCAGGAGTGGAAACCAGGCTGAGGGGCCTCATCACAGGCCAGGAAGCTCAGGGAGCACGGGGCCAAGTGATCACCCTGTGATGACGAGTCTGCAGCAGCCGCTCGGCGCTTGGCAGTGACCAAGAGGGGCGGGGAGGGGGGTCCCCGAGGGAGGGGATGGATGTATTGGGCTCCCAGGTAGCTCAGCAGTGAAGAACCTGCCGGCAGTACGGAGACTCAGGAGGTTCCATCTCTGGGTCGGGAAGACCCCCTGGAGGAGGAAATGGCAACCCACTCCACTACTCTTGCCTGGAAAATCCCACGGACAGGGGAGCCTGACTGGCGACAGTCCACAGGTCGCAGAGTCAGACACGACTGAGCGACTCTGCAGTAATCTAGGTCTCCTAATCTGAACTGTAGAAGGGACTGAAACCGCGAAGACTGCTTTCTGCCCCCATGTTCATTCCTTCCCCCGCCGAGTCCTGAGCTCACGTCCATGAGCAGGGGACTCACGTCATCCTGGTGAATCAGGGTGTCCCACAGGGATATGAAGTGACCTGCGGCCAGGGGAGCGTACGTATCCTTAGGTCTGTGGTCTTGATGCTGGAAGCTGGGAACCCCTGCAAACCACAGGCAGGAGGCTGGCTCCTTCCCCAGCGCCGTCCAAGGGTGCAGCACCCTCTGCTGCCCCTGGCCAGCCTGCCCAGCACCACAGATGGTCCACGGGGGCAGGGACCGAAGGGAGGGAGTCCTCCTGCACCCAGAGGCCTGGCCTGGGCACCCTGTTTGTCAGAATCTTCTGAAAGCCAGCGGGGGAGCATGCGTGCTCAGATTCTGCCCCCTCTCCCGACTTCCACCTGGACACGCGCATCTTGTGGCTCTGGGGAGGGCCTGGACCCTCTGGTTTCCACCGACGGCGGGGCTGGGGGGACTGTCTCGTGCAGCCCGAGTCCCCAGCCCCTGAGGATAAAACGCACTGGGGCGAGCTGGACTCCCCCAAGGACCACGTCTGCACCCCGCCCCCCACAGCCCAGAGCCCTCTGGAGGGCGGGGCGGGTACCTGCGTCAGGGCGAAAAAACTCTTGAAATACGAGATACTCAGGTGTATAGCCTCCGTCCTCTGTCAGCAGCGCCCCATAGTCTGAGAAATAGAAACACATTCGTCACCTTCCCTAAAGAGGCCCAACTTCCGGGGGACTTTGGCAGCTGGTGCTGAGTCAAAGGGCCCTTCATGCAGCAGCTCTGGGAGGAAGGCCTTGAGGCAGGAAGGTGCCCGATGCCAGCTCCCTACACTCCCCCAGGAGGGACAGATGGCAACCCCGGGGGGTCAGGAGCCCAGGCTGGAGCCCAGCGCCGGGACCCGCTGGTTTCCAACCAGACCCCTTCCCCTCTCTCACCCTCGCTGCCTGCTTGGTCCCTGAGCAGAGTCGCAGACTGGGGGAGACCTAGTCATCAACACCCAACACCCGGGATAGGGGGATCAAGGGAATGGCTTTCACAGTGAGCCCGGAAGAACCAAGGCTTGTGGAGGGAATCTGAGTCAGTTGAGCTAAGGTGGAACCTAGAGCCTGTTACAGAGAGTGAAGTCAGTCAGAAGGAGAAAAATAGATCTCATATGTTAACGCACACACGTGGAACCTAGAGAAATGGTACCGATGAGCCTAGCCGCGGGAGGAACAGAGATGCAGACGCAGAGAACGGCCGTGCGGGCGTCCAGGCGGGCTGAGAGCCGCGTCTCCACAGACCCACAACCGTGGGTAGGACTATGGCTCGTGGGAAGGTGCGTCTCGCACCGGGAGCTCAGGCAGCACTGTATGCCCACCTGGAGGGTGGGCTGGGATGTAAGGATACCTGTGGCTGATTCATGCTGATGGATGGGGGGAAACCAACACAACACCGGAAAGCAGTCATCCGCCGATTAAAACTAAGATTTTTACAAAGGCTGCACAGTGGACGGACAGAGCTAAGCCACTAGCTTCTCTGCTTGCAAAGGACCCGACCCGAGACTGCAGAGGCGGGGCAGCCGTGGGCAGACGGCGCGGGACCGGCCGGGACTTGCCGTAGCTGGTGACCATAGGGAGGCGATGGCCGGGGAACGCGGCCCCGCCCATGAAGCCGAAGTTGGTGCCTCCGTGGAACATGTAGAAGTTGAGGGAGAACCTGAGCTTCAGCATCTCCCGGACACTCTCCATCAGCACTGCAGTGGGCGGGGAGGGGGGAGCGGAGCCTCGGTGACTTCAGGACTGAAGTGGGTCGTGGGGAGGGGGGAGGGGGAGGGAGGGGCCAGGCAAGAAGGGAGCGGACCCTCGGTGACGTCAGAACTGTCACCGGTGGGAGGCGGGGTAGGGGGGAAGCGAGGGGAGGGTTGGGGGGTGGGCAGGGGAGCGGAGCCTCCCTGACTTCAGGACCGCATGTGGGGGGGCGGGGGAGGGAGGGGGAGGGGGGACGAGGAGGGGGGGGAGGGACGAGGAGGCGGGGGAGGGAGGGGGCGCCCCGCGGTGCCATCAGGGCCCCCCGGGTCTGATCTCCCCAACGTCTCTGTCTCCGGGTGTCCAGCTCGTGCCTCTGAAGCACGGAGCGACCTGTGCGTATTGGTCTAAAATCACCGCCCCAGGAGCACGACCCTCCAGCCGCCTCCCGCCTGTGGCTCCTCCCGGAAGGCGGGGCTGCCAGAGGATCTGGGGCCCACAGCGCCCGCTCCCGGGTGGAGCCCCACTAGCTGTCCCTGAACTGCCTCCCATAACAGCTGGCTCTCTTGACTTTAGAGCTTCAGTCCAACAAAGTCACTCCAGACAGAATAATCACCAGATCACACTGACATGCGGGGAGACCCTCCCGTGTGGCTCAGACACAGCATGCTTACACAGCCCACAGACACGGACACGGACACGGACACGGACACACAGACAGACACACAGACACTGAGACACAGAGACAGACACACAGACAGACACAGACACACAGACACAGACACTGCACACAGGATCCGCCCGCCCCGTCAACCTCAGGGACCCTAATCAGTGGGCGGGAGAGTCCCGCCGACACCCACCCTCAGAGACGAACAGCGCGACATGCGACTCACTGTGCAAGTCCAGAGTGTTCCGAGGAGTGCCCCATCCGTCCAGAGACCTGGCGGTGTACACCGTCATCATGACCGGGCCCGGGCCCTGCGGAGGCAGAGAGCGGACGCATTCAAGCCGGCCATCACGCGGCCCGCCTCACCCGCACGCATCCTCACGGCCCCCGACTGCTCTCAGCACAGGCCCAGCCTGGCCTGCCTCTCATGGTCTCACTGTTCCAGCTTTGGAGAAATCTCTTCATCCCCCTGACCAACCCCAGGAGAGGTCTCGTAGGGAAGCACCTGACCCAGAGGAGGCACTGGAGATGTCAAGAACCAAGTGCCAGCAATGCAAGCCCAGCGAGAATCCCACACAATCCCCGGCTCCTGCTCCGCCCTTGCCCAGCCCGAGCCATCCCGAGGCCCTTCCACCACCCCAGCCTGAGCCATCCCGAGGCCCGAGGCCCTCCACCATCCCAGCCCAAGCCATCCTGAGGCCCTCCGCCATCCCAGTCCAAGCCATCCTGAGGCCCTCAATTGTCCCAGCCCGAGTCATCCCGAGGCCTGAGGCCCTCTGCCATCCCAGCCTGAGCCATACCAAGGCCCTCAATCGTCCCAGCCCTGAGCCATCCCAAGGCCCGAGGCCTTCTAGTGCCCCAGCCCGAGCCATCCAGAGGCCTTCCAGCGCCCCAGCCTGAGCCATCCTGAGGCCAGAGGCCCTCCTCCGTCCCAGGCCTTCAGGACCTACACGCTCCGCATTCAGGCTCACACACTCCATAGTTAAAGTCAACACTGCTCCTTCGAGCTCTGAAAGTTAATGCAGGCTTGGAATGTCTGCTCTCAGTGAGGGGACCCTAGCCCCCAGCCCCCCACAGCATTCACATTCCTGCCTAAGCTGATAAATGCTTCAAAGAAAGTAAGGCAAAAATAAGTAAACTAACAAAACCACTGCCAACTTCGTGACCACAAAATCACGTGACCTTTTCACTCATTTCTGCCTGGCATCCTGTAATTTAACATTTTAAAAATATTCTACTGAATTCCGGAGATAACGTGCTCTCTCCTTTAAGGCTGATTCAAGCCTCCCAGGTGGTGCTAGAGGAAAAGAACCGCCTGCCAATGCTGGAGAAACAAAAGTCACGGGTTCAGTCCCTGGGTCAGGAGGATCCATTGGAGGAGGGCATGGCAACCCACTCCAGTGTTCTTGCCTGGAGAACAGAGGAGCCTGGTGGGCCACAGAGTGGGGCACGACTGAGCACACGCACACAGATGGAGGCTGTGCGTCTTAAGTCCCTGCAGCTCCCTTCCTCCCAGCCCCACAGGACCCCCACAGTACAGATCCTCACGTCGGGAAGGGTCTGTTACCTGAGGGCTCTGGCCATCGCCCCATCCTTGGGTGGGCACTGATCCCTGCAGACACCCTGCCTTTTCAGGTGATGGTGAATTCATCACGAGACAGTATATTCCATTTCTGGAGAATTCAGATTGCAAGAAAGTACAACCCCTACATACAGCCAATAAAAGTTTTGTTATTCCTTTTACCCACTGAAATTAATTCTGTTCCCTAGTACCAGAAAGAATTTCCCCTTTTCCGTGAAAATGCTCCCAAATTTTGAAGACGCCACCAAATGAATCTTCCCCTAATGTGAGATTCACTCCCAATTCCTTCTTTCACTTGTTTTTTTTTTTGGTAGGAACATCTATATCATATTCTCTCAACAAACGTCACTTCAGCGATTCAGGGCTGTTTACCACCGGGCTCAGTTGTGCATCCCAGACCGCATTTGCCCTGTCGGCGCTTGTGCCCTCCTCCAGCGTCTCCCCGTTTCCCTGGCGCCCCGCAGCCGCTGCCGGCCACTCTGCGGCCGCCGTGGGAGTCTGCTGCTTTCTGCCGGGGACTCCACACCAAAGTGCCGCCACGGTCGTTATTAGTCTCTCACTGTCTGGCGTATCTGCCAGGCTCAGCGCTGTCCAGGCTCATCCATGGGGTCACAAATGACAGATTTCCTCCTTTTTAAAAGCTGAATGTTTTCCACTCGATACACGTGTCACTGTCTTCATCCGTTCATCCCTCCTTATACAACGGGCTTGCTTGCACACCGTGGCTGCCGTGAGGCGTGGTGCTGTGAACAGGCAGTACACGCAGCTCTTCAGGATGATAACTCTGTTTCCTCCCTGAACACCTACAGGCGAGCCTGCTGCATCAGAGCTGGTCCTATTCCCCACGAACCTCCACACAGACCTCCACAGTGGCTCTGAGGAGGTGCTTCTTTGCTATGGTCGAGCAGGTCTTAGGGCACAGTCCCCATGAGCCTTCAGAGCCGGGTGTTCGAGAACCCACTGTTCGGGTAGGAGTCCAGGAGTTAGGCATCAGGGGTGGCAAAGGCTGAGCTGGGGGTTGCCTCTGGTGGCCCAGCACTGTGTCGGGTGGAGTTCTCGGCAAGAGTGCGTCTCAGCCTTTCCAAACCACTCTGATGCATGTTCTCGTTCTTCCGCCCTGACCCTCTCCTCACCGGAGGAGTTCAGAGGGCAGGGAAAGAGCACGGGATCTGGAGGCAGGAGGACTGGGTTTGAACCTGGGTTATTCTGTTAAATGACCGACCACAGATGATCTCAAAGCAGAAATTTTCCCTTTCTGAATCATGGTTTCCTCACAGGCAAGCTAAGGATAGGACCAGTAGCTTCTTACACGTAAAGTAAGAGACAAACATTAAAAATGGGGGGGGGGTGTAAACTAAACGTATATATAAATATTCTCAGAGAATGTTTTCTTAGCTTGCGTTACCAGCTTTCTCCACACTTGCCTTGTTGACCACCTGTCTCTTACCACTAAAATGCAAGCTCCAAAGTGCTGACTTTGTAGGCTCCTTCCCTGCTTTATCCGCAAGGCCTTGACAAATAAACAGCTAACTGGCACGTTTGCTGCCCTTGTTCAGTTGCTAAGTCCTGTCCAACTCTTGTGACTCCATGGACTATAATCTCATCCAGGCAAGAAACTGGAGCGGGCGGCCATTTCCTTCCCCAGGGGATCTTCCTGACCTAGGGATCGAACCCACAACTTCTCCTAGGCAGGTAGATTCTTTACCACTGAGCACCTGGGAAGCCCAGCTGGCACACAGAAAGAAAGGAAGTGAAGTCGCTCAGTCGTGTCTGACCCTTTGCGACCCCACGGACTGTAGCCCACCAGGCTCCTCCGTCCATGGGGTTTTCCAGCAAGAGTACTGGACTGGGGTGCCATTTCCTTCTCCGGGGATCTTCCCGACCCAGGGATGGAACCTGGATCTTCCGCATTGCAGGCAGACGCTTTAGCATCTGAGCCACCAGGGAGGTGACAACCACCAGGGAAGAACTGGCCCCTAGCAAGTGCTGAAAACATTTACTGGCTGATTTATCTGATGAATAAACGAACTCAGTTTTAGGACGTTATTATAGTTAGGATATCATTTGTAACTGCTGAATCCCCACTTACTATCCCATATTCTTCCTCCACCACCATCACCATCACCACCATCATCACCACCAGCATCACCACCATCACCATCACCACCATCACCACCACCATCACCATCACCATTACCACCATCATCACCATCACCATCACCACCATCACCATCACCACCATCACCACCATCATCACCACCAGCATCACCACCGTCACCATCACCACCATCACCACCATCACCACCACCACCATCACCACCATCACCACCATCACCATCATATTCTGAGTGTCTGCTCTGCCCCAAGAGTTACATTCCCTCTCCATGTTTTCTCGGACTCCAGTCCTTGCAAATCTCTGTACTTCTTGTACCATTTCCCTTGTACAGACCAACAGCCCTTGGTGTTGGTCCAGTTGTTAAGTGGCTGGATACTCAGCCCTTTGTATCTTTGCACTCTTCTCTAAATCTTAGTTCTATCTTAGACTGAAGAAGGACAGAATCAGGGAGATAACTATTTTTTTAGAATTCCAGGCATTGTCTTGTCTTGATGGAAATTAGGAGAGTGTTCCCTTCATTCTAATACTGCAGAGCTTGGACAGGTGCAGAGTGAAGCATTCAGCCACTGATTTCTTTTGGTGGGAGAGATCTGTGCACCCTCTGATTCCCCCTAATGCTTCTATTGGAACCAGCACTTCCTACTGAATCCTGTTTATTTTTGTTTCTTGTCTTTCTCATTGGACCACAGGTAAATGTGAATGAGGCTATTCATTCAAAGGGTAAAAACTTTTGCAAACTGACTTTAGGTCCACTTTGGTTTAGAAATCTCAATAAAGGTAGAACGTTACCCATATTATCAGGCAGATTGCTATGGCAAAAAGTGACATCTGCTTAGCAAATTGCACCTGGAATGGGGAACAATGAGTGGTGTATAAACTCCTAGTGGGTGTCATGGCTTCCTGTGTGCAGGGTATCCTGAAACCAGAGGCTCTGTTGGCAGAGCCAGAAGCTCAGGCTATGGAGCCATGACCTGGGGCCCCAGCTGTTTCCTAGTGTTGCTCCCAAACTGGGGGGCGGGGGATGGTGGAGAGGGCATAGCACCTGGACTGTGGGGGGAGCAGAGCCCCGCCCTTAGTGAGGACACTCAGCGCTGAGGTGCGCTGGCTCTGCCATCCTGAACCCTCCTCGGGGCTGTGGGCCAGGCTTTGTGGGCACTTTGATGCAACTGCACCTCAAACCGCCCTCAGCAGGCATTTCCAGCGTGTAACAGAGCCAAGTTTTAACTGAGCGAATCAGAGCTGAGAAGTTCCTGAACATCTGAGCCAAGTCTTCAGCTGAGATGAAGGAAAACACCCCGCGCCTCTGAGCTGTCCTCACCTGAGCTGAGGAGAGGTGTTCGTACGTTTTCTGCCTTATGCTCTTCATGTGGAGGGTGGCAAACACTGTGGAAGGAAGGGGAGACCGAGCCGGGGTCAGCAGCTGGCGCGGTGCCACCGCCGCCCGCAGACACCGCCCGCGACGCCCGCAGACGCTGCTGGTGAAGACGAGGCCGCGTGTGTCCACAGGGGCTCGAGCAGCACCGCTCAGGCTCACTGCGCCTCTGCTCAGCCTTCACCGCGAGTGACCCGAGGACAAGAAGGGCGGAGTCACCCCGTGTGCTGGTGGATAAAGAGCCCGCCGAGAAAGCCGAGCCCGGGCGAGCGGCCGGAGACCTCGGGCCTGACTCCGGTCTCCCGGGCCCAGCGCAGGACGCTCTGTCTCTGCCACCGCGAGGTGAGCGCCACCACGGCGCCGGGAAGAGCGGGCGGAGGGCAAGGCCCGGGCCAGGCCGGCTAGAGAAGCCCACAGCACCGCTCTCCAGCTCGTTCGCGTGACCCTTCCTCCGTCCTGTGCGCCCACCCATGTTTCCCCCTGTAACTCTCCTGACGTTTCCTCGTGGCTTTTATGCCCGGACTCTCCGCCCCACGCGCTCCCGGGGCAGGTCTAGGGCAGGACTTTCTCTGGAACCCTGCTCTCTCCCGGAGGTTCGGGCCTGGCCCAGAACAGCGGCAGAGATGCCTCCGCTGCGCCCCGGGGCCGGAGGCCAGCAGGGAGATGCGGGGCCGCGAGCAGGGCCCTGGTTCCTCATGTCGGGGCCGCGGGCGCCTGGACACGGCCTGGCCCGGGAAATGGGGCAACGGAGCCTCAGACAGACCCTCAGACTCAGCGGGCGGCGGAGGCCGGCAAAGCCGCCGTGCATACCGGTCGGTGTGTGCCCCTTCAGGAGTCCCTGGCCCGTGTCCGCCGTCATGAGCATCGTCTTGATCCCTCTGCTCAGCAGTGCCTGTGGGACAGTCGGGAAGATGAACTGTGGTCCATGGCCCTGGGGGGCGCGTCCCAAGGAGAAGGCGAGGGTCGGAGCACCAGAATGAGCTGAGGGGCGGGAAGGAGGCCTCACCACCCCCCACTCCTATTGCTGGTAAGCTGTTCAATGAGAACAGCCAAAAGGGACTTAAATGCAACCATCAGCCAAAAGGGACTTAAATGCAACGGCCTGGAATGGACACCAACCACATTCCAAAGACAAGAATTTTCATAATGGATTAAGGAAAACAAATTCTTCTAATTATATACAGAGTATGTACCTGAAGTACGTGGATACAGAAAAATCAAAGATGAAAGGCTGGGAAAGCCTGTACTATACAAACACCAACCAAAAAGATCTGTGATATCCACAGAAGGAAAAATTACTGTGAGTCACTCTGTGCTTACGTCAGAGTCATGCAGGTGTGCCAGGCCCCCGTCTGGGGGGAAAGCGTGGAAACACCAGCTGCACTTCCGTCGCCTCATCCAGTGCGGAAGAGCAGCACAACAATAGTGTGCGACTTTGTCTTTTCGCTACAACCGAGGCATCCTCTGATTTCTCTTTGGTTTTCAAAAACTAAAACTCTGTTCTATTTGGAAGTCAACACTACAAACTCTTTAGAATAAATAACTTTTCTCTGTCCTTTGAAAAAAAAAAAAGACAAAGGGAAGCCCCCAGCTGGGCACAGCATTGATTCATGAACTTCAAGGGCTTAGATTTACAGAGTTCTCACTGTGAGACTTTGACACTTGAAAGTTCTGCATCCGTTGCTAACAAACACTGCATCCCGAACAGTACCTTGCGAGCTTAGCTGCTCAGGATGTTTGCTCCATGAATCAGCAAAGTGAGAAAAGTATGTAAAGACAGAGGAAAATGATGGGGCACTTACGTTTTTAATATACGGCATGTATCTTTTATCCAGATTATAGGAACCGTACTCATTCTCCATCTGCATGGCAATAATGGGACCCTCTTCTTGGAACTGGGGGTCAAGGAGACGAGAGTCTGAGGATGAGTTAGCCGGTGGGGAAAGGCTGGACTGACTTTCTCAATTTGTTGCTGCACACGCACGTTCAGAGTGGCACAGAAAATAACCCGCTCCTAAACTTGGCCCCGGGGCCACGGCGGTGGGGGCAGTCTCCATCACTGTCAGCAGCCGCCTCGTGGGGTCAAAGCCTCCAGCACCCTGCCTTCCCCAGTGCCCCCAGGGAGCAGCGCCCGCCAACTCCCCTAGCCCAACACCTTAAGCACAGGCTTAGACCTCCGGCCAGCCTTCCTCCGGGGCACCAGGGGAGCAGGGTTGCGGCCCTCTCCCATGCGGGCACGCGTCACTCCCCCTCGGGGACCCGCTCTGCTTCCGTCCCTGCACCCCTGTCTTCACTTGCCCGGTCACCGCTACAGGGCCCCATCCTCCCCTCCCGCGTGGTCTCCCTTCGTGGGCAAACGGTGCAGCAGCTCTGCACGCCCCGCGACAGCCCACCACTCGTGACCCTGTCCTCTACTGTGGTCTCGCGGCCGCCCTTTGCATTCCACCCTGACCTTCTCTTTGCTAAATGCATGCGATCCCTTTTCATCCTGGTCTGACTTCTCTCCACCAACAGTCTCTCCTCCTCCGGGAAGCCCTCCCTCCTGCAGCACCACTCCTGGATTCTGCACTGGCCAGCCTCCTCGAGCTCCTCTCCCCCTGCCGCCTCTTCCCCAGTCCCAGGATCATGTGGGATCCAGTCCCTTCTGCCCTCTCAGTTCACGCCCAGCCTCCTCCTCCCCCTTCCCCGCCGACCCCCTTCTGCGATGTTCACAGGCTCCGTCAGCCCTGTCTTTGCAACTCTCACCAGCCTGGCGGTCGTGTTTTCTCCCTGCCCCTCGCACCTGCCATGTCCTACCCTAGTCAGTTTCACTACACTCAGCTCTGCCCTTTGCAATCTGCCCTTGGAGACACGTGGCCGCCAGAAGGTCTCCTCCTGGCACGCAAGACTAAGAAAAAGAGCGTTGCACCCTCAGAATTAGACAACACACCAACAATGAAAGGAAGAAGCCAGATAGCTCCCAGGACCGTGTGCCAGTGGGTGGAAGCGTCTACACACCAGTGCCTGTGCTTGTGGCCTGGGAGGGCCTGGGCAGGGAGAGCTGAAGTGGGATAGACTCGGCAAGCAGAGCGGAACCAGCTGCACTAGAGATTAGTGGGCAGAAAAGAGCCTAAAAGTTTCCCAAACCTGTGTGCTTCCCAGGGGCTCAGTGGTAAAGAGTCTGCCTACCAGTGCAAGAGACGTGGATTCGATCCCTGGGTTGGGAAGATCCCCTGCAGTAGGAAATGGCAACCCACCCTAATGTTCTTGCCTGGAAGAGCCCATGAATAGAGGCGCCCGGTGGGGCTGCGATCCACAGGATTGCAAGAGAGTTGGACATGACTCAGTGACAGAGCAGCACACACAGGAACAAAGCCGCGATACTGGGAGTTGCCCGGCAGCCTATCGGTTAGGATTCCAGGCCTTCCTTACTGTGGCCCAGGTTCTACCCCTTGGTTCCCCTTGATGGGGAACCAAGACCCCACAAGCTGTGTGGCACAGCAAAAAATAAGTAACAACTTTTTGGGTGGCTTCCCTGGTGGCTCAAAGGGTAAGACCCCCAACTTCTGCGGCTCCGGGTTTTGTGCTCACCAGGCAACCTTCTGATTACTGATTTTGTCTTGCAAGCGCTCCAAGATGGGGAATGTCCTGATCTGGGGTGCCGAGAGTGTGCTAATTTGTGCTAGAACTTTCTTTGATGATGAAAATGTTCTCTGCTCTCACCGTCCAGTGTGGTAGTGACCATCCACAGGTGGCTACCTAGCACTTGAACTGCGTATGGTATGAATAAAGAACTAAATTCTTTATTTAGTTTTAATAGATTTTAACTGAAATAGCCACTGGTGGCCGAGGCTACCACCCTGGCCAGCACAGCTCCAGGGCCGCAAAGGACCGCCCCTGCATCTCCGTCCCCAGCTGCACACGGATGGCCCTGCAGCCACCGGCACCTCGTCTGCTGGTCCCAGGGCACGCTCAGAGTCAGGAGCCAGCTCTGCCCCAAGAAGATCCACACGACCTGAAGCCTTGCTGGCCATTTCCAGGCCTGTCGCTACCCCTACAGTAGCATCCCTTTCCAGGGATTGCTGTGAGGATAAAATACGCTCCGTAAACACCAAATGCACGTGTGCCAAGTCACTTCAGTCGTGTCTGACTCTTTGTGACCCCACGGACTGTAGCCCGCCAGGCTCCTCTATCCATGGGATTCTCCAGGCAAGAAGACTGGAGTGGGTTGCCACTTCCTCCTCCAGGGATCAAATCCAAGTCTTCTATGGCTTCTGCATTGCATGGGGATTCTTTACCACTCATCCACCAGGGAAGCCCAATAGAAAGCTCGATACCTAATAGATATCTTTTGTTCCTTCCCTCTGCTCATTTGCTACCTACTTATACAGCCCTTCGTGTAGTTTCCAAACCTTGCAGCAATATGGTGGCATACTATTTCTACTGAAATAATGAATGTGTATGACACCATGGTTTTGTTGCAGAGGGAGAGATATTAAAAAAAAAACAAATTGCAGTTTCTACAAAATCACTGACCTAAGGTCATCTGCATCATCTATCACTTGTGAAAGACTGACACGTAGCTATCTTTAGCAGATAAGTTAAGACATTCTGAGGTCTGTCATTAAAAAGAAGACATAAAAATATACAGAGCGTGGTTCCCAGCATCCTGCCAGGAAACGGCATCCCAGTAAGACAGTAGGTGAGGAACAGGCATAAAAGGAAAAGAAGCATATTTCTTAAATAAGGAACTGGAATTAGCTGCTATACATGCTTCCTGCTTATGAGTGAAAGAAAGTAGGCTGAGCCCTGCCCAGGAAGGCAATTCAGGCAAGTACTTCCCTTGGTCACAGAGATGGGGAATCAGGTTTTACCTGGAATCCTCTAATCTTGGGAATCAGGTCATCAAAATAGTGATTCACTGCTGCTGTGAAGCCCTTGTGAGTTGTTCTCAGCTTCATATGAGAATCTTTGAGTAACCAGCTAGGAGGGAAAAGGCGAGACTCAGCCTTGGGGTGGGAGACAGCAGACAGAGACGTTCATGCATCTGAGGCTGGAGAACATGAACAGCCCAGATTCACATGGCCAGACTGGAGCAGCACACTGAGGTGCTAACCCATCTCTAAGAAAAAGTTGTCTGTGTTCTGTCCCACACATCTCAACACCTCAACGGCCACCTCTTGCCCCGAAATGCAACTGAGGCTTGTAGATGTGGAAGCAACCAGGGCAGAGTTGCTGAGCTGCAGCCCACAGGCCAGGTCAGAGCTGCTGACTGTTCCTGTCAATAAAGTTTTATTGGCACGTGGCCCACCCTTCGCTTACACGTCATCACAGCTGTGTTCCTGAGGCAGCGGCAGAGAAGAACTTCGCAACAGACACTGTCTGTGCTCCCTGAAAGCTGCAAATATTGATCATCTGGCCTTTTTAAAAAAAAAAAAAGCTCGCCAAACCTTAGTCTGGTATGAGATTTTTTATAAAAATGTTTCAGAGTTTTTTAAAAAATGTTTTTAATGGAATACTATTTGGTCATTAAAAAATGAGGAATTGGTTCATGTTAAATCATGTACAGACTTTGACAACATTATGCCAAGGGAGGGGCTTCCCTGGCAGCCCAGTGGTTAGCACTCTGTGCTGGGCTCAGTCACTAAAATCCCATAAGCTGCATGGCACAGCAGGAAAAAAAAAACTTATGCCAAGAGAAAGAAACCAGGCACAAAGGGTCACATAGGGTATAATTCCATTTATATGAAGTGTGTAGACTAGGCAAATCCACAGAAACTGAGAGGAAAGTAACGGGTGCCAGGGGCTGGGGGTGAGCAGGATGGGGGTGACCGGGCAAGGGCTTTCTCTCTGAGTGGCAAAAAGCGTTCAGGAACAAGATAGTGGTGACATTTTAACACGCTCGACTGCCACAAAATTGCATAGTTTTAAATGGTAAATTTCATATAATGTACATTGTACTACCATTTAAAAATGATAAGAAAAAAGACCCTCTTTGAAAAGAAATAATCAATCCAATTTTGTGCTATTATTAGTATCATCACAAAAGTTAGAACTTATAAAGATACTGATTACATGACATCGATTAGCCAGTAGCTTTCATTAAGGAAAAGAAGGATTCTACCTCTGCACCACAAGGATGAGGTGGAGATTTATAAAAAAACAAACACTGTACCATTCTCAGTATTCTAAAGTGCATTTTCTAGGTCCTGAAGCGGGGAAGGGGCGGGAGGTGTGGACCTAGGAAATCTAGAAAACCTAGGAAACTGAGCAAAACCCTCTGCTCCGACTTGCGGGCGAACAGGCTTGGGGTGCGACCGTGGCTCACCTGGGCAAGCCTCCGAGGTCCAAGTCGCTCCCGATGTAGGGGCCGACACACAGGATGACCCACAGGTCCACCTCTGACGCCAAGGATATGAAAGCGCTGAGGAGGGGAGCAACAGCAGCAGTCACCGAGAGCGGAGCCTGGAACCGCCGCCCTGCGTCTCCCCGAGGCCTCTTCTCCTGCGGTTAAGACAGGTGGAACCAACTCCCAGCCTGCTCACAGAAGTCCCTGCCGGAGACAGAACCCTGGGACGGGGCCTTCTTCCACACGAAGGCCTCAGTCCAGAGGCCCCAAGGGCAGCTCACAGGAATCCCAGCCAGAGGCTGGCTGCCCCTGGACCAGCGCTGAGCCTCCTGTCCCCACGAGGGCACCACCAGGACCCGCCCTCACGAACCACGCTGGCTCCTCCTTCCTTATCTCCCACTTTCAGCCTGCCTCTAATCAGGTTCATTCCTTGCAGTTAATATTTCTGAATGTGAGATTCCTCTTAGTTTTCACCGCTACCACCCTGCATAAAGAACTCGCATCCACCTGAGTTATTCCAACGGCTTCCTCCCTCCCTCCTTCTCGCCTCTCTTCCGATGCCGCTCCAGGCACTGTCGGCAGAATAGAATCATCCACGACAAACACTGGAGTAATGTGTACCGAGTATCAGCATCAGCACTCAATACACTCAGCTCTGCAAATGTATTAATTTCTTTGTCAACTCTATCACATAGGTATCAATATCACCTCCATTTTACAGATAAGAAAATGGGCACTTAAGGAGTCAGAGGCCACATTCTTGGGAAACTGAAGAGTTAAAAGACAATCCGCCTCCAGAAAAGAAACCTTAACTATGTTATTCTGCCTCTTAAAAATACCACCAGCATGCAAACATGAGCTTCCTGAATTTCCCGACGTAAAATTCTCCCAGTGACTTACTTCATAGCCCCTTCGGAACAGATTTCAAATTTTGCAGCACAGCACACAAAACGGGCCAAGATAAGCTTGACTGTCTCCCCAGATCTACTTTCTGACGTTTCCTCGACTCAGAACCAGCAGGAGGGTCAGATGGCGTTACTGCCATTCCAGGAAAATATGAAGTTAGTCCCAGGGCCCGCTCCTTTCCTCCCTGGCACGTGCTCACCTACGCATCCTGCGCCTTGCATTGAGCCGGGCTGATCCCAAGCCACCAGGACAGAAGCAGAAGCGAGTGGTCCTGCTGCCAGAACCCCTCTCCGCCTGCTTCCCGCTGCGGGCGCGGTGTGGGCGGGCTCAGTGCGGGCAGGCGCGGTGGCTTGAAAGCTAGGTGCTGGCGACGCTTAAGCTAGGAAAGGGAAAGACCCAGAAGCCCTGGTTCTCTCTTGGAAGAGCAAGGCACACTCACTGTGAATATCTATTTTAAACCTTCCCTAATGAGAACAGATCTTTATTGACAGATGACGTCGGGGTTCCCTCGCTGCAGCAGGAACGTCAGTCTAACTCATGTCCGTCCTCCCACACCTCTGACTGCTCCGATTGTGGCCTTGCTGCACCTTATGCCTGAAATCACGCCTGACCCTCTAACAAACTCCTGCTCAGGGTCCTAATGTACTGGAGCTATCCCTCTGCTGTTACCCGCTCTGGGCTATTCCCCTAGTTTGGGTTACGAGTCCTCAGCTGCTATTTGCCTCCCTCTAATGTCTGAGGAGGCCTTACAAATAGCTATGAAAAGAAAAGAAGCGAAAATCAAAGGAGAAAAGGAAAGATATAAGCATCTGAATGGAGAGTTCCAAAGAATAGCAAGGAGAGATAAGAAAGCCTTCTCAGCGATCAATGCAAACAAATAGAGGGAAACAACAGAATGAGAAAGACGAGAGATCTCTTCAAGAAAATTAGAGATTCCAAGGGAACATTTCATGCAAAGATGGGCTCGATAAAGGTCAGAAATGGTATGGACCTAACAGAAGCAGAAGATATTAAGAAGAGGTGGCAAGAATACCCAGAAGAACTGTACAAAAAAGAGCTTCATGACCCAGATAATCACGATGGTGTGATCACTCACCTAGAGCCAGACATCCTGGAATGTGAAGTCAAGTGGGCCTTAGGAAGCATCACTACGAACAAAGCTAGTGGAGATGATAGAACTCCAGTTGAGCTATTTCAAATCCTAAAAGATGATGCTGTGAAAGTGCTGCACTCAATATGCCAGCAAGTTTGGAAAACTCAGCAGTGCCCACAGAACTGGAAAAGGTCAGTTTCATTCCAATCCTAAAGAAAGGCAATCCCAAAGAATGCTCAAACTACCACACAATTACACTCATCTCACACACTAGTAAAGTAATGCTTAAAATTCTCCAAGCCAGGCTTCAGCAATACGTGAACCATGAACTTCCAGATGTTCAAGCTGGTTTTAGAAAAGGCAGAGGATATTTGGCAAAACTAATACAATTATGTAAAGTTTAAAAATAAAATAAAATTTAAAAAATAAATAAATAAATAATTAATGAAAAAAATAATAAAAAGAAATTCCATTAAAAAAAAAAAAAGAAAAGGCAGAGGAACCATAGATCAAATTGCCAACATCCACTGGATCATCAAAAAAGCAAGAGAGTTCCAGAAAAACAGCTATTTCTGCTTTCTTGACTATGCCAAAGCCTTTGACTGTGTGGATCACAATAAACTGTGGAAAATTCTGAGACAGATGGGAATACCAGACCACCTGACTTACCTCTTGAGAAACCTATATTCAGGTCAGGAAGCAGCAGTTAGAACTGGACATGGAACAACAGACTGGTTCCAAATAGGAAAAGGAGTACGTCAAGGCTGTATATTGTCACCCTGCTTATTTAACTTATATGCAGAGTACATCATGAGAAACGCTGGACTGGAAGAAACACAAGTAGGAATCAAGATTGCCGGGAGAAATATCAATCACCTCAGATATGCAGATGACACCACCCTTATGGCAGAAAGTGAAGAGGAACTAAAAAGCCTCTTGATGAAAGTGAAAGAGGAGAGTGAAGAAGTTGGCTTAAAGCTCAACATTCAGAAAACTAAGATCATGGCACCTGGTCCCATCACTTCATGGGAAATAGATGGGGAAACAGTGGAAACAGTGTCAGACTTTATTTTTCTGGGCTCCAAAATCACTGCAGATGGTGACTGAAGCCATGAAATTAAAAGACACTTACTCCTTGGAAGAAAAGTTGTGACCAACCTAGATAGCATATTCAAAAGCAGAGACATTACTTTGCCAACAAAGGTCTGTCTGGTCAAGGCTATGGTTTTTCCAGTGGTCATGTATGGATGTGAGAGTTGGACTATAAAGAAAGCTAAGTGCTGAAGAGCTGATGCTTGTGAACTGTGGTGTTGGAGAAGACTCTTGAGAGTCCCTTGGACTGCAAGGAGATCCCACCAGTCCATCCTAAAGGACATCAGTCCTGGGTGTTCATTGGAAGGACTGATGCTAAAGCTGAAACTCCAATACTTTGGCCACTTCATGAGAAGAGTTGACTCATTGGAAAAGACTCTGATGCTGGGAGGGATTGGGGGCAGAAGGGGACGACAGAGGATGAGATGGCAGGATGGCATCACTGACTCGATGGACGTGAGTCTGAGTGAACTCTGGGAGTTGGTGATGGACAGGGAGGCCTGGCGTGCTGCAATTCATCGGGTTGCAAAGAGTCGGACACGACTGAGGACTGAACTGAAGTGCCTGATAGACAGTCTTATTCCATAGCACAGCACATAGTCTGTGTGTCTCCAGCATCAAAGACAGTTATGAACACAGCGGGTGGGAGATACGTAGTTTTGAACAATTACTCTGTCTTACGTCTCACAACTCCTACAAACTATAGTTCAGAAATTTCCTCTTGTAAGTGGAACAGCGGGGTCCCCACGGTAGATTAGAGCTGCAGGGATGCTCTGCGAGCCACACGTGAGTGAAATGCACAGCAGCACTGAGGTCTGGGCTCCACCCATGACGACAGCCTCCCTGCTCAAGGGGCTGCCACTGGGGGATGGAATTATCAGGGCTTCCGGGGGATTCTCAAAGGGAAAGCAAGGTGACTCCTGCTTCATCTGACCCTACAGAGTCAAACTCCTGTCTCTGAGCCAGAGAAACAGCAACTTAAAGAGGAAACATACATCAAATCCAGGTTTCCACTATAGTGAAACTGGCCTCTTCTTGGTTCATGAAGGTTCCAAGGAACATGCCTGAAACAGAAAAAAAAGAGAAATGTAAAAACTTTGTATTTTACTATTATATAATATTAGATTATACAATATTATTTAAATGAATACAAAATGAAATCCAGCAACCAATAGTACAGCATTCACAATACCCAGTATATCCATTTAAAGTTTACTAGGTGTGCCAAACTCACTCTCCAAAACAAACAAACAAAGGAATCCAGAAAAAAAAATTGAGCAACAGACATAAAGCCAGAAATGACATATAGGTTGAAACTGGCAAAAAAAAAATATTAACAAGGTATAACAAACATATACCATATCTTTAATAAGTAAATAAAAGCATGACCATAATGAAGAAAATGGAAGATATAAAAAGGATTCCAAAGAACTTCTAAATTTTAAAAAATATAATATCTGAAATCAAAAATACTCTAGATGCAATGAAGAGCAGGAAATGAAAAATATACCACCAATACTAACAACAGAACAGAAATAGGAATAGATCCCAGGATGTTTTAAGATAGAGCAAAAGAAATTACCCAAACTGGAAAACAGGAAAAAACACTAAGTGTTTAAATGAACAAAGCATCAGTAATATGTGGGATCTTATCAAGAAGTCCAAGTCCCAGGGGAAAAGGGGAGATAAAATTATTGGAAGAAATAGGAAGTTTTACCAAATTTTGGTAAATTGATGGAAACTATAAACCTACAGTCCCAAGAACTCCAATGAACCACAAGTTGGAGGGTGGGGGGATCGACACCGTAATGCATCAGAAGCAAATAGCTGAAAAGCAATGACAAAGAAAAAGTCTTAAAAGCAACCAGAGAGAGGAAAACAAGAAATTACACAAATAATTATTTAAAAAATATAAGAACTACAGAAGACTTGTCATCAGATAATGTGTAAGTCAGAAGATAACAAAGAAACATATTTAAAGTGCTGAAAATGAAGCACCAAACAACAAAAAAATCAGTCTAAAGTGCTTTACCCAGTGACATTATCCCTCAGAATTTAAGATGAAAGAGAAATATTCCTCAAAGAAATGAAATCTAAGATAATTCATGATCAGCTGACTTGGGGAAGTCTCTCAGCAGAAAGAAATGACACCCGGTGGGAACAGTCATCTGCACCAAGGAATGAAGAGCATCAACAAGAGGTGAACGTACACCCGGTGGGAACAGTCATCTGCACCAAGGAATGAAGAGCATCAACAAGAGGTGAACGTACACCCGGTGGGAACAGTCATCCGCACCAAGGAATGAAGAGCATCAACAAGAGGTGAACGGACGCGTAAATGAAGAAGACACTTTTGTCACCTTAAATTTATCTCAAATATAAACAGATGTTCAAACCAGGAAAAGAATGTATCACGAATTTCATAGTTTAAAACAGTAAGACACATGACACGGCCCGGCACAAAGGGGAGATGTAGATATATGAGGGTAAGATTCTGTGGGACCGGCGCGTTATTGTTAGAAAAGAGGACAAGTTAGAATTTAAGTAAAGAACTTTCTATAAGAACTTAGGGAACAAATCCAAGATCCTTAAAAAAATGATTCAATATCCCACTTTTAACAGTGGACACATTATCCAGACAGAAAATCAATACGGAAAACTGGACCCGAACTACACGTGAGACCATGTGGTTTTTGATGGAATTACACACAGTGATGGGGATGAACAAGCTAAAATATGGCGGATCATGGAGGAATCTCACAAACAAGATCTTGAGCAGAAGATCAGACACAAGAGTCAAGGCTGTACGACTCCAGGTGCATAAAGTTCAAAAGAGGCCAAAGTGATGCATGTGTTGTAACACAAGCTCCGCCACTCCTCTGCTGGGTGGCCCTGGCTGCAGGCGATGGGAAAGCTTCTGAGGCCTGACATGGCCAGGCTATAGGAGCATGTTCATGCGACTGAGCTCATGGAGCGCAGCGCTTATGCATTGGACACACGCCGAACTTCAAGAAAATGCGACTGTAAAAGTGAAGACGGCAATGAAGCCAGGCTTCAGCAGTATGTGGACCGTGAACTTCCAGATGTTCAAGCTGGATTTAGAAATGGCAGAGGAACCAGAGACCAAATTGCCAACATGTGCTGGATCATCAAAACAGCAAGAGACTTCCAGAAACACATCTACTGCTTTATTGACTCCGCCACAGCCTTTGACTGTATGGATCACAACAAACTGTGGAAAATTCTTCCAGGAGGAGGCAGGAGGAGAAGGGGACAACAGAGGACAAGATGGTTGGATGGCATCACTGACTCGATGGACATGAGTTTGGGTGAACTCTGGGAGTTGGTGATGGACAGGGAGACCTGGCGTGCTGCAGTTCATGGGGTTGCAGAGTCGGACAGGACTGAGTGATTGAACTGAACATTACCAGTGAGGGTGTGCTAGGTAACATTCTGCACCCTGTGCCCCCCCACCCCAACAGCACTTGACTGCTGAGCTTGCATTCAGGGCTCACCACCCCTCCCCCAATACCTGCTATCTCTCGGGCTGGAATCTCACCATTCTAGCTCTGGGGCTCCAGTTCGCCAACCGCAGATCCTGGGATTTCTCATTGCACACCCACACACACCGCCCACACCCGCCCTCCACCTGCTGGCCCTGCTTCTCTGAGAAGGCTCCTAACACAGCTGATGACATTCATTCAGAGCAGATGGCCAGGGCTGAAGCTGGCTGCCGGAGCCAGGGTTGGTAGCAGCACTCTCTGTAAGTGATGGCTCACCGGAGGCTCTGTATTGATGAGCTTGAGAGTCAAAACCTGCAGAAGCCCCAGGGTTCTCACTGTGAAGGTCTAAGACAAATCCCTCTCACTTCCCACGGGGTTAGGGGAGAGTGGGTATTTTAAAGCATGTCCAGGCTCTTCTGTCCTTGACAAATGCCCGCCCTCAGCCGAGAGTACCGTTGCCAGAGCTGCAGGGGACGTTCCCGATACGACCACCAGGAGGAAGAGAAGCATGCAGAGCCGGCCTTGCATGGTCAGCTCAGGGCAGAGACCCACCGAGGCCGACGGCACTCGGCCTCCGCCCTCCCCTCGCAGCGCGTCTACAGGCTCCCAGACAGAAGGGGTTACAGCCAGAGGCACTCTAGGATTCAGGCCCTGCTTAGGGGGAATCTCCAGGGAAAGCCAAAGGTGGTGGGGAGACAGCAGCAAGGACACAAGAGGACTTCTGCTGAAACCAGTTACAGAGCAGCCCCGCACGCCAGACAGACGTAACAGCTCACACACAGGCCTGCTGCGCCAGGCCCTCTCGCCCGCGCCAGCGTGCCTGGCTTTCGACAGAAAGCTGTAAGACAGACAGAAACAAAGACCACCGCTAAGGAGGCAAAGCAGATGAGAACCAGGCTTCGACATGGGAGACACCGTGGAATTACCAGACCGAGAACTTAAAGCAACTCTGCCTCAGGTGCTAAAGGAGGGAGTGGACAGCGGGCAAGGTGGGCAACATGAGCAGAGACGGAAACGGAGAATAAGAAGGAAGCAGTGGCACACAAGGGCTGGCGCCCGGACGGGCTCAGCTGCCACAGGCCACAGGAAGAAGGCGCGAGCCCGAGACAGGGCAGGAACACCCTGAAACGGAGCTGCAAAGAGCAAAGAACACGGGAGGAAGGAGGAGAGTATCCGAGTCCTGTGGGACAGCACCGGTGTGACAGAAGCACCAGAGGAGCTTCAAGGGAGAAAGGAAAGAAGAAACAGTCTAAGAAGTAACATTCCAACAACTTCCCAAGGGAAGCTGCTGCTGCTAAGTCCCTTCAGTCATGTCCGACTCTGCGCAACCCCAGAGATGGCAGCCCACCAGGCTCCCCGGTCCCTGGGATTCTCCAGGCAGGAACACTGGAGTGGGTTGCCATTTCCTTCTCCAATGCATGAAAGTGAAAAGTGAACGTGAAGTCGCTCAGTCGTCTCTGACTCTTAGCGACCCCAAGGAAGGGCAGTTGTCAAACCCCAGATCCAGGAAGCCTGGCGAACACAAAGCAGGGCAAACACATTTAGAGACCTGTATGAAAGGGCATCACAAACCACAAGCGCTGTGCTGGTACGAGAAGGAGTGGTTGTCAGTGTCTGTCGCACAGAGTGGAGAAAGTCAAGAGAGAAAAATCAATATGGTCTATTAACACACACATATGGAATCTAGAAAACTGACATTGCGGGGCAGGAACAGAGACACAGATGGTAGAAGGGCCTCGTGGGCACAGGCTGCGTGGGGGGAGGAGAGGCTGGGACGGACTGAGAGGCTGGGACTGACACACTACAGTGAAGAAAGTGAGACTGTTAGTCGCTCAGTCGTGACCCCGTGGACTGTAGCTCACCAGGCTCCTCCGTCCATGGAATTCTCTAGGTGAGAATACTGGAGGAGGTTGCCATTCCCTTCTCCAGGGGATCTTCCTGACCCAAGGATGGAACCCAGGTCTCCCACATTGCAGGGAGATACTTTACCATCCGAGCCACAAGAAAAACCCCAATATATACATGACTATGTGTTAAACAGACAGCTAGTGGGAAGCTGCGGTATAGCACAGGGAGCTCAGCTTGGGGCTCTGTGATGACCGAGAGGCTGAGATGGAGGGTGGGAGGGAGGCTCAGGAGGGAGGGATAAGTGTATACGTATAGCTGATTCACGCTGCTGTATAGCAGAAACTGACACAACATCGTAAAGCGAATATACTCTAATAAAAAAAGGGGGAGGGAGGGAGAGGGATGAACTGGGACTTTGGGGTTAGTAGATGCAAACTATCACATTTAGAATAGATAAAAATAAGGTCGTGCTCTATAGCACAGGGCTACCCTGGTAGCTCAGTTGGTCAAGAATCTGCCTGCGATGCAGGAGACCCCAGTTTGTTTCCCGGGTCGGGAAGATCCCCTGGAGAAGGGAAAGGCTACCCACTCCAGTGTTCTTGGGCTTCCCTTGTGGCTCAGCTGGTAAAGAATCTGTCTGCAATGTGGGAGACCTGGGTTTGATCCCTGGGTTGGGAAGATCCCCTGGAGAATGGACAGGCTGCCTGCTCCAGGATTCTGGCCTGGAGAATTCCACGGACAGTCCATGGGGTCACAAAGGGTCGGACGTGACTGAGTGACTATAGCACAGGGAACTTTACCCAATCTCCTAGGATAAACCATAATGAAAATGATTTTAAAATTTATGTATGTGTATAACTGAGTCAGTTTGCTGTAGAGTAGCAATTAGCACAACCTTGGTGGTTTAGATAAAAAAGAATCTACCTGCGATATGGGACACCTGGGTTGAATCCCTGGGTGGGGAAGAGCGCCTGGAAAACGGAAATGGCAACCCACTCCAGTATTCTTGCCTGGAGAATCCCATGGACAGAGCATCCTGGCAGGTTATAGTCCATGGGGTTGCAGAGAGTCGGACGTGACTGAACGACTAACACTTTCCACAAAAACTTTTGTAGATCAACCATACTTCAATTTAAAAACTGTATATATATATATATATATATATATATGTAGAGACAGTGCAATCTTTTCTACAAAATGCAAGCACTGTGCTGCTGCTTTATTCTGAGATAATGTTCTGCTTTGAGTGACTCAGAGCGTCTTATAGTTTATGAAACAATGGTGATAATTTTTATATTTCTAAACAAGGACACTGAAACAGACAAAACTTGGCAGTCTTATTTCAACCACAAACGTTTTACGATTTTACCAGCTCATGACACTTTCACTGGCCGTCACACTGATCGCGGTAGGATATCATTTTCAGGTCTGTAGCACAGTGGTTCCCTGTTTTACAGAATGTAACAGTGCGTGAAGTTTCAGTGTCTGAATCACGCTGTACAAAAGCGCCAGCACAATGAGGAAACAAGGAAAGTGATGTGTAAAAGGTTTTATGACAATTTGGGGGAAAATGCTTTGAAACCTCATTCCCCATCATTTGCCAAATTAAAATCCAAATATTTAAAATACAGTTTTTTGTTTTTTTTTTTCCCTAACCTCACACTTTAAAAATCAAGTCACTGAAAAGGACACAGATGGAGCTCTCCAAACAGTAACGGAGGGCGCTTTCTAAGCTTGGAAGGTGGAAAAGAAGTCCGCCATGTTTGTTCTTTCTTCGCTTCAGTGAGCACAGTGAGGACAATCCCAGCATTCTCCAGGCCTGATTCTCAGTGAGATGGGATTTCCCTGGCACTCATCACTGGGCCGACTCTGCCCACACGGCAGCTCTCCAAGGAGGGTGGGGCCCGCTGCCTAGACCCCCGGGACCGAGGGGACGCTGGGCTGCAGCCGCCCGGGACAGGAGACCGCGGCGTGCAGGCCGGAGCAAGCCTGCTGAGACGCACGGCGCAGGAGCGGGCTCCACTCAGGCGGGGCCGGGAGCCCGCGACGCCCAGCGGAGGCCGGTGCAAGGGCCGCGGCAGCCCGCACTCACGTGGTGACGGTGTTGAAGCCGCAGGCCTTCAGCTTCAGGAGGCTGTCCTTCCAGTAGTCCCGGGGCACGCGGAAGTAGTGGATGGTGCCCGACAGGATGAGGAAAGGCATGTTCCCCAGTGTGAAGTTGGAGCCCCTCACCTGCAGACCCACAAGCCGCTCACTGACGTGTGAGGGCCTCAGGAGAGCCTCGACCACGCTGCAGGGACACAGGAGGCGTGTGACTCCCACAGAGGCGGGCCCGTCGCGAGGGTCTCTCCTCCAGGGCCCTGCCCTCAGACCCACCTCTCTGGGAGGCCTTCTTGCAACGCGGACGTTACCAGGAACCTGGAAGTCAGGCTCAGGAGGCCCGCCAACCTCACCAGGAACAAGAAGGCCTGCATCCTAGACAGACCAGACGGGCAGAGGTCAGGGCCCGGGGCCGTGAAGGAGTGGCTGCCGGGAGAGGCCAGGCCTTGGAGGCCAGGGGGCTGGGGGCGGGCAGGCCTGCAAAGCTATCCTGGGTTCCAGACACTCCAAGGCCAGGTCTCCTGCTGGGAGGGAGGTGGGTTGCACAGACAGGCTCTTGCTGAACCATGGGGTCTTCAGACACCCCTGACTTTTTAGAGATGACCAAGCCTCAAGAAAGCTTTATAAACAAAATCATCTTGGGTAATTTGCCAGAGACATTTTCCAGCTGAGTGACTCTCAGGGCTCAGTGTCCAGCAGAGAACACCGGCTGGCCGGGCCTCTGGGCCCCAGTCATCTCTGCCCACCGCCCCCAACCCCTCCCCCACACCGCGGCCCATGACTTTCTTCAGGGAACAGGAGCCGCCATGGGGGCCCACCTAGCAATGAGGGGTGTCCCTGGGGACCTGACAGGGGGGTGTCAGGGAGGTCATGGGGAGGGTGGACCCAGCTCCAAGTGACAGGCCCCAGACTCACAGTGCAGATGACCCCCACCCTAGACCCGCTCCCCCAACAGGCCGTCCCAGGGGAGCGCATAAGGAGAGGGACCCCAAAACCGCCAGGACCCCGCCCTGGGCCTCCTCTGGAGCTCCCTGTAGACCAATGGCCCACTGAGGCCTCTCTCAGGACCCAAGTGGTGCCCAACCCACTGTGGACTCTGGGCAGCCTGCACCCACCCATCTCCCTCTGAGACCCGCCCCCAGTGCCAGAACCCCTGCCCCTTCCTGCACTCCTCCCCTTCCTGCACCTGTCTCCCCTGTCCACACCCCTCCCCCTCCTGCACCTGTGTCCCCTCCTGCACCCCTCCCCCTCCCGCACCTGTCTCCCCTCCTGCACCCCTCCCCCTCCTGCACCCCTCCCCCTCCTGCACCTGTCTCCCCCTCCTGCACCTGTCTCCCCTCCTGCACCCCTCCCCCTCCTGCACCTGTCTCTCCTGTCTGCACCCCTCCCCCTCCCGCACCCCTCCTGCATCTGTCTCCCCTCTCCTGCACCCTCTCCTCCGTCTGCACCATTCCCCCAGGACCCCGCGCAGTAGCGGCCATCCCCTTGGCACGGTCGCCTCACATCCCTGCCCGAGGCTCTGAGAGCAGGATGGTCCTTTCCTGGACTTCGGGTCCAGCTGGAGCGCCTCTCAGGCCCGGCGACATCCCCGGGGCAGGTCAGGCTCTTGCCAGACCGACCCTGAAACCGCCAAGTCCCAGGCCGCGCCAGCGAACCTGAAGCCCAGAGCTCTTCTGGCTCCAGACCAGCCGGACCGGCAAGGCGGACGCCAAAGTGGAGTCGGGAGTGGGGCCGGCGGGGCGGGGCGAGGCCGTGGGGGTGGGGCTGAGGCCTCACTTGGGCGGACACGCCCCTCCCCCTGCGGGGCCACCGGCTTGGCTACAGCCCTCCAGGCTGGTCTGTGCAAATCCGGATTCAGGCTCTGAGAGCAGCTTTGTTATTCAGTCGCTCAGCGTGCCCCTGCCGACTCTTTGGGACCCCCTGGACTGCAGCACGCCAGGCCTCCCTGTCCATCACCAACTCCCAGAGTTTACTCAAACTCATGTCCATCGAGTCGGTGATGCCATCCAACCATCTCATCCTGTGTCGTCCCCGTCTCCTCCTGCCCTCAATCTTTCCCAGCGTCAGGGTCTTTTCAAATGAGTCAGCTCTTCGCATCAGGTGGCCAAAGTATTGAAGTTTCAGCTTCAGCATCAGTCCTTCCAATGAATATTCAGGACTGATTTCCTTTAGGACGGACTGGTTGGATCTCCTTGCAGTCCAAGGGACTCTCAAGAGTCTTCTCCAACACCACAGTTCAAAAGCATCAATTCTTCAGAGCTCAGCTTTCTTTATAGTCCAACTCTCACATCCATACATGACTACTGGAAAAACCATACATCGCTTTCTCTAGATGGACCTTTGTTGGCAAAGTGATGTCTCTGCTTTTTAAAATGTTGTCTAGGTTCGTCATACCTTTTTTTCCAAGGAGCAAGCATCTTTTAATTTCATGGCGGCAGTCACCATCTGCAGTGATTTTGGAGTCCAAGAAAATAAACTCATGTTTTCATTTTCCCCCCATCTATTTGCCATGAACTGGTGGGACCAGATGCCATGATCTTAGTTTTCTGAATGTTGAGTTTTAAGCCAGCTTTTTCATTCTCCTCTTTCACTTCCATCAAGAGGTGTTGGGGGCCAGAGTGAGGCACTCAGCCCGTGGCAAATTAGTATCCTATTAATTTTAATTATACCTTTAGGGGATTAATAGACGATCTTCCTGTTTGCTTTAACTTCCCCAATAATCCAAAGAGTTTTATTACACCCACTAAAGAAGGGTGCATTGGGGCCTCTACAAAAATAATTATAACAGATTCCTCAAAAATAGATTCCCAGTCTTTACGTCATCGGGTAGTTTGGGTATCAGTGGCCCGCTTGCCCGGGATCCATGACCCTTATGTGACCCTGCGCTTTACACCCCCTCCCGGTTATCCACAGTGTTATAAGGTTGCTCCTTCAGATGAAGTGTGGAAGACCATAGACGGCCGTACTGGGTATCCGACTTGGACAACTTGTACTTATAGTTCAAGGATCGATTATAGGATACAAGGCGGTGGGAATTATACTATTCAGGACTGGAGCAACCCGAATCCAGGTGAGGATCCATTGATCAAGATAACATTTAAAGGCAGATTTGAGAATTGGAATAGGATTCCTCTTCCTTGGCCTACACAAGCCAGTAGATGGCATATTAACCAATTTGTTCCTCCTATGCTGTCGTATACAGCTAAAAGCAAAACCTATTGGCAGCCTGAGATTTGGAGAGCCCTTGCTGCTACTGCCCCCGTTTCTTTATCTCACCCAGATAATGATTCCACTTATTCTGTTTTAGCTTGTTTACCCTCGCCTTATGTTTTCCTTTTTACTAATGACTCCAACAAACTTAATGTACGCATGAATTATTCAGGTGGACCTAACGTGGTAACTTGTGAACAATGTATGCTTTCATCCTGTTTGACCCCTCAATATAATGTTTGCTCTTTTGTGGTGTTGCGATGCCCACCCTATCTCATGATACCCGTGACGATGACCTCCCACTGGTATGACAATTACGGTCTCGCTGTGTTACAACAACTACAGGATTTAACGCGACTGCGACGGTTTGTGGGCTTACTTATTTTAGGAACAGCAGCTTTAATAGCAGCAATTAGTTCTGTTACTGCGGCAGCAATATCATTGACTCAACAAGTGCATACTGCCCAATATGTTGATACCATGTCTAAAAATGTTTCTTTAACTCTAGCAACTCAGGAAGCTATAGATAGGGAATTAGAGATGAGAGTAGATGCCTTAGAAGAGTCAATTATGCATATTGGGACTGAGTTACAGGCTTTAAAGGTGAAGATGGCTTTGACATGCCACGCTGATTACAGGTGGATATGCGTGACATCTTTGAAGGTAAACGAGACAGATTTTGAACGGGAAAAGATTAAAAATCATATCTCAGGTGTTTGGAATAGTTCTGATATTGGCCTGGACTTAGGGAAACTTCATAATCAAATACAGACCTTGGAACACTTTCGACTGGATTTTACCGCCGCTGGAGCAGCTAATGACTTTTTTCATACCTTCTCTAACTTTATTTCTGGAAAAAATATTCTGTCTAATATCCCTAGTTATGCTGTCGTTGGTGCTCTAATCCTACTTCTCATAATCATTCTTCCTTGTATTGTCAGGATTCTTCGGCAGAGCATTCGGAAGCTCATGACTGAGCTGCATCTGGCTGTTTTAAGAAATAAAAACAGGGGAGATGTTGGGGGCCAGAGTGAGGCACTCGGCCCGTGGCAAAAGTCATGAGGAAGGAGGCTCGACATACGCAAAGGTGGGATCGAGCCTCAGGAGTCCCCCTGGAAATCCTCGAGCATCTACCCCCATAACCAGAGCCTGCCTACTTCACTACTTTGTGCTCAACTACACCTCTGACTTTATGGGGGGCTGTCCCCCACCACCTCTTTCGGAGAAGGAATTAACTTAGAGCTCCAGTTAATAAAAACTCCTGGGCAGGACAAGAGTGTTTTAACCTACAAACTCCTCTGAAGGTTCTCTAGCCTGCCTGAGAGGCTCGTCCGGCCACATGTGATTGCTCACAGCCTCCCAACCATGAGAGGCACGAGATGCTTTAAACCTTCTAAAAACAGGTTCCTTAGAAAAGTTAGAAAACCATTAGTATAAGTATAGTGGGCTGATTAGAAATTGTATTGGTGAAGGGTTTTTCATTTGTTGAGCCAATGTTTGTTGCTAAGTCTCCACATCCCCTGCCCTTACACACATTAATGAATATATAGAAGAAATAGGTATTAACCTTTGATATTAATCACGTTAGACCTTAGGCTAAGTAAATTCTTTCCTTAACTAAAGCCCACTACACCCTCACCCTATAGGAATGTAACTTTATTTGGGTGGCGTCTGTTTTAAGAATAATCACCCCTGGAGAAATAAGTGTCCTGGTTGACTGACCGCTGTCACAAGGAGAGGGTCATAAATTGTCAGCAGGCCCCCTGGCCAGAAGATATGTAACACCCCTAAGACCTCTGTATACATTTGTATGAAGCACCTGACTTTGATAAAAGTCAGGACTGCTGACCCCGCGTGACTTTTGCCTAACATCTCAGTGTATAAAAGTAGACCATGGAAAATAAAGAATTGGGATCAGTTTCTCGAAATACTGGTCTCCTCATGTTGTACTCTCTCACTCACACTGGCTGAGTCTCCATCTGGAGCGCAGAACCCACCACGCTTACTAATTTTGCCTGGGCTTCTAAGATCCGACCGGGGAGGCCTCAGTGTCTCCTGTCCTTCGGGAGAATGGAAGGACGCCTGTGGCCTACGTAAGTGGTGCAAACTTCTTGTCTTGAAGTTTTATTGGTCTCCCGCGTAAACCAAGCTACTCAGCCTCTTTTCTCCACTGAATTTTCCTACTGAGCTATCCTCATTCTATTACTCTTTACATCTCTAATTAATATCTAATTGAAGCTATTGTATCCTGATCCTCGCCGACGCCATCCCCGCTTCGAATACCCTGGATCAGCCGGGGCTGGACCCTGGCAAAGAGGCTCTTTAGTTCTTCACTTTCTGCCATAAGGGTGGTGTCATGTGCAAATCTGAGACTACTGATATTTCTCCCAGGAATCTTGATTCCAGCCTGTGCTTCATCCAGCCCAGGGTTTCTCATGATGTACTCTGCATATAAGTTAAATAAGCGGGGTGACAGTACACAGTCTTGTTCCCAATTTGGAACCAGTCTGTTGCTCCATGTCCAGTTCTAACTGTTGCTTCTTGATCTGCATACAGATTTCTCAAGAGGCAGGTCAGGTGGTCTGGTATTCCCATCTCTTTAAGAATGTTCTGCAGTTTCTTGTGATTCACATAGTCAAAGGCTTTAGTCAATGAAGCAGAAGTAGATATTTTTCTGGAATTCTCTTGCTTCTTATATGATCCAGTGGATGGTGGCAATTTGATCTCTGGTTTTTCTGCCTTTTCTAAATCCACTTGTATATCTGGAATTTCTTAGTTCACATACTGTTGAAGCCTGACTGGAAGGATTTTGACCATTACCTTGCTAGCAAGTGAAATGAGCACAATTGTACGGGAGTTGGAATATTCTTTGGCATTGCCTTTCTTTGGGATTGGAATGAAAACTGACCTTTTCCAATCCTGTGGCCACTGCTGAGTTTTCTAAATGTGCTGGCATATTGAGGGCAGCACTTTAACCCATCATCTTTTAGGATTTGAAATAATTCAGCTGGAATTCCATCACCTCCACTAGCTTTGTTGGTAGTCAGGCTTCGCTAACCCCCTTACATGTTGCACATTGCTCTGGAAGTGAAAGCGAATAAGCAGCTGTGAGCTCCGTGCAGGCTGCCTACAGAGTGGACGCAGCTGTTTGCCCAGCTGTGTTCTTCCCATGTCTTGGAGTACATTTCATGCCCATCACTTCACAGTCTGACTGCGAGTTCCACATCTGGGGATACGGAGGACTGATGGTGAGGGCCCTGAGTACCTGTGGGCTTGGGTGTCTTAGGAGGTTCTAGAATCAGTCCCCTGGGTTCTGAAGGATGTGTATCATTTTGTATGTGCTCCTGCAAAACGTCTATTGTTGCTTGTATGGATATATTAAATGTTAATATTTACTCACTTGATATTGATTTTAGCTCTTATTATATAGTTCTGCCATTTAAGATCTAAACATCTTCTATGGCAGTAATTCTGTAGATTACTCCACGGTGCCTATGTTTTCTTCTAATGTTTCTACAGCTTGTTTCTTCATTTAAATCTCTGGTTCATCAAAAATTGATGTTAATATAAGATGTTAATTTATATTAACATAATTAAATTTATGTTAATATAATATGTTAATATAAGTTATCCCAAAGGCCAAGGAACAGAAAGGCTTACAGATCAAATTGAAAGGTAGATGAACCTTTCCATTTTTTTCCAAATGGCTAACAGATTTCTCCCAAATATAATTCTTCCCTCATTAGTTTGCAAAGACCTTTATCATATACTAAATTCTCATATACTTTTATCTGCTTTTGATTCTGTATTTTATTCCATTTATTCCACTGGGTCTGTCTGACCAGATCCAACTTGCAAAAAGAACTTACACGGGGCCACGCACAATTCTAAACTCACTACCTGTGAACTCATCTATCAGCTTTATAGGCTAATGCTCTTTTTATTCCTATTTCACAGATTTAGGAACTCAGGCAGGAAATTCCCTGGCAGCCCAGTGGTTAGGACTGCTCGCTATCACTGCCAAAGGTGAGGGTTTGATCCCTGGTTAAGGAACAAAGATCCCAAAAGATGTGCAGCACAATTGAAACAAAAAAGGAGCTGACGCAGAGTGAGCTGAGGTAACTGGCCCAAGGTGACGCAGCGGTCAGCGGCAGGCCCAGGTCTCGGTCCCTGCGGCAGAGTTCCAAAGCCTGTGCTACTAACCTCTGGGCCAGGCGGCATGTACCTTAACATTTCAACGAGTTTTGTTCAGGAACTTCCTTTGATGCAATATTGGCATCTAAGGGTACTACCAACAAATTATCCCAAAGGGCAAGGAACAGAAAGGCTTACAGATCACATTGACTCAGACCACACGGTTTAGGAAATAAATTTAAAACACAGAGTGAGAAGTGAGAGATGAAGTGGTAACGCTCTTAGGATAGAGTGCCAGTGGACAGACTGACCCCGCCGGAGCCCTGTAAAGGTGTGGTTGGGAGCACACAGCGCCCCCTCCCCCAGAGACGGCTGATGGCTGCAGCTCTCCGTTCAGTCTGCAGGGCGGCCATGGGACTCATCTGCGCTCTGCAGCCAAGGACCCTGTGGGCAGCATGAGTATCCCCGGTGGGTACAGGAATTAGACCTCATGAGTCCCAAGGGCCTCGCAGGGTTCATGGACACTTAGTATGTTGCAGACTGTCAGGCCTATGCACAGGGCTGGGACTAATGTGGGGTGAGCAGGGCAGAAGTTAAGGAGGGATCGTAAATGTTCAGTCCAAACTTGGTCCTTCCGTCCCTCTCTGTGTTCACAAGCAGGTGATCTACCTACGTCACACAAGTCTGACACATCCTGCAGGGGCTTGCCTATGCCTCACACATCTTATGAGTCTTGTCCTCTCTATTTGCTTCCTACAGATCTGAATGTTATTACACAACACAGCATATTTCATAGCTTGAGTCTGTGACTTTGTTATTCTTTTTAAGGAGGCTTCCTGTTTATTCATGTGCTACTCCAGATTAATTTTAGAATCATTTCATCAAGTTCATCAAGTTATAATTAGATCCCACTTAAACACAAGGTATTTCAATTATTGTTCACTCTCTCTCTTCGGGGGCCTGAAAAAACTAGAGAATTTTCCTTTCTGGACAATACTGTACTTTCATTTTTATTTATTCATTAAGTTAAAGGATATTTATTGAGAACCCACTGCATTCCAGTATAGTAGCTTCCCTATAGTGGCTCAGATGGTGAAGAGACTGCCTGCAACACAGGAGATCTGGGTTCAGTCCCTGGATTGGGAAGATCCCCTGGAGAAGGGAATGGCAACTCACTCCAATATTGTTGCCTGGAGAATTCCATGGACAGAGGAGCCTGGTGGGCTACAGTCCATGGGGTCACATAGAGTTGGACAGAACTGAGTGAGTAACACACACTCACTGTATTCCAAACACTGTCCTGTGTTACACAAGTAACTCCCGTAAGATAAAAGCTGTTTTTTTTTAACATGCACCCCCATGTCCACTGCAGCACTATTGACAACAGAACATGGAAGCAACTAGACGCCCACTGACGAGATGGATAGAGAGGATGTGGTACATACAGACAATGGAATATTACTTGGCCATATAAAGGACAAAGCTGGGTCATTTGCAGAGATGTGTATAGACCTGGAATCTGACACAGGGTGGTCAGAAGGAGAAAAACACACATCATGTATTAACATCATATCCATATATGTGGACTCTAGAAAACAAATGGTACAGATGAACCTATCTGCAGGGCAGGAATAGAGACACAGTCATAGAGAGTGGACACGGGAGGGAGGGGACGGTGGGGTGAGCGGGAGGTTGGGACTGACACACACACGTGACTGCGTGTTGAATGGCGGCGGGGGGCAGCTGCTGCACAGCACTGGGAGCTCCGAGACGCGCTGCAGGCGAGACGGGGCTGGGGGGAGGGAGACTCGAGGGAGGGGTGTGTGCACACTTACAGCTGACTCACTTTGTCGTGCAGCAGAAACTAGCACAAGCCTGGAAAGCAATTACACTTCAATAGAAACATTATGTTTTTAAAAAGGTAACCAGTTGCCACAGGCAGTTCTGAACCATCTGTCCTCGGGACACTGATGTGAAGGACAGTGGCTACTCAAGCTTTTTTATCAGGAACATGGACTGGGACTTAAAAGTGGCTACCAGACCGAGGAAGGCTCAGCTCCCACACCAGTGACCCCCCCGCCCCCCGCAGGCCCGGAGCCCAGACCCGGACAGGTGGAGGTCCCCACACAGTGGCACCAATGTCAGGCCCGGCTGGAGGGGCAAGCGGCCACCACAGGCCTGGTGACACTAGAAAAGGCCCGGGGCGGGGGGGGGCAGGTTGTCAGATCTGCTCACGAGGAGCGAGCAAACCTTCACACGGCTGTACCCATGTTTAGAGGGAATGGACTCAGTTACTGCCAAGGCTGACATGGGTTCTGAGAGCTGGTGGGCTGGGGGGTTGGCTCTGGCAGGGATGCCCGCTGCCATTCAGAAAGGGGTGGGAGCTGGGCCGGCTCAGGGAGGGCAGGTGATGGGGGGCATCTCTGCTGGGGGACGGCTCCCCCCGGAGCCCGTGGTCCTCCCAGCGGGGCCCCGTGGGCAGCAGGCCAGGCAGGCCTCTGGGCCAGCACAGGGCACTCACACCGGAGGTTCCGGTCCCAGCCGGACTAGCTGACCCTCAGTGGAGGCAGGTGATTGATAAGCGAGTGCTTTCCCGCAGGAACAGTCATTTGAGTGAACCTGTGTCCTGGGCCCAGCTCTTGGCCATGCCATGACCAGTGCACCCAGCACTTGTTCAACCATCAGCAAGGGACTAGACTTAGTTGAAGATGCAAGCATTAGTCTCCCTGGACAACAGTTTGTATGTGACAGAAAACCCTATTCTCAATCAACTTGCCATCGGGGGAAAATAAGTGCTTGTAATGAAGGAATTGTTAGGTCAGGAGGAGTCTATGCAAAAACCCTTTTTTCTTTTTCTTACAAAGACACTCATTTTATGACAGGCACTTAGTGTTTGTTGAGTGGACACATAATTTAGGGAGCCATCTGATGAAGGAGAGTCCTCCTGAATCAAGGGAAACAGCAGCATTAGTGATGAAGACGAGGAGAATCCAGGGTGTCTGGAGCATGGGTGCAGCCTGGGGACCAGTGAGTGGCCAGGGGCTGTCTTCAATGCCTTGAAGAAATTAGTCATTTACAAAGACAAACTTTGATCCTTGTGAAATGAATCCTCTTCCCTTAGGCGAAATGAGCAGAACTGCTTTAATGGGACATTGACGTCAACTGCATTCAGCTTAGTCATGCCCTTTTCTTGTCGAAAGGTGCCCAAGAGGAGGTCAATTCAGTTCAGTCGCTCAGTTGTGTCCAACATTGCAACCAGACGGACCTTAGTTGGCAAAGCAATGTCTCTTTTTAATATGCTGTCTAGGTTGGTCATAACTTTCCTTCCAAGGAGCAAGCGCCTTTTAATATCGTGTCTGCCGTCATCATCTGCAGTGATTTTGGATCCCCCCAAAATAAAGTCTGTCACTGTTTCCTCATTTGCCATAAAGTGATGGGACCAGATGCCATGATCTTAGTTTTCTGAATATTGAATTTTAAGCCAGCTTTTTCACACTCCTCTTTCACTTTCATCAAGAGGCTTGTTAGTTCCTCTTCACTCTCTGTCATAAGTGTGGTATCAGCTGCATATCTGAGGTTATTGATATTTCTCCTGGCAATCTTGATTCCAGCTTGTGCTTCATCCAGCCCAGTGATTCTCATGATGTACTCTGCATAGAAGTTAAATAAGCAGGGTGACAATATACAGCCTTGATGTACTCCTTTCCCGTTGTTCCATTGGAGAAGGCAATGGCAACCCACTCCAGTACTCTTGCCTGGAAAATCCCATGGACGGAGGGGCCTGGTGGGCTGCAGTCCATGGGGTCGCTAGGAGTCAGACGCGACTGAGCGACTTCACTTTATTTTTTCACTTTCATGCATTGGAGAAGGAAATGGCAACCCACTCCAGTGTTCTTGCCTGGAGAATCCCAGGGATGGGGGAGCCTGGTGGGCTGCCGTCTATAGGGTCACACAGAGTCGGACACAACTGAAGTGACTTAGCAGCAGCAGCTGTTGTTCCATGTCCAGTTCTAACTGTTGCTTCTTGACCTGCATACAGATTTCTCAGGAGTCAGGTCAGTGGTCTGGTATTTCCATCTCTTTAAAAATTTTCCACAGTTTGTTGTGACCCACACAATCAAAGACTTTGGCATAGTCAATAGAGCAGAAGTAGATGTTTTTCTGAAACTCTCTTGCTTTTTAGATGATCCAGCAGATGTTGGCAATTTGATCTCTGGTTCCTCTGCCTTTTCTAAATCTGGCTTGAATATCTGGAAGTTCATGGTTCAGTGAACTTGAATATATGCAAGTTCAGTTACTGTTGAAGGCTGGCTTGGAGAATTTTGAGCATTACTTTGCCAGCGTGTGAGATGAGTGCAATTGTGTGGTAGTTTGAGCATTCTTTGGCATTGGAATGAAAACTGACCTTTTCCAGTCCTGTGGGCACTGCTGAGTTTTCCAAATTTGCTGGCATATTGAGTGCAGCACTTTCACAGCATCATCTTTTAGGATTTGAAATAGCTCAACTAGAATTCCATCACCTCCACTAGCTTTGTTTGTAGTGGTGGTTCCTAAGGCCCACTTGACTTCGCATTCCAGGATGTCTGGCTCTAGGTGAGTGATCACACCATCATGGTTATCTGGGTCATGAAGATCTTTTTTGTACAGTTTTCTGTGTATTCTTGCCACTTTTTCTTAATAGCTTCTGTTAGGTCCATACCATTTCTGCCCTTTATTGTTCCCATCTTTGCATGAAACGTTCCCTTGGTATCTCTAATTTTTTTGATGAGATCGCTAGTCTTTCCCATTCTATTGTTTTCCTCTCTTTCTTTGCACTGATCACTGAGGAAGGCTTTCTTGTCTCTCCTGGCTATTCTCTGGAACTCTGCATTCAAATGAGTATATCTTTCCTTTTTTCCTTTGCCTTTCGCATCTCTTCTTTCCTCAGCTATTTGTAAGACCTCCTCAGACAGCCATGTTTCCTTTTTGCATTTTTTTTCTTGGGGGTGGTCTTGATCACTGCCTCCTGTACAATGTCACAAACCTCTGTCCATAGGTCTTCAGGCACTCTATCAGATCTAATCCCCTGAATCTATTTCTCACTTCCACTGTATAATTATTATGGATTTGATTTAGGTCATACCTGAATGGTCTAGTGGTTTTTCCTCCTTTCTTCAATGTAAGTTTGAATTTAGCAATACGGAATTCATGATCTGAGCCACAGTCAGCTCCTGGTCTTGTTTTTGCTGACTGTATAGAGCTTCTCCATCTTTGGCTGCAAAGAATATAATCAATCTGATTTCAGTATTGACCATCTGGTGATGTCCATCTGTAGAGTCTTCTCTTGTGTTGTTGGAAGAGGGTGTTTGCTATGACCAGTATGTTCTCTTGGGAAAACTCTATTAGCCTTTGCCCTGCTTCATTCTGTACTCCAAGGCCAAATCTACCTGTTACTCCAGGCAAATTATTATGTATTTTTTGACTTCCTACTTTTGCATTCGAGTCCCCCATGCTGAAAAGGACATCTTTTTTGGGTGTCAGTTCTAGGTCTTGTAGGTCTTCATAGAACCATCCAACTTCAGCTTCTTCAGCATTACTGGTTGGGGCACAGACTTAGACTACTGTGATGTTGAATGGTTTGCCTTGGAAACAAACAGAGATCATTCTGTCATTTTTGAGATTACATCTAACTACTGCATTTTGGACTCTTTTGTTGATTATGATGGCTACTGCATTTCTTCTAAGGGATTCTTGCCCACAGTAGTAGATATAATGGTCATCTAAGTTAAATTTACCCATTCCAGTCCATTTTAGTTCACTGATTCCTAAAATGTCGATTTTCACTCTTGCCATCTCCTGTTTGACCACTTCCAATTTGCCTTGATTCATGGACCTAACATTCAAGGTTCCTATGCACTATTGCTCTTTACAGCATCAGACTTTACTTCCATCACCAGTCACATCCACAACTGGGTGTTGTTTTTGCTTTGGCTCCATCTCTTTATTCTTCATGGAGCTATTTTTCCACTGATCTCCAGTAGCATATTGGGCACCTACCAACCTGGGCAGTTCATCTTTCAGGGTTCTATCTTTTGCCTTTTCCTACTGTTCATGGGGTTCTCAAAGCAAGAATACTGAAATGGTTTGCCATTCCCTTCTCCAGTGGACCATGTTTTGTCAGAACTCTCCACCATGACCCATCTGTCTTGGGTGGCCTTACACGGCATGGCTCATAGTTTCATTGAGTTAGACAAGGCTGTGGTCCATGTGATCAGATTGGTTAGTTTTCTGTGATTATGGTTTTCATTCTGTCTGCCCTCTGATGGAGAAGGATAAGAAGCTTATGGAAGCTTCCTGATGGGAGAGAGACGGAGGGGGAAACTGGGTCTTGTTCTGATGGGCGGGGCCGTGCTCAGTAAATCTTTAACCCAATTTTCTGTTGATGGCTGGGGCTCTTTCCCTCCCTGTTATTTACCTGGGGCCAAACTATGGTGGAGATAATGATAATGGCAATCTCCTTCAAAAGGTTCCACACATGCACTGCTGTACTCAGTGTCCCCAGCTCTGCAGCAGGCCACCACCAACCCACACCTCCACCGGAGTCTCCTGGACACTCCTGGGCAAGTCTGGGTCAGTCTCTTGTGGGGTCACTGCTCCTTTCCCCTGGACCCTGGTGCACACAAGGTTCTGTTTGTGCCCTCCAGGAGTCTGTTTTCCCATCCTGTGTAAGTTCTGGCAGCTCTATGGCGGGGTTAATGGTGACCTCTTCCAAGAGGGCTTATACCCGGAGACCCCAGAGACTGAGACAGAACTGTGGTTGACTGTCTCCTGTGGAGGTGCCAGTCAGCAGTGGACTGCCGCAGGGGCAGGGGCTGTGGGTGCAGTAGCCTTGGGCGTGGCAGGGTTTTAGATTCATCTAATCTCTCAAGGAGGCCTTGTCAACAGGTGGCCAAAACCTTCCTCTGCATAAACATCCACACACGGGAGTGGCTGGGCTTCCTTCCCTTGGGACAGGGGCTCAGAGGGCCAGAGCGGGGCAGCCTGAGGGGCCGTGGAAGGGCTCAGACCACTGGGAGAGGCGGCTGTGACTGAAGCCACTGTGTCACCCGCTAAGGAACCCAAAGGCCCGGCGCTCCGTGCAGGCTTTGGTGCCCCAGCCACAGCCCGAGCGCCTCCCAGCCTGGCAGGTATGGCCAAGGTGGGGCGCGTGGTCCCGTGTGCCTCGCGCACCCCCCAGAGCCCATGGCAGCACAGATCCTCAGGACATCTGTTCTGCCCTGTTGGTTCCACTTATGGCCCAGATGAAAGGACACTGGCAGAGGTGAGCTCCCAGTTCACTGTGTTCTCACCACAGAGCCCACAGCCAGGCTGCTGGGAGGCTGACAGTGATAGTCAAAGTTGCTCAGTCGTGTCCGACTCTTTGTCATGCCATGGACTATACAGTCCATGAGGATTCTCTAGGCCAGAATACTGGAGTGGGTAGCCTTTCCCTTCTCCAGGGATCTTCCCAACCCAGGGATCGAGCCCAGGTCTCCCACACTGCAGGCGGATTCTTCACCAGCTGAGCCACCAGGGCTTCCCTGGTGGGAGGCTGGACTCCAGAAAACAACAGGAGGGAAAGCACAAGTTACATGTGAGACCCCAGCAGCTCACCCCCGCGCAAAAACTGCCAGATCCTCACAACACCTCTTCTGGCCTCGGGTCAGAACTGAGTGCCAGCAAGCATTGCACCACCCACGAGGCTGTCTAAGCCCCATGGCGGCAGCACACTCTGTCTCCATCTGCCAAGTTCAGCCTCAGCACCGCTTGGATGGCTTCAAGAGCCCAGACTGCCATACCCCATGCCCCATCTTGCCCTACTTCAATTCCTTCCCAAAATGTTCCTCTAATGGGTCAATCTCATCAGATCTTCCCTGATAAAACCCTCCTTCACTCTCCATTGCTTGCAAAATAAAACCTACTCTGGGCCTTCACTTGTGGCTCAACTGGTAAAGAATCCGCCTGCAATGTGGGAGACCTGGGTTCCATCCCTGGGTGGGGAAGATGCACTGGACAAGGGAAAGGCAACCCACTCCAGTATTCTGACCTGGAGAAGTCCATGGGGTCACAGAGAGTCGGACACGACTGAGCCACTTTCACTTGGCTTACATAACGCTGCATCCAAATTCAACTTACGCCTTCTTTCCATCCCGCTGAAACAAGTATAAACAGCTCCCACACAAAGCCCACACCTTTCCTGCCTGAAGCTGACTTCCTTGGCTATCTTTAAGTACCACACACATCACCCAAGTTTAACTTGAATTCCTACCTTCTCCACAAATTCTGAAGCACCTGTGGCAGACTGCTCTGTCTTCCGCAGCCTGTGCTACAGTTGCAGAATCAGGCTTCTGGAGGCTGAAGCTTCAACTCTGCAGACCACCTACACTCTGCTCCCCAGCTGTACTCAGCGCAGGCCTCAGAGGACACATTCAAAACTCGGCGTAGCTAACGGTACATATATTGGTTTCTCGAAATGCTGACATGCAGTTAAAAAATGTTCTGGCTATTTTTTTATGTAGGGATGAAATGAATTAATGTGATGATCATTTATAACAGCATTCTCTAAAAAGCCTACATCTTTAGGAATGTAAATCTGCTGTCATAAGTCATAAACAGTACTTAGTTTACAAAGCTATTAGAAATTTAAGGGACCTTTTTTTTTAAAGTTTTTGTTTTTCAGTATTTACTTGGCCGCACCTGGTCCTAGCTGTGGTGCGCGGGCTCTTCGGCTGGAGCACATGGGCCCAGCTCCCTGCCCAGGACTGAAACCAGGGCCCCTGCACTGGGAGCAGACAGTCAGAGCCACTGGACCCCAGGGAAGTTCCAAGTAACCGATTTTTAAAAAGTCAACTTGGTCAAGCAGTGTTTTTGTTTATAATCCCCAATTCTAAATAAATGTTTAATTACATATAATAAAATTATAAAAAATAGTTGTGAAGGATTTGTTTGAAAGAAAAAAACCAACAGACCCAGAAAAGGCAGACAGTGGTAGATTTATCAATGTAGTGATTAAAAACATTTAAAAAGAGTGAAAAAGAGAAACAAAAACTCAGAAAAGAAACCTACTCAAAGCATTTATCAGGAAAGGTTGTAGGAGCTTTGAGGACCATTCCCAGACCACGTGCTTCTAAACAACCAGTCCCAGACCACCTGAGCCCATGACACTTGAGTGGCGGAGGTACAGGCGCGCCCCACTTGTGGCTCGGGAGGAGGCCTCGCACATCCCTCTCATCGTGACTTGCATTCAGAGGAGCTGCTTGAGGGTGGCTACAGGACAGTCTTGTCTTCAAGGGGCAGGCAGAGCAGAACTGACAGGAACCATCTCAGCCCCGCTCCTTCCCCACACCTCTGCTGCGGTTGGGAAGCCCTCCTCGGGGCGTCCAGGGCCCTGGGGACGGATTCAGGCCACCACCAGGACTCTGTGGGCCGGGTGAGAAGCTCCCCGCCACCGAGCGCCAGGAAGACTAGGCAGCATGTCCTCTCGGCAGCTCCAGTCCTGCGGCCCTGCCATCCTCCAGCTGACGCCGTGAAGCTGCCGTGGAGATGTCGGCCCCTCCAGCAGCCCGACTCACTCGTCACCTGTTGAGGTCCTTTAATGGACCGGAACCTGGTAGTCTGGAGTAGACGATAAGAAAGTAAAAGAGAGAGAGAAACGGAGAGAGAGAGGGAGAAAGAAAGACACAGGGGCCAAAGCTCTGATGCAGCAAAGGTGTTTTATTCAACATTGTGTGTATTTATTTATACTGTCTTACAAGGTAGCTATTTTCAGCTGAGATAAAATCAAAATTTACGTTATCAAGGAAACATGAGGTCACCCATATGAAAGAGAGAGGATTGTAAATAATCACTTTTCATAAAAAGGAAGAGGGTCGTAAATAGTTACTTATCACCATATGGAAAAGCTAGAAGGAAATGCATACATTCCTCAGTCCCAGGGAGCAGTTTGCTGCTCCACTTAATTCCTGAATATTCAGGAATTAATAAGGGACAGAGGATTCATGACAGATCCAGAGCAGCACACAGGAAGCCTCCTGTTCAATGCTTCCTGACAGTCACCGTGCCTCCACGGGGGCGCCCACCACCGACCTGCTGTCGGAGCCCGGGGCGGGCTACTCCTGCAGCAGGCTCCTCGAGATCAGCATCCGCATCACTTCGTTGCTGCCTGCGAGAGGGAGAGGGCGGGCTGGGCCTCAGGGTCAGGGACCAGTCTGACCAGGACTGTAAACAGCAGTGCTTTTCATCTCGACAGATGTCAGGAAGAAGGAAAAACTGACTTGTAAAAAACCTCTCCTGATGGCAAAAATGCTTTTATTAGGTAAAAACAGAATAAAACAGCAGAATATACACGTAGTATAATTCTGTTCTTTAAAAGTGTATCTACAAGCACAGAAAAGGTCCAGAAAGAGGACTTCCGGTCTAAAATATAAAAGGAACCCAAAATATTAACTCAGATGTCAAAACCTGAGTGATCTTTTTAAACTTCCCTTGTGTTTTGTAATTTTTCAACAATAAATACACCAACATCGTTGGTAATCAGAAAACTGAATTTTAAAAGAACAAAAACATTTTCCCTGAAAGGGGGTGGAATCAGTTGCTGGGGGAGGAGAGGAGTTGCTTGCTTCATTTTTACATTCTTTCTGATGCAAAAAATGCTCTAGAACCCGGGAGTCACAGCTGCCAAGCCTGTGCACTGGAACCCGGGAGCCATGGCCGCTGAGTCTGCACCCTAGAACCCAGGAGCCACAGCCACTGATCCTGCGCCCTAGAACTCAGGAGCCACAGCAGCTGAGTCGGCGCTGTAGAACCTGGGAGCCATGCCACTGAGCCTGGGCCCTAGAACCCGGAGACACAGCCGCTGAGTCTGCACTCTAGAACCTGGGAGCCACAGCCTCTTAGCCCATGTGCTCCAACGACTGAAACCTGTGCTCTGCAATAAGAGAAGCCACTGCCATGAGAAGCCGGAGCATGGCGAAGAAGAGTAGCCCCTGCTTGCTGCAACTAGAGAAAAGTTATGCAGCAACAAAGACCCAGCACAATCAAAAATAATAAATAAAAAATAAAACTGACATAGGCCAAGAGCAGGGGGAGGGTGACCTCAGAGGGGACAGAGCAGAACTTCCTGATCCCCAGGCCAGTGCCCTCCCCTCCAAAGGGGCCAGGAGGGAGGAGGAAGGCAAGCGGGGCCCAGGCGGCACAGGGACAGATGCCGGGCTGAACACTCCGCCAGGGAGGAAACCATCTTGGGCACGTTTACCTTCAAGGATCTGATGGACCCGGGAGTCCCGCACGTACTGCTGGACGGCATAGTCTTTCAGGTAGCCATAGCCACCGTGCATTTGTAGGGCCTGGTTGCAGATCTGCAGGGAGATGGGGGTGAGGACCCTCAGGTCCCGGGAAGGCGCTCCTCCCCATGAGCACCCACATGGGCCTCTCCTGAGTAACTGGTGCCTCAAGGAGCACCCCAGGAGTGAACAGAAGGCCCACCACATCCTGGGCATCCAGGAGAGCTAGAGCACCAGCACTCACCGCAAAGCATTCGTCCGTAGCGAAGAGTTTGGCCATGGAGCACAGGACTATCGCGTCCTCTCGCTCCTCCTGCAGAGCTGTGGCCGCAGTGCGGATCATCAGCCGTGAGGCCACCAGCCTGGCCGCCATCTCGGCCAGCTGAAACTGCAGGTACTGCAGCGAGAGGGGAGAGAACCACACACACAGATGGCTCAGCACTGCCCGGGGCCCTGAGAGTCCCCTCCAAGGAAAAGCCTCAGCCACGGGCCCCTGGGCCCCACCCAGAATGTGCCTGGTAAGCTCCAAGTCCTCTCCACTGCCGCACTGCAGTCACCACCTCCTCAAGGAGATGCCCCCTGTCTACCCCTTCAACCTATAGCCAGTAAAACGCCCATAGCTCCACACAGGTGCCTCTGCGCAGCACACCAAGGTGCCCTGGTGGCCCACACCTCTGCACCTCATGGTAGTGGGCTGGGACCTGGAGGAACAGGACCCAAGGACCTGAGACCCCAGACCTTGGCCCCTGGCCTGGCAGCTGAGCCCACAGCAGCACCCAGGACCCAACAAGTCAAGACAGGCGAGGCACTCGAGACCCCAGCTCCACCCCTACTCCCCTACCGCAGGTGACCCTGGACAAGGCGGAGGCACCCACTATCCAGGTGCCTCCAGTGGGATACCAGCCACAGCCAGAAGCCTGGGTGCAGGGAGCAGCAGGGAGCCCGGGCAACACTCCAGGGAGAGGCCACACAGGCAAGAGGAATCACAGCCTGGGCTGCTGAACCATCCACTGGAAACCAGAAGAAAAGCCTCCGGCTTCCAGCCTGCAGGGCTGTTAGGATCAGGCAGAAAAAAGCTCTACCTAAGAACAGACTGGCTGCTTCTAACGAGCCAGCTGAAGAGGAGTAACTCACCAGTAACACAGGATATCACAAAAAAATGACAATTCTCCAGAAACCAAACCAGTCATGGATATTGGCTCTAACTGGTGGAGAATTCAAAAGAGCCATCATGAGGAAATTCAACGAGCTACGAGATAACTCAGGAATAAAAGTAATGCACAGAAGGACTATTTTGCCAAGAACACTGACATTTCAAGAAAGAATCAAACCAAAATCCTGGAGCTGAAGAACTCAATAAACGTGATGGAGAATGCATTAGAAAGCTATGGAAATATAGCAGACCATATAATTAGAGAGCCTGAAGACAGAAACCTGGAAATGATTCGGGTGGAAGAGGAAAGCTAAGATTAAAACACAATCAACCCTACCAGAGCTGTCCCACTCCATCAGAAAGAGCAGTGTAAGGATGGTAAGCATCCCAGAAGGAGAAGACAGCGGATGGGGGTACAGAGCTCGTTTACAGAAGATCTGAGAACGTCCCATGTCTGGGGAAGGAACTGGATATACATGTCCAGCAGGCTAACAGACGACCGCAAGGCAAACAGACCGTCTCCCAGACATATATTAAACCTGTCCAACGTCAAAGACAAAGATTCTTAAAGTCAGTCAGAAAAAAGACCATAACCTACAAAGGGACCCCAACAAGCTAAGAGCTGAACAGAACTATCCCACGATCCAGCTATTCCACTTATGGTATTTTTCCAAAAAATATGAAAACACTAATTCAAAAAGATACATGCGTCCTTAAGTTCACTGCAGCATTATTTGCAACAGCTAAGACGTGGAAGCAACCTAAGTGTCCAACAAGAGAAAGGACAAAGAAGATGGAATGTATGTATACGAGGGACTACTACTTAGCCATAAAAAGAAAGGAATTCTTCGATTTGTGAAACATGGATGGACCTAGAGTGTTGCGTTAAATGAAGTCAGACAGAAAAAGACAAATACCACATGACTTCACTCACACGAAGAATCTAAAAAACACACAGTAAATGAAAACACCCAACAACCTCACAGGTACAGAGAACAGACTGGGGGTCACGAGAGGAAGAGGGCAGGACGAAATGTGCAAAGGGGGTCAGCTGAACGTGATGCATGGGATCAGACTTCTGGTGGTGAGCTCGCTATGGTGGGCAAGAAGCCCAGTTATAATGTATACAGGAAACTTTAATGATGTTGAAAACCAGTGTTACCTCAATAAAGAAAAAAGAATGAAAAACTGGGTCACAAACAAGCAATCACTCCAATCCCACTCCCCTGAAATAAGTACTTTTTGCATTTTCAGAGGTATCTTTGAAAACGTTTTATTAGTGTTTACATGTATCTATTTCATAAACCAAATAGCACATGCTCCTAAAACATCATGTTTCTTTTGCCATGTAATCCATCACGAATCTTCCTGCGACTATAAACAAAAACTATTATAAACGGGACAGAAAAAAGGCACAAGTTCTGGCTGCAGTGAGGGCAGAACCAATAGAGACAGCAGGGCCCCACTGCTCCAGAAGACATTTTGGAGACAAGAGCAAAGGAAGGGACACGCGGGGAGTTACCTGGCTATTGGCCAGAGGCTCTCCAAACTGCTTCCGGACCTTGAGGTAGTCTCGAGCGAGGACGATCGAGGCGTGAGCGGCGCCCAGGGAGCAGGAGGCTGGGAGGGAGGGGATCAAGGCGGCCAGTGAGTTGGGGGCCGTCGCGCCCGCCCCCCGCCCCCAACCCCCGCGGTCCTCACCAACATTGATCCTCCCGCCATTCAGGCCCTTCATGGCGATGAGGAAGCCCTGGCCCTCGTCCCCGATCCTGTTGGCCACCGGGACGGCACAGTCTTCAAAGATCACTGCTCGGGTCGGCTGTGAGTTCCACCCCACCTGGCAAAAATCAGGGGCTGTGTGGCGGCCCGGCAGTCACCACACAGCGCGATGTCTGCTGTCCACCCGGGCCCGAGATGGGTGCTCTACCGTCCCGGGACTCAGGCTCCCGAGAACTCGGCTGAGGAGAAACAGGAAGGTCACACTTCAGTATGTCAGCTCTGACAGACTTCCCTTTCAGCACAACGTTTAAACATACCGAGGACACCTACTTCCAAGCATCTGCTCACCACACCAACCTGGTGCGGGAATCTGCCTGGAATGCAGGAGACCCCAGTTCGATTCCTGGGTCAGGAAGATCCCCTGGAGAAGGGATAGGTTACCCACTCCAGTATTCTTGGGCTTCCCTTGTGGCTCAGCTGGTAAAGAATCCACCTGCAATTAGAGAGTAGCCTGCACTGGCTTCAACTGGAGAGTCGACACAGAGTATCAAAGACCCAGCACAGCCATAAATAAATATAATTATTATTTTTTAAATATAGTTGACCCTTAACAACATGGGTTTGAATTGCATAGGTCCATTCACTTGCAGATTTTTTTCAATAATAAATACTATAGTACCACTCAATCCTTGGTTGGTTGGTTCCATGGATATGGAACAGTGATTATGAACAAACCTCCTATAGAAGGAAGCCTGTATACAGAGGTCCAACTACAAGTTATACTCGGATTTTAAACTGCATGGAGATTGGTGCCTAACCCGTACATTGTTCAAGGGTCAACTGCAATGTAAAAGAATGAAAAGGCAACCAAAGAGAGGGAGATGACATTCGGGCTCCAGAGCGGGGGAGCCACTCACACACCTTGCCCAGCGGGGCTTCCGGCGGCGTCACGCCGGCGACATCACACTGGTGACGTCATGCTGGCGGCCGGAAGTGGGAGTATTCACGCCACAGACGCCGACAAAGGCCGCACAGGAGGAGCTCTTGCTGTCTGCTTTTCCTAGGGAGCTGGTTTAGCAAGACACCCCTCAGTATGTCAGTCTCGAGCCCAGGGACGGTTTTCCACCCCTAGGACGCAGCCCATGCCCTCTAACTAGCCGACGGGCAGCCCGCGTGCCTTCTGGGGCCACGGTGTCCCCAGGGACAGCTTCACTGGGAGGCCGGCAGAGCCCCCTTCCTCACGAAGAGCTGGATTTAGGTGCCCCACAGACATAGACTGGCCTCCTTCCTCTCCGCTCCAGGAGACCCACGCTGTCAGATCCTGCGGGCATGGGGTCGGACGAGCCCTCGGCTCAGGGGCTGGCAGCCCTTCCTGCACCGCCCCCTTCAGGGCGCCCTGCCTGGGAAGCGGCCCCACCTATGGCCTTTCCTCTGAAGCTTCTGTCCAACCCTTCCTCAGCCCCTCCTATCCCTCACCTGCGCCCTCTCTTCTATCCCGCCCCCTTCAGGGCTTCTGCTGCCTCTGCCCCTCCCTGGGAACCCCACCCCCACCCCCACCCCCACCTCCCCGTGGAGCCTCCCAAGGCCCCTCTGGTCAGCAGGGCCGGCCCTGACATCTTGTCTTCCAGACCCCGAGTCTGAACCCTCCCACCCTGGCCGTGGGTCTCCCTGGACACTCACCTCCCGTTCAGGACACACATCCCTGGCTGGGGAAGCTCCGGGGACCTTAACATTGAGTTGTAAGAGAACCACAGACACATGGCCGCCACCTCCCAGCCCCTTCTGGTGAAAAAGTCTCCTTCCTCCCTAGGGCAGAGAAGCCCGCTCCTCACCGCCTAGAGTCCCTGTGAAGCTGCAGCCAGAAAGATATTCCCCAGTCCCAGCCCAGAACAAGGAGTCCCTTCCTGTCCGGCTGTCTTTCATTCCAAAGACCACCTTCCCACTGCCATAGAGGAGTCCTCCCCGCTACCCGTACAAAATCTTTTCACGACTAAATCCAAGCTAAAGCAATTCCACACTCCTTTTCTGTTTCAAGTTCTCAGCTACAGAAGGTGCTCAGTACACCAAGTGGAAGCATGTACTTGTAGGAAAGATGAGCAGGAGAGAAAGCCAGCTGCTCAGGCCACAAGAGCAGCCAGATCAAGCGAGGCGGTCAGCAGGTGACCCCTCACCTGGCCGGCAAGCTCTCCGACCTCACCCCACACGGAGCCCTCTGCTCATGACCCTCCGGCCACACTGAGAAATTCTGGCTTCTTCAAACACACTAACCTTGTTTCCATATCAGGCTCTTTGCAACCACTGCTGCCTCTGCCCAGATCCCTCCTCAGGGCTGGCTGGCAGCCGGCTCCTGACCTGGCAGACTGCATCAAGTGACACCTTATCTTCGGCTGTCCCTACACGAGCAGCTCTCCTCCGCCTGCGTCACACCCGGCTCGCTCCCCTCCCTCGCACTGACCCGCCCGCTGCTCACAGGCAGCCCTACACCCTGGCGCACCGTTCTGGCCGGTCTGGCCTTCCGAATTTCCCATTTGTCGAGAGAGACGCAAAGCACAACTAATAATAAAGAGGAAAACCAAAAAGCAAAAGAAAAAATAATGTATGCTTGAAAGTGAGAGGAGACAGAGCATAAGGAGAAAAAGAGAAACTTTTTGTATAAGGAATTTATTTTACAATTTTTTTCCAAGCCCCAAGCTAGCTAGATTTCGTAATACTGCCAACAGATATCAGAAATACAAATGTGTTGAATCAGCCAACACTAGCTTTATAAGAGCAGAAACACCAGAATCAGTATAACCTGGTTCTATAATACAACGTGTCAGACTCCATGTCAGTCCATCTCAAAACCAGACAGACATCCCACCCGTCTCCCAAGCCACGTGAACACAGCTCAGCGTGTACAGAGCTAAGAGGGCACGTGTCTTACAAGTGCAGGCAGGCGAGAGCATAAGGCTTTGCACACCCAGTGCTGAGAGGGTCTGGCTTTGCTGCACGAGAGGGGCACGGAGCCTCTCAGGCCCTGGCAGCTGCAGAGAGTCAGGATCAGGGACGGCACGGAGCAGCCTGGGGGCCTGGGGAGCCAGCAGAGGCGGCGAGAGGCAGACTTGGGGCCATCTCTTCGCGGACTGCTGCCCGGGCCCGACTCTAAGGGCACCTGCTGGAGCTGAGGACTCGCCGGGCCGGCCCACCTGAGCAGACCCTAGCTCAGGACCAGGGGCAGGGACGTAATCACAGGCCTACGGCTCACAGCCTGGCTGTGGGATCTGTCCATCCTGGAGATGTCTTCTCGAGGCCCAGGGAAACACCCTCCTCTTACGTTACTGAGGGACCCGCGGTTACCTCCAGTAAGCTTTGCTGAGCTAAAGAAGAAAAGTGGGCCAAAAGCATTTCACTCCCGAGATCTCTAGTCTCCTGTCAGCATTTCTTCCTGGGTAACAAGTGGGCGCAGAGATAGGAAGTAAGAAATATAGGCCAGAAGTGGCAGCAGGAGCCGGTGGAGAAATCCCTCTGTTGATGTAAGCCACTGGCAGGCGCGGTGCCCTGCCAGCAGCACCACATGATGCAGTGAGGCCTGCCCCCACTCCCCGCTGTCGAAACCCTCATTGAAGCAACAGCCTGCAAAGCCAGGGCGGCAGGGCGGACCACTTGCTGAGGCGGGGTTCCCACCTGAGGCTCCCTGGCGAACCGCACTCACCTTTTTCTCCTTCTTGCCAAAGCTGAGGCCGGGGGTCCCCTTCTCCACCACTACGCAGGAGATGCCTCTGGGGCCTGGCCCTCCTGTGCGGCACATGACTACATAGATGTCAGCTTCGCCGCCACCACTGATGAAGGCCTGTGGGGTTGCAGCAGGAAGACAGCGGGTGCCCCGGTGACGGGGCAGTGGGAGGTGAGGGGCAGCGGGAAGGGGTCCCAGGACGGGCCTAAATGGGCTCAGACCGGAGGAGAAACAGTGATGGTGAGCACTGGGACGTAGGTCTGAGTCCTCGCCCCAGACACGGTTCACCTGCAAACATGCGGGCCAGGCCGGGCGGGTGGCGAGGGGAAGGGCTGCCACCCTGCCTGGGAGGGCCGCGGCTGCTGGCCGTGTACCTTGGAGCCATTGAGGATGTAATGATCGTGTTGTCGCACGGCAGAGGTCATGAGGGAGGCAGCGTCGCTCCCACTCCCTAGGGCGGGAGGAAGGGGAGCTGAGAGGTGGGGGTGCTGGGGAGCGGAGGGAGCCCCCGCGAGGTCCCAGCTCCCGAGAGACCGTCCCTAACGATAGACGCCTTCGATCCAGACCTGGAGAAGATCCAGACCTGGAGAAGCGCAACGTGCTCAGGGAGAGCCCCCCGCTCCCCCTCCGCACTCCCGCTCCGGGGAGCCCTGAGCCTTGTGACCTGTGAGCGTGTGAGAATGCTCAGTTGGGATGGAGACACGAGCCGAGCCAGGGCAGGCGGCCGAGGCTCCGCAGGCCCGCGGGCCGCACGCACACCCACCTGGCTCTGTGAGGCAGTAGGAGGCGAACTTCTCCATGGCGCAGAGGGGCGGGCACAGCCGGTGCCGCTGCTCCTCGCTCCCGAAGCGGTCGATAATCCAGACACACATGCTGAGCACACCCAGGAGGCCAGGGCAGAGACCGAAGGGAAAGGCAGCTGAGGGGAGGGCACGCACGCAGGGAGGGGAGCAGAGCACAGGAGCGTGGCGGGGAGAAGCCACAGCTGAGAAGGCTCACGTTTCAAGCAAAGGCCTGGATTAGCACATAGTCCGGGAGCACAGCACCCAGAGGGACCCAGGGCCAAGGTCACCTGGGCGCTGGCTACACTATCTCCGGTTAGGTTAACGGAGCTCCCTGAAAATCAAGCCGTCCTATGCACTCTCCCAAATTAGTGGAGGCTTCATCTTTGGGTTGAGGAAAAGGGAAGTGAGGCCGTTTCCTAATGCAGAACTCTCGTCTGGAACCAGGGCAGCTGGCATGTGGGAGAAGGCCAGCATTCTCTAAGCAGCACACAAGATGACAGATCTGAGCCAAGAGGTGGCTGCAGACCTCGCGCGAGCTGTGGACACACTGGCTCCTCGGGCGGGGGCAGGCACTACACAGCGAAACCCTCTCCCGTCCACACAGAAGGTGCCCGCCGACCAACGCCAGCACACGCTGCGTCCACCGGGCTGGCACTCACTTGTGGATGCTCATGTAGGCCGTGGTGCTGGTGCAGCCTGTGGCCAAGGCTTCAAAGATGACGGAGGTGTCCAGCCGCGAGAGGCCCGCCCCTCCGACATCTGTTTGAACGTACACTCCCCCGAAGCCCAGCTGCGCTGCCTTCCGCATCGTGTCCACAGGGAACAGCTCCTGTGGAGAAAAGGGCAGGGTCATCGGAGAGGGACTCACAGGCGGGCTTCTCATCCAGGGGCGTGAGGAGGGGCCCAGACGTGTGCACGCAGGAGGGGACAGAGCCCCTCGACTCAGCGCCGCTTTTGTCGCCCACACAGCGGGCCAGTTAAAATGCATTCTATGTGGACTGCTTTCTGGCACTCAAGTTTCTTCTTATCATTCCAGTACTGCCTGGGTTTTAAGAGTGCCCAAATCTTAATTTTCATCTACGAATTAAAGCGGTGGCATCTGCAGAAGGAGGCCTCGCGCCCCTACAGGACTCGCATTTGCTGTGAGTTTTGCAAGCTGGGTGCTTGGGAGGAGGCAGGCTCTTGGTGGGAGGCACTGTGCAGCTGAACGCCCTCACCTTCTGGTCCCACTCTGCCATGTGCGGCGCCATCTCCCGGGCAGCAAAGTTGAAGGCCACTTTCTGGAACTCTTTCTGCTCTTCACTTAGTCCCATGGAAGCTGTGGGCAAGGCAGCATTTACTCTGAACCAGGTCGGGGCTCAGGGGAGAGGACAGCAGGCCAGAAGCCCCATGCAGCGTGGCGGGCGGGCGACTTCGAGAGCACCCGTACACGGAGCTCCGCGCGCGTGAGCCCGCACCCCCTCGGCATCCCGAACACACCAGCCGGCCTCTTTCGCCGTTGCTACTTCTTCTGTTACTCATCTGCCGCTTTCCCTCCTTGTAAAACCACATTAAAAGAGTAATAAGCACACAGAGACCCTCATATTATGGTAAAGCGTCTTCATTTCCTTTAGGATGCCCTACCTTTTCTGCATCGGAATCTGTGCCTATTTGTCTATATGCATCAACAGAGTCATTCTACAAGCTCAATCAGGAAAGGAAAACAGGTGTACTTTGGCTTACTTTGCAAACTGAGGATAAAGGCCCTGCAGCAAAGCTGTGCATTTGATAGTCACTGAACATGGATACTGAGTCTTCCAGCGCTGAGAACAAGGCTAAGGGCCTCCTAAATTTCTCTTTACCAAATGCATTCAGAAATTTTAGTGTTTTCTTCCCCGACTATTAGTGCTTTGCGTACTTCCTTCACTTCCAGCTCTAAGCTACTTAAGAGCTAAGGAACTGACTGAGCGATACCATCAGTCCAGTTTCATCAGGATAAGTTTTTCTAGAACCACAAACGTTTTCAAAGAGATGGTACTACTCCAGTATCTCATGACAGGTGACACTCTTTAGAAGAAAGATCCCTGCATCAGCCTGACACACTGACCACCCAGTTCAGTGTCATTACTTTGCAGCTGTTCTCTAAATAGCCAGTTCTCCGAATGACGTGAACACTGTTCTTTTTCTATGTACTTTTTTTTTTACCCCCAAACACTGTGTAGAGTGAATGCAGAACAGGACTGAAATGTCAAACACAGCGACAGGCCCACTGGCCAGTCCTGTGCCTCAAACACTTATCATTTTCCCCACTTTGCAAGGTCACAGACGTTCTGCTCAGGGCAGGCCGGAAGCTAAAAGGAAAGAACCTAAGCACAGCTTGCGTGAGAAGACCACAACCTGTTGGGAATGGTGTAGAGAATGTGCAAAAGACAGGACCATGAATCCTGGGAGCCATGCCACAGAATCGTCAGCAACCTGCACAGGGCGAATCCCATTTATTTCTCCTTTGTTTTCTTGGTGCCCCTTGGAAAGGAGCCCCTGCCTCAGATGTGCTAAGAAGCCTCAAGGAGTGTCTCTTACTGCGGGAGGCACAGTGGTGGCTGTCAAAATGTCGAGGGCAAAGTGGAAGGTGCAGGCTCTTCATGGCCTCCTAAGACTCCATCCTTCCATGTCAGACCAGGTCCTGGGGGCAACAGTACAGAGCACAGGGGGCGTGGAGTCTCAGGGACAACCCCCTCCAGCACCCGACTGCCCTGCAGCCATCCTCTCAGAGACCCCGGCAAGCCCGGGCCTCAGGAGCAGCCGCCTGTGAGCCAGGAGAGAGCTGTGTGTCCCCGCCCGGACTCTCAGTCAGATGGGAGTTGTGAAGATTAAAGGTGGCATTACCTTCAGAAGTCCAAGGCAGAAACGACACTGGGCGGTGTTTTCAGAAATGTGGTTAGGGATAAACAACTCAAGGTTCCCTACTCAGGACTCAGGCCATTTTCCACTCCAGAAGAATTCGGACTGGAGGTCTACCACGGGGCAGTGCTGGGACAGGATGTTGTGAGTGCTAAGGAAACGAACAGCTGAGTGTATATGCGCTACAGAACTTCAGGCTGAGCAACAGCTCAGTACATGTTTACAGACGCTATTAGTACTGACAGATACAAACAAGTAGTTCAAGGTGTAAAAGGTCTGAGTGCATCTAAACTGCAAGGAGATCCAACCAGTCCATCCTGAAGGATCAGTCCTGGGTGTTCACTGGAAGGACTGACGTTGAAGCTGCAACTCCAGTACTTTGGCCACCTCTTGCGAAGAGCTGACTCACTGGAAAAGACCCTGATGCTGGGAAAGACTGAAGGTGGGAGGAGAAGGGGACGACAGAGGATGACATGGTTGGATGGCATCACCGACTCAATGGACATGAGTTTGAGTAAACTCTGGGAATTGGTGATGGACAGGGAGGCCTGGTGTGCTGCAGTCCATGGGGCAGCAAAGAGTTGGACACAACTGAACAATAACAACAACAAAAGGAGAACACTGCTTGGAGTAAACAAGCAAAAAGTCAAGTTAAAAAGTAAATAATACACAAGAAAGTGTGCCCAGTTTCCAGAAAACATGAGCCAGAAAAACACAACAAAAACCAGGCCACATGAAGTTTGCTGGAGCTATTGGCAGAGTTCAAGAAGCCAGTACATAGACGCCAAGACACACACACACAAATGCACACAGAAGTAGTAAAGCTAAAGAGAACAAGAACCCACATCAGAGGAGGAAAACCTTGATTGTACAGTAGTTCAAGGGTGAACAAGAGCCCAAAAAACCGAACACAGGAATCTCTGAATGCATCAAAGCCCACACCTAACCAGATCTCAACAGTTCCGAGAATCCTGGCGCCGAGAGAGCACGTGGGAAGCTGCAGCAAATTGCAATGGACAAGCAAGCAGGTGTCTGCAGGGTCTGCAACTATTAATTACACAGCTTTCAGGAGGGAAGGCTTCTCTCTCAGCCTCAGGTCCCCCACTGTAAAATGAGAGGGCTGCACTAGACCCTAAGCAAGTTTCTTCATCTGTAAAATGATATATAAGATATAAGGAAACTCAGAACCCTCTTAAAAATTACTTTTCACATTAAAATGCACCAAGAAACAATGAGAAACGTTTGTTGATCACTTCCATTAACTTGATATTAGAATATGCAGAATGATACACTGAAAGGACAACTTTATTTCACTAAAGTTTCTTTTAAAAAGCTGATAAAGCAATTCATTTGTTGAAGCTACACCTCTTGCCACAGGAAATATTCTTATTTAACCTATTTGCTGCCAACCAACAAAGGTAATCCTGCTTACCAAATCCTAAGTGCAAGGATGGGGCGGGACCCTGTGAAGGTGCTTTAAAACCCTGGGAAGAAAACTGTCCTGTTCCTTAGTGTCCTTGAACTCTAGATATTGAGCTGAGGCACTCGGAAGCTGCTCTATTTGCTTACAAAAGTGTCATTTACTTTAGATTTTTTAAAAGAAAGATTTCAAAAGAAAAAAGTGTTTTTCTTTTTTGACAGCATCACAGGGTCTGGTTACCCCCTAGTCGGCCTAGGTCTCCCCTACTCCGTTGTGGGTGTGTGTCCAGTCGTGTCCGATTCTTTGCAACCCCAAAGACTTTTCTGTCTCCATGGGATTCTCCAGGCAAGAACACTGGAGTGTTACCATTTCTCCCTCCAGGGGACCCTCCGGACCCAGGGAAGCTCTGCTGCGCTGCAGGCGGGCTCTTTACCGCCCGGCCACCAGGGAAGCCCCGCTCGGTGACTCGCATGGAAATTATTTGCTAGGAGACACTCCACTCAGGTCTATAAGCTCTGGTAGTTTCCCACTTGCTACAAGTTACTTTTCTGCAGGAGTTTCAATAACTGTTTTGTAACCATAGATGTTGTTACGTAATTTATTTATATGAGCGAGTCTTGGATCACCGGAGGTTTGTTCACCGATCACAACCACCAGCTGGCTTTGCACGTCCTCACGACCTTTAGGACTTAAGTTTATGATTAACAACAGCAAAGCTCACGAGTCCCTGCGGCGAAGCCCGCCCTTACAGCAAGCAGAGGTAACAAGGCAGCTCCGAGTGCTGGGAGAGACGGGAACCGCAGCCCCAGGCCGCCTCGCCAGTCCCCCACCGCAAAGCGCCGGGACGGACCGGCGGCGGCCGCCAAGGGCCCCCGCCCACCAGAGCGCCCCCGGGCTCCGCACGCGCCGACCCGGGGCCGAAGCCTACCCCCGGCGGGACTTACGGTCGATGCAGGAGACCACGCCCCGCCGGGCGCCGTCGGCGGGGCCCCGGGGCCCGCGGCGCAGCCCCCTCAGCCGCGCCCCGACGCGCTGGCAGCCTCCTCGCAGCATCATCGCCGAGCGATCCTCTCCCAGCAGCTCCGGCTGCTGTCTGAGCTCCCGCGACCTCGGCCGGCAGACAGGCCGCGGGGTCGCGCCGCACTGTACGTCGGGAGCTGTAGTGCGCGCCGCGGCCCCGAGGGCGTGCTCGGGGCGCCTGTGGGAGGAGCCGGGACTACAATTCCCTGAGGCCCGCGGGGCCGCGGCGCGCGTGCCAAGACTGGAGAGCGCCGCGGGGCGGGGGCGGGGCTCGCGGGGCCGGGCCTGAGCGTGAGGCCCAGACTGAGAGAGGGGAGCTACGGAGGCTCGCGCCGGGGGCTTCGCGGGGCGCAGAGGCTTCGCGGGACTCCGCGGAGGGGTCCAGTGAGCGCCCGAGGCTGCGGCCGTCCCGACCCGCGGGACAGCATGCCGCGAGCCCGGAGGAGGCCGGCGGGGCCGGGTGAGCGCGCCGGGCCGCTCAGCGCGAACGGGGAGGCCGCGAGGCTGGTTCTGTGATTCGGGGCCCCGAGCCGCCCCCAGGCTTCTGTCCTGGGCCCTTCTCTGCCACTCGTCCGTCCGAGCGCTGACTGTCCGGGGAAGGCGGTGGGACGAGGGCCGGCGCGCGCGGCCCCCACTCCCAAGGGAGCCACACGCCGAAGGGAAAGGGTCGGGGGGCCGGGGGCTTTGAGTCTAGCGTCGAGAATGGGTAGGAAAGCGGGGCGTCTCTCGTGTTCACAGGGTGAGTGGCATTCTCAGTGGAAGGGCAGCAGCAGCAGAGCACTCAGAGGCAGAGGAAGTGCTTCCCGGAGACGGGCGAGGGTTTCGGGTTGTTGATTATCAGTGCGCCCGGTGCTTACCGAGTCCCGCTCACTGTCCAAGGGGGCCACCGGCACAGCAGGAGGGTGCCGCGTCTTAGACGGCCTCAGGATGGCTCACGTGGGAGCTTCCACTTAGTCCAGAGGCCGTGCAGGAGGGTCAGGTGGGTTCAGGCCAGCGTGGCAGGCTGGCGTAGAATCTGGCGCATACCCTCCAGGTGGATGGTGTGGACTGACTGCTTTAGGTTGAGCGTGACCACGAGCACAGGTAAAAACTCAACAGTTCTTAATTACCAGGTACCCACTCTGCTTCAGGCACATTTCCTTCGCTGGAGGGCAAAAGTCTCATCCATGCCGGCAGACTCCTCAGTGGTGGTTTTATCCATCTTCTCTGAGCACCTTCAAGGAGTGGAAAGGAGGCAGGCTCAGAGCACAGTGAGCAAGGAAGGAGTCTGCGTGACATAGAAGCTCATGTTCCTCAACACTGATGATGACGCCAGGCTTTTGTATTGTGCTTGTGCTCAGTTGCTTCACTCTGTGACCCCATGGACTGTAGCCCGCCAGGCTCCTCTGTCCATGGGGTCCTCCAGGCAAGGATACTCGAGTGGGTTGCCATGCCCTCCTCCAGGGGATCTTCCCAACCCTGGGGACTGAATGCCATAGCTTTAAGTTTCCTATGTTGGCAGGTGGGTTCTTTATCACTAGCACCACCTGGGAAACTCTGACTCCAGAGCAGCTGTTTTTCCTGCATCAGAACTTTCTCAGCAGGTAAGAAAGTTTTCTTTTTGTTTCTCTTGCAGACATGAAGGGGCCAGAAGAAAAACGCACCAAAACTAAGAACCTAGGGAGGGCATCAGCCCAAGTGGAGAACTCCAGCCTCCAGAAGACTCCAGTCTTTGAAGACAGTGGGGAGGCTCTCAGCAGCTACTGGCTGATGAAGTCAGAGCCAGAAAGTCGACTGGAGAAAGGCGTGGACGTGAAGGTGAGGTGCTGCGCCCACCTCCACGGTGCACAGGGGACGCCACAGGGCCCATCACCTACTTCTTGCCTCTGAGGAGCAGGGAGACGATGGTGTGGAGTAGGACCAGCAGGGTTTATTGCCATCTGCGCTGTGACCCTCCAGCTTTTCTCTAGAGGGCCGGGCGGTCATGGTCGCAGTGCTGCTGCCGTCACCAGAAGGGGCCACGCAGCGTGCGTGGGAGGGGAGTTTGGGGGAGAACGGGTTCATGTGGTCCTATGGCTGAGTCCCTTCACTGTCCACCTGAAACTCACCATGTTGTCAGTCAGCTATACGCCCGGGCAAGATAACAACAAAAAAAACTGGCCATAGGCCACCTGTCTGTGCTCCAGTGAAACTGTCTGCGAGTCAGGCGTGGGCCAGATGCAGCCCAAAGGCTGGTCCACCAGCCCCAAGCCAGGCAGCACTTGGCCTCAGGCTGCCTTTCTCTGGCCACCCACTGTGCCCTTAGGTATCTCCCTGCCAACAGCTGGTAACCAGGGGGTGAGTGTGACTCAGTTCTCACACAGCCCAGAGACAACACAGTTGGAGATGCTATAGAAGGGATATATATTTTAATAATAGAGAAATAGAGATAACGGGATTAGCAGATTAATTACCCACTCCCCTAATCCTCTGGACTGTGAGGGATGACAGGGGGGCACAGGGCTGCCGTCTGCGTGCCTGGCATGCACAGCTCTGGGGTACTATCCCCAGAGGCTCCTGGGCCCAGATGACAGGGTGGACAGGGCTGCTGTCTGCGTGCCTGGCACGCACGGCTGTGGGGTACTTTCCCAGAGGCTCCTGGGCCCTGCTGCCAGCAGTGCTCACACTAAACGGGGAAGAACATGTCTGCTTCCATACGTCCTGACCTGCTGGCCCAGGAGAGTTCACCAAATGACCTTGTTTCTGGCCCAGTTCAGCATCGAGGATCTCCAGGCACAGCCCAGGCAGACGACGTGCTGGGATGGTGTTCGCAACTACCAGGTAGGTGGGCTTGCAGGACCGTGAGGCTTGGGGGGAAAAGCCTGCTTCCCTCTGACTACTCAGGAGTGAAGCTGTCTCGGCCAAGGCTGCTTTTTCCCTGAACCCAAACCTGAGGATACACAATAAATACCTGAATTTTTCTGGCTGCCTGCAGTTTGAAACTGCCTGTGTTCCAGCCAGTGTCCTGATACACATCTGGGCAAAAGGCAAGGACGGAACTGAAGCGGGGGGTAGGCTGCAGAAAGGAGTCTCAGCTAACAAAGGCGGACTCGATTTCCGCTGGCTGGTGCTTCCCGCCAGTGGGAGGACAGCGCTTGTTCCTTGTCTGCTGCAACAGGCCCGAAACTTCCTGAGGGCCATGAGGCTGGACGAGGAGGCCTTCTTCTACCACAGCAACTGCAGAGAGCCGGGCATCGCGGGCCTTGTGAAGGTCAGGCATCCAGGCTGAGGGCTGATCCGGCTCCCTTCATGTGGGTCTGGGGACACAGCTTAGGTGGGTCATCGACGCCCCCCGACCCTGGTCAGGAGTAGGTGGCAGGCCTACAGCAAGGTGGGCCTGCATCCCAGGCCCCGCAGGCACAGGCTTCTCGTGGTCCTGCGCTCAGGCAGGCCGGCAGCCAGCGGACACGCGACTGTGGGTGGGGAAACCAGTGCCAGCAGCGAGCTCTGCTTGGTTGGGAGCCCACTGTCAGGGTTGCCTCAGACTGCAGTATTCCCACACGTCTAAGCCCTCGCTGGCTCTGTGGCAGACAGACGGGGTGAGACCATGTAGGCCAAGAAATGGAAGCTGGACTCAGACTGAAGTCTGGCTGTGGAGCTGACTGGACAAATGACTTGAGACTCGGATCTGATTTCAGATTGTGAAGGAGGCTTACCCAGACCACACACAGTTTGAGAAAAACAATCCCCACTATGATGCATCCAGCAAGGAAGACAACCCCAAGTGGTCCATGGTAAAGTTACTCCTCTCTTTCCCAGCTCATGGATGGACAGAGGGCAGAGGCTCTGGGGTCTCTAGGGCAGGGCACAGAGCCCTGCTTGTCAGTGAGGCCACTCTGCCACTGGGGTGGAGGACGGGCGCGGGCACCCTGCCGCGGGGCCTCCTACACTCAGCTGACGCAGCTGGGTGTGCTTCCTGCCCCGCACGCCGCTGTCCTGTAGGTGGACGTACAGTTTGTGCGGACGATGAAGCGTTTCATTCCCCTGGCTGAGCTCAGAGCCCATCACCAAGCACACAGAGCCTCTGGCGGCCCTTTGAAAAACATGGCTCTCTTCACTCACCAGAGACTGTCCGTCCAGCGCCTGACCCGAGGTAAGGATGGCCCTTGTCTTTGGACCACATGCCAGAACGACCGTGAGTTCTCTCGTACTCGCTGGGGAAGCCTAAGCACAGCGGTTAAGGGCTGTGTCCCTGCCCCTGTAACTCCCACGAGAGGCGCTCCCTGGGCTGCCCAGGGTGCCGTGTGTGGCAGCAGCCAGAGCCCCCTGCCCCGTTCCCGAGGGAGCGGCTGCTGGCCTTGCACCGGAGATGACCTGCTGGACCGCTCCGTTCAGAGTGGAGGCTCCACAGACCATATCCCCCCAGGCTCCTCTGTCCGTGGGACTGTCTAGGCAAGAACATAGGCAAGAACACTGGACTGGGCTGCCATGCCCTCCAGGGGATCTTCCCGACCCAGGGATCGAACCCGTGTCTCTTAGGCCTCCTGCATTGGCAGGGGGGTTTGTTACCACTGACGCCACCTGGAAAGCCCATTCAAGGGGTGATACAGACCTAATTCTTCCTCTTCGTGCCCTTTTCGGCAGAGGAGTTTGATTTTATCCTGAGCCTCGAGGAAAAGGAACCGAGTTAATGGAGATGCGGCTGCTGAAATTGACAAGGTGTTGCCCCAAAGTCAAGCTACCGCAAGACAAGAGGCAGTGTGGGGAGCACGCCGGTTGTGAGCAGTGGGGCCTGGTCCTTTCTAATAAACACCCATGCTTAAGTTGGAAGCGTTTCTTTCAGTCAGCATCGTGGGTAGAACAGGTTTCACAGCCCCTTGGCCTGATGCAGGGCCCAGTCTGCTGACATGGCTGTCTCTACCCTTCCCTGCCAGCCCCTCAAGCTTCTGGTCCCACGGAGATTAAACCAGCAGTTTCAGGACAAGTTGCCAAGCTGGAATCAATCCGAAATTCCTTTCTCAGCCACGTGCTTGTCTGAAACTGGCATTAACAATGTGGGCATCACTGTTCATCAGGGCCCGCAGGCGTGGGGAGGGCAGGTGTCGTTGGCCGGAGTGGCGCGTGCAGCGGGGCAATAAAGACAGCACAGAGCCTGGTGGGCCATGGGCACGACCCTGGGCCTCTGAGCCCAGGGGCTTGCTTTAATCAGACACACAGCTCACACAGAGCTTGGTTTAAAACACAGCCACTGTAAGACACACATCAAGAAACCTGTGAACGCGCAGCGGCCCAACCGCAGGCCACACTGCCTGTCCGGTCCCTCCGCTCTGCCGGCGTCCCGGCCGCCGCCTCGCACTTGTCTGGCGCAGAGGCAGACAACGGGCAGGCAGAGAATGGAAGCGGCTGCGCTCTGGCTCCCTCAGAGGACGGGCATCGGGTGCAGCTGGCTGGGGGCAGAGGGTGGGCGGGCAGTCCTCACGGTCACGGTGCAGGCTGCCCTGGGGGGCCAGGGCTCAGCTCACGCTCTGGAAAAGCCCAGGGGCGCTGTTCTGCCCTCCGGAACCGTGGTCCACCTGAGGGACCACCTGCCCTTGCCTGGCTCTCCTGCCCCAGTGCCGGCGCTCTTCCCGACGCTGCCGCCCAAACGCCCCTCTCTCCAGTCTAGCTCTGACCCACAAGCCCTGCCCAGTCCAAGGCCCACAGTTGCCCAGATTTCCGAGGAAAAGAGGGGTCCCTCTAAAGACGACACAGAACAAACCTCCCAGAAGACAAAGATCCCAGACCCCCAGGCGCATGGTACCTGCTGACCCCAGGGTCTGCCTAGTCTTTTTAGAAGAGATGAGAGACCAGGACGGACAGCCACACCCTTAACATGACAGGCCCAGGCGTGGTGGGGACGTGGAAGACCCCCTCAGCGTGGCAAGCACCCACATACACAGAACACCCCTGGTCCCAAGCTGTGGGAGAAGGACAGCTTCCAGGCATCAGACTAAGCGCTGGTCCCCGGGAATGAGACGGACAGCAGGGACCAAGCACCTCGGCTCCTGGGCGCCCAAGGCCACTGTGCTGCAAACGACCACTGAGTTTTCCCCGTTGCCGTCCATGTGCCACACGGACCCTGGTGTCTCTGTGCCTGGGGACGGCGGCCAGAGGCGCCCCACACCCTGTCCAGTCCAGGACCATGCTTGGGAGTCGGAGGAGGACGATGGCGGCCTGTGGAAGCGCCAAAGCACCACGTCCAGACTCCCGCGGCAGCTCCTGGCCTGAGCCCCGTCTGCGGGCCTCGCCCTCTGCAGCCCCACAGACAGCTCTCAGGGTATACCCCTCCTCCCCGCGCCCACGTTGGGCACAGGGTCCTGGACACCCTGCCTCCCAACCCCAGCCCCTCAGGTTCTTCAGGAAAAAGGTTTACGTCAAAGACATGGTTTGTTTTCAGGCTGCGAGCGCGGGTTAGCAGCGGATCTCCCGCCCCAGCCACTTCCCCGCCCTGGGCCTACTGTCTGTTGCCGCTGTCGGACAGTGGGCCGGGGGTCCGTGCCTCCCCCAGGGGTGTCGTGCCCTCGAAGCGCTGGGAGGCGATGGCTGCCTGGTGCGACATGCTCTTCCGGACGATGTCGCCCTTCCGCCACAGCACCACCTCCTGCGGGGTGGCAGGAATGGCACGTGAGAGGCGCCTGGGGAGTCTTAGGGGGCAGGCGGCACATGGGGAGGGGCACATGAGGGGAGGCCTGGGGAGGGTACCAGGGACTCTTAGGCAAAGGCCTCCCTGGTCTCCCGCCAACGCAGCTGTCCATCCCCTGGGGCCCGGAGGGCGGAGCAGCCAAGGGGGCTGGGCCTGACGAGGCCGGCTCTGGTGTCAACTGGGACCCCGTCCCAGCCGCCGGCCGCGGGGCTCGGGGTGAACCAGGCGTCACAGACCCTTTCCCCGCCGCTTGGGGTGAACCAAGCAGCACAGACACCCACCAGCTCGCCCCCGGCCCCGCCCCCCAGCGCGCCTCCGCCCGCGGCCCCGCCCCGCCCCCCACGGCCCCACCTGCTGCTTGAAGTAGCGCCGCTCCTCGTCATCGATGAGCACCAGGTTGAGGTAGTAGCGCACCGAGAACTTCTTGTTGATGTCCCGCATGGTGGGCGTGAGCTCGTAGCCCGCCAGGAAGAGGCGGATGGGGATGGACTCTCCTGCAGGGCCGGGAGGGGTCAGAGGGGCAGGGCAGGCGCCCCGCCCGCCGCCCGCTTCCGTGAGGCCTGCCGCCCACTGATGGGCTAGGCCCGCTCCGTCTCCTCCTGGCTGAGCCCGCCAGGACCGGGGTGGCAGAGTGCTAACCACAGGACGCCAGATGAACAGCTCTGACTCTTACCAGTGAGAGAGTCCAATGGCTGGGCTGTGAGAGCCAGCTGTCCCACCTTAGCTAGCGCACTGTCTTCCCCAGCGATTCCAGTGTCAGCTCCCCACCCCAATTGGCACGGCCCACCCCATGCCCCCGGACTGGCGGGCCCCAGCTCTCTCCACTGAACTCTGGTGGGTCTGCTGCTGTCCCTGGACTCTCCTGTTCTTGCGTGGAAAGTGAGGGAATGAGGCTATATGGCATCTCAGATCCCTTCTACCTCTAACACGGTGCCTTCCTCAGCTAAGCAGAACAAACTCAGGACAGAGCTCCACTGAGCAAGCGCAAAGACACGGAGCAGCCCAAAGCCATGCACGGAGCCCATGCACGCCACCCTGCATGGCTCACAGGCCCCACGGTGCCCCAGGGAGGGCAAGCCTGGCCCGGCTGCATGGCTGGGGATACAATGAAGCCAGCGGGCAGGATGGCCCAGTCCTGCCCCGAAGACCCTGCTCGGGAGGCCAAGGACCTGAGAAGCCACGACACCCTCCTCCCGCATGGTGTGGACTGGGGAGAGCTGCGTGAGGCCTGGCGGCACCGAGCGTGTCCATGGGAAAATGTGCATCGTGGGCATCTGCAGCACCGATAAAGAACCAGAACAATCGCTCCTCCCAGGAACCACCAGGGTCCCACCAGCTCACGCTCCACTCATCCTAGAGGTCACGCCAGCACCGTGCACAGCAGCAGGGAGTGTCCACTTGGCCAGGCAGTCCAGAGCCTGGCTTGTCAGCCTGGTGCAGGAACTAGCAGGAAGGACCATTTCGCTCCCCCAGCAGCAAGGACGGTGCAAGTGAAGACAGCACAGGCTCATGGCCACTGACCGTGACAGCGGCCCCGACGCCCCCAGCCTGGCGGGCTCACCTCTCACGGGCGCGCCGTCCATGATCTCGTACTTGGCGATGGTGTCGTTCTCATGGTACACGTTGGGGCCCGTGCCGGTTGTCTCCCGCTTGATGATGTCGATCTCCATGTGCTTGATCTTGATCCGCACCAGCAGGAAGTAGATCTTCCCTACGATGACGTCCTTCAGGTGGTACCTGCAGAGAGGAACCAAGAGGTGCGGCTGCAGACGGAATAGGCCTCCTGGATCCGGGGAGGGTGCCGCCCGCCCGGGGGTGGTGGGCCAGGAAAGCTGAGGCCACACGGGCCCATGTTGCCCCCAGGTCGCCCCGCGGAGCAAATCCCAACGCCCTACACTGGAACCAGCATCACTCCCACTGCCATCCCACACACGCCGCAGAGAGCGGGTCCCTGTCACCCCTGCCCTTGCTGTCACCAGCATGTACTTTAGAGGCTCTGGGGTGAGAGGCTGGCCCACCGGGGGTGGTGACCAGGTCCCACCAGCATGTACTTTAGAGGCTCTGGGGTGAGAGGCTGACCCACCAGGGGTGGTGACCAGGTCCCACCAGCATGTATTTTAGAGGCTCTGGGGTGAGAGGCTGGCCCACCGGGGGTGGTGACCAGGTCCCAGTCTTCCTCCAGCGCCTGGGAGCGAGGCCCTCCCCGGTCGGGGCTGGGCTGCACCCGCTGTGGCCACTGAGAGCAAACGTCCTGAGTGAAGTTCAGGAAGGGGATGGGAGCTGGGGGCGGGGGCTGAGGACGCAGGCCCTGACCACAGGGGAGGACAGACCGCTGACAGAGGCAGGGTGTGCACCTGGGCCTGGCCCCAGGCTGGGGACTGCCCCCATCCAGCCCCGTCTGCGCCCCCTTCCTGGGGGGGATGGCGAGCACTGAAGTGCAGCCTCCGGGAGGGATGCTGGAGTGCACGCTCTCCCGGCTCTCATGGGTCTGCAACCCGGGCGCCCCTCCATGCTCAGTGGACTCTTACCCACAAGAGACACAAAGGAGCTCTTCTGGGGGCCTGGGCTCTTCCTCCTTCCCGGCACCTTTCCATTTACCTGACCCAAGCCCCTCATTTTCGGACGGGACACCCAGGTACAGGAGCTGAAGTGCCGGTAAGCCCAGCCTGAGCCCTTGTGGGCAGAACGGGATGCCGCCGCAGCCACGGGCTCCCCCTGTGGGCGGGACAGCAGGCGCGCGTTCTGGGCGCAGCCTGCTCTGCGGGCAGGGCCCGGTGTGCCCATCCAGCCTCAGACAGGCCTGTCTCCTGCTCAGCTTGGTCTTCACTGCACTGCTGGCTGGAGGCTGCTTGTCTTTCTACGAGGTGGCTCCTCCTACACCAGGTGGCTGGGGTGCTGGTGGGCAGCACTGTGGGGGCTCCGTCCTGGGAAGGCCTGCGAGCCCCGGACTGCAAGGAGAAGGCAAAGGGCTCCTCCCAGGGGCGGGGCCGCTCCCACAGGTGGGGCCCATGGGGCTGGGCTGGCTCCAGGCCGGTGATGGGGGGAAGTGCAGCTGTCGGTCACCAGTCCTAGGAGGCCGCGTGTCCCCAGTCCCTCAGGAGGGCTGCCCAGGCAGCCCCCGCCCCGAGCCTCTGGAGGCCAGCAGGTCTGAGGCGAGGCCGCCGCACCCAGAGACCCTCCTTAGCGAGGCGGGGGCTTTTTTAGTTCTGTGAGTCGAATATACATTTACTTTGCATATTTGATTTTCCAGCATTTTCAGCAATGTACTATATTAAAAAGAAAGATGCTTGTGGTAGTTTTTGAACGGTCAGTAAGTTCTGCAATTTACAAGCCCTGAGGTATTTTGACGCTGTAATAGCCGGCGTCTAAACAGCAATCTGAAGGCGCTCTGGCCGGTTAAGATCGCGTCCTGCGCCCTCCCCTCAGGCGCCCGCCGCCACTCACTTGGACTTGTTGTACTCGAACTCGATGTGCAGGCAGTCCTCGATGCCCACCTCCATCTTGATGGAGGAGTTCAGCTCGGGGTACGTGCTCAGCGTGTGCACCACGATGTCCATCTCCTTGACAACGTCGTTGAGGCGGCGGCTGATGGTGGCCCGGAGGAAGTACCTGTGGGAGGCGGGCGAGCAGTGAAGGGACCTAGGTTTACTCACCCACCGCCGCCCCAAGGACCCCTGGCTGAGTCGGCCTCTGCGGCTTTGATTCTTCTGAGCAGTCGCCTCTGGGCACCCCCTCCCGGCAGAGACGAGACACACTCCTGCCATTATAGCTGCAGGGAGCTCAAAGGCCCTTCCCCAGCTGCTCCCCGAGCCCGGCCCGGGGACCAGGGGGGCTGTACCCCAACAGCAGCCTCAAGGCCACCTGCCAGGCACTGTGTGCCACTTTTATTTCTGCAGCTCCTCCTGGCTCTTCGGACACAGGGACCATGTACTCATAGGTCTGCATGCTATCTGACAGTACTCCATGAGTGAGCATGTTTCAAGTCCCCCACAGTTAAGTGACAGGAAGAGGTGATGGAGAAACCAGGTCAGCGAGTCCCCACAGCGTTTATTACCGGACCTAGGATGCAGAGATGGAGTCGCAGATGACTTGCGGTCCCCCCAACCCCCTGCCCGGGGAGACGACCAATCGACGGGAAACTAGAGCGCTTGTAGAGTGCCAGCCAGAAGCAGCAACCTGGTGCTGAGGGGAGAGGGGCCTTCAGGGAGAGCCGGCCTCAGAAGTAGAGCAGCAGAGGAGGAGAGGTCTGAATCTCTCACGCCCAGCGTGGGAGAGAGGAGACACGGCCGTGAAGGGCTGTGCCGGGCCATGGGCCAGCCCTGCAGGGAGGACTCCCCAGCACTGCAGCCCTGGGACATGAGGGCAGGCGGTCAGTCGGTCTACATTTTAGGACGGCATTTTGGGACGCCGGGCGGCAGCCTCAGGAGACAGGCCGTCCTGGGTGGCTCTCACCGCTCCCTGCAGGGAGGCCTCCCCGGTGCCCCAGCCCCGGGACATGAGGGCAGGCAGGCAGTCGGTCTGCATGGCGTCTTGGGACGCAGAGCGGCAGCCTCGCTGGAAATAGGCCGTCCTGGGCAGCTCTCACGGCATTCCGCCCGCCCTCCCGCCTCCCGGCACCCTCGCGGCCCCCAAGCCCCGCCCCTGTGGGCGAGGCCTCAGAGCACCTGTCAGAGGTGGAAGCCAGCAGCCCTTGGCCTCCTCTGCGCCCGCCAGAGGCCGGCGACTCCTGCTCCAGCGTCTGGAGGCGCCCGGGACTCACCCTGGGCACGAAACTGACATGAAACTGCCCTGGAGGAGGACACGGGAATCTGCACTTTTTTTTTTTTTAATAATTCCCCACCCCGACCAGTGAATCTAACACAGGACCCTTGGTAGAGAACCACTGTCCTGACATCTCGATCCTGCAACTTCCCACCTTTCTCCATACATCCAGTCTTTCTCCTGCTACGCTTTCCTCCTGAGCTTCTAACCAGTCCCGGAGTCGTCAGTACCCAGAGCATGCCCCAGAGACTGCTATTCAGGGTCCTGCTCGAGCCTGCAGCTTCCTCCCCAGCCCCTGGCCTCGCCTGGACGTCTTCACCACCTCGCAGGAGCTGCCTGTCAAGGGAACACAGGCGCCTTTCCCTGCGAACGAGGTTCTCCAGGCTCTGCCGGGCCGTAGCAGGGGTCAGGGTCTGCGTCCCCTTCAAGGCCCAGCACCACTCCACCACGTGGACACACATGGCGCCCAACCACTCAGCATGGACGCTGGGGTCATGTCCACCCTGGGGCTACCGGGAACGCTGCTGCAAACGTGAGAGCACTTGCATCTGAGTCCTGCTTTCACTGCTTTTGGATTTACACACAGAAGTGGAATTGATGAATCATTTGGTAGTTTTAATATTTTGAGTAACTGCCATACTATTTTCAACATCTTTCTGACATAGGAACATCTATGAGGAATCTACTGCAGAGCATCACATTAAATCACAATAAGACCCCGGCCCAGCTTAACTGACAGTTAACTAGACAGTGCGTGCTGGTGCTGCCTCCTCCAAGAGCAGTCACAGAGCGCTGCTGAATGGGGCACCTTTGGCGCTTGGACGTCCCTGCAAAGGCTGGAAAAGAAGAGCCTGCAGTCCGTCTTCTGACGGGAGAGGGGAGACCTCCCCAGAGCCCATGCAGTCCCCCACGCAGGCCCCAGGTAGGTGATGACCACAACTTGGAGCCAGAAGTCCGGGTGACATCACACAGCCCAGAGGCCCTGGGATCAGTGCCCCCCTTGGGTTTTCAAGACTGAAACAAGGAAGATAATCCCCTGTACTTAAAAGGTGTGTATTCCTGTTCTAAAGCTTCTCACACTGTGCTACATTTTATCCTCTTCTGTCCCAAAAGATGCAGAGGATGGGTCTGGGATCAGAATCCAAATCTGGGACTGCCCTGGTGGTCCAGTGGTTAACAATCTGCCTGCCACTGCAGGGGATATGGGTTCGATTCCTGGTCCAGGAAGAGTCCACACACCTCAGGGCAACTAATCCCGTGCGTCACAACAAGAGAAGTCACTGCAATGAGAAGCCCCCGCTCCCCGCAGCTAGAGAAAGCCCGCTGGCAACAGTGAAGCCCTGGCGCAGTCAAACACAAATAGCCCGCTGGCAACAGTGAAGCCCTGGCGCAGTCAAACACAAATTTAAAAAAGAATCCAAATCTGTGACCCCCTTCTCACGTGACAGGACGCAGGTCCACGTCCCGGCGTGTGCGGAACCCGAGGAGGAGGAGTCACGTCACTTACCGAAGCTTCACGTTCTGCCCGGTGTAGGACTCGTAGGGCTTCTCCACGTGCGTGAACTCGAAGTCAAAGGCCTGTGACTGCGTGACCTCTCCGGGCCGGGCCAGGTCCTTCACCAGGGACACGAACTCGTGGTGGTTGCCGCGGTCGTAGTAGAGCTCTGCGGGGAGAGCGGAGACCTCCCTACTGGAGCCTGGCCCACGGAGGGCGGCGGGGGCCCGCTGCGGAAGTGCCCCTCCCAGCCGCGGAGCCGCACGGCGGTTAGCGACCCCCTCTTCCCGCCCCGCACGGCAGCCCTGCACCCAAACACCCTGCGCTCTGTGGAGACCCTGTCCAGGGAAGCACCCAGGGGACACAGCGGGGGGACTGCCATCGAAACACCGCATCTCTTTACACAGTTATAGCGATTCCTAAGTGTGGGAAGCGTGCTCGACTCCGTCACTCAGTCACACCATCCTCAGGGCAACCTGAGAGGCTGGGTGGGCCCGTCACGCGTTTAACAGACAAGGAAACTTAGGCGCGGTGGGGCGGGGCGGGGCCGGGCCCAGCGCCCCAGGATTCCTGCCCGGCCGTGTCTGCTCCTGGGCCCCGGGAGATCAGGGGTGAACACGAGGCGGGAGGCAGGTGAGGACTTGGAGACGGGTCCACGCGGCCCCGCTGACGGAGGGGCTGTCAGGCTACCCCAGTCCCCAGACTCGTGTCAGCACCAGGACCTCCGAGGCTGTGCTGAGGCACAGATGGCTGGCACTCCCCCCCAATATCTCCGATTCTGGGGCCTGGGTGGGACTCAGGATGGACATCCTAACAGACTCCTGCTTGTCCCGAGACCACCCTCTGAGAAGACCTCCTGCACACCCACCCTCCTCTCAGACAGTCCTGCTGGCTGTCTGTGCCCACGTCACACTGCTGCTGAAGTGGTGAACTGTGCTCCAGATGGCTGCTGGAGACAAGGCCCCGGACCCCAGCGCCCCCCGTCCCCAGCTGTGCAACGGGGACACTTATTACCGACCAACTCCACGTGGCCCCAGCGCAGTCAAGAACTGCCCACCTCCCCCCCCCACAGTGGCTGAGCAGGACAGGACGGGAGCCCTGGGCCCTGGCCCTGACAGACTGGCCTCCGGCGGGAGGACGCGGGAGGCGGCGTGCTCTCACTGCATCTGCTGCTGGCTGCCTGGACAGGGGGGCCGGGACCACCCCCTGCCAGGCCTGGCCCGCACCTCTCGGCTGCCTCTCTCAGGGACAGCCTGAGCATGAGGGGCTGGGCAGACCCCAGACAGCAAAGGCCTGAAGCCCCTGACGATCAAAGCCTTCTTGGAGTCAAGAAGCCAGATCTCCTGCCTCCCAGAGCCAACACGGCAACCAGGCCTGCCACAGGGGCGCTTGGGGGGAAAGCACAGCTTCCAGGGAGCTCTCGGGCCAGCTGCCCTGGGCCCTGACAGACCGGCCCCGGGGAGCCTGTTCTCCCAAGCGGCAGGGCATCGTCCACGTCACGGGAGCTGCAGTGAGGTCAGGCCCAGCCTGGAGCACTGGTCCCGCACGGAGCGCCCTGTGATCACAGTTTGCTGCTAATCCCCCGTTACACATGGAGCCACCTGAGGTCACCAACAACCCACCTGCCTCCTCAGGCCAGGTGGTGTCAGCAGCAGGCAGCAAGCCCACCACATGGGGGTCAACAGACCATCAGGGCGCGGCTGCGGGGGCAGGGTGCCCTCGGGGGCGGGGGGGAGGGGAGTACGCACAGGGGCCAAGGGGAGAGGGGCCACCAGCCAGCCCAGACAGGGGCCTGTCCTCTGCCTCGTGCTGGTCCTTGGCTACAGGAGCCTCTGCTGACCAGAACGGGTGGAGCCCTTAACTGGGTACCTGGGTGTCTTGGGTGCCAAGCTCTGAGCTTTGCCGTGGTTTCAGGGGACAGCAGCAGGTGGAGCAAAGCCCAGTGTCTGAGGACCGTAAGTGGGAAATGCTGGGCTGATGGGTTCCGGCTCACCTGGGGGCTTAGATCCCGAGGCTAGCTCTCTACTTTGGAGTGCAATATTCCTTAAGAACATTAAAGACACCAAGGGAACATTTCATGTAAAGATGGACTCAATAAAGGACAGAAACGGTATGGACCCAACAGAGTGAGAAGAGATTAAGAAGAGGTGGCAACAATACACAGAAGAACTAAACAAAAAAGGTCTTCATGACCCAGATAACCACGACAGTGTGATCACTCACCTAGAGCCAGACATCCTGAAGTGTGAAGTCAAGTGGGCCTTTGGAAGCACTGCTACCAGAGAAGCTAGTGCAGGTGATGAAGTTCAGGCTGAACTACTTCAGATCCTAAATGCTGTTGATGATGATGCTGTTAAAGAGCTGCACTCAATATGTCCATAAATTTGGAACACTCAGCAGTGGCCACAGGACTGAAAAAGGTCTGTGTTCATGCCAATCCCAAAGAAGGGCATTCTTCCCAAAGAATGTTCAAACTACTGGACAACTGTGCTCATTTCCCATACTAGTAAAGTTATGCTTAAAATCCTTCAAGCTAGGCTTTAGTGGTACTTGAATTGAAATCTTCCAGATATACAAGATATACAAGGTTTAGAAAAGGTAGAGGAACCAAAGATCAAACTGTCAACATTCACTGGATCATAGAGAAAGCAAAAGAGTTCCAGAAAAACGTCTACTTCTGTTGGGGGCCAGAGTGAGGCACTTGGCCTGTGGCAAAGGTCATGAGGAAGGAGGCTCAACATACCCAAAGGCGGGATCGAGCCTCAGGAGTCCCCCTGGAAATCCTCGAGCATCTACCCCCATAACCAGAGCCTGCCTACTTTACTACTTTGTGCTCTCACCTACACCTCTGACTTTATGGGGGGCTGTCCCCCACAACCTCTTTCGGAGAAGGAGTTAATTTAGAGCTCCAGTTAATAATAAAAACTCCTGAGCGGGACAAGAGTGTTTTAACCTACAAACTCCTCTGAAGGTTCTCTAGCCTGCCTGACAGGCTCGTCCGGCCACATGTGATTGCTCACAGCCTCCCAACCGTGAGAGGCACGAGATGCTTTAAACCTTCTAAAAACAGGTTCCTTAGAAAAGTTAGAAAACCATTAGTATAAGTATAGTGGGCTGATTAGAAATTGTATTGGTGAAGGGTTTTTCATTTGTTGAGCCAATGTTTGTTGCTGAGTCTCCACATCCCCTGCCCTTACACACATTAATGAATATATAGAAGAAATAAGTATTAACCTTTGATATAAATCACATTAGACCTTAGGCTAAGTAAATTCTTTCCTTAACTAAAACCCACTATACCCTCACCCTATAGGAATGTAACTTTATTTGGGTGGCGTCTGTTTTGAGAATAATCACCCCTGGAGAAATAAGTGTCCTGGTTGACTGACCGTTGTCACAAGGAGAGGGTCATAAATTGTCAGCAGGCCCCCTGGCCCGAAGATACGTAACACCCCTAAGACCTCTGTATACATTTGTATGAAGCACCTGACTTTGATAAAAGTCAGGACTGCTGACCCCATGTGACTTTTGCATAACATCTCAGTGTATAAAAGTAGACCATGGAAAATAAAGAATTGGGATCAGTTTCTCGAAATACTGGTCTCCTCATGTTGCACTCTCTCACTCACACTGGCTGAGTCTCCATCTGGAGCGCGGAACCCGCCATGCTTACTAATTATGCCTGGGCTTCTAAGATCCGACCGGGGAGGCCTCAGTGTCTCCTCTCCTTCGGGAGAATGGAAGGACGCCTGTGGCCTACGTAAGTGGTGCAAGCTTCTTGTCTTGAAGTTTTATTGGTCTCCTGCGTAAACCAAGCTACTCAGCCTCTTTTCTCCACTGAATTTTCCTACTGAGCTATCCTCATTCTATTACTCTTTACATCTTTAATTAATATCTAACTGAAGCTATTGTATCCTGATCCTCGCCGATGCCATCCCTGCTTTGAACTCCCTGGATCAGCCGGGGCTGGACCCCGGCATACTTCTGCTTCACTGACTATGCTAAAGCCTCTGGACCGTGTGGATCACGTAAACTGGAAAAATCTTTGAGAGACAGGAACACCAAACCACCTTACCTGCCTCCTAAGAAACCTGTATGCAGGTCAAGAAACAACAGTAAGAACCAGACATGGAACAACAGACTGGTTCCAAACTGGGAGAGGAGTTTCGTCAAGGCTGTATATTGTCACCCTGCTTATTTAACTTCTATGCAGAGTACATCATGCGAAATGCGAGGCTGGCTGAATCACAAGCTGGAATCAAGACTTCCAGGAGAAATATCAATACCCTCAGATATGCAGATGACACCACCCTTATGGCAGAAAGTGAAGAACTAAAGAGCCTCTTGATGAAAGTGAAAGAGGAGAGTGAAAAAGCTGGCTTAAAGCTCAACTTTCAAAAAACTAAGATCATGGCATCCAGTCCCATCACTTCATGGCAAATAGACGGGGAAACAGTGGAAATAGTGACAGATTTTCTCTTCATGTGCTCCAAAATCACTGCGGATGGTGACTGCAGCCATGAAAACAGAAAACACTTGCTCCTTGGAAGAAAAGTTATGACAGTCCTAGACAGCATATAAAAAAGCAAAGACATCATTTTGCTGACAAAGATTCATCTAGTCAAAGCTATGGTCTTCGCAGTAGTCATGTAGAGATTTGAGAGTTTGACCATAAAGAAAGCTGAGTGCCAAAGAACTGATGCTTTTGAATTGTGATGCTAGAGAAGACTCTTGAGAGTTCCTGGACTGCAAGGAGATCAAACTAATCCATCCTTAAGGAAATCAGTCCTGAATATTCATTGGAAGGACTGATGCTGAAGCTGAAACTCCAATACTTTGGCCACCTGATGTGAACAACCAACTCATTGGAAAAGACCCTGATGCTGGGAAAGGTAGAAGGCAAGAGGAGAAGGGGACGACAGAGAATGAGATGGTTGCATAGCATCACCGACTCAATGGAAATGAACTTGGGCAACCTCCAGGAGGTGGTGAAGGACAGGGAAGCCTGGCATGCTGTAGTTTATGGGGTCACAAAGAGTTGGACATGACTGAGCGACTGAGTCATAAAAATAAGAGCAAAAATATTTGACGGTTCCTCTTCAGTAAGGTTCTCTCTGTGCAGATCAGAGTGGGGCTCACACTGGACCAGTCCTGGCAGGTGTCAGGGGGACAAGATGCCACAGAACTTCTTGTGTGGTGACAGTGTGAACCCAGCCTCTTGGATGGAAAGTCACGGACTTCCCAACAAAGTGCATCTCAGCCCCACGAACCACAGGGGACACTTATTCACGCCTGTCTTTGCCCCCTCTTCTTCCAGAAGGTGCAGAGTATCGCAGCCATCTGATAGGCACAGTCGACAATGCACACCTGGGTGAAGGGTTAGAGAGACATGTCTGGAGAAAACCAGAGGCAGCTCAGGGAAGAGCTGGAGGGAGTCAAGGAGAAGTTTACAGAAGGGACTGAGAGCGTCAGAACTGCCTTTTAGGAAGTTCGCTCTTACAGAAACTAAACTGAAAGAAAAGGCAAACAGAGGCAGGAAGGCCAGTCAGGAGACTGCTCCACACAGAGGCGTCAGGGGCAGCGGCACTGAGGAGGGTGAGGGAGCACTGAGGCGAGCCGCCCCCCGAGCCACTGGGGGAACCGGGGGAGGCAGGACCGCTCCGGGGCCTCCCCGGTTCCAGAGGCTGAGGCAACCCAGGGGGCGTGCAGAGCAGGGGAGACAGGAGGAGTGGCAGCGCGGGGCTGGGGCAGGGAGAGAGAGGAGCGACCTGGTTCGGCTGTGTCCTTGGGCAACCCGCAGAGACCCCGCGGGTGTTCAGCAGGCAGTCAGAGACCCAGGCACAGAACTCTGGGGTGAGTTCAGGCGAGGAGAAAGGCTCGGGAGACGTGAGTCCAAGCAGACAGGGCAGTGGTGGGTGTGCAGACGGGGCTGCCGGAGCGGGCCGCAGCGCAAACAGGCTGGCCTGCCCTGAGGACTGCGGTCTGAACAGGACCCATGCAGCGGCCACCAGAAAGCCGTCCCTGCGAGAACTCGGGCGATGCCTCCCGCTGGGAGGAGACGCAGGGCACACAGCAGGCAAGGCTGGTCTGGCACGGAGACCCCGGGGGCAGTCAGCAAGGCAACCAAAGCTGACTCTTCAAAGGTCCAGCCCCCGGATCCAGTCTAACAGGGGTTATGAGCGTCTGGTTGACAAGTGGCAGAGCCTGCACTTCACACACATCGATGATCTCTAGTCCTCACAAGATCCTAGTGACGTCTGCCCGTTACAGAGCCTTATGTAACCCAAGTAACCCTCTGCTTCAGCCTTGGTCACACACCAGGCTGTCCTACCGAATGCACAGGCAGAATGTACACACTTCCAAACCGGACAATGGTTTACGAGAAGAAAAATTCTGAGTGAAACAAACGAGGAAGGTGGCTGGAGCACAACATCAGCATTCTCACAGGCGGCCAGGGCAGGACCACCACCCGGCATGTCACCGGTACCGAAGACCTCAGAGCCGGAACGAAGCCCCGCCCGCTGCGTGCATCGTCAGGAACGCAAGGAAGCAGAAACCACATGACCGCGGTGTGGGGACCTCACTCACCAGCCTCGCTCCAGTGCCTGGAGGCTGGGTCACAAAAGTCTCTCGGGTCCAGCACACACACCCCACACTGCACAAAGCCTGGGCCCTAGACCCCTCACCGTTCTTCCAAGGGGATTCGGTTGCTGTCCCTGCCTTACAGGTGAGAGCGCCGAGGCCTAGGGAGTGGACAGCTTCCCCAAGGCCACAGGGTGGACTCAGGGGCCCAGGAAGAGCTGTTGATGGAAGTAGAAGAGGCTCTGAGAAATCTGAGAAGGGATGCTGTCCTGGGATGCGAGCAGACAGGAAACCAGGCAGGGCAGCCAACTCCCTTTCAGTCGGGCTGGAGTGAGACCTTGCCAATCGTCCCTCAACAGCCCATTCCACAACTGCTGGGGCAGGGGGTGCTCTGGTTACCTTTCACAGACGGGGAGGTGTCACCCCCAGGAATGATGGCACAGCTGCTGGCTAGACGTGCCCATCTGCACTCCTAATGCAGAGCCGCGGAATCCAGTGACAACCTTAAAGCTATGATGTGAAAACACTAAATCTAAGGAGGCCTGAACTTCACCTTACTCACGCCCAGCACAGAATGCTGTGGGTTCATCCTGTGTCCCCAGGAGCTCTTTGCTAGGAGTGATTTTAGCGTCCACGGATGTAAGACATTTCTGTGGTTCTGGCATCTGGCTGGTAGAGGCTGGGGAGGCTGTGAAATGCACCCCCGACAACAGAGAACGCGCAGGCCCCCTGTGTGGACAGCACTGCTGCTGAGGAGCACTATCTACGCTGGAGGCATGTGAGCAAAGGGTCTGAAACCCACTCTTCAGCTTCAGGCCACGCTTACTCTGGATTTAAAATAACAAGGGATGGGTTCCTATAGGATTAGCCAGCCTTCGGTCTGATTTCCGTTAACTTAAATAGCAGAAGCCAATACTTCAGGCTGGACACTGAAGTGCTGAGCACACAGCCTTTCCCCAGGGCTCCTGTGTTTTCTGTCTCTGCAAAATAGAGAACAGATTCTGTGCTGGGATCTCAGGGAGCGACAGACAGCCTCTGAGGAGCGTTCCCAGGAAACCCCCCACACAGGGCCAGCGCAGGCGGGGGCGGGGCACGATGTCTCTGCTTGATGTCTTTTCAGCCAGCTGTGGCATTTACTGTGACCCTACTCCTGAACTACTGACACAAACTATTTCAGAAACACCTGTGCGTTTTAATAAACAGGAGAGGCCAAACAGAACTGGAGACAGCCCTGTGTTGACTGGCAGCTCCCAAATCTTCTGTATTGCTACTGTTTTTTATTGTCTAGCTGTAGCTGCTAACAATCGTGTTTGAAAACTGTTAGAGCCTTGGGAAATTCTGACCACTTAGTTCTGGGGCTTAGGAGTACCCTTTCTTTAAGGAGAAGAGTGCCGCAGACTCTTCTAATCAAGAAGTCTTAGGAATGCAGCTTGTGTGGACACAGGGCTGATGCTGGAGCCCGCGGGGATGCTTTCTCAAACAGCTCCCAGCGAAGGTGCGGTAAGAGGCTGGTGGGTCACAGACACTAGAGAGAAGTGGGCGGGCCACGCGGGGCTCGGAGTGGTTGTCACGACCTGCAGGCTGGCCTAGCTGGCACGGAAGCCGAGGCAGGCCCGCGGAGCTCCGACCCAGGGCGGCTGGCAACAGAACACAGGGCCTGGGGCGGAGTGGGGGACAGAGGGTCTGGAATTGCAGCCGTGAGTGCGGGGGTTAGGGGACAGGGGTTCGGGTCGCGCCAGGGGTCTGGAGAGGAAGGTCAGAGGCTGGGTCAGGGGTCGAGGGCGGGAGGGGGGTGGGCCCGGGCGGGGCGGACCCCGCACTCACCGATCTGCCCGATGAACTCAACCTTGATGCCCTGGTGCTCCAGCCGCTTGTTGGGGTTCTTGAGCGCCAGGCTCACCTTCCCGGACACCGTCTCGCCGTCGTAGAAGAGGAAGTACTTGTCCTTCTTCCCATCCTCGGTCTTGTGCTCGGCCCGCCGCCTGCTATCCGCGTCGTTCAGCAGGATGTCCACATCCACGCTCTGCCCGAAGCCAAAGAAGCTCATGGCCCCGCCGGGCCGGCCGGGCCTGGGGAGGCCGGCGGGCTGGGCACGACGCCGACGCCCGCGTTCGGCGGGCCGGTGCGGTCCCGAGGGCAGGGCAGAGCGGGCGCGCGAGGCACCCGCCGGCCGCGGCCTGCGGAGCCCACCTCAGAGGCAGCGGCCCGGCCCCGGAGCAGCCCGCAGCGCGTCCGCCGCTCAGCCGGACGCGCCGGAGTGGCTGCGCGCATGCGCACGGCCCGCCCCCAGCGCGGCCACCGCCCCCCCCCCCACCACCCCGGGGAGCTCGCACTGCGCCTGCGCGCCGCGAGCACCGCCCCACGCTCGGCAGACAGCGGGGCGGCGGCGGCTCCTTCCGGTCTCCTGCAAGACCTGTCAAACACCAGTCCAGTAAAACTCAGACCTAAGGGTATCCTTTCTAAAAAAAAGAGTCCTATCTGACTGCCTTTCCTGCCTTTAACCCGTTGACCGGTAGGCAGCTCCCCAACTCGGACGTGTACGCCTCCGCTTGCTGACTGACGGGTAAACGCGGCCCTTCGACAGGCCGGCGACAGGCCGCCTGACAGGCGGCAGAAGTGACAGTTACAACAGGAAGTGCCCTGCTTCAGCTTCTCTTCAGTGCGTCCGCCACGTAGGGAAAAGGAGCCAGAAGGCAGTATACTTGGCTCGTTTCTTTAGCCCCATATTGAAGCGACAGCTGAAAACCACCCCCAACTTCAGTTGGGTGGGCGGTGCTCTCTCCCTTTGCTCATCCGGCGGAAGGCCCTGCTGATTGGCTGCGGTCCTGCCGGCGGGGCGCGGTGGTTGGTCGGTGCTGACCCTTGACGTCATCGGGGCCTTCTGGGCGCGCGCGCCGGAGCAACTTTGAAAGTGAGGCGAGCGGCCGTCATGGAGGCTTGCGGGAACCTGGCGTGCGCCCTGCAGACCTGGTGCCCACTGGACCTCAGCCAAGGTGAGGAAGCGCCCGGGGTCCGGGTGCTCCGAGGGGTGCTGGGCAAGGGCCGCGTCCTCCTTCCGCTCTGTACTCCTGTTTTTCGGCCTTGTCCCCGGGTCTGCGCGGAAGCCTCGCAGGTGCCGTGGCTTCGGCCGCGCGGCTGTTTGTTGGCCCGAACTGACCTTCTGAACTTGGGTCCCAGGGGTGCGGCTGCAGCCTCCGGGTGCCCGTCGTCACTGAACGGCAGTGGGTGTCCCCACCCGCCGCAGTCGCTGCTGGCCGCTGTCTCGAGGCTGCGTGCCATCCCGAGTCATCTCTGTAGCCGGCAGTCTTTTTTTTTTTTTTTTTTGACTCATATGTTTTTGAGTCATTTCATTTTGTTTGCCTCACCTGTCCCTTTCTACTGTACACTTTATTTGGGTTTATTAGCTAGTGATTTAGACGGTAAAGAATCTGCCTGCCATGTAGAAGACACGGGTTCGATCCCTGAGTAGCCAAGATCCTTTGGAGAAGGAACGGCAACCCACTCCAGTATTCTTGTCTGGAGAATCCCACAGACAGAGGAGCCTGGCGGGCTACAGTCCGTGGGGTCACAGAGAGTCGGACGCGACAGAGCGACTTCAGCTTGGTTATAAGACTTTCACAAAGGGACAGCTGAGACAGCTTTTTATTATCTCTTCTCTAGCTTGAAATATGCAGAGGCTGGGTCTTCCCCCAAACTGTTAACATCTGTAAAGTGTTTTCCTACTTCATGTTTTTAGAGGATGGCCAACCTAATAGCCAGCTGTCAGTTTAATGAGTAACAGATTTTTCTAACCCTTTCTGCTTCTCTCTTCATTCTGCCTCACCTGTGTAGTATGACTTGTGCCCAGAAAACTGTTCTCTTCTTGAATGTATTTAGAGTCTAAAGCTAATTGCTACAGAACATTAGTTGACTGTGGTTGCACTTTCCTACTAGAATGGGTGGATGGAGTATGGGAACTGGAATTCACGGAGACCGAGCCTCTGGATGCCAGCATAGAAGCAGAGATTGTGCAGACTGGACTGAGTGCATTCACAGAGCTTTACAGCGCAATGTTACCTTTTGCTACTGAAAAACGTGAAGCTGCTGAGGTAAAAGAGAAAAAAACCAAGCTAGCCCTTTCGTTGTTAGAAGTGTCAGGTAAAAACCTGGTATCATCTAGAGCTTGGTCTCTGGTGTGCAGCGCAGAAGGGAGAGCGGTGTAAAGATTGTGGTTCACTTACTGGGATGGCCTCATAACCATCCTCCCAACTTATTAGTCTGTGATTCCTTTCGTGTCATGAGCATTGTTAACAAGAGCAAATTAAAGGATAAGAGTAAAGGCCAAGGTAAGGATGAAAACCAGTAAGCAAAATAAGAAAAGGTGGCCGAGGACAATGCAGTGACAACTCAGGACGCATTTGCTTTAAGGAATTGGATGTTAATCTGAGAAGTGATTAGTTGAACTAAGAAAGGAAAAAAAGAGTTGCTTTCAATGGAGTTCTACATAGTGTGACTGTTACTCTTTAGGTCATAAACTTCTTTTCAAAAAACTAAAGAACTAGAAAGCAGAACAAAGAATACTTAGGTATTAATATCTCTGAAAGATTTAAATTAACAAAAAATATTTCTGTTATTAGTTTCAGATAGCTGTTCAAAAATTAAATCAATCTGTTAAATACTCGTTAAGCATAATGCTGAGTACCACGTGCAGTACCCAGGAGGGTAACATGGTGAGGGTACGGAGCCTCTCCCTACAGGGGCATGCAGGAGAGGGAGAATGAAGCTCTGGGAGCGTGCACGGTCATTGCTCTGGCCAGAGCCTGTGCAGTAACCACATCCACGGGCGTGAAGAAGCACGGGCCACCAGCTCTATGTGTTAGAAACTGCTGTAGGACACGTTAAATGCCATCTTGGCATGGAGAAGGCATCTTGGCTTGCCTGGAAAAGGCAGCTTGCTGAGGTTGAGGTTGGGAAGGTCCCAGAAAGAAGGTAGCTGGCTGGAGGCACATCTCCACAAACGGCTGGAATGCTGACCAGTAATGAGGATTCTAGGGCAGCCTTGAGAGGGATCCTCACAATGGGGACGCACAGCAAGTCTAAGGGGATGGGGCAGGGTGGGGGCCACAGGACAGCTGTGAATGGGGTACGTGGTAGGCTTCCAGAGTGAGGTGTTTGCTGTCCACAAGGTTCGGGTCTAAGCGTCATCCCTAGACTAAACCGCTTGTCCTCACATCTGCCTCTCGGAGGAAAGGGTTCTAGTGAGCAGTAGACCCAGGAATGTGAAGAGCGCTGTTTCAGATGGGTGTTCTTAACCAAACACGGACTTAAGGGGGGAATGCTGTCCCCAGGGAGCTGGGGACATTATGACTGACCCCTGAATCACATGGGTTTTGGCTGCACAGGCCCACTTATACACAGAGTTTTCAGCAGTACCTGCAGGACTGCATGGTCCCGGGTGTTTCAGTCCCTGGATGCAGAACCATAGATGTGAAGGAACTGTGTCTACGGAGGGCCGGCTGTGAATTATGTGAGGACTTTCTACTCGCCCCATGTTGTTCAACAGTCAATTGTGTTTTGGTCATTGATTTTTTAAAAAATGTGTGTTGTGGTGTGGTCTGGGTTATGGTTGTGGAAATTGGGGTGGAGGGCTAGAAACTGGGGACTCTTTTTTCAAAAAGAGTTAATAGAGTTTTGTGTACTGGGTCTTTGTCAGGTATGAAATGCTGCTAAGGTGATTGGGTCCCCCAGGGCCACAGTTCCAGGCAGTGGGAGGGGAGCTGAGGTGGCCTTAGAAATGAAAATGTAACTGCTTTCTTCCACAAGTTTCGTGGTGAAGGAGAGAGGTTGTAGAGGTCTAATTTCTTGAACTTTTGTGGGCTTATGTTTTTTTAAGGTGGCCCATAGTAAACCATGTTTCGTTCCTACTGTTTGCTTTATACAAATAACCTATTTTCTTATCATGTCTATAAGAGAAGAAAGCATAGAACAGTGATCAGATTAATGAAATTATGGTGTGTGCTCTAGGATTTACTTCCTCTCCTACCGAGGCTGTTTCTGCAGTCTGTTGAGCGAGACACTTTCAGGTTTTCCTCTTCTGTTCCCATTGCCCACAGAACATTTTGACTTAAAAAAAGTTTCTCTGATTTTTTTAGTTAGTAATTAGAGTAATAAATGGATTGAGGTACATTTAACATAGATGGAGGGGTGACTTGTCCGAGTAATCACTGATACAGGTGTCCCCAGAATCTTAGTGTAGCTTTCAGGTGTAGTAATTTCAGAAATACATATGCTTCAAATTTACCCAAAGTTATTTTGCAAGTTTAATTAAGGTTCTTGTATAGTTTCTTATCTTTGTGACTTATATTTTATTTTTTCTTTTATTGGCTGAGCCACTCAGCTTGTGGGATCTTAGTTCCCAACCAGTAACAGAACCCAGACTCTCCCCCGTGAAAGCATGAAGTCCTAACCACTGGACCACCAGGAAACTCCTCAACTTTGTAAATTTTGAATAATATGCTTTAAAATTTTCTGTTTTAGTCCCTTTGAAAATGACAGACGTTTATAATTAGGAGGCAGAATGGTCTATTCGTTTTTTTATAGAGCACTAAGCATTCAGAAGAATCAGATACAGCAAGAGGAGACTCTCACAGTGCTCTAGCAACTGGTGCTTACTGTTTGCCCTCCCCTAGAGCATTTGGACCTTCTTCATGGAGAACAGAATTTCCCACAATGCGCTGATGGCCTTGTTTCACCACTTCGTGTATAAGGTCCTTAAGAAAAATGTCAGTGCTCAGCAGCAGGAATTCGGCCTTCACGCTGCCGGGCTGTATTTTCTGCTGTTGGAAGTGCCAGGTATGCACGTTTGGTGTGATGGGGCAGGCCTTCTGTTTGTAATTTGTCTGCTTGGTTTTGAACTGTTATATCAATGCTTTGTCCTCACTGGGAGATTAGGTGACAGTGAATCCATGAAGCACATGGTCTGTCACAGGTGTTCAGAAAGCTGTCCTGTTTTCCTGTAAATGTGGTTTCGGATGTTACTATGCTAAGTTTATAACCCAGCACACAGTCCCAGAGGGGTAAGGCTGGAGGGGGCGTGCCACGTGCCATCGTGACATCCCTGCCCTCTGACTCCTGTCCAGCCTGAAAACAGTGCCGGTTGGAGGGATGCTGTTGCTTCCGCTGTGTGGCGTGGATGGTCGGTGGACTGCTCTCACCTGCAGGGCTGAGCACAGCTGCTCACAGTGAGGGAGCACAGCGGGGAGTGTGTCTGTGCTGCTGCCCCACCTCCTTCAGGTGGGACCCACCCTGGGCTCAGGGCGGGAGACGGTGTGGCTGAGGAGTCAGCCACAGCTGTGGGACTGCAAGTTCACTAGGAAGAGAAAATCAAGATCAGTCCACCTGCTGCTTGTCGTTGCTTATGTCAGTGCCTTTGTAGTAAATGTTAGGGACCTACTCCATATGATTTAAGAATTGGAAGAAAAGCTATGACCAACTTAGACAGCATATTAAACAGCAGAGACATTACTCTGCTGACAAAGATCCGTCTAGTCATAGCTGTGGTTTTTCCACTGGTCATGTATGGATGTGAGAGTTGGACTATAACGAAAGCTGACCACTGAAGAATTGATGCTGTGGTGCTGGAGAAGACTCTTGAGAGTCCCTTGGACTGTAAGGATATCCAACCAGTCCATCCTAAAGGAAGTCAGTCCTGAATATTCATTGGAAGGACTGATGCTGAAGCTGAAACTCCAGTACTTTGGCCACCTGATGTGAAGAACTGACTCATTGGAAAAGACCCTGATGCTGGGAAAGATTGAAGGTGGGAGGAGAAGGGGATGACAGAGGATGAGATGGTTGGATGGCATCACCGACCCGATGGACATGAGTTTGAGCAAGCTCCAGGAGTTGGTGATGGACAGGGAGGACTGGCGTGCTGCAGTCCATGGGGTCGCAAAGAGTCGGACACAACTGAGTGACTGAACTGAACTGACTGCTCATTGCCTCGGGTGGAAGTTGAATGAAACTTTTTTGCTAAAGGTTGCTGTTAGTTAAGGAAAAGCCTGTGTTTGTTTTTTAATATTTCATTGTTGTAGCAGATATATTTCAAAGCAGTTAAACCTACCTTGCTTACTCTTCATTCTTTACGAATAGGCAGCGTAGTCAATCAAGTTTTCCATCCAGTGATATTTGACAAATGCATTCAGATTCTAAAGAAGTGCTGGCCTCAGGAATCCAGCTCGAATCAGAAAAGAAAGAAAGAACAACCAAAGAACACTCAGGGCAGCTCACAGGAGAGCAGTAAGAGAGCAAGGCCCCACAGGAGAGAGGAAGTGGAGGTAAGAAGGGGTGTGGTCATAAGGCGTGTCTGATTCGTGTAAGAATTTATATCAAGTTAGGGTGTCGGGGGTCATGATTATGCCAAAGCCCTAGCGTGCCGTCCGCCTTCCCTCCCCTAGGAGTGGCCTCGTGGCCTGCTGAGCCTCTGTTCCCCATGCCGTCTCCCCAGCCTCCCTGTCACCTCCCTCCAGTCTGTTCCCAGGGGTGCCTTGCCGCAGGCCAGCAGGTGTTACCTTATTTTCATTAGAGACCATGGTTGAAGTGTCCAGAGGACTCATGTCCACAAGAACATCATAGAATAACATTAATTCCAAATTCTCATGTGACTGGGGTAGAGGTTCATTGACACCAGAACCGGTAAGAAACCCAGGCAGTCTCCCTGACGTGCAAATCCGGACCCAGAAGCTGTGATAGCCTTCATCTGGTCCAGACTGAGCTTGCAGCCATGGGGCCCAGCGTGGCCACCTAGAGTTCCACTGGCCTTCTCAGGGACATTGCAACCTCGGGACAAGCTACGAGGCGGTGCCGCACAGTCAGCTGTGTATTTCTCCATAATCTAGATGGATGAAATTACTCAAGAAGAAGAGGATGAAGAGAATATTTTTTTTTCTTCTGAAGATCGTCGTCAAATTCGAAATGTCATCTTTCAAGTTTTGAAGAACTTTATAAGGCTTCTCTCTAAATTCTCCTTAAAAGAAAAGCCAGAGTGTATACAGAATTGTGTGGAGGTAAGTGAGAATGCCAGAGACCTTGGGCAAGTTCAAAGAGTGAGGACAATGGCCAAGATTTAAAGAGTGAAAAAAACCAGGCCTTTTTTTGGTATCTGTTTTCCAGGTCTTTGTTGCGTTAACTAGTTCTGAACCAGTTCGTTATGAATTCCAGGCTACGCAAGCCCGGTGAGCAATTAAATCTTCCAGTGCTAACATTTAATTAGGGTATGATGTTTTGCTCAAGCAGAGGTGTAAATGTCATTTTATTCTAATTGGCACACAGGTAGAATTTATTCATTTAAATATGGCTGATAGAGTTAGGAGTTTATCCTAGTGAAATCACATCCATTAACTAGTCTTTTGCCTTTTTCTTAGAATTCTCAGAGAAATGAAATGTATACCAGAACTGGCCTATCACGGATTGTATTTGCTTTGTTCCCCTCTTCACAGAGAAGGAGACAAGGTAAAGGGGACGGGAGCTGAGTTACAGGGAACTGAAAGCACAGGGTCGTGCGACTAGAAACGCTGGAAGGACTCAGCGTGACTCGGTGTGAACTTGCTGGGCCGTTGGTGTCTGTGACGAGAAGCGCCCGTCAGCACGTGGCGGCCACTGCTCGCTCCAGGCTCACATCCAGGCCCCTGGTGCCGCAGGACGCTCCTGTTGAGCTCAGGTGTAAAGCAGGCTCCAGTGGGGCCTGTAGAGGAGAAGGAAAGCTGCTGAGCAGTGCTGTCACTCGAGTGCTCACCAGAGGCCTCTGGGGGAGGGTAGACAGCCACGGGGCCTTGCAGCTGCCTCGCAGGCGCCTGTGCCCCTGTGTTCCTGTTAGCGTCTGTGCCTTAGTGGATAATTCTGCTGACACTCCTGGTCAGCATTCATATCTAGATTTGCCCGCTGCTGCTGCTAAGTCACTTCAGTCGTGTCCGACTCTGCGACCCCATAGACGGCAGCCCACCAGGCTCCGATGTCCCTGGGATTCTCCAGGCAAGGATACTGGAGTGGATTGCCATTTCCTTCTCCAATGCGTGAAAGAGAAAAGTGAAAGTGAAGTCTCTCAGTCGTGTCTTAGTCTTGGCGACCCCATGGACTGCAGCCTACCAGGCTCCTCCATCCATGGATTTTCCAGGCAAGAGTACTGGAGTGGGGTGCCATTGCCTTCTCCAAGATTTGCCTGCAGTGACCTTCAAAGCCACACAGCCCTAGACACTGGGGTTAGGGCTTTTTAAGCCCTAAGGTGTTACTCAACCTGAATGTCGTTAGTGCAGCAGGAGTTTGCAGAAAACATGGCAGACCAAGGCCCTTGCCTTCGGTGCCTGCAGTGCCCTGGTTTCCAGGGGCAGCGGGGTGAGGAGGCCCTGGGCACTTGGGCTCTGCACTTGGGTCCTACCCCTCGCTGCTGTGTGTCTCCCTTTGAAAAGAAAAGAAATTATTACTTATTTTTGGCTGTGCTGGGTCTTTGTGGCTGCGAGCAGGCTTTCTCTCAGTTGCTGCAAGTGGGGGGTACTCTCTGATTATGGTGCAGTGGCTTCTCGTTGTGGAGCACGGGCTTAGTTGCTCTGAGGCACGTGGGATCCTCCCGGACCAGGGCTTGAACTGGTGTCCCCTGCATTGGCAGAGGGATTCCTTACCACCGAGCCACGGGAGAAGCCCTGTGTGTCCTCCGTGAGTCCTTGGTGTCCTCACCTGGACAAGGAGGATGAGGGGCTTCCCTTCCTGTGGATTTCTCAGGAGGACTGCAGGGAAGAGTGCCTCGGCGTAATGCCTGCTGTTTAGAAAACACCCCATATTTCTCTAATATTTGATGTCGTTATCTCTTCCCTGTGTTTGGAATATGTGATAACATTCACATTAAGATTTTTAATTTCTGTGCCCTTTTTAACATTGTAGAAAGTGCAGAGGATGGGAAATTACCCTTTCAGGCAGCAGCGTCTCTAAGGACAGGGTGTTTTTCATTGCAAAAGTGTTGGCCTGATGTTGGGTGACGGGTTGTAGCCTGACCTTTGATTACTTGACTCGGGACTACTCATTTTCAAAGTCTTTTATTAAGTATAAAGTGGAGATAATAATAGTATCAAGTATAAAATGGAAATGTCTTGCTGACCTCATTGAGTTGAGAGATTTCAGAGTAAGTATGGTCAAATCTCGTAATACAGAGACATGCTTAATGCAGTACCTGCCACATCCTTGGTTTCCAGTAAATTATTTTATTCACTGGATGCATGAGTTAACTTCTTGAGTAGATTATGTGAGATGATATATGGGAAGGTGTTCTCTAAGCTTCAGGTGTAATATAGGTAGAGAATCATCACCTTCCTCTTTCCTCTGAGGGGTAATCCGTTGCATTCTTTGCCCTTGCTCAGTTGCGGCTGATTCTCTGAGCCCTGATTTCTGGGCTGGAGTATAAGGCAAGCAGAGAAACTGGGTGGAATCCGGCTCATCAATCTGTAGGCAGCACCTCCACACTGTTCATTTTGTGCAGGTATGACACCTGGTCATCAACCAAAACCTGTGTCAACCTCCTTTACCTGCTGGCACTTGAAATAGCTCACTGTGGTCTGCCTCAGTTTCCAAGGCCCTGGGATTCTCTGTCATGCCTTAAGTTGCATTTCCTTTCCTCTTCCAGGTTCTCAGATACGTTTTGCATCAAATGCTCTGCATAATACTGATGGTAGAAGTGGGTAAAGGTTCCCATCACACCCCCCTTGCCATCACGCCTCCGGTTGTCAGCAGTAGGAAGCTGGCTGTCCAGTTTGTAAGGTAAAGTGCACACAGCTCGGGTCTCTCTCTCTGTCACTCGCCCTCAGTCGCCTGGGCCCTGTGCTAGCCAGGACCTCTGACCCCTGTGGAACTGACACATGTCTGGGCTGTGTGTGGTTTGTGGTTCAGAATAAAGCGTATAGCAGCTCGTCTGGCTTGTGTGGTAGGGGTGGTGTTGGGAGCGGTGAGGAGTGCACGGTCCGTGGGCCCGCCTTTGAGGCCAGCTCTGAGTCCCGACTGCGGTCTCAGTGTCTGCTGCTCCAAGTCTGTCTCTGCCTTTTTGACTCTCCTCTGAGTCTCTTTCGTTAGGTTCCTTGCCACTTTTTTTTTTAACTTCTTTATCAATAATTGATAGACTAATCTTCCCCTCATGAGTCAGTAGGCTTTGCCTACAGAGTCCCACGTCTGGGCTTTACTGGAAAGATGCTGCTGCATCACAAGCTGTTCTGTCCTCGGTTTTGTCTGTGTGACAGCAGCACGGGGGTGGTGGGGACAGTGGAGAGCGTGCTCGTGAGCAGATGCGGTGCCTGGGCAGGTGCAGGTGTGGGTGCGGGCGCGGGGTGCGGGTGCAGGTGTGGGGTAAGGGCACGGGGTGTGGGTGTGGGTGCGGGCATGGGTGCCGGCACGGGGTGTGGGTGCGGGTGTAGGTGTGGGGTAAGGGCGTGGGGTGTGGGTGCGGGCGCGGGGTGCGGGTGCAGGTGTGGGGTAAGGGCGCGGGGTGTGGGTGTGGGTGCGGGCATGGGTGCCGGCACAGGGTGTGGGTGCAGGTTGCGGGTGCGGGTGCTGGCATCCAGGAACAGGCACTGTCTGACCCCTGAGCGAGCCTTTCTCCTTAAGGATTTTTTTTTAAACAGCAAATAAGAGGTTTTAAGTAGAAGCACTTGTTTTAAATTTTCCACGTATTCATGATGTCAGCAGTTGTAGTACTATTTCTATAATGGCGTAAATAAACTTGAAAATGGGTTGAATCTGGGCACTTGAATAGCTTCCTTGAGGGTTGACTTTGGAGAAGTACCGTTAGATACTCATTTTGCTGACCTACCACAGGGTGGTACCATGTCTCAGTCTGTCATTTACTTCAAAAGGCTATATTGGAGCCTTTTTTTAAAAAGTATTATCAAGCTCTTCACAGAGAAAGTTGCCAATTTTTTTTTTAAGTTATTCATTTATTTATGGCTGTTCTGGGTCTTAACTGCTGCACGGGCCTCTCTCTAGCTGTGATGACTGGGGGCTACTCTGATCGCAGCGTGCAGGTGTCTTGCTGCCGAGCGTGGACTCGAGGGCTCCCAGGCTGCAGGGCTGAGGCACATGGGCTCAGGAGGTGTGGCTCACGGGCTCACTTGCGCCTCTGCCTGTGGGTTCTTCCTGGATCTGGGATTGAATCCGCATTTACTGCATTGGGAGGTGGATTCTTTACCACTGAGCCACCAGGGAAGCCTTATTTCAGCCTTGATAAGAACCATGGTAAGCAGTCCAAGGATCTTGGAAGGTCTGGGCCCTGCCCCTCCCTGACTGGCTGCTGGAAGCAGTTTGGAGACCACCCGGGCTTGGGGAACGGTGTCCACTGTGACGCTCTTTTCACACTCCACACACTCAGACCTTGCTGCCAGCACAGGCAGATTGTTCTTAGTAGTTACGGTTTCTAAAATGTAGAAATGTCACTATTTTTGAGAATAGGTTCAGGGAAAGTTGTTGTTTTACTTTTATTATAGGTATAAACAGTGACTGTTTCTTTTCTTTTTAAAGTTTGCTGGTGGATGAGCTTAAAGAAAGCATGTACCCAGTCCTTCGTACTCTACTGCAGCACATCTGTGTCAAGGTACTGTTTGCTGTATTATCAAGAGTATGAAAAACATGTGAAAGTAAATGCCTGTGTGTGTTCTTAGAAATGAGTCTATATCATTACCAAGCACTGTATTTTTTATTTAGTATGTTCACTGTTCTCTTTGAGTATTTGGGGAGGATAAAACGACTTTTTTTCCTTCTTTAGAAAACTTCAAATATATAAAGATACAGAACAGAGTAATGAACAGAATGTTAAGTGATTTTGTATAAGGAGAAACTCTACCAGCACATAGGCACACTGGATTTTCTTAGGAAGCAGATTTTATCGTATCTCTTCAGACATAAATATTGCATGCGTCTCTACAGCATAAGAACTCTTTAAAAACATATCCACAAAATATTAACACACCTAAAAAACTCACAATAATGCCTTAATATCATCCAATGTCTGGTTAGTATTCAAAATTCTGTGAATATCTCTTAAAACTTTTAACAGTTTGGACAGATGATGCTTCACTTGAACTCTGTGGATCCTAGAGATCTGTAAACTCTGAAATTGGGCTTGGAGATCTCTTCTAGGCTAGTCCCCAGTAGGTCTGAGACGTAGAACTGGGTAGTCATTTCTGTAACATGTAGACATTTGGCACTGTTGCCAAGCTGGGTGCACTCAGTGCTTGTCTGCTTGCACCAATGCATGTGTCTCTGTCGTTGTGCGTGGGGCCTGGCGGGGCAGCTTCTCAGGGTCTGTGTTTCAGGTGGTCGACAAATCTGAGTACCGGACTTATGCAGCTCAGTCCCTGGTCCAGCTGCTCAACAAGCTTCCCTGTGCAGAATATGCCTCTTTCATGGCCTGGCTTTATGGATTAACACGCAATGCCAAGGTAGGCGCTACGCCTGCGTGAGCTCCTGGCTCGAGGCTCTGCAGCTCTGTGCCTGCAGGCTGCAGCTACAGCGGCACTGTGCCTGCTTCCTCTGTGATGGGGACGCGTGCGGCTCTGCTTCACCAGGTCTCCCACCGGGTCTTCACTCTTGATGTGGCCTTGGCCCTCCTGGAGCTGCCTGAACGAGAGGTGGATGGCCCGCTGGCCCCGGAGCATGAGAAGTTCCTAAAGCATAAGTTCTTGGTTCAGGAAATCCTGGTTGCCCGCTGTAAAGACAAGGCCCCGACGGTGCGCAGCAAGGCGCTCTCCAGTTTTGCACTCTGCCTGGAGTCCTCTGCCACAGCCCCATCGGACAGCATCCAGGAGCTCCTGCATAACAGTGAGTGCGCTGAGCACCCCGAGCCTGGCCTCACTCCTGCTGGTCCAGACTGGGTGGCAGAGATAATCGGAGTGCTGCGATAACTGCGGCCCCCAGTCCCCTTCAGCTGGGGGTGCTGCGGAGTAGCTCTTACGTGAGTGGTTTCACAGGCCTGTCCTTGGGTTGAGGTTGTTGGCTACAGTCGTTACTGCTTCGTGTCTTCGGGTAGTGGATCCATGGGGCCTGTGTAATGCACACAGTGAATTGTCAGTATTTAGAGTCTGTCTCATCTTCAGGCCTGATTATCTCGAAATGGGTTCTTCTGTAAATATTTACATATGGTTTTCATACTGTGACTTTTCTCCTCTGACCTGTCTGCTTACTTATAGCTCCTGCAGTTCCAGGAGTACAGAGCCACCGACAGAGTCCATCAACAAATTCATCAGGTAAGAAAATGGGTCAATATACTGTCAGATATTGAATAATTGTGCGTTTAATTAAAGGACTTACTGAATATCTGTAATGTTTTCTGTCTGCATATTACCTGATTTAGTATTGCACTTTTTTCTTCAAAGAAGTTAAAATTTATTTCAGTAATGATTCATAGTAACTTAAATGTGTAATATGCTATGATTATGTTAATGAAAAGTATAACAATTTTTTAGTGTATTGACAGAGCCTTTTTAAAATTTATTTTTAAGCTTTTTCCTATCAGAGGCAGATACTTAACCCTTCTGCAGGTTCAGAGGTGATCCACACAGACAGCAGTGGTGAAGGAGCCAGATCTATGGGTATGTCAGATCTTATCCCTTATTGATGAGCAGTAACCAGTAGATTTCAGACAATTGTAGGTAGGGCCTCAAAACGTGGGAATTTTTTTTCAAACTCACCCTTGCTATTGGAAGATCTTTTGTTTTCCCTTAAAAGTAATTTCCATCTTATTTCCTTAATTGATGTCCTTGCACTATTCTGTATTTCATTTCAAGGTAAAGAATAAGATACATTTCACTTGTCATGTATTTCTGTATTTCACATATTTCTGTCACACTTCAGAGAATGTTCCAAGTATTTTATTTGCTCACTGAAGTCAGTTGTTATGAACACTTGGGCTTGCTGACCAGAAAGGACCAGTTACTAGGGAAGGTGCTGCTGATGCTGCTGCTAAGTCTCTTCAGTCGTGTCTGACTCTGCACGATCCCATACACGGCAGCCCACCAGGCTCCCCCGTCCCTGGGATTCTCCAGGCAAGAACACTGGAGTGGGGTGCCAATTTCCTTCTCCAATGTGTGAAAGTGAAAAGTGAAAGTGAAGTTGCTCAGTCGTGTCCGACTCTTCATGATTCCATAGACTGCAGCCTACCAGGCTCCTCCATCCATGGGATTTTCCAGGCAAGAGTACTGGAGTGGGGTGCCATTGCCTTCTCCAAGGGAAGGTGCAGTAGAATTAAATTTAGTTTAGAGAAAAGTCATCACAGAAGAGGGGAAAAAAATGCACAATACTGTGGCCCTTGTTTATCTTTTATTCCTTATTACTTTTTCACGTGGCATCTTGACTGTGCTCATGCCACCCCAGAATCCACTTCTAATACATGGTAGGGAACTGTGAGTCCTGGCTTCCATGGGAAAGTGCAGAATCTGGGTTATAGTTTCTCTATACCAGTAATGCTAAAGCTGAAACTCCAGTACTTTGGCCACCTCATGTGAAGAGTTGACTCATTGGAAAGACTCTGATGCTGGGAGGGATTGGGAGCAGGAGGAGAAGGGGACGACAGAGGATGAGATGGCTGGATGGCATCACTGACTCGATGGACGTGAGTCAGAGTGAACTCCGGGAGTTGGTGATGGACAGGGAGGCCTGGCGTGCTGCGATTCATGGGGTCGCAAAGAATCGGACACGACTGAGCAATTGATCTCATCTGATCTGATCTGATACCAGTAATATGAACTGTCTTTTAACGGGTCACACATACCGTGTGGAGATTCTGGGATCCTTTCTCCCACGAACCCTGTACTTGATTCTAAACACAAGTGATGTTTGTTCTCTTTCAGTGACTTACTGAATCAGAATAATCTGGGATGGTAAAGTGTCAATGTGATTCAGGAGAGCAGAAACACACCTGGCTAGGTGGTAGAAAGACCTGGAGCTACTCTCAGGTTCTGTGTCTGTCTAGCTGTATGGTCTGTGAAAGTCACTTTTATGGGCTCTTCCTTCACCTGTATGATGACATGGCATCCTGTAGTAGAGAAAAACTACATTAGAAATGAGAGGCAGTCTGAATACCCAGGCCAGTTGTGTTACTAAAGAGCTGGATGATCCAAGACGTGGGAGTCAGCAGACCTCCCTGACTGCTTGTCACTTCTGATCCTGTAACCTTGTCTGTCCTTCACAGAGGGCTTTTGTCAGGTCTGCAGAGATCATATTTAGAGAAGTGACTTTAAAAGATAGAAGAGAGAACATGTGCAGAGAATAACTGATATAATGAGATCTATCAGTTTATTTGATAAACATGGATATCATTCCTTCCAATCTGTGCAAGGCACTGCAGGTACGAACCCTAACAAAAATAGTTCCATGTCTTAAGGAGCAGGGGGAGAGGCAGGTATGCATGTACCTAAAATCATAATGCTGCCAGATGGGTGCTGAGGTGCAGTAAAGTGCCATGAGAATCAGTACTTATCATTGCAGTCTGAAATACCACATTTAAATGACTAGATATTAGCCTATGTTACTCAAATTCAGAGTAGTAACTCAGGATGTACTAACAGATCCCTAAAATAACTGAAGAAATTTAATGTGGAAAAATGTTGAATGTTTGCGTTAACTCCAGTCTGAGCACGTTACAGACTCACTGTTGTGCATTATCATTCAGTTGCTCAGTCGTGTGCAACTCGTTGAGACCCCATGGACTGCAGCACACCAGGCTTCCCTGTCCACACCATCTCTCAGAGCTTGCTTAAACTCAGGTCTGTTGAGTCAGTAATGTCAACCAACCATCTTGTCTTTTTTGTATAGTTCTTCTGTGTATTCTTGCCACCTCTTCTTAATATCTTAATATCTTCTGCTCCTCCTAAGTCCATCCCGTTTCTGTCCTTTATTGTGCCCATCTTTGCATGAAATGTTCCCTTGATATATCTAATTTTCTTGAAGAGATATCTAGTCTTTCCCATTCTGTTGTTTTTCTCTATTTCTTTGCATTGTTCACTTAGGAAAGCTTTCTTATCTCTTCTTGCTATTCTTTGGAACTCTGCATTCAGATGGGTATATATCTTTCCTTTTCTCCTTTGCCTTTGACTTCTCTTCTTTTCTCAGCTATTGGTAAGGCCTCTTCAGACATTGAACAGGAGGCAGTGATCAAAGCTACCCCCAAGAAAAAGAAATGCAAAAAGGCAAAATGGTTGTCTGAGGAGGCCTTACAAATAGGTGAGAAAAGAAGAGAAGCGAAAGACAAAGGGGAAAAGGAAAGATATACTCATTTGAGTGCAGAGTTCCAAGGAATAGCAAGGAGAGTTAAGAAAGCCCTCCTCAGTGATCAGTGCAAAGAAATAAGAGGAAAACAATAGAATGGGAAAGACTAGAGATCTCTTCAAGAAAATTAAAGATACCAAGAGAACATTTCAGGCATAGATGGGCACAGTAAAGGACAGAAATGGTAAGGACCTAACAGAAGCAGAAGAGATTCAGAAGAGGTGGCAGGAATACACAGAAGAACTGTACAAAAAAGATCTTCACGACCCAGATAATCATGATGGTGTGATCACTCACCTAGAGGCAGACATCCTGGGATATGAAGTCAAGTGGGCCTTAGGGAGCATCACTATGAACAAAGCTAGTGCAGATGATGGAATTCCAGTTGAGCTATTTCAAATCCTAAAAGATGATGCTGTGAAAGTGCTGCATTCAATATGCCAGAAAATTTGGAAAACTCAGCAGTGGCCACAGGACTGGAAAAGGTCAGTTTTCATTCCAATCCTAAAGAAGGGCAATGCCAGAGAATGTTGAGGCTACTGCACAATTGCACTCACTTTATATGCTAGCAAAAATAATACTCAAAATTCTGCAAGCCAGGCTTCAACAGTAAGTGAACTGTGAACTTCCAGATGTTCAAGCTGGATTTAGAAAAGGCAGAGGAACCAGAGATCAAATTGCCAACATCTGTTGGATCATAAAAAGCAGGAGAGTTCCAGAAAAACATCTACTATTGCTTTATTAGCCTTTGACTGTGCGGATCCCAAGGAACTGTGGAAAATTCTTTAAGAGATGAGAATACCAGACTACTTACCTGCCTCTTGAGAAATCTGTATGCAAGTCAAGAAGCAACAGTTAGAACCGGACATGGAACAACAGACTGGGTCCAAATCAGGAAAGGAGTACATCAGGGGTGTATATTGTCTCCCTGCTTATTTAATTTATATGCAGAGTACATCATGTGAAATGCCAAGCGGGATGAAATGCAGGCTGGAATCAAGATTGACCAGAGAAATATCAATAACCTCAGATATGCAGATGACACCACCCTTATGGCAGAAACTGAAGAAGAACTAAAGAGCCTCTTGATGAAAGTGAACGAGGAGAGTGAAAAAGCTGGCTTAAAACTCAACATTCAAAAAACTAAGATCATGGCATCCGGTCCCATCACTCGATGACAGATAGATGGAGAAACAGTGGAAACAGTGACAGACTTTATTTTCTTGGGCTCCAGTCATTGCAGATGGTGACTGCAGTCATGAAAGTAAACGACACTTGCTCCTTGGAAGAAAAGCTATGACCAACCTAGACACCATATTAAAAAGCAGAGACATTACTTTGCTGACAAAGGTCCATCTAGTCAAGGCTATGGTTTTTCCAGTGGTCATGTATGGATGTGAGAGTTGGACTATAACGAAAGCTGAGTGCTGAAGAATTGATGCTTTTGAACTGTGGTTTTTGAGAAGACTCTTGAGAGTCCCTTGGACTGCAGGGAGATCTAACCAGTCCATCCTAAAGGAAATCAGTCCTGAATATTCATTGGAAGGACTGATGCTAAAGCTGAAATTCCAATACTTTGACCACCTGATGCAAAGAGCTGACTCATTGGAAAAGACCCTGGTGCTGGGAAAGATTGAGGGCAGGAGGAGAAAGGGACGACAGAGGATGAGATGGTTGCATGGCATCACCGACTCAATGGACATGAGTTTGAGCAAGCTCTGGGAGTTGATGATGGATAGGAAAGCCTGGCGTGCTGCTGTCCAAGGGGTCACAAAGGGTCAGACGCAACTGAGTGACTGATCTGAACTGAATTGGACTCCTGTACCATGTATTAACCTCCGTCCATCGTTTCTCAGGCACGCTGTCTATCAGATCTTATCCCTTGAATCTATTTCTCACTTCCACTGTGTAGTCGTCAGGGATGTGATTTAGGTCATACCTGAATGGCCTTGTGGTTGTCCCTACCTTCTTCAATTTAAGTCTGAATTTGGCAGTAAGCAATTTGTGATCTGAGCCACAGTCAGTTCCTGGTCTTGTTTTTTGCTGACCATATAGAGCTTCTCCATACTCCTGTGCAAAGAATATAATCAATTTGATTTTGATATTGACCATCTGGTGACGTCCATGTGTAGAGTCGTCTCTTGTGTTATTGGAAGAGGCTGTGTGTTTGCTATGACCAGTGCATTCTCTTGGCAAAAGTCTGTTAGCCTTTGCCCTGCTTCATTCCGTACTCCAAGGCCCAATTTGCCTGTTACTCCAGGTGTTTCTTGACTTCCTACTTTTGCATTCCAGTCCCCTGTAATGAAAAGGACATCTTTTTTGGGTGTTAGTTCTAAAAGGTCTTGTAGGTCTTAACAGAACCGTTCAACTTCAGCTTCTTCAGCATTACTGGTCGGGGCATAGACTTGGATTACCGTGGTATTGAATGGTTTGCCTTGGAAACAAACAGAGGTCATTCTGTTGTTTTTGAGATTGCATCCAAGTACTGCATTTTGGACTCTTTTGTTGACTGTGACGGCTACTCCATTTCTCCTAAGGGATTCCTGCCCACAATAGTAGATATAATGGTCATCTGAGTTAAATTCACCCATTCCAGCCCATTTTAGTTCACTGATTCCTAAAATGTTGATGTTCACTCTTGCCGTCTCCTGTTTGACCACTTCTAATTTGCCTTGATTCATGGGCCTAACATTCCAGGTTCCTGTGCAATATTTTTCTTAACACTATCGAACTTTACTTCCATCATCAGGCATATCCACAATTGGGTGTTGTTTCTGCTTTGCCTCAGCCTCTTCATTCCTCCTGGAGCTATTTCTCCACTGATCTCCAGTAGCATATTGGGTACCTACAGACCTGGGGAGTTCATCTTTTAGTGTCGTATCTTTTTGCCTTTTCATGCTGTTCGTGGGGTTCTCAAGGCGAGAATACTGAACTGGTTTGCCATTCTCTTCTCCAGTGGACCACATTTTGTCAGAACTCTCCACCATGACCCGTCTGTCTTGGGTGGCCCTACATGGCATGGCTCAGTTTCATTGAGTTAGACAAGGCTGTGATCAGTTTGACTAGTTTAATTTTCTGTGATTGTGGTTTTCATTCTGTCTGCCCTGTGATAGATGAGGATAAGAGGCTTACGGAACCTTCCTGATGGGATGACTGACTGTGGGGTAAATCGAGTCTGGCTCTGGTTGGGGGGCCGTGCTCAATAAATCTTTAATCCAGTTTTCTGCTGTTGTGTGGGTCTGTGTTCCTACCCTGTAGTTTGTGAAAGTTGCTCAGTCCTGTCTGACTCTTTGTGACCCCATGGACAGTCCATGGAGTTCTCCAGTCCAGAATACTGGAGTGGGTAGCTTGTCCTTTCTCCAGGACATCTTCCCAACCCAGGAATCAAACCAGGGTCTCTGCACTGCAGGCGGATTCTTTACTAACTGAGCTATCAGGGAAGCCCCCTGTAGTTTGGCTTTGGCTGAGGTCAAACTGTGGTGGGGTTAATGGTGGTGATGACGACCTCCTTCAAAAGGACTTATGCCAGCACGCCTCGGCTCCTAGGCCTGTTGCATTCAGTGCCCCTGACCCCGTGGCAGGCCACTGTCGAGCCATGCTTCCACTGGAGACTTCTGGACGCTCACAGGCAAGTCTGGCTCAGTCTCCTGTGGGGTCACTGCTCCTTCCTTCTGGGTCCTGGTGGGCACAAGGTTTGTTCGTGCCCTCAGAGAGTCTGTTTCCTGTCCTGTGGAAGTTTGGTAATCAAATCCCACTGGCCTCCAAAGTCAGATTCCCTGGGGAGTCTCAGTCCCTTTGCTGGATCCCCAGGTTGGGAAGTCTGTTGTGGGCCCTAGAACTTTTGCAACAGTGTGAGAACTTCTTTGGTATAATTGTTCTCCAGTCTGTGCGTCCTCCACCTGGTGGCTCTGTGGTGGGGCTAATGGTGACCTTCTCCAAGAGGACTTTGGCCAGATGCCACGCCCCCCAGCCTGCTGCAGCCAGAGCTCCGTCCAGGGCAGGCCCCTGCTGACCTGTGCCTCCGCAGGAGACACTTGGACACTCTCAGCCGGTCTGACTGAGTCTCTTGTGGGGGTCACCGCTCCTTTTCCTGGGTCCTGGTGCAGACAGGGTTCTGTTTGCACCCTCTGAGTGACTCTGGTGGGTATGAGGTTTGATTCTAAACGCAGTTTCGCCCCTCCTGCCATCCTGTTAGGGCTTCTCCTTTGCCCTGGGACGTGGGGGTATCTTTTTTTGGTGAGATCCAACATTTTCCTGTCGATGGTTGTTCAGCAACTAGTCGCAATTTTGGTGTTCTTGGAGGAGTAGAAGAGCACAAGTCTTTCTCCTCCACCTCAGAATCCGACAATGGATTCTCACTGTTGTACAGACGCTTCCAAACACCACTGTATCGCTTTAATTATGCTTCTAAATGATAAGAGCTTGACAGATGTAAAGAGCCCATGTTCCCACCTTATTTTTGATAAACTAAAATGACTTGTGTTGTTGGCATTAACTGTACATGAAAACATTTGTATAGTTACTACACGCCAGATACTGTGCTAATAAGTACCGGTGTTGGTGTGTTTTCTTTTGAGAGATAATTCATAAAAGTCACTGTTTAAAAGTATGTTGAATCCAGTGGTTGTTAGTGGTTCATAAATTTGTGTAATCAACTTCCAGAAGCTTCTCATTAACTGAGTGGGAAACCTCATCCCCACAAGCAGTCAGCCCCTGTGCTCCCCCTGTCTGTGGATCCTCCTGTTCTGGACAGTTCACACAAGTGCAACCCTAGAACATGCAGCCTTGTGCAGGCAACTGCTTTGCCATCTGTTTTCAAGGTTCATCCACGGTGAGGCGTGTAGTACTGTATCAGTACTCTGTTCCTCTTTATGGCTGAATATAGTCCCTTGTATGGATGGACCACATTTTGTGTGTTCGTTCATTCTGGCGTTTCCTCAAAATGTTAGACGTAGAGTCACCACATGACCCAGAAGTTCCACTCCTTAGTGTGCAACCACAAGGGAAGAAAAGAGTGAATCCATACACACACTCATACACAACATCCGCACTCACGCACCACATGGTATGAGGATGTTTGAAGAAGCATCCTTCACAGTAGCCAAAACATGGAAACAACCCATGTCCATTTATCTTTTGATTTTTGAGGTAAAAGTTCATATTTCCTACATCCAGATCCTTTTCGGATATGATTTGCACACCTGTTTTTCTCATTCTTAGGGTTATCTTTTCACTTTCTTGATGGTGTTCTAAGAGTTTTATAGTTTGAGCTCTTAACATTTTGGTCTTGGTTCAATTTTGAGTTAATTTTTGCTTATGATGTGAGTTAGGGATCCATCTTTCAATGTAAATATCAAATTGTCCAACTCTTTTCTGACCTATTGGACTATACAGTCCGTGGAATTCTCCAGGCCAGAATACTGGAGTGCGTAGCCTTTCCTTTCTCCAGGAATCTTCCCAACCCAGGGATCGAACTCAGGTCTCCCACATTGCAGGCAGATTCTTTACCAGCTGAGCCACAAGGGCAGCCCAAGAATACTGGAGTGGGTCACCTTTCCTTTCTCCAGGGGATCTTCTCGACCCAGGAATCAAACCGGGGTCTCCTGCATTGCAGGCGGATTCTTTACCAGCTGAGCTACCAGGGAATGCCAATGTGGGATATAGTGCCACTGTAAAAATACTAAGCTTTCCAGCCCATGAACAAGGGATGCCTTTCTATATTTAGGTCTCCTCTAATTCGTTTCAGTGATGTTTTGTAGTTTTCAGTGTGTAACTCTTGCTGTTTACACTTATTCCTAAGTATTTTATTCTCTTTATTTTAAGTGAAATTGCTTTCTTAATTTCATTTTGATTGCTTATTGATAGTTTATACAACTGATTTTAATGATGGATCTTGTATCCTGCAATGTTGGTAAATCAGTTACCAGCCTTAAAAGGTTTTGTGTGTGTGTGTGTGAGATTCCTTAAGATTTTCTACCTATCAGATCATGCCATCTGTGAGAACAGTTACTTCTTTTTTCTAATCTGAATGCCTTTGTTTCTTTTTCTTGCCTGTTTTCCCCGCTGGGACTGCTAGTGGAGTTGAAGTAGGGAAAGTAGATACCCATGTCTTTCGTTTGTCTTTCCCGTTGAGTGTGGTGCTAGCTCTGCGTTGCTTCAGGATGACCTTTATCACTGTGAGGAAGTTTTCTGTTTTCTGACTTTGTTGACTGCTTTTATCGTGAACGGGTGTAGGATTTTGCACGCACCACTTCTGCATCTATGGAAATGATCATGTGGCCTTGGTCCTCTGTTCTGTGATGGCATATCACAGTGAATGATCTTCCCATGTCCTCGGATAAATCCCAAGCATGGAGTATAATCCCTTTTGTATTTTGCTGGGTTAATGTGCTAATATTTTGCTGAGGATTTTTTTTTTTAATTTTTAATTTTTTGGCCCTACCACGGGGCATATGGCTGCTCGACCAGGGAACAAACCTGTGTCCCCTGCCTGGGAAGCTTGGAGTCTGCACTGCTGGACCCAAGGGAAGGCCCTTGCTGAGGATTTTATGTCTGTATTCACAAGAGATTTTGGTCTGTTGTTTTCTTGAGCTATTTTGTCTTGTTTTGCTTTCAGGATAATACTGGCTTCATAGAAGGAGGTGGAAAGTGATACAGGGATTCTAGTGTTTTGAAAGAGTTTAGGAATCATTGTTACTAATTTTTGTTAATTGGTGTTTTTGTTAATAGTTGACAGACTCCAGTAGAGCCATCTGGTCCTGACCCTTTGTGCATGTGTGCGAAATATTTTGCTTACTAGTTCAGTCCCTTTACTTGTTACTGTGTATTCAGTCTTTGTTTCTCCTTGAGTTAGTTTTCCTAATGTACGTCTTTAATAATATGTAGATATTTAATCCAGGTTACTTAAATGTGTTAGCATAAAACTGTTCATAGTATTCATAACCTTGTCCCTCCTTCATTCCTGATTTTAGCAGTTAGACTCATCTGTTATTTTCTGTCTAGGAAAATATTAGTTTGGTTGATCTTAAATAACCTACTTTGATTTCATTGACTTTCTTTATTGTTTTCCATATTGTTTTATTTTCTACTGTTCTTTCTTGTGCATCAGCATTTCTCAAGTGTGGTTTGGGGTCCCTAAGCCTCCTTCAGTGGGCCCTTGAAGTTAGTACAGTTTTCATAGTAATATTAAGACATCAGTTACCTTTTACTCTCTGGTTTTCTCAAAAGTGTACTTTGGAGTTTTGCAGACAGAGGTCCCAGACAGGCAAAAGCAGATAGAAGCAGAGATGACAACCCAGCTGTCATTTAAGTCTGACATTAAAGAGTTTGCAAAATGTAAATCAGTGCCATTCTCTTCACTACTTTATTTTTCAGTTAAAGTGTATGCCATTTATTTGGTATCTTAAGATGAATTACTAAATCTTTTTATAATTCTCATTTTAAGTTTCTAATTCATGTTAAAAGCTATCATCCACATTTATTTGGAAAAAAAAAAAAAACCTCTTATGAGTCTTCAGTAATATCTAATAGTGTAAAGGGACTCTTGATGAGATGGTTTTAAAACTCCTGTTCTGTATTGTCTTACTTAGTCTTTAAAACACCCAATGGTTTACATCTTCCCATTTGTAGTAAATAGAATGAAAAAATCTAAATAAATTCATTCAGAATTTTAGTCTTAGGAGCCCAGTTTAAAGCTTAATTTTCCAGAATTTATACTCTTTTGAAATGTTACTACTCTGCCTACTACTACTTCTGCGTTATTGTACCTATCAAATAATAGGTAATTATGTGAATTTTCTTCTTTTTCTACATGATTTCATGCTGTGGTTTCTTATGATTTAAAACCAGCAAACTAGCCAGTTTTGGATCGGTGCATGCTCTCAGGAGTGTGTGCTGAGAGGCTGGGGCTCTGCTGGCCTCAGGCTGTAATGACTTCTTGGTGTTTCCTCTGCAGAAATGGGTTTCCTGGTGTCACTGAGGAATAGGGTCGGCGACGAGAAGACCAGCGTCAGGAAGTCTGCGGTCCAGGTGTGTTTTTCTGGACATTCTTTTCATACCCTCTTTTGAAGCACTAACAGCTTGAAGGTGCAAGAGACTGTTTTAAAAACTTCTGTCATGCTCAGTACTCACATTTCACTTGAGGCTAGTTCACCTTGTCCCTGGTAAACGGGAATTACGCAGATGAACTGAAGGATCCTCTGTTCTTAAGTGGCCTGCTGGATTGCTGGCTTCCTAGGAACCACAATTTTAGATCCTTAATTTGTTTTTTTAGAGTAGGGATTCTTAACCTGGGGGCCACAGATGGATTTTGATAGGGTTCATGAAACCCCTGAAATGGTTTCTGCGTACATGTTGATGTAAACTATATGTCAGATTTTCTCCAGAGAGGTCTTAAATTTCCTCAGATTCTAAGAGGTGGGATGTTACTGGGAGGAGTGACAGATCTGTGATCTCAAAAATGAGAGAGTCAGGAACTTGAAGGAATTGTTCGTGTGCAGTCTGTGCTGACCAGTGCCTGTGTCGCCCCTCGGTGTGACCCGCGTACCTTCTAGGTCCTGGTGAACCTCCTAAAGCACTGCGACGTCGAGGGTCTGCAGGACGAGCTCAGCATCCTGCAGGATCGCTGCCGGGACGTCGCGGTGTCTGTCCGCAAGCAGGCCCTGCAGTCTCTCACCGAGCTGCTCCTGGTGAGGCCGGCCGCAGTGTATCTGAGGTGCCCTTCTCCGTCAGGATAACCCAGCCTAATGATGGCGCGCCCGTTAGAAACCCTCCCTAGCTGCCGTGGCCCCAGCAGTGTACAGAGAGGAGTCTCTCCACTGCTTGTGCTGGATCGCATTTCCTGTTAAATATGCATGTGTCATGCGGACTAGTGCTGGAAAACGCTAATAGTCAGCATGCATCTCACACAGAAGTGTGAAGTTTAAAATCTGTTTGGTTAGGCCAGAGGCCGACATCACTTTTTGTCCATTGAAACCTGTATAGGTGATACTGCCAAAGGAGCAGACCCACTGATCCTACGTGCAGTTTACTTCCACCAGCTAGCTAGTTTTTGAAGAATTTTTAAAGTATTTTTTCTTATTTCACGGTAGAAGACTTTAAGCAATGCCTGGTTTGACTTTCTTCATTAGCATCTTTTCTGATTCTTCCTTGAGGTAGATATTTTTTCTCTAGATCTTGAATTATTCCAAAAAAGTACTGCTTTACTACCAGTGATAGATAATCACTTTAAGTCTAAAATGTCAGTATGCTCTGCTTTATAGTAACTGGAGCTTGACCTTGGTTTTCACTTGTATCTGGAGGGTTGGCATTTTTCCACTGTTAGGATTTGTTTGTCATTGTGTTGGAACTACTAATAACACGTCCTAAAACAGGGCTCACAGCTGCCCCGACCTGTGCTTGCACCCTTATGACTTGCTGACTTGGACTCCTCAGGCCCAGCCGCAGTGTGTGCAGATACAGAAGGCCTGGCTGGGGGGCGTGGTCCCAGCCGTGACGGACGACGAGAGCAGCGTGCAGGACAAGGCCCTGGAGTGCCTGGACCGGCTCCTGCTGCAGAGCATCCAGCACCACAGCGAGGGCCACGATGCAGACGGCGGCCAGGCGCTTGCCTGGGCGCTGCTGACGCTGCTGGACACGGACAGCCGGAAGCTGGGGTACGCTTTTCCTGGGCAGCTGCGTGTCCTCGTGGATGGGCCTTGATTATCAGTTCCTGGGTTGATACTGGAAAATCAGCTCTCCAAATTGCTTGATATACAAAGGCTCAATCTTAGTCTCTTTCTGTTGACCTAGTTCAAGTCTCTTAGCTTTTGTGGTGACAGTTTTTGTGAAGCCTTCCTTTGCCTTTCTGAGTGTTCCCCAGCTTAGAATTGATGTCTTAATATGTAGTAGAAAGCATTAATGGATTTACTGTATCGACATTAACTTTCCACAGTACCAGTTGTGGTAGATGACTTCCTAATTAGGACACATTAGACTTTTTCTGACATTTTGTTGGATTGATGACTTAATCACACCACAGTGTTCTTTCCGTTGGATATTTGTTGGTGTTCGCTGTGCAGGGAGCAGTGCAGTGATGAGGTGGCACTGCACTGATCGGTGTTAGTTTACTGCAGGAATCTAGCAGCTGGCCTTTGTGCTCCTTTGCCTGTGTTCTCCTTTCTTTGCTTTACTGTGCAAGAAGTACCTCCCTACTTGTTTCTGTGCGGGTGTAGAGGAATCAGCATCCAGTGGGAAGAGTAACAGGGTCAGTGTCATAATGTTGTTGTTCAGTCACTACGTCATGCCTGACTCTCAGCAAACACACGGATGGCAGTGCACAAGGCCTCCTCGGCCTTCACCCTCTACCGGAGCTCACTCAGACTCACGTCCATCAAGTTGTGATGCCATCCAGCCATCTCGTCTTCTGTCGTCCCCTTCTCCTCCTGCCTTCAATCTTTTCCAGGTTCACGGTCTTTTCTAGTGAGTCCATTCTTTGCATCGGGTGGCCAGAGTATTGGACCTTCAGCTTCAGCATCAGTCCTTCCAATGAATATTCAGGGTTGATTTCCTTTAGGATTGACTGGTTTGATCTCCTTGCAGTCCAAGGGACTCTCAAGAGTCTTCTTTAGCAGCACGGTTCAAAAGCATCAATTCTTTGGTGCTTAGCCTTCTTTATGGCCCAACTCTCACAATCATACATGACTATGGAGAAACCATAGCTTTGATTATATGGACCTTTTTCAGCAAAATGATTTCTTTGGTTTTTAATGCACTGTCTAGGTTTATCATAGCTTTCCTTCCAAGGAGCAAGGGTCTTTTAACCTCATGGCTGAAGTCACCATCTGCATTGATTTTGGAGCCAAGAAAATAAAGTCTGTCACTGCTGCCTCTTTTCCCCCTTCTGTTTACCATGAAGCGTTGGGACCAGATACCATGATTTTAGTTTTTTGAATGTTGAATTTCAAGCCAGCTTTTTCAGTGTCCTCTTTCACCTTCATCAAGAGGCTCTTCTTTAGTTCCTCTTCATCTTCTGCCATTAGAGTGGTACCATCTACATATCTGAGGTTGTTGATATTTCTCCCGGCAGGCTTGATTCCAGCTTGGGATTCATCCAGCCCAGCATTTCGCATGATGTGCTCTGCATAGCAGTTAAATAAGCAGGGTGACAATACACAGCCTTGTCGTACTCTTTTTCCCAGTTTAGAACCATTTGTTTTTTCCATGTAAGGTTCTAAGTGTTGCTTTTTAACTTGTATACATGTTTCTCAGGAGACAGGTAAGGTGGTCTGCTGTTCCCATCTCTTTAAGAATTTTCCACAGTTTGTTGTGATCCACACAGTGAAAGGCTTTTGCAGTGTCAGTGACGCAGAAGTAGATGTTTTTTTGGGATTCCTAGCTTTTTTCTCTGTGATCCAACAAATGCTGACAATTTGATCTCTGGTTCCTCTGCCTTTTCTAAACCCAACTTGTACATCTATAAGTTCTTGGTTCACGTACTGCTGAAGCCTAGCTTGAAGCATTTTGAGCATTACCTTGCTAGCATGTGAAGTGAGCACAATTGTGCGGTAGTTTGAACATTCTTTGGTGTCGCCCTTCTCTGGGATTGGAATGAACACTGGCTTTTTCCAGTCCTGTGGCCACTGCTGAGTTCTCCAAGCTGCCTGGCGTAGAGTGCAGCACTTTCAGAACATCATCTTTTAGGATTTGAAATAGCTCAGCTGGAATTTCATCACCTTCACTAGGTTTGTTTGTAGTGATGCTTCCTAAGACCCAGTTGACTTTGTACTCCAGGATGTCTGGCTCTAAGGAGAGTGACCACACCTCCGTGGTTATCTGGATCATTAAGACCTTTTTTGTATAGTTCTTCTGTGTATTCTTGCCACCTTTTCTTAATCTTTTCTGCTCCCATTAGGTCCTTATCGTTTCTGCCCTTTATTGTCCCCATCTTTGCATGAAATAGTTCCTTCGTATCTCCAGTTTTTTGAAGAGATGTCTAGTCTCTCCCATTCTGTTTTTTTCCTCTCTTTCTTTGCATTGTTCAATTAAGAAGACTTTCTTATCTCTCCTTGATAGTCTCTGGAACTCTGCATTCAATTGGGTATATCTTTCCCTTTCTCCTGAGAGGGTAACAGGCAGGAAGGCCAGGGGTCTCCAAACGGAGGAAATAGGCTGCAAGTGTCAGACATTGTTTTATCTCTCTCTTAAGCTACAGGAGGAAACAAACTAGCGATATTTTTTTTCCTTCTCTGTACAGATTTAAAAAGAGGTTTCTCTTAAAATACTGTGTTGCCATAATGACACCTGGTTCCATCTGAACTTAACTTTTCTCAAATCTTGAGTTAACCAATGCATTTTTTTTATGGAAACGTTTATCTTAAGCTATGCTAACGTACTATGCATTTACCCCAGACTCTGTCTTCAAGTTAGGAGAAGGCAATGGCACCCCACTCCAGTACTCTTGCCTGGAAAATCCCATGGACGGAGGAGCCTGGTGGGCTGCAGTCCATGGGGTCACTAAGAGTCATGTCACTTTCCCTTTTCCCTTTCATGCATTGGAGAAGGAAATGGCAACCCACTCTAGTGTTCTTGCCTGGAGAATTCCCGGGTACGGGGGAGCCTGGTGGGCTGCCGTCTCTGGGGTCGCACAGAGTCGGACACAACTGAAGCGACTTAGCAGCAGCAGCAGTCACTATATAACATCCGGCTAAAAACTAGCAGGAGGGTATTCTTTCTGCCCCCTTCTGATGTCTATGTCAGAAGCTTTCTCTGTCTCCTTTATACTTTAGTAAAACTTGATTGCACAAAAGCTCTGAGCACTCAAGCCTCGTCCCTGGCCGGAAGCTGAGAGCCCCAGCGTGTGTCGTGGCTCAGCCACAGCCTTCCACTCCCTCGCCTTCCACGCCTGCTCTTTTTGGCTCAGTGGGTAAAGAAGCTGCTGCAGCACAGAAGATGCGGCCTGTGTGGGTGTGCCCCTGGGTCCAGAGGCAGAGCCTTGCTCGGCCGGGGAGCACCCGCCCTCTCCCTCCGGTGTTCTCCGTCTCGCCTCAGAGGCGGTGCCGCTGACTCCAGCACCAGGTGTGGTTTCCTCTTCCCACGAGCGGATCATGTGGTCTCTGCTCTTTGTGGGTCTGACTCCTTCCACTCAAAGAAGTGCCAGGCCCACTCAGGTGGCTGTGCAGCTGTAGCTCATCCACTGCCATTGTTGCCTGTGTGTCGCACATGAAGAAGCCACAGTTGATGTATCCTGTCGACTGCTGGCTGATGATGGATCATTTCCGGTTTTCCATCGTGAGGGGAAATGCTGGGACTCTTCTGGGCATGTCTTTGGTGCACATCTCTGTTGCGCGTGTCCCCAGGAGCAGTGCTGTTGGGTGTGCTCTTGTCCTCCCTTAAGTCACCGCAGACAGCGCTCCAGAGTGGTGGTGCCGGGCTAGAAGCACTTCTGAGAGCTGCAGTTGCTCCCTGTCTTTGTGCCCTCGGTCTTTCTTTTTAGTCATTTTGGTGGCCAGTGCTTGTATTTCTTGATGGTCTTAATTTGCACTGCCATGGTGACTGATGCAGTTGAGCCCCTTTCATAGCTGGATTAGCATCTAGATATTCACATGTGTATTACCTGCCCAGATATCGTGCCCGGGTTTTTAATCAGGCTGTCTGTTGCTCTTTTGCTTGTTCACCCAAAAGCGTTCAAATGTGTAGAAACACTGTTGTGTGCATCACAGATTCCTCTCCTCCAGCCCAGTGTTTGTGTCTTTAGTCTCTTAATGGTGTCTTTTGATGAGTTCGGTTTGTTAGTGGTTTTCTTTATGGTTAATGGATTTTTAAAGAATTTTTTCCGGGGACCGGCTGGCACTGCACCCTCTTGCTGCAGGATGGTGGGCGGTGGCGCGAAGCATAGACTCTGCGGAGAGGGGCCGCAGAGTGAAAAACCGGTCGATGTGAAGAAGAGTAAGTCCTATGAAGCTGACGTGCCCAGTGACCTTCGAAAAGAGGTGGAAAGCCATTACAGGCTTCTTCTGCCTGAAGATTTCTACCACTTCTGGAGGTTCTGCAAAGGACTTGACCCTGAACAGCCAGCTGATTCACTATCTGCAAGCCTTGGACTTCGATTAGTGGGTCCTTATGATATCCTTGCCGGAAAACATAAAGAAAAAATCAGCAAGCTTGAATTTTAATCTTCACTGGAGATTTTACTATGATCCTCCTGAGTTCCATACCATTATTATTGGAGACAGTAAAACTCAATTCCACATGGGGTATTTCAGGGATTCTCCTGATGAACTTCCTGTATTTGTCGGTACAAACGAAGCAAAGAAAAATTGTATAATTGTTCAAAGTGGAGATAATGTGTTTGCTGCAGTCAAATCATTTTTGATGAAAAAACTTAAAGAAGATAAGAAGAAAACTAGTCTCTTGAAAACCATAGATGAGAAACTCACAGAAGCAGCCAGAGAACTGGGGTTCTCCCTGGAGCAGAGAACTGTGAGGATGAAGCAGAGAGACAAGAAAGTGGTGACAAAGACCTTTCATGGGGCAGGCTTGGTTGTCCCAGTGGATAAAAATGATGTTGGATACAGAGAGCTCCCTGAAACGGATGCCAGCCTCAGGAGAATCTGCGGGACAATTGTGGAGGCCCCAAGCGACGCCGACAGACTGCAGGCCTTTGCCCCCGTCCAGGAGATGATGACCTATGTGCAGTTTGCTAACGATGAGTGCGACTATGGGATGGGGCTGGAGCTGGGGCTGGACCTCTTCTGCCATGGCTCCCACTATTTTCATAAAGTTGCTGGCCAGCTTTTACCTCTGGCATATAATCTGCTGAAGAGGAATCTCTTTGCGGAAATTATTGAAGCTCATCTAGCAAACAGGAGCCAAGAGGACGTGGACCAGCTCGCAGCATGAGTGGGGCTGCCTCTCTGGTGTACAGGATTGCAGAGCTTTAGTGTGAAACATGTTCTTCTGTTTTTAAGGACTACAGGAAATAAATGGATGGCAACTTTGCCTTATGATCCAGCAATCCCACTGCTGGGCATACACACTGAGGAAACCAGGAGGGAAAGAGACACGTGTACCCCAGTGTTCATCGCAGCACTGTTTATAATAGCCAGGACATGGAAGCAACCTAGATGTCCATTGGCAGATGAATGGATAAGAAAGCTGTGGTACATATACACAATGGAGTATTACTCAGCCATTAAAAAGAATACATTTGAATCAGTTCTAATGAGGTGGATGAAACTGGAGCCTATTATACAGAGTGAAGTAAGCCAGAAAGAAAAACACCAATACAGTATACTAACGCATATATATGGAATTTAGAAAGATGCTAACAATAACCCTGTATACGAGACAGCAAAAGAGACACTGATGTATAGAACAGTCTTATGGATTCTGTGGGAGAGGGAGAGGGTGGGAAGATTTGGGAGAACGGCATTGAAACATGTATAATATCATGTATGAAACAAGTCGCCAGTCCAGGTTCAATGCATGATACTGGATGCTTGGGGCTAGTGCACTGGGACGACCCAGAGGGATGGTATGGAGAGGGAGGAAGGAGGAGGGTTCAGGATGGGGAACACATGTATACCTGTGGTGGATTCATTTTGATATTTGGCAAAACTAATACAATTTGTAAAGTTTAAAAATAAAATAAAATTTAAAAAAAAAAAAAAAAGAATTTTTTCCTATAGATGTTATATAGGTTTTTCCTATAGATCTTTTCCTATAGATATCCTGTAGGCTATGTAGATGTTTTCCCGGATAATTCCTAGAAGTTTCTTTTCTGTTTTTTTCTTTCCCCTATATGGTTTCTATCTCCTTTTCTTTGTCTGGCTTAGAGTGGCTTCCTGTTGATGGTGGCATGACTGCAGTCATCTCTGGAGGTGGAAAGAGTTGAGATGAGCTAGACCGGCCTGATGGTGAGGGTCTCCAGGCAGGAAATGGCAGCACAAAGACTGAGGCCTGCACCTCTCAGATCCTAAATGACAGGGCTGCTGGGGGATTTCTGGCCCGCAAGCAGAGTTGGGGCCAGCCAGGGCAGGGGAGTGCTGTGCCTGGAGCCCTGCTTTAAATGCCTGCTCTTGGCACTTCTGGTGGTGGAGGGAGTCACCAGGCTCGGCTGTAGATTGGAGCAGAGGATGTGGAACAGAGCTTCTCAGCGTCAGCATCTGGCGTGATAGACGCACAGGAATTAGTGTACCGGTGAGACAGTGGACTGCAGTGTAAGGGAGAGGGGCCCCGAGGGTGCATTGGGTGGGTCTCAGGCTAGCAGCCAGCTGTGCTTTTCAGGAAGCCCAGGTGGTGTTTGCTGAGCTGCATTCTTGTGACTGCAGTGGGTTGATACTGACTGGGTCCAGTCAGGGGGCCTTTGGGGACAGCTCAGCGCTGGTGGAGGGTATGTGTGACCACCCTCCAGAGGAGCTGGATTTGAGCTCTTGAAACTCTTAAGTTCAGAGGACACTTCTTCCCATTCTGTTGGCTTCTTGTAGTAAATGTCATTTAATATTCTGTGTGATTCTTGTAGATAAATTTTAAAAATATTTGTCAAGTCACTGTATCTTGGTTTTGGACAGCAGTCAGGTTTGAATCATGTTAGTCATTTGCAGTAAAACTCTAGATAGATTTTTTAGATAAAATCTAATTTATAAATGCAAACCATTCATTTATATGCATATGCTTACTGTGTATGGGTGTGTTTATTGTCTTGTAGTCACTTTCTGCACGCTTTGAGAATTGTTTTTTTTCATTTAATGAAAAAGTTTTGCTAATCTGAGTGTGTGTGTGTGTGTGTGTGTGTGCGTGTGCGTGCGCGCGTGCGTTCCTAGCAGTAGAAGAAATTACTTGCGGAAGGAATATATTTGTTTTTCCACTTAAATATAAAATGTTACATTAGTCTCATGAGTCATATGTCACTCACTGCTATGGGAAAAAATAAAGCAAGAAATGGTCTAAAAGCAGCAGTGACACACACAGACACTTTAACATATCAGAAGAGTTTTTTGTTTTCTTTTAGAAGAGTTTGAAATATGTAATTCTCCGTGGTTTTGACAGGTCATAGCAAAGTTGAGCTCCTTTAATACCACCATATTTCACCTCTGGGATGTTATTTCTCTCCAGTCCTTCCATTGAAAAAGGGCATTGTGTACGTGTTTTGTCACTAAAACCTCATAAGCTCTGGGTGTATGTATTATTGGCATCCTACCACATATGTGTACATACAAGTTTTAGAGGGTCTCACGTGTATTCTTCCCTGGTGGCTCAGAGGTTAAAGCGTCTGCCTGGAATGCGGGAGACCCAAGTTTGATCCCTGGGTCAGGAAGATCCCCTGGAGAAGGAAATGGCAACCCACTCCAGTACTCTTGCCTGGAGAATCCCATGGAGGGAGGAGCCAGGTAGGTTACAGTCCGAGGGGTCACAAAGAGTCGCACACGACTAAGCAGCTTCACTTTCACGTGTATTCTGAAACTTTATTCCTCCCTTTAAAAGTAAAAACTTTGGGGAGGAGGTGGGTAATATACCTTACTTGGTGTCGTAGCATTTGGAAGGACACCTCGGTTGGTATCAGACGTGCCCCTGGGCAGGAACCCCTGTGTGGCTGCTGTGCTGGAGGAGAGGCTGCTGCAGAAGCCCGTACCCTGGACTGAGGGGTGGTCGGAGGCTGGTGTACTCACAGTCACAGTCCTGCTTTCTGTCTCTTTTCCAGCTGCTATTTAAACAAGGCTTTTCATATCTGGTCCCGGAAAGATAGATTCTCCCCCACTTTTGTAAACAACGTGCTCTCCCACACGGAAAAGGAGCACTCTGCGCCCGCCTGGATGCTGCTCGCCAAGGTGGCTGGCGCGTCGCCCATGCCGGACTACTCCACTGTCATCGAGGCCTGGGAGAGGATGAGCAGGTTCGCACGCTTGTCACGGAGCTGCCACCAGACATGAGGGAGTCCTGGACACAGGGCTTGTGTCTTGAGGAAGTGGGCCCTCTCATAGCTGTTTGTGTACATGTGTCTTTCCTTTAAATTCTGGTGTAAAAACCAAGAGGGAAAATGGAATCACTGTTAAGCTTTGATTGTCCAAGTACAGTAGGTGCCGTCGCGTTCCCCCGCTTGGCTTGTGGACCAGGCCCCCCCTCCCTCCATAATCCTGAAGAAGAGTGCTGTGTGGGCAGCAGCGCCTCCCGGGCTTCTGCGCTGACTCTTCTCCGCCCTCTCCCCAGCCAGCAGAGCCCCAGTGAAGACACCTTGGGGCACATCCTGTGTGTCATCCGGCACATCGCCAAGCACCTTCCTCAGAGCACCCGGGACATGGTAGCAGGTGAGTGTCTGCCGGGGAGTCGTGAAAAGGCTTGCCTCTCACTTTATTTTGAGAGTTAAAAACCTGGAGGGAATTGACTCTTTTTAGATGTTCTCAAGAAAAAGCTGAATGGATTCTGCTGGTCGACAATGTTGATCTCCCCAGCTGTTGACACTTTACAAAGCCTGTGCCGGGCAACTGCAGGGACACCAGCGGAGGAGCAGGTACACTACAGACTCGTGTGCGGCTGTCGCTCGTCCACGTGGAGACAGAGCGCTCTGCCCTGAGGCTGGGGCGTGCTCCTCAGCCAGCCTGGAAGGGCAGTTAGGTCTCTAAGGAAGCACCCATCTGACAAGCAGTTGACATTTCCCAAGGAGACCTTGGCTGCTAAAGACACAGCACCTTCAGGAGGTCACCTCCTTGGTTCTGGGCACCACTGTCTTCTAGGAAGCATGCATCCTGCGCACTTCAGTCACTGGTTCGTGTCCGACTCTTTGCGACCCCATGGACTGCAGCACGCCAGGCTTCCCTGTCCTTCACCAGCTCCTGGAGCTTGCTCAAACTCATGTCCATTGAGTCGATGATGCCATCCAACCATTGATCCTCTGTCGTCCCCTCTCCTCCCATCTTCAATCTTTCCCAGCATCAGGGTCTTTTCAAATGAGTCAGCTCTTCACATCAGGTGTCCAAAGTATTGGAGTTTCAGCTTCAACATCAGTCCTTCCAATGAATATTCTGGGCTGATCTCCTTTAGGATAGACTGATTGGAGCTCCTTGCAGTCCAAGGGGCTCTCAAGAGTCTTCTCCAACACCACAGTTCAAAAGCATCAATTCTTTGGCTCTCAGCTTTCTTTATAGTCCAACTCTTACATCCCTACATGACCACTGGAAAAACCATGGCTTTGACTATACGGACCATTGGTGGGCAAAGTAATGTCTCTGCTCTTTGGTATGCTGTCTAGGTTTGTCATAGCTTTTCTTCCAAGGAGCAAGCGTCTTTTAATTTCATGACTGCAGTCACCATTTGCAGTGATTTTGGAGCTTAAGAAAATAAAGTCGGTTACTATTGCCATTGTTTCCCTGTCTGTTTGCCCATGAAGTGATGGGACCAAATGCCATGATCTTAGTTTTCTGAATGTTGAGTTTTAAGCCAACTTTTTCACTCTCCTCTTTCACCTTCATCAAGAGGCTCTTTAGATCTTCTTCAGTTTCTGCCATAAGGGTGGTGTCATCTGCATATCTGAGGTTATTGATATTTCTCCTGGCAATCTTGATTCCAGCTTGTGCTTCATCCAGCCCAGCATTTGGCATGGTGTGCTCTGCATATAAATTAAATAAGCCGGGTGGCAATACACAGCCTTGGAATATACTCCTTTCCCAATTTGGAACCAGTCTGTTGTTCCATGTCCGATTCTAACTGTTGCCTTTTGACCTGTATACGGGTTTCTCAGGAGGCAGGTCAGGTAGTCTGGTAGCCCCATCTCTTTAAGAGTTTTCCACGGTTTGTTGTGATCCATACAGTCAAAGGCTTTAGCGTAATCAATAAAGCATGAGTGAGTGAAGTCGCTCAGTCATGTCTGACTCTTTGCAACCCTGTGGGCTGTAGCCTACCAGTCTCCTCTGTCCATGGGAATCTCCAGGCAAAAATACTGAGTGGGTTGCCATTTCCTTCTCTAGTAAGCATAAGTAGATGTTTTTCTGGAATTCTCTTGCTTTTTCTATGATTCAGGAGATGTTGACAATTTGATCTCCAGCTTGAATATCTGAAAGTTCTTGGTTCACATACTGTTGAAGCCTAGCTTGGAGAATTTTGAGCATTACTTTGCCAGCGTGTGTGATGAGTGCAATTGTGCAACAGTTTGAGCATTCTTTGGCATTGCCTTTCTTAGGGATTGGAATGAAAACTGACCTTTTCCAGTCCTGTGGCCACTGCTGAGTTTTCCAAATTTGCTGGCATATTGAGTGCAGCACTTTCACAGCATCATCTTTTAGAATTTGAATAGCTCAGCCCAAATTCCATCGTCTCCACTAGCTTGCTTTGTAGTAATGCTTCCTCAGGCCCACTTGACTTGCATTCCAGGCTGTCCGACTCTGGGTGAGTGGTGATACGATCATTGTCATTGGAGTCATTAAGATCTTTCTTGTACGGTTCTTCCATGTGTTCTAGGAGGCCCGCTTGCTGGGCCCCTGGTCCCAAGATGGAAGCTGCAAGGCTGTCTCTTCATCCTCTCAGGCTGGGTGCTCGCAGTAGCCTGGTGGCCCCTCCTGCCTCAATTCCCGCCTCCCTCCCAGGGTGTGTAAGCGCTCTCCTCCTGGTCGGGGCTCCCCCACCAGGCCAGAAGGTTTTGGTAGATCTCTGTGTTATTTCCCCCTAATGTCTCTGGTACCAGCGCTTCCTGCTGACAGGCCCTCTGGAAGCTCCCTCACAGACCAGTGTTCTGTGGGAGACGGGGGATTAGGTTAACTTCTTTTTTTTTTTAAATACATGAATATGCTTTAAGACAGAGTACATGGAGTAAAACTGCCTAATTTTTACATGTAAGCAAAATAAATATTATTATCCATGCTAATGCTGAATAATATAATTTTTAAATGAGATTAATTTGCTCCTATTCAAATTGACTATAAGCCTCAAAGACATGAGATGATATCAAGCTTTCTGTCTCAAAACTTTTCAAAAGAGCATAAGTATGGAACTAGAATATGGAACATTTTCTTATGAGAAAATGTCAACAGATTCACTTATTCAGAGTATCTGCTTTTAACACAGCAGAGTACTTTATCTCTGTGGTGCAAGTCTCTGGCCCCCTCAGTATGACATATGCTACTCTCCTCTGCCTGACACCCAGGATACCTCCTTGTCAGTGCTTGGGAAGCAGGAAAGAAACTGCAGACGCCTCCAAATAAACAAGGTCAGAGAAAACCTCCAAGGTTTACTTCTCACCGACACTGGCAGCTAATCTCAGCCATCATTCACTAGCTCTGCAGTGTCGGAAGAGGTTAACTTCTGAGTGCTCTCCATTTCAGTATCTCTAATGAGTCATCTTACTACCATATATTCAGTTTTTGTCATGAAATATACTCCTGAAAGTTAAGAAAGTGAAAGTGTTAGTTGCTCAGTCACGTCCGACTCACTGCAATCCCGAGGACTGTAGCCCGCCAGGCTTCTCTGTCCATGGAATTCTCTGTAAAAATACTGGAGTGGGCAGCCATTCCCTCTCCAGGTGATCTTCCTAACCCAGGGATCGTGCCCGGGTCTCCCACTTTTTAGGTAGATTCTCTACCGTCTGAGCCACCAGGTATGCCTGGATTACACTTCCAAACAGTGCTAATCATGATGAAGCAGTATAGGACTGGGGGTTATTAATAATGATTTTAGATAATTATGAATTATCTAAATAATGAAATTAGATAATTGCCGAAATATTGAGTTGGCCAGAAAGTTTGCTCTTGTTTTTATGTAACATCTTATGGAAAAACCCAAACAAACTTTATGGCCAACCAATATATTTACATTTCCTAGAATAAAAACATTATTGCTTCATCTGAACTACCTGCCACCTTCCTATGCTTCCTTTTCTTGTATAAGCTCCTTTTAAAAAGTCCTTCCCTCATAAGTTAACAGGTATAGTAAGGCAGCATAGTGTAACTTTTTTGCTTAGGGTATGAGCAGGTTGAAATTTACTTAATTTTAAAAATGCCCAGCTCTTTCTGTGTCTGGGATTTTCCTTACTAAACTTTTTGACACTTCTTGGTGAAAAGAAATACTTCTTTTATTTTATTTCTAACCATTTATCTCTGATCCAAGAAAGTGTGTGAAAACCTTTTAAATAAGGAACATTCCCTAAGTAGGCAGCATGTGTGAATAACAGAAAACAGGTAAAAACAAAACAAAAAGATGATAATGAGGGAAGAGTGCCACAGGGAAAGCGGGGCGTGTGTGGCCAGCGCTGAGGGTGCCATCCTGCTGGCATCCGAGGCGCGTTGCTTGTTGTGGCCAGCGCTGAGGGTGCCATCCTGCTGGCGTCCGAGGCGCATTGCTTGTTGTGGCCAGCGCTGAGGGTGCCATCCTGCTGGCGTCCGAGGCGCGTTGCTTGTTGTGGCCAGCGCTGAGGGTGCCATCCTGCTGGCGTCCGAGGCGCGTTGCTTGTTGTGGCCAGCGCTGAGGGTGCCATCCTGCTGGCGTCCGAGGCGCGTTGCTTGTTGTGGCCAGCGCTGAGGGTGCCATCCTGCTGGCGTCCGAGGCGCGTTGCTTGTTGTGGCCAGCGCTGAGGGTGCCATCCTGCTGGCGTCCGAGGCGCGTTGCTTGTTGTGGCCAGCGCTGAGGGTGCCATCCTGCTGGCGTCCGAGGCGCGTTGCTTGTTGTGGCCAGCGCTGAGGGTGCCATCCTGCTGGCGTCCGAGGCGCGTTGCTTGTTGTGGCCAGCGCTGAGGGTGCCATCCTGCTGGCGTCCGAGGCGCGTTGCTTGTTGTGGCCAGCGCTGAGGGTGCCATCCTGCTGGCGTCCGAGGCGCGTTGCTTGTTGTGGCCAGCGCTGAGGGTGCCATCCTGCTGGCGTCCGAGGCGCGTTGCTTGTTGTGGCCAGCGCTGAGGGTGCCATCCTGCTGGCGTCCGAGGCGCCTTGCTTGTTGTGGCCAGCGCTGAGGGTGCCATCCTGCTGGCGTCCGAGGCGCGTTGCTTGTTGGTGTGGAGCCAGGCCTGTGGCTCAGACCCCGGGTCCCCAGCCCTGGCTGGAGGAGGGTCTGCCCTGGGCGGACCCGGGCTGAGAGGACGCGCTGTCTGCCCGCCACAGGCCCCGGTGCTCAGAACAGTAAGCTGGGTCCTTGTTCGTCTGTGGGGAAGGCTGAGTTCTCTTCTCATGTAGAAACGAGACTGGAAGAGTGTGGAGCTCACTGCTGTGTTAGGAGAAGGCAGGGTTTTGGCTCTGCCCCCACAGCATGGTGGACAAGGGACTGAGGCCCGATACGTCCCAGGAGCTGGGGGTGATTTCCATCCAGGTGACCAGAGCCATACCTCTGTTTCTTCTTCGTCTATAAATCAATATCCTGTGTTTTATGGAGAAAAACAGGTACCAAAGCCACGACCACCGAGCCAGAGGCTAGGACTGTGGGCGTGGCTGCTCTGTCAGCGGCCGTGAGCTGACGCTGCTGTGGAGCTGCAGTCAGCAGTGGGCGCAGGCGTGGACGCTGTGAGTGGCGCCTGGGTTTGCAGCAGAGGTGTGGTCTTGCTGTCTGCACTGGGTGAGTCTGAGACCAGTGCCCCGTCCTCTGTCTCAGGACAGCCATCAGAGCAGGGTGGGTGAGACCCGGTGAGCGGCAGCGAGGGGTCAGAGCAGGCTAGCCGGGGCTGCTGAGGGGCCTGGCGTGTGCAGCTGGAGGAGGAAGCGTGTGGCAGCAGTCGGCCTGGCTGCATGCACATGCGACCGGAGACCCAGACGACAGTCAGAGTGACTCGGTCACTTAGGACCGGTTTGGACCAGTAGGTGGAAATTGCAAGGAGACAGACTTTGGGAAACTGAAGAAAAAGCGTTCTGAGGTCTGCCTAGACCAGACAGACTCGCCTCTGGACACGGCTCTGATCAGCGGGAGTGCTCAGGGCAGAGCTGGAGGCAGGGCGGGAGCGCCTGTGGGGACAGAGCCCGAGGCGGGCAGGTGGGCGGGCTGACCGGCAGCTCACCAGCCTCTGAAGTCTTCCTCTCAGTAGCAGCCGGGGCCTGGGGACCCAGATGACTGGGACACAGCACGTGCATTCCAGAAGCTCCAGGTTGTGCTATTGATCTGTAGAGAGCAGCAGGAGCGTGCACACGCGTCAGGCCACGTCAGCTGCAGAAGTCTGGGTTGTGATGGTGATTTGCCAGCAGTTTGGCAAACTTTGAGTACCGCCTTGTGGTTGAGCTGCTGGGCGCTACCTGGGGTGATGGTCAGACTGCCCATTCCTAAGGCCCCTGCCACGCAGTGGGGGAGACCCACATGTTAACAGGTAATTCCGTGGTAGAGTAAGTCCTGAAACAGAAGTGAGTATCCTTCTGATTTTTTATTGTCAGTGTATAGGAGTGTAAGAGATTTGTGTATTAATTTTGTGTTCTGCGACTTTACTGTGTTCATTGATTAGTGCTAGTAATTTTGTGGTGGCATCTTTAGGGTTTTTTATGTAAAGAATCATGTCATCTGTAAAGTTTTTACTTCTTTTCCAATCTGGATTCCTTTTATTTATTTCTTTTTTTTCTCTGACTGCTGTGGCTAGGACTTACAAAAGTATGTTGACTAATAGTGGCAGAGTGGGCACCCTTGTCTTGTTCCTGATTCTAGATGAAATGCTTTTCTTTTCATCATTGAGAATAGTATTTTCTATGGGTTTATCATATCTGGCCTTTATTATGTTGATGTATGTTCCATCTGTGCTTACTTTTGGGCTTCCCTTGTAGCTCAGTTGGTAAAGAATCTGCCTGCAGATGCAGGAGACCCAGGTTTGATTCCTGGGTTGGGAAGATCCCCTGGAGAAGGAAATGGCAACCCATTCCAGTATTCTGGCCTGGAGAACCCCATGGACAGAGGAGCCTGATGGGCTACAGTCCATGGGATCTCAAGAGTCAGACACAACTGAGCCACCACCACCATGCTTTCTCGAGAGTTTTTATCATAAATGGGTGGTGAATTTTGTCAACAGCTTTCTCTGAATCTATTGAGATGATCATTTGGTTTTTATCTTTAAATCTGTTAATATTTTGTATTACATTGATTGATTTGCATGTATTGAAGAATCCTGGAGTCCCTGGGATAAAGTCCACTTGATCATGGTATATGATCCTTTTAATGTTCTGTTGGATTCTGTTAGTTACAATTTTGTTGAGGATTTTTGCATCTATGTTCATTAGTGATACTGGCCTATAACTTTGTTTTTTTGTGGTATATTTGTCTGATTTTGATACCATAGAGTGAGTTTGGGAGTTTTCCTTCCTCTGCAATTTTCTGGAAGAGTTTGAGCCGGATAGGTGCTAGCTCTTCTCTAAATTTTGGTAGAATTCACCTGTGAGGCCATCTGGTCCTGGTCTTTTATTTATTGGAAGATTTTTTTACTACAGTTTTGATTTCCATGTTTGTAATTGGTCTGTTCATATTTTCTGTTTCTTCCTGGTTCCATTTTGGACGGTTATACTTTTCTAAGAGTTTGTCCATTTCTTTCAGATTCTCCATGTTATTGGCATGTAGTTGCTCATAGTAGTCTCTTAGAATCTTTTGTATTTCTGTTGTCTGTTGTAACTTTTTCATTTCTAATTTTATTCATTTGCGTCTTCTCCCTTTTTTTCTTGATGAGCCTTGGTGTTTGTCAATTTTGTTTATCTTCTCAAAGCACCAGCTTTTAGTTTTATTCATCTTTGCTATAGTCTCCTTTATGTCTTTTTCATTTCTTTCTGCTCTGATCTTTATAATGTCTTTCTTCTACTAACTTTGGGGTTTTTTTTTTTGTTCTCTTTGTAGTTGCTGTAGGTGTAAGGTTAGGTTACTTGCTTGATGTATCTCTTGTTTCTTGGGGTGGGCTTGTGCTGCTATAAACTGCCTTCCCACCCCTGCTTTTGCTGCCTCCCACAGGTTTGAGTCATCGTGTTTTCATGTCATTTGTTTCTAAGCATATTTTGATTTCCTTTTTGATTATTTTAGTGATCTGTTGGTTATTTAGAAGCATAGTTTAACCTCCATGTGTTTGTATTTTTTATAGTTTTTTCCCCTCTGTTACTGATATCTAATCTCAGAGCATTGTCAGGAAAGATGCTTGAAATGATTTCACTTTTTAAAAATTTACCAATGTTTGATTTATGGCCCAGGATGTGATCTCTCCCGGAGAATGTTCTGTGTGCACTTGAGAAAAAAAGTAAAATCTAGGAAGATGGTACTGATGATGCCATTTACAGGGCAGCAAAGGAGACGCAGACATACGACCCTGAGAGAGGGAGAGGGTGGGAGGGCGTGAGAGTGCGGCGCTGAGCGTGGAGACCACCGTGTGTGGAATGGACAGCAGGGGGAGCTGCCCTGTGGTGCAGAGAGCCCAGAGCGTGTGCTTGTGGCCGCCTGGAGGGGTGGGAGGGGAGGGGGGTGCACGGGAAGTCTCAGAGGGAGGGGACACATGTGAGCCTGTGGCCGGTTCACGCGGATACATGGCACACACCATCACAGTGCTGTAAAGTAATCGTCCTCCAGTTAAAAGTAAACTGAAGATATAAAAGGCAGCGACTATCTGACAGTGTGGTGGCCGTCACACTGTGGAGCCGCTCGGCTTGGCCTGGGTGTTAGTGACACCCAGGTCATAGGGAGCAGCTGAGACCCTCTGCAGCCAGTTGTGGGCGGTGAGGTGCGTGGGCTGGAGATGGGACCCCTGGAAGTCACTTTCACTAACAAGAGACTCTGAAAACTTGTCTTGAATGAATACATTCCAGGAGGATAACAACTTTTTTTTTTTTTTTTTTTTAAGTCTGTTTATTTAAAATACACTCTTTAGTACAGCAGTTAATTCACTGTCTACATATGCCGGAAGAATTGCAATGTGTTTGTCATTGGAGGAGCATTGCTGTTACAGATCTCTTAGAAATTCGGGCTCTAGACCTTCCTGAGTAGATGTCTTTCCCTCTTATAGAGCAAACGTAGAAAGAAAGACTTTACATATGCAAAAGACTTTTATATATAAAATATGTATACGTATACAAAATGTAGTATGTAGAGTGTATTTGAAAGAGTATACATATTCTTTGTGAATTCCACTTAACCAGTTCGTATTGCCAGGTCGCTAAAAGAAAGAGCAAAGATGCAAAAACATGATGGCTCGGATTTTTCATGGCTTCCAGTTTATGCATTTGGAGGCCATAGCATTTCTTCTGTGCGAGTTGTATGCCATGGGCAGTCTGCTGGATGCCTGGCGCCCCTCAGAGGTGACCTTTGACTTGCCACAGGAGTTACTGGTGCAGGCGTCTGAGGATGTGCTTGCCACCTGCGTGCGCCACCTTTCCGACATCATCCTGAAGGAGGACGGGCCGGGCCGGATGAGAGAAGACCTGATGGTGAGTGGCTGCCGTCCCCCCACCCTCCTCCTCCCGCGCCGGCAGGGCTGTGAGTGCCTCTGTGGTGTGTGTGCAGCACCGTGAACAGGAGAAGGTGTTCCTAGCCTGGTGCTTACTCTTCTTTTCTAGAATTTTTTACTGGTGACCTATTCATTTTCTTCTCACTTACTACCTGGGGGAAATGATGGCAAATGCTTCTCCCAGTTGGGTCCTGTGAGATTCCTGATCCAATAGGGAGAACACAGTGTGTGTTGTGAGCTCAGAAGTAACAGGTGAGAAGAGAGTACTCTTGCTTCTTTGGGCTTGAGTTTGATGTTTTTTAAGATTGTCTACTGTGTCTGCTGAGTGGTTTGAACATCAAACTATAGAACAGTTCCCAGGTCACATGTGAAACAAGAAGAGATGTTTGAAAGCTGGAGAAATTCCTGCCCCAGGAGCAGTGAGAGTGTGTGACATGCACCCGCTTTAGAAATTGTATCTTGAAGAGGTGCCTTTGAGTCTTTGCACACGGGGCCTATTTTCTCATCCAAGTGGCTGGCTGTCAGCAAAACATTGGTGATTCTGGTTCTGGCATCTGACACTGTCCAGTAAGGGCCTTTCAGGCTAGGTTATCACTCAGCTGAAACTGGCCATTTTCCTCATCTGTTTGTGCAGCTCCTGTTCCCCCCTGTTCAGTTCAGTTCCCCCTCGCACTTGAAGCTGGGGGTCGATGGTTATGTTTGGATATTTTGGAGGAGGAGAACCTTTGTGCTGGACATCAATATGCTCCCAGTTCAGTAATTAGAATTATCCTAATCAATAGGAACCCTGGTGTTTTGGGTCAGAGGCCACAGTGTGTAGAGTGGCCGAGACCCAGCGCTTCTCTGGAGGGTCTTTCTCTGTTGATAGGTCTGGGATTCCCTACCCAGTCTAAGAAAAACGTGTAATATGACCAGGGAGTTTGCCTTAGTAAGACTTTTTTTCCTGTTCAATATGTCACCAAAATCTACCCTTCAGTCAAAATATATGGAGAAGTTTCCCGTATATATATTATTTACTTCACTCTTATTTAAATATAATTCAAATATTCCATCAGTCCACTGAGATACAGTATGTTCAGGTCTCTCTAAGCACACATATCATTATTAGCTTTCTTACTCTAAAAGGTCTTTATTTAACATTTTACTGTTTAGTTAATATCACCCTTGTATTTTTATGATTGAATAATTAAAACAGTGTTGCTTAAGTATTACGCTGAACATCCTCAATAAAGACACAGTAATGGTGCCTTGAGGTTTTAGTGAGTTCCAGGAGGAATCTTACTAGTAAGCTAACCAGGAGGACGATTTGAAAGTGCATTTAAAGTGTGTAGCAGGCTCTATGCCCCCTCGTCCTGCACGACCCTTCTGAGGAGGCAGAGCGCTGTCCCAGGGTGCAGGGCTGTGCGTCGGAGACGATGCAGACAGCAAAGGATTCGGTCACGTAGACACATGGTGATAGCATGGTAAGCTTTGACGACATTCTTGATTTTTAGCATACTTTTGTGTATTTGTCAAACATATTTGTTGTCTACATTGACATGAAAGAATGCCTGATGTTGAAATTTAGAACTGCGACCTTCAACCTAGTGTGATTGGTAAGTGTGGGAGAAACGCAAGCATGAAGCCCTGTGACCATAACAATACTTGGAAAAGAAAGTCATCCAGAAAAACAAGGATGGTGTCTTGTGGGTGGCGGGATTGTGAGTCGGCTGCTCCGTGTTCCTGTTTGCTCGGGAGCACCGAGCTCATCCCTGTTATCACAGTGTACCTGCTGGCCAGCGCCCCTTTGACTCGCAGGAGTATCTGGAGGGAGATGATACAACTATGTGGTCACCCTAGTTTAGGCAGTGGCTGAGTTTTTCCGATGGCCGTGTCTTGTTTCGGAGGAAAAAGACAATTGTTTAATTAACAGGACAAAAAGAGAACTCCGCTGACGCCGCCTTCATCCCGCTAGAGTTCGTTTTCCTTTGCCGTACTCTTACTGCAGAACCCATTCTCTTTGCAGGTGAAGTATGTTTTCACCTTAGGAGACGTCGCCCAGCTCTGTCCAGCCAGAGTGGACCAGAGGACCACCCTCCTGATTCTGTCTATCCTGGCCGCGTCTCCCAGCAGAGAGCCTCGTAAGGCCCTTGACGCGCCCCATGCCCTCTGCCCAGGGCCGGCCTGGCCCTGAGTGGTGCAGTAAGCCCCCCACCCCTTCGCCAGGGCCGGCCTCGCCTTGAGTGGTACAGAAAGCCCACCTCCCCTCCCTCCCCAGGGCCGGCCTGGCCCTGAGCGGTGCAGTAAGCACCCCTCACCTTCCCTCCCCGGGGCCTCGTCCTGAGCAGTGGTGCAGTAAGCCCCCACCCCCTCCCCAGGGCTGGCCTCGCCCTGAGCGGTACAGTAAGCCCACCTCCCCTCCCTCCTGCAGGGCCCCAGGCACCCCCGGGCAGCAGTGTGGCCCCGGCCTCCCAGCCCCTCTCCCAGGTCCAGGGCGTGGTCATGCCCTCGGTGGTCAGAGCACATGCCGTCATCACCCTGGGTGAGTGAGGAGTCTTACTGGAGTCTCCAGTAAGCCAGTGATCTGAACCTGGCGGGCGCAGCCCTGCAGGGCCCTCACCGTCAGTACACGGGGGCTCCCGTGGTGCTTTTACACTCAGTCTGTCCATCAGATTTTTCTAAAATCTCAGAACTAAATAAGAGCAAAGTGTTCTCCAGGCCAAAAAAAAAAAGGTGCAGACACAAAACTCAGTAGCATCCTTTCCTCTCCTGACTGAACGAGAAGTGAAGGGAAGGACACAATCATGTTTGCCTAGCTCAGGTTTCAAGTTCATTACGAAACTTTTTACTTATATTGATTATGTGTATAATCAAAAATAAGTATCATTAGTTACATTTTATTGGTTATTTTCCAGGTAAGTCAAAAACTCTAAAATTCATATGTTGACCTTAGAAGAAGGCATTTGTACTGCCATAGACGAGTATCTCAGTGTGTCTGTCTCGTGTAACCTGGGGGTGGGGAGCGTATGTATTTTGAGCATCTTAATATTTAGTATGGGTCTGTCTGCCTTTGGCTTCTTTGTGATTGTTGATGTGATGTTTTAACTGTAACTAAATAAAATCCCTGGAAAGATCTAGCTGGAGAACCTGTGAGGCAGTGAATGAGAGTAGAGTTGGGGTCTGTCTCTCGGGGACAGGGAAGCTGTGCTTACAGCACGACGACCTCGCAAAGGAGAGCGTCCCCGTCCTGGTGCGGGAGCTGGAGGTAGGCATAGACGGGAACGTCCTCAACAACATCGTCATCGTCCTGTGTGACCTCTGCGTCCGCTACACGGCCCTGGTGGACAAATATGTCCCCACCATCTGCACGTGTCTGAAGGACCCGAACCCGTTCGTCCGGAAGCAGGCGCTGCTCCTGCTCACGGGCCTCCTGCAGGTGTGCGTTGGGGCGGCCTGCCAGCGGCGGCCCCTGGTTGGGGTGGTGGGGGGGCGGGGACGGGGTCTGAGCAGCGGAATAAGTGTGCGTCCTCCTCCTCTCTGCAGGAGGACTTTGTGAGGTGGAAGGGCTGCCTGTTCTTCCGTTTCGTCATCACGGTCGTGGACCCGAACCCAGAGGTCGCCAGGTGAGCCTCCTGCCTCGAACCAGGCAGCCAAGCGATCGGCCTAGTTTCTGGAAAGTTCTCTTTAAAATTGCTTTGGATTTGTGTCGTGTGGAATTTAGTGAGGTTTTGGCAGTTGCTAGATAATCAGTCAACTCTTAAAGTACTGAACTGCACAACCAAGCTTTAGTTTTCATGTAAGTTTAAGAACAAAAGCACCGTGGTCCCGGTGGCCTCGGGAGAAGCCCAGCCCCAAGCACACCTGCTGACGCTGCCCGTCCCAAGCAGAGGCGTGAGAGCAGGGCGAGCCGTGGCCACGCCGGCTGCTGGAGCAGAAGCTGTGCCCACAGCGTGACTTACAGTCGACTTCTAGTCCAGTAGCATAGGCTTCAGACTTTCCTCTAAGTGCAGAAACTAAGGAGGGCGTTCTAGGAGTTAAGACGGAATTGCTCAGTGTGGAATGAGAGTGTACAGTTCACAGGGCTCCTTGGAGATGGGTATTTCCTGAGTATTCGAAGGAAAGAGAGTTGCCTTGCCACTTGTTCATTCTTGTCCTTTTGGAATTTTCTTAAAGATTTCTTTTCAAGGGGTTGAGGAATGATCTCACAGAATTTGCTAACCTCAGTTGTGTTACATGAATAATGCCGTTTAAAGCAAGTCTGTAATTGGAAAATAGAGTGTTGAATGAATGGCAGGAGCTCCCACAGTTCAAAAGCGGTCTTTACAAATTCATTAACTCTAAATAGCATATAATAATGGGTCCCTCTGGTTCTAAATGGTCTTCCCTGGTTGCTCAGACAGTAAAGTATCAGCCTGAAATGCAGGAGACCCAGTTTGATGCCTGGGTCAGGAAGATCCCCTGGAGAAGTGAATGGCTACTCACTCCAGTATTTTTGCCTGGAGGATCCCATGGACAGAGGAGCCTGGCGGGCTACAGTCCACGGGGTCATAAAGAGTTGGACAGGACTGAGCAACTAACACTTTCACTTTTACTTGTTCTAAATATCGTCACCATTGGTTACTCTGGGCTCCATGGAAGAATTTCTGTTCGGTCTCCTTTGCGTATGTTTCTGCAAGGAGGAGCATTTACCTGACAAGCTGGGAGAAGGCTGGCGTGCTGATCAGCATGTCTAGAGCCATGTCGGAGGCTGAGGCTCCTGCGCTTCCTTTCTCTCTGCGTAAGTGGGGAAGGTGTTGGGCCGCTGCGCGGTGCCCTCTCACCTTCTCCGGCCAGGCCAGCCCCAGGCCCCGTGTGCCGTGGGGGCCCAGGAGCAGAGAGGGGCGCAGTGCACTGGCCCCTCCCGTGTGCATTACAGCCTCGATGGCTGTGCGGAGCATGCAGTGATGAAGTCACAAGCCAGAGGGACACTAGAGGACAGGCAGGTGTCTCTGCAGAGTGCCTCTCACCCATTTTAGCCCTGCCTTCTGAGTTGGTTTGAACCACGGCAAAATGTGGAGCGTGATTTGAAGAGCTTTGAAAAGCTAAATTAACCTGTTCATCTACTTTTAGGCCAAAGGTCAGGCCTATCTGCTTCCTTTATACATGTTAATTTTTCCATATGTGTCTGCTAGGACAGATCTTCACAAGAGACTGTAGCGGCAGAGCCCTGTGAATTTACTTTTGGTCTAGGTGGATTTCCTGACGATTCCAGCATTAGCAAAATTGTATGACTGTTTTTTAAATCAGTTTTTATTGGAGTATAGTTGATTGACAGTGTTGTGTTTCTGCTGTACAGCAAAGCGACTCTGTTGATTGTACGTGTATCCACTCTCTTTTAGACTCTTTCCCACACAGGCCATTAAAGAGCACGCAGCGTGTTCCCCGAGCTACCAGCAGGCCCTTGTTTTGTATATAGTGGTGTGTGTGTCAGTCCCGGTTCAGTTCAGTCGCTCGGGCGTGTCCGACTCTTTGCGACCCCATGGACTGCAGCACGCCAGGCATCCCCCTCCATCACCAGCTCCCGGAGTTTACTCAAACTCATGTCCACGGAGTTGGTGATGCCATCCAACCATCTCATTCTCTGTCATCCCCTTCTCCTCCCGCCTTCAGTCTTTTCCTGATCCAGCATCAGGGTCTTTTCCAATGTCAATCCCAACCTCCCAATTTATCCCTCCCCTCCTTTCCCCCTTGGTAGCCATAAGTTTGTTTTCTCCATCTGTGGCTCTTCTTTTTGTAAATCAGTTCATTTGTAGCACTTTTTAGACTCCACCTGTGAGTGGTATCGTGGTGTTTGTCTTTGTGTCTGGCTCCCTCACTGGTGTGACAATCTCCGGGTCCGTCCATGTTGTTGCACGTGGCATTATTCCCTCCTTCTGGCTGAGTAATATTCCGTAGTATACATGCACCGAGTTATCTGTATCTGTTCCTCTGCTGTAATATTCCATAGTATATATGCACCGCATTATCTTTATCTGTTCCTCTGCTGATGGGCATTTAAGTCACTTCTGTGTCCCGGCTGCTGTGCCCAGTACTACAGTGAACACTGGGGTGCATGTGTCTTTTCAGATTGTGGTTTCCTTGCGTGACATTTTGGATTGGTCCTAAAATATAAACCCCCAGTGTGGAGGCTACAAGCTTGTATGAGATGTACCCTGTCTGCCCACCAGGTGAGCCCTGCAGACAGCAGTCAGGATGATGGCCAGGCAACAGGTCGGCTTTCTCAGGGGGCAGGGCAGATGCTGCAGCTCTGCAGGAAGGCAGGGCTGGAAGGGGACTGCAGTGATGGGCCGGTGACGTAGAAAAGAAAGAAAAGCAGTGATTGCTCGATTTGGGGGAAAAGTGCACCACTGAGGATCCAGAGGGCTCCGTGCAGGACAGGTGAAGGGACGAGGGAGTCAGAGAGCTGTCGGAACACTGGGCGGCTCGTCGACCTCAGCGGAGGCTCCAGTGTTGTCACAGTGTCTGGGTCCCTGGAGTCGATGAAGCTGGGAGGACAGGAGGCTGTGTGGAACTGAAGGTGCTCTGAGAGACTGTCACAGGCTGGCCAGGCTCCTGGAGCAAGCCCCACAGCCTGGGCAGCTGATGAGCAGCAGATACTGCCCCCTCCCTGCTTGGAGGTGGGAAGTCTGAGGTGGGCACCAGCAAAGCAGTTTCTAGGGAGCCAGACCCCCACCCTGTCTACATGGCCCCATGTCCTCACGAGGTGGGAGGGAGGGAGGGAGGGACCCCAGGACTTTGTTTATAAGATACTCACCCCGTTCGCGAGAGCCTGGCCTTTGTGGGCCAATCTCCTCCCAGATGTTCACCTCCTGATAGCACCCCCTTGAGGGCCTGGTTTCCAGCGCAGGAATTTGGGGAACACATACTGGTGTGCATGCCCTAGCAGTGATGTTGGGGCTTGGAGTGGAGAAAATCAGGAAGCACTTAGCAAGCAGGTGAGGGTGAAACAGATGTGCTCAGGAGTGGCCAGAGGAAAGGCTGAACCTGGTCACCCTAGGGGAGGACACAGGTTCTCCCCAGCAGCTGGCCCCCTCCCTTTCCCCCACGCCCTCCCGGCCACCTTTTGCTTCAGATCACTTTTGTCAACACATTCTGTGTGGTTTTGATAACATCTGCCCACCTGATGCGACACAGGCATCCTGGAGTCGGGGGTGTTCTTGTTTACTGGCATCCTTCCTGTCTCAGACGGCCTGAGGCCAAGGAGACACTCAGGGGACACTGGATGAGTCAGTGAGTGAAAATGATTGAGGCGGAGGGTGGGCCTCATTCCCTGGGTCCTTGAAGGACAGCCCGCTTGCTGAGAAGAGGAGGGACGGAATGGGGAGCGGTCAGCATGTTGTGGGAGCAGGACCACAGCGCACATGACAAGATACAGGCGGCAAAGCAGACCTGGGACGTGAGCTCAGGTGACAGCAGGGAGGGCTGAGAGGCAGGGCCGTGGGTCCCGCTCACGGCCGTGGTCAGCGTGGGGGGGGGTCAGCGCTGGGCGGCGGTCAGCGCGGAGGCAGGGCTCCATCCCCATCATGGCGGTGGTCAGCGCGGGGCGGCAGCCAGTGCGGGGCAGGGGTCCAACCCCATCATGGCCACGGTCAGCACAGGGAGGGGATTCATCCCTATCTTGGCCGCGGTCAGCGCGGGGCAGGGGTCCATCCCCATCTGCTCACGGTGGTGGTCAGTGCGGGGCGAAGGTCCATCCCGCTCACGGCCACAGTCAGCGTGGGGCGGGGGTCCATCCCCATCTGCTAACAGTGGTGGTCAGTGCAGGGCGAAGGTCCATCCCCATCTGCTCACGGCCGGGGTCAGTGCGGGCCAGGGGTCCATCCCCGTCCCAGCCCAAGGGCGTCCAGGTCAGGACTCTGAGTCATCCATGTGGCCTCCACCAAGCGGATACCAGCTTCAGAGTACCATGTGTGTAGGAAGACATCTGAAAGAAGAGGGACGTGTGTGTTTTCTGCTTGATCTAAGAAGGAAGTGACCACGCTGCTTGCCCCTTGAGCCTGTCGGGCTGATGAAGTGGAGATTTGGATTCTTAGTGCTCCTCAGGATGACTGCCCTTCGCTCTGTTTTTCACACGAGGTGGTTCCGCTGTGTAACGTCTGCAGTGTCCCTGACTTGGTGGTGTGTTGTGTGTGGTCCCAGTTCAGGGTCCTGGGGGTGAGAAGGGCAGGGGAAGGGGCTGGCCCCCGCGGGCACCATGGAGGACGCTGGTTTCGTGTGACTTTTCAGCTGACAGATGCCACACAGCCCCTCTTGGCGAGTCGGTCAGGCTGGCGGGCTGTGTGTGTCCTCGTGCGCTCAAGGCGAGTCTCTCCCTGTGGGCCTGTCCGTGCGGCTGGGCGTCCTCCCTGCTCTGGACCTGCCCTCCGCCTGTGTCCAGACCCCGCGTGTCGTTTACATTCCTGTGGAGTTGACTTGTTCAGCTGGTTAAGCCGGTGATTTCCCAGGGTGCTTGCCCGTGTGTCCCTGCCTGTACCTACTCTTGACCTAAAGCAAATGCACCAGCATCTGACGTTGAACATCTGAAAGTCTAAGTCGCTCGTCTTGTCCTGCTCTGTGTAACCCCGTGGACTGCAGTCCGCCAGGCTCCTCTGTCCATGGGATTCTCCAGGCCAGAATACTGGAGTGGGTTGCCATGCCCTCCTCCAGGGGATCTTCCCGACCCAGGGATCTGACTCGAATTGGCAGGCCTCCTCCCTGGGGATTCCCCTGAGCAGATGGCGCTTTAGCAGTTGTGTGCTCGAGGGTGCATCCAGTGAACAGTCCGAGGTCGCCGTTGGCAGCAGGTCACTGCCCTGTTGAGGTCTCTGAGTGGCCATCTCTGACTGGCTGCGGTGTGAGCTCTGAGCAGACTGACCACGTCCTGAGCCTGGAGGAGAGCTGCCGGGAGGGCTGTCGGGGGTCTTGTGCATCCCATGGCCAAGAGCAGCGCGTTCAGACTTGTCCCCCGTCCTTCCCCTGGGGGACGGGCTCCTGGCAGCCGGAGATTGCAGTCAGCTCAAGGTGTGAGGAAATGTGGGTCTGGTGGGGCACTGAGTCAGAGCCAGCCCACGCCCGGGTTGGCCCGGCCTGGACGCCCGCCCTGTCCTCGAGCATCTGCTCGGGGGGCTGTGGGTGCTGCCCTGTGGCCCTTTGCCGCCTGGGTTGAGCGGTGGCCGCCTGTGGACGGTCCTGTCTGCCCACTCGTGGGTTTCGTGTTGGTCCTCAGGAGAGTTCAGGCTGAGGCAGGAGGCCTCGGGTGGTCATGGCCGGCAGGTCCACCTGAAGGGGCAGCTTAGGGGGCTCCTGCATGACAGGTGTGGCTGACTGACGGTGGGTGGTGAGCTTGCAAGCACAGCTGGGGAGCCTGGGTTCACAGGGCAGGCCCGGCCCCGGAGCCGCGTGTGCCGGAGAGCCGGTGCCCCCCATCGTGGCCTCTGCGGGAAGGCTCCTGGGGGCCTGCGAGGCGTCCGCGGCGTCACCCGGCCCCGTCCCTTCTCCGCAGCACCGGGGAGGTCTGCCTGGTGCATCTGCTCCTGAAGAGGAACCCGACCATATTCTACCAGCACTTCATTGAATGCATCTTCCATTTCACCGGCTATGAGAAGCACGAAAGTTTCAATAGGTTCCCCCAGTCAGACAGGTCAGTGCCGAGGCGGGGGTGGTGCGGAGGGCCCGGGGGGCAGCATCACCACCAGGCACGGCGGCCCCTGGCGGGTGGCCCAGGGGAGAGAGGGCCTCCAGCCTCGCCGAGGGGCTGTGCTGAGACGGTCCTGCTCTGTCCCAGAGAGAAGCGGCTCTTCTCCCTGAAGGGGGGTAAGAACAGGGAGAGAAGGATGAGGATATACAAGTTCCTCTTGGAACACTTCACGGACGAGCAGCGGTTCAACATCACTTCCAGAATCTTCGAAAATGTCCTGGGTAGGACCGGGCAGAGGGGGGATAAAGCATGTGGAGGGAACTGCTGAGTAGCTGGGGGCCCAGCCGCCCTGCAGCCCAGGGGCCCCGGTGTCCTCAGCCGTCGGCCCGACGTCCCGACCCCGAAGCCTTCGGCCGTTGGCCTGACGTCCTGACCCCGGCACCCTCTGCTGTCCGCCTGACGTCCCAATCCCGACGTCCTGACCCTGACACCCTCAGCCATCAGCATGATGTCCTGACCCCGACGCCCTCGGCCCGACGTCCTGATCCCCACGCCCTCCGCCGTTGGCCCGATGTCCTGACCCTGGTGTCCTAGGCCATCGGCCTGATGTCCTGACCTGGACGTCCTAACCCCAATGCCCTCGGCTGTCGACCCGACATCCTGACCCCGACGCCCTCAGCCATCGGTCTGACGTCCTGACCCCGACGCCCTCGGCTGTCAACCCGACATCCTGATCCCGATGCCCTCCGCCGTTGGCCTGATGTCCTGACCCTGGTGTCCTAGGCCATCGGCCCGACATCCTAACCCTGGCGCCCTCTGCCATCCGCCTGACGTCCCAATCCTAACGTCCTGACCCCGTCGCCCTCAGCCATCAGCCCCGCCCTCAGGCCGGCAGGCCACTGCCCCCAATCCATGCCCAGCACCACCCGCCCTGACTGTGGGCAGCAGTTCTCAGGGTCCGCCTCTGCTTCCTCCAGCCTGCTTCGCTGACGGCGACCTGCCCCTGGACATGGAAGCCAGCGAGCTGCTCTCGGACACATTTGAAGTGCTCAGCTCGAAGGAGATCAGGCTGCAGGTGCTCAGGGCCAGAGCAGACAGGGACCAGCTGGGGGAGGAGGAGGAGCTGGCCCCTGCCAGAGCGGCCCTGCAGGAGTCGCAGAAGAAGCTCCTCTCGCAGGTGAGTGTGTTGCTCCCAGAGGGCCGGATGCCCTGTCCCGGGCTCTCCCGAGGCCCCCTCCAGCCTCACCTGAACACCCACCCTGCTCGGGGCTCTTCTCTGCCTGCGCCTGTGGCTCCGGTGGCTCGAGTGTGCCTGGCCCTGGTGTTGTGTCTGTGCACGTTACACCCACTGACGATATCTTTAGTAAGTGGGTGGGAGGTGTCCTGTCACCTTCTGGGTAAATTCTCGATGCCCATGTGCGCCCTGGCCCACAGCCCCCCGCCCTGCAGCCCACTGGCTCTGGTCTCCGAGGGGCCACGCCTCCACCTGCGGGGCCTCTCCCCACCCAGCCTTCCCTGTGCTGCCTGCCCAACCAGAGTCCCCCAGACACACACCCTGCCCTGCCCCTTCACTCCCGGGCACTCCCACGGCCCTCACACCTTGCCAGTCTCATGTCGTGACACACAGCCTGTCTGGAAGTAGCTGGAGGCGTGAGCTCTTGGCCCCGTTTCTGTCGCCTGGGAGGTTAGCCTGGTGCCAGTGCAGAGAAGGTATTGGATGGTGTTTGTGGAGTGAATGCGTTTAAGCCACTTTTTAAGGCTCTCCCTAACTTAGCCTCTACTCAGACTCATCTTTATTAAATTATTTTAGTCTTGGTTCTCCTGTTTCAAGAACTCTGGTAAGTCTTTAGAAATCAGTGGATTACAAGTAAGTAACATATACTGCTGCTGCTGCTGCTAAGTCGCTTCAGTCGTGTCCAACTCTGTGTGACCCCGTACACGGCAGCCCACCAGGCTCCCCCATCCCTGGGATTCTCCAGGCAAGAGTACTGGAGTGGGGTGCCATTGTCTTCATATATACTAGTGACTTTAAATGAGAAAAAAATGATCTTCAGGTTCTGAAGGACAGTCTGGCATGCGTGGGCCAGTGCAGTGCGTTGTGTCTACTTCTCAGAGATTTGCTGCAGACATTTGTGCTTGGCGCTCATTCTTGGTAAAGGCAGTGTGTGACTACCCGGCAGATCTTCCCCTGTGTGCAGAGATTCAGAGAGGGACCCACACCCTCTCCAGGCCCAGCCCCTCCCGTGCCACCCCACATGCAGGGACACGGGTGTGCTCATGCGGCAGGGCCGAGCCCCCTCTCATCTCGTGGAGGAGCCCGGGGTGCACCGGGCTGTGTGATGGGCTCGTGGGAAGGCTTGGAGCTCGTTTTCAGTCCTTCATTCAGTTGACCCTTGAGCAGGCAGGGGGTGGGGGTGCCAGCTCCTTCCTTCCCACACAGGTGAGGCTCTGTACTTACAGACGGGGCTGGTCAAGGCTCTACTGTATTTCTAGTTCTTTCTTCTTGTTTAGGAATAAGACTAGTACGTGTCTGCCTCCTGCTTTACACCATTTTGCAGTGATGGTTTCCTAGTCTCCCCAGCTGAGGTAACTTCCTCTCCAGTCTTCAGAATGACACCAAAAATAAAAAGTAAACTTGACATCATGCTCGAGATGGGCCATGCAAGAACTAGGTGAAGGGAACACGTTTGTCTTTCAGAACTTCATGCATCTGAAACAGCCTTCTTTTGTTACCACAGGTTCAAAAGAGGAATTTAATAGAAATGATTATTCCAATTATCGCCTCCCTGAAGTCTGCCCTAGAAAAGAACAAGATCCCAGCTCTGCGAGAACTCATGCTCTACCTCAGGGTAAGAGGCCTCAGGCTGTGTGATTGCCCCCCGCCCCCCAGCCCCCACTGGTCCCCCCCAGGACCCCACAGTCCTGACCATGGGTCCAGTGTGGCTTGGAGCAGGGCCCCAGGCTGGCCTTTGACTGGGAGAGAAGACCTCTGGTCCCCCAGAAGCTATCTCTGCCTTTCCCGGGGAGTTGGGTCTGTGTCCTTACTGACCGTTAGGTTCAGGTTTGAAGTTTCTCAGCTGCGGCCACAAACAGGCCCCCGTCTTGGTTCAGTCTGCATGGGGTGAAGTAGAGGTGCTCATCGCTGACGGGAGCTCACCCCCAGCTCTGTGTCTGGGTTCCAGTCGGGGGTGCTGCTCAGAGCAGCAGCCTTTCTGCCTCCTGGCCCTGGGCTCCCGAGGGGACACATGCAGACCAAGAGTGCACAGAAATGAGGTCTCAGACCTTCCTGTAGAGTCTTTCAGTCATGCAGAAACACAGCATTTCCCCTTTTCGTTTATGCTGCTGTTTCCTTCCTCAAAAAATGCTCAGATTCCTTATTTCTCAAGAAGGGCTGTGGCAGGATTACATCGAATACAGTTTTCAAATACATCTTCATCCTACAGAAGTGAAGGTGGGAAAGGCTGAGTGTGGAGAAAATGAGGAGTTTAGGTCACTCACACTGTCCTTGCCCCGGTGAACCTCAGAAAGGAATAAAATCTTGGGTAGCCCCCTGAAACACACGCAGACAGGGAGACCTAGCGTCTGGGCACGCTCGAGCAGGGCTGTGCGCCCGGCTTTGTGTGGACCCTGTCGGAGCAGCCCCCGCGGTTCTTGCCTGCACCTGGGAGCCCCCTGGTTGCCCGAGGCCTGGGAGGGCTCCTCCCTAGTGGTTGGGCCAGGTAGATCTTCCCTGCCTCCAGTAGTTAGGAAAAGTGGCTTCTTCCTCAACGGCACAGAGGCTGGGTCCCCACCTTCGACGTTAGCCCTGGTGTGCTCACAGCCTCTGTCACTTCATGAGGAGACGCACAGATGGCCCCAAGCCTCAGCTGCATCCTGAGAAAGCCGGTGTGGACAGCTCCCCGTGCCCAGTCTAGCCAGGATGCCGTGTGCTGCCCGCCTGCCAGCCTCCCGCTGGGATTCCTGAGACAGGTCCCACAGCCCTGCAGCCGCAGACAGTTCTGAGCCCTGATGGGGGGCTGCTTCCAGCCAAAGTTCTAGGGGTCCATGGTGCCTCGCAAGTGTTCAGGAAGCTTCCAGGAGATCAGGCTCCTGTGGTCAGCACAGGTGCAGTTGGCACTTCCTGGGAGAGTGGCGTCAGGTTCGCTGGTGGGTCAATGGAGCAGAAACCGTCTGTTCTGAGCATGCGTCCTGCCATGTTCTAGTCGTGATCAGCTTGTGGGGAAGAGCCTGTGCTCAGGGCGCTCAGGGATGCCGTGGTCCATTCTAGGAAGTGATGCAGGATTACGGAGATGAAGTCCAGGACTTCTTCACAGTTGACAAGCAGCTGGCCGCAGAACTCGAGTACGACATGAGGCGCTACCAGGAGCAGCTGGCTGAGCAGCAGCAGCCGGTGAGGCGGGCGGCCCCGGGCGCCGCTGGGCACAGAGCGGCCGGTGGGAGGCGGCCCTGCCCCCATCTGCCCAGTGTCACCCCGCACCCACCTTGGTGGCCTCCTATCTCAGGGGGCACCGTCAGCGAGGGCCTTCTCTGTCACCCCTACCCTGCTGGAAAGTCACTGCGTCCCAGTAGGGGAAGGAGGTGTGCCTCTTCCCAGACAGCGCTGACCCTGATGGGGTCCTGGCTCCTTTGGTGGAAGAGAGCGCAGTCTCCCCGAGCCCCTCCTTGGGGTGGCTGCTCCCCCGGAAGCCTGGACAGCCCCATGGGCTCTGTGCGAGGCAGTGCTGGGAGCCCGGGTCTGACATGGTTTTGAAGTGAGTTCCTCTGGGCCTCCGAAGTGCTGGGAGATGTGCTCTTTAATTCTTTTCTGTGACAGGTTCTGAGCTTGGAAACAATTCCAGCTCCTGCTTGCCGAGAAAAAGACCCTGTGGCTGCCGCCGCGGACCAGCCGTTCACGCCCAGGCCCCACGCTGCGCACACGGCCGCACCCCTGTCTCTGGTGCCCAAGGACAGGTGTGCGGCGCCGGCTCAGCTCGTTGCAGGGGCGGACCCCGGCACCCATGGGCGGGGACCAAGGAGCAGGAGGGCGCGTCCGCCTCCGTGCCTCACGGTGTCTTTGCGCCAACAGGCCCGTGTCGGCGAGCACCATGGACATCCTGAGTTCCGTCAAGAAGGTCGTCGAATCGCGCCGCTGGCACAGTAGCCGGACCACGGGTCCGCTGCCCTCGGACAGTCGTCCTGAGAGCCCTGGTGAGCCCCGTGTGCGCCCACTGGCGGCCCCGGAGCTCAGGAGACCTGGGCCCTCCCCTGTCCCCGTCAGGCACTTCTGTCTGTCGTCTAAACGAGCCACTGGGACAGGCCCGGGGTCGGAGGGTGTCCAGCAGCCCTGCTCACAGTGGACGGTCTGGAGGGCAGGGTGAGGCCAACGCAGCCGGCAGCGAGGGGCGAGAGGAGGGGGGCGTGAGCGCGGCTGGCAGCGAGGGGCGAGAGGAGGGGGGCGTGCGCGTGGCTGGCAGCGAGGGGCGAGAGGAGGGCGGCGTGAGCGCGGCTGGCAGCGAGGGGCGAGAGGAGGGGGGCGTGCGCGCGGCTGGCAGCGAGGGGCGAGAGGAGGGGGGCGTGCGCGCGGCTGGCAGCGAGGGGCGTGAGGAGGGGGGCGTGCGCGCGGCTGGCAGCGAGGGGCGAGAGGAGGGGGGCGTGCGCGCGGCTGGCAGCGAGGGGCGTGAGGAGGGGGGCGTGCGCGCGGTGGCAGCGAGGGGTGAGAGGAGGGGGGCGTGCGCACGGCTGGCAGCGAGGGGCAAGAGGAGGGCGGCGTGAGCGAGGCTGGCAGCGAGGGGCGTGTGGAGGGGGGCGTGCGCGCGGCCCAGCAAGGGGCGAGAGGAGGACGGCGTGAGCATGAGGAGGAGGGTGTGAGTGCGGCTGGCAGCGAGGGGCAGGCGAGAGGAGGGTGGGCGCGCCGCCAGCAGCGAGGGGCAGGAGGAGGGGGGAGGAGGGCATGCGTGCGGCCCAGGGAGGGGAGCGAGGAGGAGGGGGGCATGCGCGCGGCCGTCCCGGGTCTCCGCGCTGGGCAGGGAGGGGCCGGGGGCTCTCGTCGGCCTCGCTCGGGCCTTGGTGGCCATGGAGCAGGGCTAACCTGCCTGTCCCTGAAAACGTAGGTATTTTTCACCTTTCCGAAACCAATCAGGTCACAGTGAACATTGGAATGTAGTCTTGTATGTGTATGATCTTCAAGATTAATTCCCACGAGTATTTTTTAAACTTTTGATGGTGTAAGACCGTTGTTTCTTGTTCCTTTCACGAGAATTACCACCTTGGCCCACGAGAGTCCACATCCTACAGAGAACCGGGTTCATAATATATCCCATTTTCTCTGCTGAGCTGTAGGCCAAAAATTTTAATTTCATTTGTTTGAATCCTAGTGAGAAAGGCCATGGTTTCTCATGCTTATCATTTGTGTGTATCTTTCTGATTACCTCTTTATAAAAACGTTATTTGGGACATTGAGTGTACTGTGTATCTTGCAAATGTTTTTTCTTCTTGGCATGTTTTGTTTCTGGGGCTGTTTGGGTTTTGGAGAGGTAATGCTGTCCCCTTTCCTCCCAGTGCCCGTGCGGGTCTTGGAGCTGGAGTCCAGTGGAGCTGACCCGGAGTCCAGTGGAGCTGTTGACCTCGAAACAAAACGAGGGATCAGCACCCCTGAGCGTAAGTAGTCTGCGGGCACGAGCAAGTCTCCTGACTCTGCAGCGGGTACCGCGTGTGCAGGGGTCCCAGCACAGTTCCCTCATGCATGCCATGGGGCGTGTGGTCACACTGAATGCCCCTGAGTGACTGTGATGGTGCTGCTGACTGGGCACAGCTGACCGAGGCTCCTTCCAGGTGCTGCCAGTGGATGTGAGGGATTTTCAGCGCTAGATTTAATTGAACAAGGGGCAGTGGGATAGCAGGTCCCTCCTTGGTGGTGAGTCAGCTGCAGAGGCGCCGCCACCTGGCCATGCTGGGCTGTGCGAAGGGCTCCGAGCCCTGTCCGCGGTCCACACAGCAGCGGTGAGGGGCAGGAGGGGCTCCCAGGCCTGTGGCACCGCGGATGCACCAGCAGACCTGACCCCCGGCCAGAAAGGTCTCCCCAGACCTCAGTGGTCGCAGCACAGGGAGCACGTGGAGCCTGGCCGTCTGGAGGGTGTGGTGAGAGCACAGCTAATTGGGACGGGACAGGCAGGGCGTCCCCGGGCAGTAGCACCCGCTCTCAGGTGTGGCCCAGGCCGAGGAGCGCACAGGGCTCTGGACACAGACGGCCCTGGGCGGGGAGGGAGCCCCACCAGCGTACGACAGCGGGGGCTCCGTGTCCTCAGCACTCAGATTGTCCTGACCGAGCACCGAGTGAGGGCTTATCCCCAGTGACCTGCTTTAAACCCGGCAACTCCCCTGAGGGCGGTACCTATCTCCCCTCTAGAGAAAGAGGTTCTCAGTTTAGCTCGCGCTGGGATGCAAAGCCCAAGTTGGCCCAGGTGGGAGGGTGGGTGGCAGTGAGCAGGGGGCAGCCAGCAGGGCGGCATCTTCCGGGCGCCCAGGAGGAGCGGCAGGAGCAGGGGTCTTGAGGGGCTCTGAGTGCGGTGGGGCCTCGGGGGGCTGGGGAGGAGCCGTGAGCGGCAGCACTCAGAAGGCCGTCAGGGCTGGGAACCCAGGGAGGGAGGCAGGCCCTGGCCCCACCATGCGCCTGCTCTTGTTCAGCTTCTCCCCTGAAGGCCTTTGTTACCCTTCCACTGAACATTCCCCCTTCCAGAGACCATCCCAAATGTCACTTTTGGCTCGGAAATCAGCTACATCGTGTCACCGGGCCAGTCGCTTCCTCTCCAGAGCAGGAGCAGGAGGCGCGCCCCAGGAAGCCGGCGGGGCTCAAGAGCTGCAGGCCAGGGGGACAACGTTCTGTGTCTGTCACTGCCCGACATGCCGTAAGTCCCCAGTCCCTGCCCAGAACGGTCCCATCTGAGGGCTGGGGCCCCGCGTGACGTGTGCACTCCCCCGCAGGCCCCCGCAGACTTCCCAGTGGAACGTGAAATCTCCCTCCAGAAGCGAGGACCGCAGCGCCTCCAGGAGGCCACGCCGCCAGGCCTCCAAGAAGAGGGCCAAGTGACCACCTCTCCCGGGAGTTCTCACCTGGAGCCCCGGGACCACCCACCTGTTCACCTCTGTGGCTGGTCAATACCTGGTTAAGAACTGTAACACGCCAGGGAAATGCCTTACGTATTTAATACGGACTTAAATATCCAAAAACATTCAGCTAATTCTAATAAACTCTATTCTGGTCCCAATCCAGAACGTTGTCTCTTAGAAGTCCTGCTTCTGTTAGCTGTTTTCCAGTTCCTTATAGTAAGGACACTGCTTCCTGTATCTGTTATCCAGACTGTAATATTTTTTCTATTGTTATTAAGTTGCAAACTTTTTAAAGCTTCTTCCAATGCACAAAGGTTAAGCATGAGTCCGAGCTCCGAGTGTTTTTAGCACAGTGTTTTTATTGGTAGTCATTTAACTGACAAAGTGTTGGAGGAGAATAAAACCAGGTCTCTCCTGTTAGGGAAAAGGGACCCACACCTTTAAGTTTCAGGCTGTCTGCCTCCTCACAGCAGCGGTCTTGGCATAGACTGCAGTCCCTGCTAGGAGAACTCTGTTTCTTACCAGAGCGACAGGAGCAGTGCTTTATGTCCAGTCCCGGGGGTGTCCCTGCGGTGCAGGGGCCTTAGGTTCCGGGCCCACCTAACACTGGTGGGCGTGCGCTCTGTCCAGGAGCGAGCAGAGAGAAACAGGGTCGGCCCAGGGTTCATCCTGGATCTGCAGAAGCAAAAGCACAGGGTTTCTGTCCATGCTGCACGGGGAGTGCTGGTAGGTTGAGAGCGTCGAGGCTGTCCTAACCCCGGCTTTCCTGTTCATCTGTGTGAGCAGTTGTGTGTGCACATGTCTTCACAGCACACTCTGCATGTGTGCACGGCGGGGTCAGAGGGCAGCCCCCGTCTGGCACTTCAGACCCAGGGCACACCTGACACGACGCAAGGAGGAGGCAAGTGAAGAGGCCCTGCTCCCACTTGTGTTTGTAAAGCTTTCACAAATGAGGTTTAACAGACACCGAGTGCAGGTGTGTTAGCACGAGTCTGCGGCACCCGGCTCAACTGCAGCCAGGGCCACAGCAGCGGGTGTGCCGGCCTCCAAGCTCCAGCCACGTCTACATCGTAAAGTCTCACGAGGCTTCTTTTCTGTCTGCAGCGACCTCCCCGACGCATGTCACTGCCCTCTCCTCTGTCAGAGCTGGGGCACGGGCCGGAGGCTTTAGGGTCCATGAAGTCCACCTCATCACGGAGCTGCCCCCAAGACAGAGGGCACCTCTGTCCCCACCGAGCAGAGCTGAGGGGGAAGGGCCGTCTCAGGCTGTGCTTTCGAGTCACACACTCGGAGAAGACGCTCCCCCAGCACCACGAGGGGCTGCCCTCTGCTGCTGCCAGTCCTCGTGGCAGAGTGCCCACACGCTCAGGAAAGAAAGGTCAGCGTTGTCTCGAGTGCTGAACTAAACACCAAAGCATACGAGGTGGCGACACTGAACGTAATGATGGCTGTGTCCTTCCCTGTGAGAGCCAGTGACACAGGTGTGAGGGCGCCTTCTGTGAAGCCGGGTGTGAGCACAGCAGCGCATCTGAGGCCAGGAGCGCCTGCTTGCAAGGAACAAAGGCCTCTGCAAGGCGTCCCTGATGCCCCTCGAAGCAGGCAGCATGTCGGGTGGCGAGAACTTCGTCAGTGTCAGGAAACTGCCCTGGACTTGGGCTCACGCTTCACCCCCGTCAGCTGGGCCACCGCCCAAGCCCCTCCTGCCACAGAGCAGCCTGCCGGGAGGTGAGGCGGAGCCTGCCCTGTCTCACTGCAGAGAGGGAACGGGGTCACTGTCCTTAAGCAGATGGAAACGGGGTTGGCAGATTCGATTCAGAACTGCCTTTGCCCCTGGACGATCTGATGAACCGCATGAGAAAGTGGAGGGCGTTTAGAGGCCAGAGAGCAGGCTGCTGTGTTTTCTGAGTCAGAGCCACAGAGCTCGGAATTGGGGAAGCCAGGCCGAGGGGCCACACACAGGACCTTTCCCCTCCCAGCCCCCTTGGCACTACCCAGGCGGACCCACGTGGTGTGTGAACCACACGGGCAGGGCTGGTCCGCCCTTGCCAGCGTCGGGCATCAGGTGGGCCGGGGCGGGCCAGCTGACCTGGGCACTCGGGAGCCCGCCACTCTGAGTGGGCCTTAGAAGGCAGCTGATGACTGCAGGGCCTGGTGGGCAGGAGGGAGCCTGACACCACCCACTCCACGCAGCGTGCTCGCTCGCTCGGGAATGGCAGCGAGACCTGCGGACCAGATCCCTCTGGAGCATGCACATCTCTCTCCTGGGACCCGCTGGGTTTTTGGGGGACATCACCTTCCCTGCTGGTGACAGAGGTCTCCAGGCCTCCTCTCCTCCTCACCTGTCCTGACGTCATTAACTGTCCAGCTCCCCTGGGTTCTTGCAGCTGAAGCCAAGCAGCGGAGCCAAGTGAGGCCCGACAGTCCCCAGCAGTGCCCGGGGCACACTGCTCATGCCTGACAGGCCCGGCATTCCCCGCTCTGATCGTGGCTGACGAAGTAGCCCCGTGTGTAGGCACAGCGGACACCCCTGTGATGAGGGTCAGGATGGCCAGGACCCCGACGGTGCTGCCAGTGTTGGGGTCAGCTGGAGAAGGGGAGGGGTGAGAAGACGCTGTCCCCCACCCTCCCCAGGCCTGGAGTGGCTCTGCCTGGCGGCGGTGACGCCCACCAGCTGCAGCACCCACCTGCGGGCACCGCCTGCGCTGACCAGCCTCTGGGCACATCTGGCAGCTTTCTTACTGGGAAATGGTTCCCCACAGAGATAGAACTAGGAGCCAGAGCCCCAGGGAAGAAAACCCCTGAATCTCTAGGGCTTGCCTCAGATTATTTAGTTTCAAGCGGATTAAAAGGGCAAATAGGAGGTGAGAACGTGGCCTTGCAGCCCCCAGCCGACCCTCAGGAGACCCTCAGCTGCGTTCTCATGCTTCAGGGTGGGCGCGGGGCTGCCCTGTGTGCAGATGAAAGTGCTGGAAAGCACGCAGGGGTGTAGTGACCCACGCTGGCCAGCCTGGGAGCTGCTGCCGTCCTCCCTTCTCGGGTGCAGGGTTGACTGTGAGCACACCGTTCCTTAAAGGTGCACGTGAATGCTGATTTCCTAACTTCAGTTCCCAAGCTCCGTCTCTTGAGTCAGGAACTCCAGGGCACGGCCCAGGAATCGTCCTCCTGCCCCAGAGCACCTCTCCGGATCTGACAGCAGCTGGGGAGTGCCCAGGAGCGGACTAAACAGGTGGGGTGGGCCCTGCACCCGCCCCCATCCTGCCTCAGCCTCCACTGAGCCCTGACACCCAGAGGAGGAAGCACCCCAACAGCGTAAATTACTGGGGTGAGCCCTAGTTTCTGCTTCCTGCAAGATGGTCAGAGTGGATAAATTCCTGGAGACCTTATACAATTACGTTTCCAGGATTCCGTCAGTTATCAAAGTAATGGAGCTCATGATTCTTCATTAAAAGTTTCAGGATGAGGAGAGAACCTGTGGTCCGTCCTTCAGAGGGTCCTCCTGCCAGACCCGGTGGACTCCAGGGGGCAGCCCGCACCGAGGGCGCTGAGGTCCAGGGCACCAGGAGGCGTTGCTGGCCCGGGGTGCGGCTCGGTGGACTCATGCTCGCGTGTCCTGTTCTCGCAGCAGGCTGAGCCCGTGGCGTCGGGGGCGGGGCAGCAGTTCCAGCCTGAGTCCTCCTCGTGGACGGTGCTGAACCCTGGCTGGGGTTTGAGGGCGGACGGGGACCCGGCGACAGGGCTCCGGTGCCGCCCGCCTCCCCGGGCTATCCCCGAGCGCCTGTGGTTCAGTCCTGCCCACAACCCACCGGGGCCCCGAGGGCACCAGCAGTGCCTCAGCATCCCTGCGGGGCCGGCAGGCAGTCCCTGCGCCCAGACGGAATGCCCCCCAGACTCTCCTGTGCACAGAGTGAAGGGTCCCGACGTGAGGTCTGAGGCTCCTGCCTCACGAAGGTCGCTGTCTGCCCACTGGCACAGCGCCCGCAGCAGGGACGCCGGCACCCACCCTCTTCCCAGGGCTTTCACCAGAGGGCCAGCCTCAGTTTCCCACGAGGGTGAAAATCTGGGACGAAACGTAATATTAAAAAAGTAAGATCATGGCTAACGGTCCCATCACTTCATGGCAAATCAAAGAGGAAAAAGCGGAAGCTCCGACAGACTTTATTTTCTTGGGCCCCAAAATCACATGGACGGCAACTGCAGACACTGAAATTAAAAGATGCTTGCTCCGTGGAAGGTAAGCTATGGCAAACCTAGACAGCTTATTAAAAAGCAGAGACGTTATTTTGCCGACAAAGGTCTGTATAGTCAAAGCTATGGTTTTTTCCAGTAGTTCCAGACATGAGAGTTGGACCATAAAGAAGGCTGAGTGCCAAAGGATTGATTCTCTCAAACTGTGGTGTTGGAGAAGCCTCTTGACAGTCCTTTGGACTGCACAAGAGATCAAACCAGTTCATCCTAAAGGAAGTCAACGTTGAATATTCACTATACTTTGAAGAGCTGACTCATTGGGAAAGACCCTGATGCTGGGAAAACTTGAAGGCAAAAAGAGAAGGGGGCGGCGGAGGAAAAGACAGCATCACCAACAGAGTGGACATGAATCTGAGCAAACTCCGGGAGATTGTGTAGGACAGAGGAGCCTGGCATGCTGTAGTCCGTGGGGTTGCAAAGAGACACAGTGACTGAACAACAGACTTTCATAAAAAATGAAAACCTTTTGTGCTTCAAAGGACACAGGCAAGTGAGAAGACAGTTCATTGACTGGAAGAAAGTCATACATCTCTGACAAAGGTCTAGGATACAAAATGTATGAAAACTTGCAATTCAGTGAATTGACAAATAAAATGGACAAAGAATTTGAATAGACATTTCTCTGAAAAGATACACCATTAGCCGATTGAGTTGAGGAGGAGAAGGGGACGACAGAGTATGAGGTGGTTGAATGGCATCACCGACTCAATGGACATGGGTTTGGGTGGACTCTGGGAGTTGGTGATGGACAGGGAGGCATGGCATGCTGCATTTCATGGGGCTGCAAAGAGTCGGACACGACTGAGCGACTGAACTGAACTGAACTGAACATGAAAAGATGCTCAACGACATTAGTTGTCAGAGAAATGCAAATCAAAACCACAGTGAGAATCCACACCACATCCCTGAGGAAGACTGGAATGAAAACGATGGATAATCACGCGTGTTAGTGAGGATCTGGGGAAACGCGCGGCCAAGGAGAAGTAAAATTGCACAGCCAGCGTGGGAAACACTTTGGTGGTTTCTTAAAAAGCTAACCTGTGACATCATCAGTTCAGTTGACGTACTCCTTTCCCGATTTGGAACCCATCTGTTGTTCCAGGTCCGGTTCTGAGTGTTTCTTCTTAACCTGTATGCAGATTTCTCAGGAGGCAGGTCAGGTGGTCTGGTTTTCCTGTATCTTTAAGATTTTCCACAGTTGCTTGTGATCCACACACTCAAAGGCTTTAGTGTAGTCAATGAAGCAGAAGTAGCTATTTTTATGGGACTCTCTTGCTTTTCTGATGATCCAATGGATGTTGGCAATTTGCTTTCTGGTTCCTCTGCCTTTTCTAAATAGAGATTGAACATCTGGGAGTTCTCAGTCCATATGCTATTGGAGCCTAGGAGCTAATTGTCTACCTGGAGTTTTACACTCCATGATAAACTGAACAGCAGTTAATGATTGTACTGGGTCTGAATGTTTTATGACCCTCCAGACCAGGGAGGCATTCTTCTGAATGCCTGGAAACTGGAACAAACACAGCTTTAGGCTAGTGGAGCCAAAAACGTTTATGTGAGAGAATTACAATGGGAACTAGAAAAAAGAACCAAGGCTCTGACTTCTACACTGACTGCCTAACAGTCTTTCCCTCACGGGGGCAGTGTAGGGGTAAGCGAGACCCTCACAGTGCTTTGTCTGCCTTGGGGGAGTTAGCCCTAATGGCCCGGGAGCGGGGAGAAGGAAGACAGAGCTGGAAAGCTGGTGCAAAGGGCTAGGAGGGCTGTAGCCTCTTCTGGACCGAGGTGCAGAGTCCGCTCAGTCCAGCTTTTGTTCCTGATTGCAGACTATGAGCCTGTCTCAGATTTTGTCTTTCTTAAGACACCTGCCGTGTTAATCACCTCCTCCTAAGTGTCAGGGCCAGATCTGTGTTTACCCAGGCCCTTCCCTTCTGGGCTGGAACAGTCAGCAGGCAGCGCTCACGCCTGGCGTCGACCCGGTGTTCCAAGGTCCTGCTTCCCTGACCCCAGTCACACTCCCTTCCGGGTCTGGCCTTGGGGTTTGTAACAAGGAGATTTTTTCTTAATACATGCTGTTTTTCCAGGTGCTATTTCTGTGGGATTTCTCAAGGCTGTGAAAGTCCATTATTAGGAATTCCCACTGCAGGCTATGCTGTTGTTAACAGAGGATTTGATGTTAACCCGGAGGGCACTGTCTCTTGCGGTCTTAACTTGATAAAGACTGAATCATGCTTTCTCCCTTAAGGCAAGCTAAGCGACTTCCCACACGTTCCCTGAGGAGTGACCACTCAGAAACACGTTTAGTACTATCGTTGACCCCAAAAAGACTACTCAAGACTATGGGGATCTTACAGTTTTGCTTATTTTACCATTAACAATGAAATAATGATTTCGAGTCAGGATTTAAATTTTATCCCATCAACATTATGCTTCCTCCCTGTCTCCATCTTGTTATTATTATGCCTATTTTGAACTTGTCCCTCTCCCTGGGGCCTTTTTCCCCTTTCATTCTTTCTTTTTCCCATGTGGCAATCGAGCGTATTTTATATACTACCCCATAGCCAGGCAAGCCTCAGCGCAGCGATCCCTCTGAGTTGGAAGAGCTCTGCTTCTTTACAACTTATTTCTGGCAAACAGAATCAGGGACTGCGGGCTCTAAGCTCTCACTCTGACCGGTGCTTGCAGCAGCCACTGTGTGTGAGCCATCAGAGCATTCAGGGACTGCGGGCTCTAAGCCATCAGAGCATTAAGGTTGTTGCCACTGTCTTTCCAGGCTGAAGAAAGTCTTTTTCAAGAGTCTGTGGCTAAACTGGTGCTTTGTTGCCAGTCCACCTGGTCATGAGTGTGTGTGACACTTGGGATCATTAGTGGATCTCCGAATCCTGAGTATTCAATAAAACACAGACTTGGGACTGTTTTCCTCCCCAGAGCAACCCACAAGGGAAAATGAATTCCTGCTCCCCACACGGATTTTCATAACACAGAACAAGAGGAATACTACTTAGAAGGCTCTCTTCCCGTTGGGAGATCAATGTATCTCTAAGCCTTGACTCATCTGTATCACGGTTTAAGCACAAATTCTCCACAGCTCAGATTTGCAACATCTAAAACACAGTTTTGTTAGTTGATTCTTTGCCTTCAGGGATATGAGGTTTTGCCTCCTGGTTTGGGGAAGGTGTAGGGCAAGACCCATCTGACAGCTAACAATGCGTATCAGGCTAAGAACACGGAGGAGTTACTAAGCTAGATGCCTAGCAAGCATGAAATTCACATCAGTGTTAAGTATGAACATGCTCAGTATTATCCTGAGGGAATGACTTCAAGGTGGAAGTTTTTGTTATGTTTATTTTTCTCCAAATTTGTAACGTTTTTCTGTCATGCTACAAAAAGTCTTCATTTCCCTTTTCCCAATATTGAGGTTCAAAAAGCTAGCTCTCAGTCATAGACTAATGTGGATTTAGTTTCCTATGTAAGTATTTATATTAGTTTTCCTCAGGGATATACATATGTGTATAAAATCCTCATCTTACCACTCGACAATACCGCTTTGACCATGCTTTCACATGTGTTCCTTGGTCAAGGTCACTTGCCAGAACAAGCTGGGTTTCTGAAGTCTCGTCTGGTGGGTGAAGGATCCACTGAGGGCGGCTCAGGAGTTTCCCCCTGTATTGTGATCCACGGGACCTCAGGTCTGGAAATAGGGAAGCTCTGATGTCCCCGACTAGCCCCAAGGGTCACGGGGATCTTCACCAGTTGCGTTCCCCCTTTCTGGTCTTGCCAGGGTTTGCTCCTCAAAGATGTCCACTCACTTGCTCCTCCTTCCTTTGGAATCTGGTGGTGTCTTCTAAGTGTATGACTTTCAGATAGGTTTGCTTCTTTTTGCTCTGGGATCTCTGCCGGGGAAGGAAGGTCCAGGCTGTGGGTTACTGGGTTTTCCTGGATGAAAGAACTCTTTAACTCAAGATGACCAGATCCAAACTGAGAAAACTACATTCAACATCCCCCACAGAGAATACAAACCAAGTCACCCATTTTACAGGATGGGGAAAAAGAAACAATGGGACAAACTTGATGTTCTTCATTCGCCATTAAACTTTTTCACTCTGGACCAAGGCCCTGATGGTTCTGTTCTTTAGTATGTAATGAAAGGAACTTCTTGTATCAAGGACCTGATAAGCAAAGTGTTAGTGGATTGATTGTTAATACATTTTAAGAAATGGTCTTAATCTAAGTCATTGAATTTTCCTACTAAATAACTTCTCAAGTTCTTCCCAGTTAAATACCTTGTATGGTGATTCAGAGACACGGCATGCGGGGGACCCACAGGGAGGACTCAGTCATGCCAAGTAAATCTAACTCATCTCTGTTCTTCTTGGCTTGTTCTTGACTAAAAACGGCAGTTCTCACTTGGACTCTCAGAGACTCTAAGCCTCTTCCTGAGTCATCTCGTCTCTGAACAGATAGGCTCACATCTGAAAAATGGATTAGAGAGGACTGTCTATGTAGGACTACAGGATTTTGGAGGTCATCCTGGAAGGGATGTGGATGGGAATTGCACTGTTGAAGGTTTCTCCCCTCAGGAATCAACACATTTTGCTTTTGATGTTTTCCTTTTCTTTTAGGTTCGAAACCAGTGACCATGCTTTATAAACACTAAACCTCTACACCAGACACACAAGGATGTTTATTTTTTCTGGTCAGACAAATCAAATTTAAAGTATTAAGAACTTAATGCTACGCTTCATGGTTACTATGCAATAAAAGGATTTAGAATGGATGGAAAGCACTTGATCGTTTCCCTGTAGTCAGCACAAAGCCGCACCTGTTCCACTGGCATCTGTTGTGGTGGAAGCGTAAACGGTCACAAAACGTACTTTTCCATTCGGAATTTTCTTGATGACTCTCCCTTGTTCCTCACATTCCACGGTCTGTTGGTTCTCTCCTTCCCATAAACCAGCTCTCCGAAAGAGGGTCAAGACCTAGGGACCCAGGGACTGAAATCAGCTCGCAAACTTTGGCCCGGCGCACTGAATACGACAACAGTATTACATCCTAATCGTCAAACTTATGAAGAGACTAGATCTTACTTACGCCGATCACAAAGAGAAATGATAATTACGTGGCACGATAGAGGTGCTAACAGTCACCATAATGGCGATCATATGACAACACACAAGTGTTTCAAACCCACATGTCGTGCAGTGTGATCTTATACAAGGCTGTATGGTGAAACATTTTCACTTAAAGAAAAATGGAGCACCTCCCATCACCCGTTTGATTGCATGGGTGAGAGAGGATTCTTGTGTTACTGTCTCAGCATCTCTCACTCCTGTCTTCCTCTTCTCCACGCCCCACGATTCCAGCTTCAGCCAGCGTCACTCACAGCCTGAGGACCTGGGACCCAGCCCAGCAGCCGCTGCTGGGTCCATGCCTCTCACCCCTTCTCTCCAATACTGCATTTCAGCCTCACCAAGCTCCCCGCCCTGGTTAGGTTTTTCTTCTCCTTATGAAGGTTTTCAAAGTTAAATAATTTCCGTTCTGAACTAACCTGATACACTAGGTAAATGTGTGCAGGGAACTGAAACGATCAGATGTCGGCATTTGTTTTCTTGGGTAGGGGCTCAGCTATTTCCTTCTTCTCCTTCCTGTTCTGAGGCTGTATCTTTATTACTACGGCCCCAGATATATTTTATCTCAGCATGTGGACTGAATTTCATCCCCAAAAATACAGAGCTTAGAGGTCTTGGTCTCTTGGTCAGTTCAGTTCAGTTCAGTCCCTCAGTCGTGTCCAGCTCAACTCCCGGAGTTCACTCAGACGCATGTCCATCAAGTCAGTGACGCCATCCAGCCATCTCATCCTCTGTCGTCCCCTTCTCCTCCTGCCCTCAATCTTTCCCAGCATCAGGGTCTTTTCCAATGAGTCAGTTCTTCCCATCAGGTGGCCAAAGTATTGAAGTTTCAGCTTCAACATCAGTCCTTCCAATGAACACCCAGGACTGACCTCCTTTAAGATGGACTGGTTGGATGTCCTTGCAGTCCAAGGGACTCTCAAGAGTCTTCTCCAACACCACTGTTCAAAAGCATCAATTCTTTCACACTCAGCCTTCTCTATAGTCCAACTCTCACATCCACACATGACTACTGGAAAAACCATAGCTTTGACTAGATGGACTTTTGTTGGCAAAGTAATGTCTCTGCTTTTTAATATGCTGTCTAGGTTGTCACAGCTTTTCTTGCAAGGAGCAAGCATCTTTTAATTTCATGGCTGCAGTCACCATCTGCAGTGATTTTGGAGCCCTCCAAAATAAAGTCTGACACTGTTTCCATTTTTTCCCCATCTATTTGCCATGAAGTGATGGGACCAGATGCCATGATCTTAGTTTTCTGAATGTTGAGTTTTAAGCCAACTTCTTCACTCTTCTCTTTCACTTTCATCAAGAGGCTCTTTACTTCTTCACTTTCTGCCATAAGGGTGGTGTCATCTGCATATCTGAGGTTATTGATATTTCTCCTGGCAATCTTGATTCCAGCTTGTGCTTCATCCAGCCCAGCATTTCAGATGATGTACTCTGCATATAAGATAAATAAGCAGGGTGACAATATACCGCCTTGACGTGCTCCTTTCCTGATTTGGAACCAGTCTGTTCTTCCATGTCCAGGTTTCTTGGTAGCTGATGCCTTTAAAATGTTACCTAAATCTTTAGCCTCACTATTGGTAGGTGTCCAGCCATATGCTAGATATCCTTCTGAGAGGCTTTCCTTTATTTAGGGTTATTTTAAAATGCATCATGCAAATCCCAACTGTCCCGTCAGAGCAGAGCTTTGTGAATGTTGACCAGCCAGGGCTTGCAGCTTTCCCAGCTGCCAGTCCACAGCTCTGACCTGAGGTTGTCTTGCTCTACCCTCAGGTAATTTGAGCTCATTATTTCCATTCCTTCTCTCCTATCGAAGGCTGACATACTTTCTGTAAATTGTGAATGAGTCTGAATGCCAAGGCTGCTGTTGGCCGATCCCCAGGAGATACTGGAGCAGACAGATGAATAATCTGGTATCACTATTTTCCCAGGACCTGCCGTGTTTGATAAAGGGACCTGTCACTACCTACTTCTCCCCTCGTATCTTCCTTCTGCTCTGAGGTGCCCGCCTCTCAGGGATCTAAACTTTACTTGATAATTAGAGGTCACACAGCCAGCGGATCACTGTCCTTAGGATTATACTTCAAATAAAACAGACTCCAGGCAGAAAAGGATGCATCTCCTACTCTACTTTCTCATGAAGATACAGACACATACACCCCAATCCTAAAATTTTATCTGAAGAGAACTGTTTATCTTCATTGCTCTATAGACATATGGAATCCAGAAAGCTGCAGCTCATATTCACTATTCAGAGACAACACGAAGTCAAACAATTCCTGCTGAAACCTTAATCCCCTTGATGGGTTCATAACAGAAGCCAGTACTTCCTAATTCACCAGATAAATGAAATACTTACGTGTTACATATCTGTGACGATAAAACGCTTCATTTCCCCATTTGATCACTTTCCTTGCTATGATCAATTCCATGATGGAGAATATCCACAAATACACAGAAAGAATCATTGCAGTTTTCTAAATACAAAAAATAACTCTATGTTCCTCACAGACCTTTACATTTGTAAAATGTTTCACATCATCAAGGTAAGACAAAATTGTAAAATGTTTACAAAATAGAAAACTTTCCCTGTAATATTCCACCATCTTAATACAATTATGATGGTTTTGACCTGTTTACATGATAACGACTGTAACAGACGTTTTGTTTTGTTTGAGTACTTACTGTATGGTAGACATTTACGCTATGCTTTTATATGCGTTACTGCTGAGTTCACTCAACAACCTTTCGTGATTGGAAGCATTAGTCTCATCTTAGAGAAGAGTGTGACTTGAAGGGGTTAAAATGGCACAGCCCATAGCCTGAAGGGTGGAGGGACTGAGCGCTTGCTTCCAGGTCCCCTTCTCTCCTCCCCCCACCCTTGCCTTGGGGTGTCTCCCACCCTAGTTCTCTGATGGCTCCCAGAATCCCAGGTTCAAGATTTCTGTACCTCATTTCTGTGTTTCCATAACACTGGTGTAGTTGTAAATGGTATATTATCCCATTTGTTCCATTTAATATCATGCCCTAAACATTATTTTCATTTATATAAAACCTTTATGATTTAGATACTTAGTATCTATATAATGTTTATAATATTTAAGAATATATTCCAATATCAACCAGCAAAGTTCAATGTTAAACCGTAATTACTTTTGTAACAAGCTAATACATAGAAATATGATTTATTCAAGTTTGCTACACAGTTTTGGCTCATAGCACTCTTTTCATCTTTTGAGTGATTAAAATGGATTTCAAGAAAGCTGGCTCATGGTAAACACCACCAGACTATTCTCCGCGCGTCTCTCCACCCTGCCCTGTCAGCGGCAGCCTTCAAGACTACTCAGGCCTCTGTTCACGCTTTGCAGACTGGAACAAACTGCATTATACTGCATGTATTTATCACAAATGGTGATCTTTGTGAATATGACAGGATCGGGATGAGCAGAAATCGATTTTCTGACAGGTAATAAAGATCTGATGATCAGTGGCATAAAGTGGTCTGGGTATGGTCTCGCTTAGGTTTGAAATGATATTCTAATAATTGGAATGCCTTTTGGAAGATATGTAGGCATACTTTACATGGAGCAGAGGACAGGTGTTCCCCTAAATGCTAAAGACGTTGTTTAATTGCCACGAAGCAGGAGTGGTCCACACCGATACCTGGTCGCACAAATGATCACCACTGAGAATATTGGATATCAATTGTTTTTAAAAAATGGTTAATTTGGGTAAATGTCCCTCAGTTTCACTGTCTCACCTAACAATTTCATACAATTCCTGTGTCCACTTTATTTTTTTTTAGCATTATGTGTTGCTGAATGAACACTTTTTAGTTATTTTTGATTAATTTTACCGCTAATTTTCCCAGTGAGATGACTAGGAAGTTACGATCCTTGAATCTATTTTTTAAAATAGTGTTATTGTTTCCTTACGCCTGACTTGAGTGATGTAATCCTCCCCTCCAAATTTCAGTTAAAATATTTTTGCACATGATTTATGGTGTAAAATATTTGAAACTTTATTTATATGCTGGAATGTGGGCTTAAAAAAAGCCTCAGCTATAACTATAAATATTTCAGAGTTAATCAAGGCTTGCCATTTATCTATATGAAAACATTGCTCTTCAAATTCCATTTAAAAACATAAAACCTACTACCATCTTTTCTAATTTTTACAACTTTCAGGCCCTTACGAGTGTCTTCATGTTTGAGTTATTCCAGAATAGCATATACCTGAGAATGGCCTAACAACCAATTCTTATCAATGATCCAAGATTTATTATGAAATACTAGGAGTACATAATCTCATTAATGCTCCAGCTCTCCAGGCTTTATCTTCTGATCGAACTAGACCACTGAGAAGCAGCATTGTTGGCTCACAGTTTCTTGGCACTTGATGCAAAAGTTTTAAGAGAGTTAACACTCGGGTAGGAAGACCAGGGGTCCCCAAGCGGCAGGAAGAATAACCTTCAAGGGGCAGTTCGCTTTCTTTACTCCAGATTAAAGGAGGCGCCGCTAACCCTGTGTTGCCATGACAACACCCAGCCAGAACTTCACTTTGAGAAGCTAATGGCTCACTAAACTAATGCGTTTTTCTTATGGAAATGTTTTTCCTAAACTATGTTAATGAAACTATGTATTTGCTTTGGAATCTGCTTTTCCTCAAAATCTGTTCTGCCTAAAACTAACCTTTTCTCAAACCTTGAGCTGATAATGGCTCAGCAAACCAGTATGCTTACTCATGGAAATGTTTTTCTTAAACTATGTTAATGAAACTTTGTATTTGCTTGAAAATCCGCCTTTCTTCAAGATTCAAATCAATTGTTTTATGGCCAGAGAAGACTCCCCTTGCCATTCTATCTCAAAATGCACGTTTGGGAGTGGGCTCTGGCGCAACTCTTTCAGTCTTGGGGCATTTGAGCCTCATTAGCAGCTTGCTAACAGTTATGTCCCGCCTTGCGACCCCGTGGACTGCAGCTGCTGGCTCCTCTGTCCATGGACTTCCCAGGCAAGAATAGTGGAGTGGGTTGCCATTTCCTTTTCCAGGGGGTCTTCCCAACCCAGGGGTCATTACCTGCTCCTCCTGCTGGGCAGGAGGATTCTTTACTGCTAAGGCACCTGAGCCCATTTTCCTGGACGGAGAGGGTGGGCTGGCTGTAATGACTGAATTTCGTTTTCACTTTCCCTACCAGGGAGCTTATAGCAATGCTGACTCAAATTTGAAAATTCATAGGATCCTAAAACCTACATATTTACAAGATTATTTTCCTAATGATTTCATAAGGAACATACTTCAAACCGCATATGTTGGAATAATTTAATATGTAGGATTGAACCACCCTGAATTAATATCTTTTGTAGATAAGAAATGGTCTAGTATCAGCAATTTTCTTTCAAACTAATATATAAAACCATACTATATACTTGTGACAATGGAAGCTAATAAACATTTCCTTAATACTTGCTCACTTTAAATTAATTTCAATTGTGTTATAATTAATTTATAGATATTTAACCTCTTTCAAACTTATGTGGAATAAGATACAATATTAAAAAATAATTGATTTATAATTTATTACATCTTATAATATGTATACATGTGTCTTTCGTCAACATTTATCATGAAAACAGATTTAGTATAAAAATACGTAGCTGAGTGCCAATGGAGAAAACAAGAACTGTTTTTATCAAGAAGTTGCTGCATTTCTTTGCCTGGAAAGATTCAGAAAGCTACTTGGGCAGATCTTTTCTGACTCTCTCTTGAACACTTATGAGCTTCCCTGGTGGCTCAGTGGGTAAAGAATCCGCCTGCAATGCAGGAGACTGTGGTTCGATTCCTGGGTCAGGAAGATCTGCTGGAGAAGGGATAGGCTACCCTCTCCAGTATTCTTGGGCTTCCCTAGTGGCTCAGCTGGTAAAGAATCCACCTGCAATGCGGGAGACCTGGGTTTCATCCCTGGGTTGGGAAGACCCCATGGAGAAGGGAGAGGCTTCCCACTCCAGTATTCTGGCCTGGAGAATTCCAAGGACTGTGTAGTCCATGGGGTCGCAAAGAGTCAGACATGACTGAGCGACTTTCACTAAGAAGAACAGGTACTGAGAGCCTGAACAAAGATGCTCCTTTTGGTAAACAAAACTGGTTTTTGACAGAACTGGTTGTTGGGGATCATGTGGGCAAATTTTCACAGAGAAGCCTCCTGGGAGGAAAGAAGCTGAGACCCTGTGATTTCCAAATTGGTGTACCATGAAGAAGAGGCTGTAGTGACAAGCTCCTAGTCTTAGAACTTGCTGTGTCTGATACCCGAGCCCTGAACAACATGTTCACAGAACTTCAGAGCTCCGGCATCTGGGAATGAACCTGTTATGCACAAATGGTGATGCTAGCAACTGAGAACTGACTCATCGGAAAAGACCCTGATGCTGGGAAAGACTGAAGGCAGGAGGGGAAGGGGACGACAGGGGATGAGATGGCTGGATGGCATCATCGACTCAATGGACATGAGTTTGAGCAAACCCTGGGAGTTGGTGATGGACAGGGAGGCCTGGCGTGCTGCAGTCCATGGGGTTGCACAGAGTCGGGCATGACTGACCGACTGAACGACAACAACATATGTGTAGGATACGTGTGTCATACATGTGTTGTCTGCTGTGTTAGTTATCTCATGTGAGGCCCTTATTGAGGCCTTGCAGTTTTGGCTGCCTCAGCTTTCAGGATCTGCTCAGTCATTTGGAGCCACTGTTTGCGGCCATGCCAAATGGGCATTAACAGTCTCCATCACTTCCACATCAGGGCAGCACCAAAACCCTCTCAGCTTATTTTCAAATTTAAAGTCGCTAATTGTAAAAGAAAAAAAATATATATAGATAACATGTACTTACTTCTTGCCAAAAAATCGTTTCTCTTTTAAATAAAAAGAGTGTAATTTCAAATCCGATTAGAATTAGACCAAGCACTGCAAGGAAAAAACTGCTCATGTTCATCCTTATGGCACACTTCAACTGGAACAGACACGAAATGTCAACTAGTCACATGTAAAAGAAACAAGCCGGGACGAAGTTCTCAGTTTCCCTTCCTGGCATACATGTTAAAGTGGATGATTTGTTTAATATCCGACGTTTCCAGAACCAAAGTTACTCTATGGGTTCCCCAACCTCCAAATTCACCCGGATCCAAACAGCTCTCTCTGGCTTCTGCTTTGGATGTTGCATATATGCATTTCACTTACTCCTTTAACAAAAAATTCTTAAATGCTGAAGCATAATAGTGACTGATACTTTAATATCTGCCCAGACAATGCAGAGACCTTAGACCACCTAACTCTCTCTCTCTATTTCAGCCTTCATACTATTGTCGAGTATTTTGGCTTCTTCATATATTCTGAAAATTGCAAAGTATTATCTCTATTATCTCATGGAGTCATATTCATCTATATTTACCTACATATCTACCAATTCCTTTGATTTTTCATTGTTGAAGACATGCCATTCTGAAAACATTAAAGCCATAAACATAAAAAGAAATTTTAGGAATCCCGTAACAATTTCCAGTGGCAGTGAGGTGAATTTTGGCCTTAAAAATTGTACAGTGGGTATACAATTCCTTTCACGCAAGTGTAATTAAAATACACGTGTAATACAATGCGTACTGATTGCTCTCCTTTCGGCTCCCCTCGCTCAGCACTGTCAGACCCACGCTGACTGTCACTCTTCACGTTAGCTTTCTCCTTTCCACTGCTCCACAGCAGACTGGTATTTATATGCCACAGTTTAGTAAGTCATAAACATGCTTCCCTCGGGGAAGGAAGGAGGATAAGTTCAGTTCAGTCGCTCAGTCGTGTCCGACTCTTTGCGACCCCATGAATCGCAGCACACCAGGCCTCCCTGTCCATCGCCAACTCCTGGAGTTTACTCAAACTCACGTGCATTGAGTCGGTGATGCCATCCAACCATCTCATCCTCTGTCGTCCCCTTCTCCTCCTGCCTTCAGCCTTTCCCAGCATCAGGGTCTTTTCCAATGAGTGAATTCTTCACATCAGGTGACCAAAGTATTGGAGCTTCAGCTTCAGCATCAGTCCTTCCAATGAATATTCAGGACTGATCTCCTTTAGGATGGACTGGTTGGATCTCCCTGCAGTCCAAGGGACTCTCAAGAGTCTTCTCCAACATCACAGTTCAAAAGCATCAGTTCTTCGGTGCTCAGCTTCTTTATGGTCCAACTCTCACATCCATACATGACTACTGAAAAAACCATGGCCTTAACTAGATGGACCTTTGTCAGCAAAGTAATGTCTCTACTGTTTAATATGCTGTCTAGGTTGGTCATAGCTTGTCTTTCAAGGAGCAAGCATCTTTTAATTTCATGGCTGCAGTCACCATCTGCACTGGTTCTGGAGCCCCCCAAAATAAATTCTGTCACTGTTTCCACTGTTTCCCCATCTATTTGACATGAAGTGATGGGTATGGATGCCATAATCTTGGTTTTCTGAATGTTGAGTTTTAAGCCAGCTTTTTCACTCTCCTCTTTCACTTATATCAAGAGGCTCTTTAGTTCTTCTTTGCTTTTTGCAATGAGGGTGGTGTCATCTGCATATCTGAGGTTATTGATATTTTTCCCAGCAATCCTGATTCCAGCTTGTGCTTCATCCATTCTGGCATTTCACATGATGTATTCTGCATATAAGTTAAATAAGCAAGGTGATAATATATAGCCTTGACGTACTCCTTTCCCAGTTTCTTTTTGCTTTGGCTCAGCCTCTTCATTCTTTCTGGAGCTGTTTCTCCACTCTTCTCCGGTAGCATATTTGGCTCCTACCAACCTGGGGCATTCATCTTTCAGTGTTATATCTTTTTGTCTTTTCATACTGTTCATGGGGTTCTCAAGGCAAAAATACTGAAGTGGTTGCCACTGCCTTCTCCAGTGGACCACATTCTGTCAGACCTCTCCACCATGACCCTTCTGTCTTGGGTGGCCCTACATGGCATGGCTCATAATTTCATTGTGTTAGACAAGGCTGTGATCCAAGTGATCAGTTTGATTAGATTTGAAGACTGGCAGTGCTTAATTGTGGCAGCTTCACAGGACTGCGGAAAATAAAGACTTCACTGTAAAGAATCTCACATGCACCAGGATCCATGGCAAAAGCAGGAATTTGCTAGGAGCCTAGGCCAGACCTATCTCTGGTCTTGCAGAGTCTCCTGGAGAGGCAGGGGGCGGCTGCAGCGCATTCTCATGACACAGACACTGGTGTCACACACACCGGGGAACATTCAACTGTGCAGATGCTGCTGCTGGTGGCTGCCGCATTGGCTCCTTAGTGCCAAGAACAGCCTGTAGGCTCCAGTGCTGAGAAGCCTAAGGCCAAACAACAAGCAGAGTCAGGACACAGTCATACCCATCAACAGAAGGGCTGCCTAAAGACTGAAAAGCTCACAGTTCAGTTCAGTTCAGTGGTTCGGTTGTGTCCAACTCTTGACATTTCTCCTGGCAATCTTGATTCCAGTTGGTGCTTCATCCAGCCCAGCGTTTCTTATGATGTACTCTGCATATAAGTTAAATAAGCAGGGTGACAATATATAGCCTGAACGTACTCCTTTCCTGATTTGGAACCAGTCTGTTGTTCCATGTTCAGTTCTAACTGTTGCTTCCTGACCCACATACAGATTTCTCAGGAGGCAGGTCAGGTGATCTGGTAATCCCATCTCTTTAAGGATTTTCCACAGTTTGTTGTGATCCGTGCAGTCAAAGGCTTTAGTGTAGTCAATGAGGCAGAAGATGATGTTTTTCTGGAATTCCCTTGCTTTCTCTATGATCCAATGAATGTGGGCAATTTGATCTCTGATTCCTCTGACTTTTCTAAAACCAGCTTGAGCATCTGGAAGTTCTGGGTTCACAGACTGCTGAAGCCTAGCTTGAAGGATTTTGAGCATAATCTTGCTAGCATATGAAATGAGCTCAACTGTATGGTAGTTTGAACATTCTTTGGCGTTTCCCTTCTTTGGGATTGGAATGAAAACTGACTTTCTCCAGTCGTGGGACCACTGCTAAGTTTTCCAAACTTGCTGACAAATTGAGTGCAACACTTTAACAGTAACATGTTTTAGGATTTGAAATAGATCAGCTGAAATTCCATCACCTCCACTAGCTTTGTTCATAGTGATGCTTCCTAAGGCCACTTGACTTCACATTTAGGATAACTGGCTCTAGATGAGTGACCACACCATCATGATTATCTGGTTCATTAAGATCTTTTTTGTATAGTTCTTCTGTGTATTCTTGCCACCTCTTCTTAATCTCTTCTGCTTCTGTTAGGTCCATACCATTTCTGTCCTTTATCATGCCCATCCTTGCATGAAATGTTGATATCTCCAATTTTCTTGAAGAGATCTCTAATCTTTCCCATTCTATTGTTTTCTTCTATTTCTTTGCATTGATCATGTACAAAGGCCTTCTTAGCTCTCTGCGAATCTCTGGAACTCTGCATTCAGTTGGGGATATCTTTACCTTTCTCCCTTGCCTTTCACTCCTCTTTCCTTGGCTATTTGTAAGGCCTCCTCAGACAATGGCTTTGCCTTCTCGTATCTCTTTTTCTTTGGGATGGTTTTCAACATTGTCTCTTACGCAGCATTACAAACCTTGGTCCGTAGTTCTTCAGGCACTCTGTCTATCAGGCCTAACTCCTTAAACCTATCTGTCACCACCACTGTATATTCATAGCAGTAGGGGCAGTCACTCTGTCATGTCTGACTCTTTGCAACTCCCTGCACCTTAGTCCACCAGGCTCTCTGTCCATGGGATTTTCCAGGAAAGAATACTGCAGTAGGTTGCCATTCCCTTCTCCAGGGATATTCCTGACCCTGGGATTGAACCAGGGTCTCCTGCATTGCAGGCAGATTCTTTACTGTCTGAGCTACTAGATCATACCTGAATAGCCTAGAGTTTTCCCCTACTTTCTTCAGTTTAAGTCTGAATTTGGCAATAAGGAGTTCAGGATCTGAGCCATAGTCAGCTCCAAGTCTTGTTTTTGCTGACTGTATAGAGCTTCTCCATTTTTGGCAACAAAGAACATATCAATCTGGTTTCACTATTGACCATCTGGTGATGTCCATGTGTAGAGTCTTCTCCTGTTTTTTTGAAAGAGGGTGTTTGCTATGACCACTGTGTTCTCTTGGCAGAACTCTGTTAGCCTTTTCCCGCCTTCATTTTGTACTCCAAGGCCAAACCTGCCTGTTTTTCCAGTTTTATCTTGACTTCCTACTTTTGCATTCCAGTCCCCTTCAATGAAAAGGACAACCTTTTTTGGTGCCAGCGTTAGAGTGTCCTGTAGGTCTTCACAGAACCAGTCAACTTCAGCTTCCTCAGCATTAGTAGCTGGGCACAGACTTGGATTACTGTGGTACTGAATGGTCTGCCTTGGAAAGGGACTGCGGTCATTCTGTCGTTTCTGAGGCTGTGCCCAAGTACTGCATCTCAGACTCTTCTGTTGACTGTGAGGGCTACTGCATTTCTTCAAAGGGAATCTTGCCCACAGTGGTAGATACAACGGTCATCTGAGTTAAATTCGCCCTTTCCGGTCCATTTTAGTTCCAATGATTGCTAAGATGCAGATGCTCACTCTTGCCATCTGCTTGACCCCGTCCAATTTACTCTGATTCATGGACCTCACATTCCAGGTTCCTATGCAATACTGTCTACACCATCGGACTTGACTTTCACCACCACACATATCCACAACTGAGTGTATTTCTGCTTTGTCCCAGCTGCTTCATTCTTTCTGGAGCTATTAGTCATTGCCCTCTGCTCTTCCTCCACAGCATATCTAACACCTCCTGGTATGGGGGATTCGTATTCTGGGTCGTGTCTTTTTGCCCTTTCATACTGTTCAGGGGGTTCTCACAGCAAGAACGCTGCGGTGCTTCATCACCGCCTCCGCCGGGGGGCCACGTTTCGTCAGCACTCTCCATGATCTGTCTTGGGTGGCCCTGCACGCATGGCTCATGCTTCATTGAGAACACAAGCCCCTTTGCCATGACAAGGCTGTGATCCACGAAGGGGAAATCGACTCTATCTCAATTAAAAAACAAATAAAATGGGTGTATAATATTACCCACTCTGCTAGCGCATGTGTGTGAGAGAGATAATGTGCAAAAACTCGTCCTGAGGCGTCCAGCACATAGACACTATTCAATAAACCCTAACTCGATTTGCCATTATGCTCTTCACACGTACGCCTCCTCCCACGGCTTCCTGCACCCGTGTACACGCTTCTACTGTAGTTGACATGTCAACTTGAAAGGATGACATACCTTCTTTAAAATTTCACATCTGATTCTCTGGTTTGTTTCATGCATTCTACATTTTAATATTTTGTGAAATTAGCAAAGAATTCTGTTGGATTACATCTATTAAAAATAATTGTAAATATTATAAAACAATATTTTGCATTTTAGTATTTTGGATAGATATCTACTGTTTAAGATGCAGTGGTATCTCCTCTTTATGATACTCTTGCTTTTGACAAATTAAATAAAAAAAATTCCTTCAATTATTTTGACTCACCAAATTTGGGGAACGCTTCTTCTCTGTTTGTATTGTTAAAACTCCTGATATGATAAACTGAGGATGAAAAGAGGCAGACATAAGTATTTTTTCATTATCATCCAAAGAATTCTTCTCACAACTTCAATAACACCCCTTTTTAGAAAAAGTAATAAGTTTACTGAAAAGTCAGTAAAATATAGCATAATATCAACTTCATTAATTGCTAAATGAAGAATCCATAACAATTTTATTACATTTGAAAATAGTTTATAAGTTTTTATTTTCACTCAGTGAGGCTGTCCTCATTTCAAACACCAGCTACAAGCTCAGGGAATTCCAGACAACCTGTACTTCCAACCAAGTGGCTACAAATATCTTGTTCAGTTGCTAAGTCACGTCCAATTCTTTGTGATCCCATGGACTGTAGTCCGCCAGGCTCCTCTGTCCATGGGATTCTCCTGGCAAGAATACTGGAGTGGGTTACTATTTCCTTCTCAGGGGATCTTCCCAGACCAAGGATCGAACCTGAGTCTCCTGCATTGGCAAGCTCCTTACCACTGAGCCACCAGGGGAGCCCTCAACAAATATGTAGTTCCCATTCTCCATCTCAGATTTGATGATTTCATTCAGAGAACTCAGGAAAGTAGTATACTTTTGATTATAATTTTATCACAAAGGATACAAATCCGGACCAGCTAAACGAGGAGGTGCATCGGATGGCCCCTGGGATGGTCCTGTGCATAAAACTTCTGTGTCCTCAGCATGCAACACCCTTGTGGCACATCAACGTGTATCATCAGCCAGGAAACTCACCTGTTCAGTTTCATTATGGGGTTCCATTATATATTCAAAGTTTGTCTTTCTGGCATGGCTAGCCCCCCCAAAACTCAGGTATCATATGAGAGGCCCACCGTGAATAACAAAGGTATTCTGATCACTTGGGGAATTCCAAGGAATTTAGAGGCTATCTCCAGAAACCAGGGAGTCAAGTTCTTTATTATATATCAGAAAGCTACATATGTCTTACTCACTGAAATAAGTTAGGGCTTTCTTCCTTGTATCACAATTATTTTTCTGGGTTCCCCAAAAGAGTAACCCAACTTTTAATACCTTTTGAAGTTCTCTCTCGAGCAATTTGAACTAATTTCTTTTCTTTTTTGAAGTTTCTTCAAAGAGTAACAGAAGTTTGAGAGGAATTTGCATGAAATACCAAAATTCCTATTGTAGTTCTATAATGGCCCCTGGAAAAATTATCTAGTATTAATAACAAATCCCAGGGTTTTCTTTTACAGAGCTGGAGAGCACCATTACTGGATTTATGTTAACTGGTGTTTTGGATGGAATATTTTTAACATGACTCTGTGGCATGGAGGGTAAATAAAATTGTATGTTTCATTTAATAACTTCTTATTGAATCTACCAGCTTTATCACTAGAAAATACAGAGATATGATTTAGTGAGTCTTTTCAATGAGTATTCAATATGCTATTGAAAACAATTTATGAACAGAAAATAGTATTTAAAAACATCTAATCTGCAGTTTAGTTTTTGAAAAGTAAGAATCACACATTGACTTGCAAAGGAACTTATCCTAAATATTTTATTATTTTCTGAAATTAGTTAAAGACATTTGTTTTTGGTGCATCAAAATAGATAGCCACCAGGAATTTGCTGTGTGGCTCAGGAAACTCAAACAGGGGCTCTGTATCAACCTAGAGGGGTGGGATGGTGAGGGAGACGGGAGGGAGGTTCAAAAGGGAGGGGATATATGTGTACCTACGGATGATTCATGTTGAGTTTGACAGAAAACAGCAGAGCTCTGTAAAGCAATTATCCTTCAATAAAGAGCTGATGTTTTTTCCATTGGTAAAAACTGCACATATGACATTAAAAAAAAAAAGACTGTCCACAGAGCAGGAGCCCCAGACACATGGGGCCTCTACATATTAAGGCTCCGTGTCATATTAAGGTATGAAGAAATCAGAAAGGTAAGATATGATAGAGGGTACCATGCGGGGAATTTTAAGAGGTTTTTCAAAAAGGTCTCTCCGAGAAGGTGCCGTTTAAGCTGAGATCTGCATGATAAGCATTTACTTAGTGAGTGAGCCCTCTGGGAGAGGAAATTGCTACTGCAAAGGATCGAATCAGACCAGCCAAAAGCAGCACCGGAAGAAAAGTGTCCAGAATTAGTCAACAGAAGATGCTCAGTCTCTCCTCAGGATACTGCAACACCACGTTTCTCTGACGACCGGGCAGAAACTGTTACAGCTTGGCTGCGAAGCTCTGTCGCACCTGCTGTACTCACCTGGCACTGCACCTTCGAATGCCCATTTATTTCGGTCTCTACAAGATTCTTTTCATGGGAAAAAATTCAGTTCTTTGGAAGACTGCAAAAGACACCTGAACAATTCTTTTCTCAAAAAGATAGAAAGGTTTTGGGAAGATGGAATCATGAAGTTGCTTAAAAATGGCAGAAGGTAGTGGGAGAAGACGGTGAAAACACTGCTCAACCAAGTTCTTGGTGAAAGTGAAAAATGTGTCTTTTATTTTCATTTAAAAACATGAAGGAACTTTTTGGCCAGCCCAGTGCCTCCTCTCATACAACTAACTGGTCTCCGCTCAGCTACCCTCTCACGTAGACCCGGCCTCCTCTCTACCGGTCCTCTCTTAGCTCAGTTTGCCCTGACCACACCAGCCTCCCTGGTGTTCAGTGAGCCTACAGGGCGGCTGCCAGTCCAGGCCCTGCTCCCCTTGCTCGCTCTGCCCCTGGATATCCCTGGGACTCACCGGGTCCACTCCTCCTCCAGGTCTTTGCTCAAATGTCTCTTCCTAATGAAGCTTGAATATGCTGTAAAAAACTGCAACCCGCACTCAGCTCATACGTCCTTACCTTCCCCTACCTTCTATCCAGCCCCCGCCAGTCCTTTTGATCTAAGGTGAGGACCTAGGCGTGGGTAGTAACTGAGGCCCTTAGAACGGAGCCGGGCCCACATTAGGTATTTGGTAGGTATTTGCCACGCCAGTGGCCTGACAATATTTCTGTGAGATAGGGAGATACTGTTGAGAGATCTGGGGGACGGTCAAGAAGATGGACTATTTTACTCTGCTGTAAGACAATGTGTGAGTAATGCCGGAGGTGTGGGTTCGATCCCTGGGTTGGGAAGATCCCCTGGAGAAGGAAATGGCAGACCACTCCAGGATTTTGTCCTCGGAGGACAGAGGAGCCCAGCGGGCTACAGCCCAAGGGGTCGCAGAGCTGGACACGACTTAGTGAGCAACAAGGCGACAACACCAAGCCTTAGCCATCCCCGTGGAATCCTTCCGCGTCTCTTACGCCAGGAACACCCTGCTTTCTCGTCTTTGCTCTTTTGATGAACTACTTTTAAAAGTCCCTTCTGTTGCCTGAGCAGTTAAGCTCTGGCTGTTAGCGTGCCTATTTCATCTGCAAACATGAGCCTTGTAGGGAAGCCCAGCAGTCGCCAGCCATTGCCTTCTTGACTAACATGCTCTTTATGAAACTTACCATTCCTTGGGCTCAACATTCACTTAATTAAATAGAATATTTGTATGGAAGAATTTTATATATAAATGTATCGTTTAAAAATGACTCCAACAGACACAAGAAGAATCGACAGCAGGGACTATATGTCTCCACTGATGGTATCTCTCTCGTATTGCCTGGCCACAGAAGCAGTCACTGAGTATCTTCAAGAAATGAATGAATGCTCACCAGTGAGATTATTTACTTACAAACAAGAATGTCCAAAATGGGTATCCTGATAGCAAGGCTATAGGCTTATACTCTACGGAAAGTTCTTCAAATTGTCTGGTATAAAAAAGTAGCCAGATACGTCCCAGAGCACCGTTGATCAGGCCAATCATTACTTGGACAGCCTACAAGAAAAGAATATCACAAGCAAGTACCCAGACATAAAATGCCAAGAAAGTTACAATTTGGGTGCTAGGAAGGGCTTGGGGAGGTGTAGTTGCCCTGTTTCTGAATCATAGGGCTCTCCACTGCTATTCTTACTTGGCCTTAGAAATTATCAAATACTGGGGAGGATCCAAGGGGGTGGAGGAAGGTGGCAGCCGTCAAAGCACTTGGAATCTCTGTCTGCAGCTCAGGGGTCAATCACGAGAGTTGTTAGTGATATGTACGAGTGTGGTTGTTTTCAGGCAAATGAAGGTGTCAAGGGACTTATTCACAGCCCACATCAGAAGGACGCTGGCCGGAGGCCCTCGGGCTCTGAGAGAAGAGCTGAGGCTCCTAGGCCCTCCTGCTTCTCCTTCCTCTTGCCTGTTTGATGTTGCATGCACCATTCTCAGTTCCAGTTCTTTCCTCTGATATGTTTCTACCATCCCCACGCCCTTCAGCCAGTTAATGGGACAATGCTTTCCTTCTGGTAGCAGTTCTGACTTGCACTATGCCGGGGTGTGGGGGCCCACTCAAAACCAGACCTGCTGAATCTTAAGATCCCAGCCCCAGTGATCTTAGACGCTTTCCTGAGGTGTGATGTATCATCTTACAGCCCTGGTTTCTGATCTGACTCAAGGCCCCAGCAATTAGGGGGTGTGATGAAGAAAGACAGAGCATGCTAGGTTCTGTTGGGACAAAGGAGTGGACAGAGTGGCCTAGAAATTCATCTTCCCTGAAATGAATGTACAAGGAGTATGTCAAGAACACAGAGCTGTGAGGCGATCTGTGTCCACAAAGCCCTGTGGTCCAGCTTATCTCTTGACTATAACCCCTGACCTCATCATCTCCTCTAGGACCCACAGTCTCAGATTTACTTCAAACTCTTTATAAGCACACATAGATAGATAGACAAGAGAAAATCACAGAGGTATGATTGCTGCAACTCATTCCATCAACTCACTTCCACTGGGTAGCTGAGACAGAGGAGTCACTGTCTCTTTTTAAAAATAGTTGGAACTTGCAACATCACGATCATTTATCCACTCAAGTAGCATTTAGTCCTTACCCCCAACATTCTGGTTTCTTTTTTCAACACAAGGTGGTCTGGTGGCATCTTATCCAAAACGTAACATAGGCGTTAGAGAGAATGAATGAAATCTAATTCTAGAAGAAAATGTAAAAAAAAATAACAATAATTATTTTCTCGTATAAGCCACTTTAAAGTCACTGAGAAATTTATTCTTGCTTTCTCTAATTTTTCACAATTAAATAACTCCCTGAGATAATAACTAAAAATCAATTTATTAATATGCTCTCTTGGACAAAGCTAAAAAGTTTTAATTGTCCTGTTAGACTTTATCCACTTTTCACCAACCTTAAAGACACTTTAAGAGTCCTTAGGATTCTTAGATGCAGACAACAGAATTTAATCTGACTGGCTTAAGCAAGATAGGGTATTAGGCACTAGTGAGCTCAGAAGATCATCGGGAGGATAAAGTAGTAGAGCAGGGCCCAGAGCCAAAGCACCAACCTAGACCAAGGAGACTAATACCCTCGTTAAACCTCTCCGCAGGACTCTGCTGCAGAGTTAGATCTTCCCTGCTCCCTGGGCCATCATCTGTGCAAGCGGAACTGGTGCCCAGTGTAGAGCAGCTTTTGTTTTTCTCTTCCAAATTAGGTTTCAGGGCATGAGAGGTGATTGGAAGAACCTCAGTCACATGCCTTGACTCTCACTACAGGGGAGGCAGCAGGACTGATTTATTTACTTTTTCGATTCAGCTTTCGGAAAGACAGCTTTCACAATGTAGCAACCAATAAAAAAGAAAAGATGTTCAAAAGTGGTGGCAGCCACGAATGACTGACGCCTTTGGGGGTATATGGTCCACTCACCACAGGTTCATCCTCCACATCTGCAGGAACTGTTCCCTGATCACATCTGATTGGAGGGGGCGGCGGAATCTGCCTCCAATCGCATCCACCAGTGCCTCTTTCCCAGGAATTGTATATTTAGAACAAGGTTAGTTTGTTCTAAACATACAATTTAATCTGGGATTGTCTCTTGATAAGAATATATAAACTCTTAGAGAGCACTGACATGTTCTACTATATGGGCTGAAAGGATATCCAGAAGAATCAGAAATGAGGAAAAAGAACAAGAAAACTGATGACTTTCAACTTGTTAATTCCAACCCTTTCCTGAAACTTAGAGGCCTGTTTGCTCTTGGGTGCTGGATGACATATACATGGCCTTAAAATACAGTTTGCTTTGCTTTGCTTAAGCTAACATGGGTGTTTTCTGTCACTTGCAATCAAAGTAACTTTGATCTGTGCTTTGTCTTTCCTATGGCTATCATCCTATGACTTTGAGAACTCATCTGTGCTTTGTCTTTCCTATAGCTATCATCCTATGACTTTGAGAACTCATCTGTGCTTTGTCTTTCCTATAGCTATCATCCTATGACTTTGAGAATTCACTTTTTGGTTATCCAAAATCTGATGGATCTTCATTCTCTCCCTGGTTTAGATTTTTTTCCTCAATCTTTTGTCAGTAGCTAACTCGATACCTAGGTTCTTGATTTCAAAATCTTTACTTACATTTATTTCTCTTCCAATTTACATCACCCATCAATTCTCAAGGATGAATTATTAAATAGATGCACCAAAGGCGTGAGAAACAGAGAAAACGGAACATATCATTGTGGGACAAGCAACAGGTGTTTGGCTCGGATCTCGCTCATGGCAGCCACGGTGCTCAGGGCTCAGCTTCGTCCAACTCTTCGCGATCCCATGGATTGTAGCCTGCCAGGCTCCTCTGTCCACACAATTTTCCAGGTAAGAGTACTGGAGTGGCTTGCTATTTGAATAGTAGTGGGATCCCCTACTCAAAGGGATTGTCTCAACCCCGGGATTGAACCCGTGTCCCCTGTATTGGCAGGCCGATTCTTTACCACTGAGCCAGCCGGGAAGCCCTTATGTCAATTACTAATTGACCCAAATCCTACTCAAATATTTCTGAGAATTAGTTTTCTGATCCCACAGAGTTGGTTTGAGAGGCAAATACTAGGAACTGGCACATACTTGAAAATCAAAATGAATTCATAGTTAAGTGTTCTTTCCTATTTCCCTTCAACCTTCCTCCGGTTACTAGAGTGTGAGAGCCCACTCCCCTGTTACAGTTTGGGATACTTTTTTCAATATCTGTTCTCTATCTTGTTAGGAACAAGTTCATTGATTATTTCATGTAATTATTTAAAATCATTCCCTTGAATTCAGTATCTGCCATCATGAATTTACTCCCAGGTTACCACAGCAGCAACCCCAGTGCGCGCCCACAGTCATCAAGTCACAGAAAGCTGTCTGTGGATCATACACCCAGCGCGACAGCGGCGCTGCCATGCTTGTGACCCCACGAGGCCGGGAGCCGGAGGCCCCCGCCCGCGTCTGCCCTACGACTCCAGCAAGGTGCTTCGTTGCAACAGTGCAGCTTCACGACCCCCAACTGTCTGATGGCCCAAACTGGGTACATCCCCAGTTACAACTCACTGAAGAAGAGGAAAATACAAAACAATAACCCAGCGACCGCAGGGGAGAAACCTAAAGCCTTAAATCCAGTCTCTGGCCTATGACCACAATGACGTTTCTAAACTGGGGATCAAATGTGGAAATCGCTCACTTAAGATCAGTGGGTCCTGGCTCCCTCAGGCTGGGGGCTCTTTCCGCTGTGGAGGGCAGGGTATGACCTGACCTCCGCTGTCTTCTCCCTGCGCGGCACCCCGTCCGTTCCTGACCGTGGACATTTTCACTACCAAATATTATTACACTCACATCTTTAAGCATCTTCCTGTATACATCTTTGCTGCTGCGAAGCTTCACACAGGCTGCAGTGTCTGGCTTTAGCAATGTATTTGTAAATTGTTGGAATTTGATAATTGCTTGGTAAATCAACCTGACAAAATAAAATTCTGTCTGTTAATCCGTTACCACAAGTAGATAGATTTGTTTACACCAGTCATATAACCTATGTTTGGGAAGGTCACCCTTACAGTGTAGTTTTTCTGGCATTTATTGAATTAAGTTTGGGCGTCCCAGGAGATTACCACAAAGACAAGTACAGCCATTCTCTGGAGCAAGTGGATTCAAGAAAAAAAGAACAGGCTGACTAGGACATACAGCATGTACCAAGAGCCTGGGGCAGAGGAAACAAACTTTGGTTTTTATATCTAGTGTCAAACTGAACGTCTATGGGCAGGTCAGCTGATTTGCAATAAGTAATTTCCAGAAGAACCACGTTTCAATTCTCTGTGGCCCATTTACATAGCTAGTGGGAAGCTGCTATATAACATAGGAAGCCCAGCCTGGTGCTCTGTGACCTCCTACAGGGGTGGGTGTGGGTGGGGTGGGGCGGCTCAGGAGCGAGGGGATATATACGTACATGTATATGTATGTGTGTGTATATATATACACACACTTGTATCTGATTCCCGTTTTCAGCAGAAACAAACATTGTAAAGCAATTATCCTTCAATTAAAAAAAACAAAAAGGATCCTCCCAAACAAGGCTTATGAACTCAGCTAAGAGAGAGCACAGTCAGAGAGCACTCTTACCTTGCTGTGTTTGGAAATCAACCATTCCTATCCTCAAGAATATGAGTTTCTGTTCATGTATTTTTGATTGCAAAACCGAACACCTATCTCCTAAAACCACAGAAAACATGGGAGTGCGGTCGAAAGGTGGGAAGCAAGAGTTACTGTTGCCACTCCTTGCTCCGTGACCCTGGGATCCCCAGGTCACGAGACTGTATTCTGTACAGTAGCCAACTTGCCTGTATCTTTGAGGATGCTGTGTGTGTAAAATGGTTGAGTTACCGAAAACACGCTTTGAAGAGGGGATATTGAAAGGAATAAACAAAAAGCAGCAAATGAATACTTGGGTTCTTCCCAACTGTAGGTGCTTTGGGAAGCACTCTGGCCGTGGGGTTACTGGGAACATCCTGGCCTGCCCCACCCCCGACCCCCACCCCCGACCCCCACCCCCATCCCCCATCCCGACCCCCACCCCCATCCCCCACCCCCACCCCATCCCCCACCCCATCCCCCAGCCGTGTAAGTTTATTCCCAGCATCAGCCACCCACCGACCAAGGGTCCCGAAACTCACACGCAGGCCCACAGCGGCGCGACGCTGCAGGCTGTGCCCGCGGGCCTGGCAGCCGGTACCCGGGGGCGCAGCTTCCCCATCCCCCTCCCGGCCCAGCTCTGCGGTTGCGGCCCCGCTGCGCCCGGCTGCGGGGGGCGCCGCGCGAGGGCCGCCGCGGACTCCAGCGGGCCCGGGCTCCAGGCCGAGGCTGCGGCGGCGGGCGGGCAGCCTCACGGACCGGGGCACGCGCGGAGGGCACGGGCCGCGTGCTCACACCGTCGCCAACGGCCCGGTCCGCGCGCGCCCCGCACCTGAGGGTCGGCGGCGCGGGGCTGTGGCGCCCGGGAATGCCTGCCCGAGACCGCGCGTTTGACATGATTCGAATGAGGTCCGCTGACGGCGGTCGGTCCTGTTGATTCTTTTGTGGGGCGGAGACGACAGCAGTGCTGAAACCGCACTGGCCCACGCGACAGAGCTTTGAAGAGGGAAGGTTTTACATATTCCACCGCCTTTATACAGTCAGGTACGCGCGCGCGCGCGCACACATGTAAACGGGGCGGTCAGGAAAGTCGTTCCTCCGGAGGGCTTTTGATCCAAGGCCCGGAGCATCTGGGCACAGGATCTCGCCGGCCGCGGGAGGAGGCGCCAGCGCCAGGCGACGGCAGGGCGTCTGCGGGGCGCAGGAGCAGGCGAGGCTGGAGCAGGGAGCGAGGAGCCGCGGCGGGTCACACGGGCCTTCCTAGGGCTTAGGCTTTACCTGTGAGTGGGATGAGGTGCATTTGAAAGTTTTATGTTTAACATTTTATCGTGGACCATTTCACACATGCAGGAAAAGGACTGTGGATCCCATGGAGTCATCCCTCAGCCTCAACGATGACCCTTGGCGACCTTGTTTTATCAATCGTCCCCTTCTTCATATTTTTCTGGACTGGGCAATACATCATTTCACCTTTAAATAGTTCAGTATGTGTTCTGAAACACACTGTAAAGAGTTCTTGTTTCTTTTAAACAGTATCATTATTAAACCTAATAAAACAGTAGTTTCTTAAAGACTACCTCCTTCCTGGTAGCCTTTAAAACCACTGCCTCAGGAGAACGGTAGCTGTGAAAACCAGCAGCCTAGCTCGTCACTGGAGGGGGGAAAACAGAGTTAAACTCCCCCAAAGCCTTTCTGCCAGAGAACTGTCACTGTTTCACCAGCATGGCAGCTCCTTGGAAAAGCCCTAACCACAGGGATTATCTTAATGTGGTTCTACTCAGAGCGCATTCAGTGACAAAGCCCTAATCCAAGGTATCTGTGGAATACCAGTAGGAGGCTTTTTAAGAATACCAGCTGCCAGGTTACTGAGGAAGCAATACCAGTAGCAATATTAACAAAAATGATGCTGGACAAAAAATCTACAGTGAAAATTTAGGGAATCATGTGTTCACAAGTGCCCTGTAGAGTTCTGACGTATCCCTTGAAATCAGTCAGCCTCACACACGTTCAGGGTGTGCGTGTGCCGAGGAAAGAGCTGGGAAAGCCCTAATTTCTGGCTGACCCTGAGGCTCTGTGTGAGCAGAAAGTGCAGGCTAAGGCAGAGTTTTAAACTCTCAAAATCTCGAAGGAATGAACCGGCACACTTACACATTCCTTCAGCAATGGGTGGAAAACTTGTAGGTTCAAGCCACTTAAGTACGTCTCATTCCAGCCATTAGCTGACCGCCAAGGTAATCAGGCAGGGACGTCAGTGTTGTCACATGAGGAAGGGCACAGACTTTACAACTAGCCCAGGCAAGCCAGTAAACAAACAGCGAGAAGAAATATTAGAGATCTAGTGAAAACTCTCAGGATCTGGCTTTCAAAGTTGCCTTATTATTCAGAATGTTCAGTTTTAAACAACAAAAAAATTATGAGACATACAACAAATTAGGAAAATATAGCCCATATATAGGAAAAAAGGCATTAGCCAAAAGTATTCCTGAGGAAGTTCAGACAACAAGTCTAACAAAGACTTTAAATCAGCTATTAGGGATATATTCAAAGAGCCAAAAAAAGAAGAAGAATAAAAGGAAATGTACAAGAAGTAGAGAAGAATGTCAGTAGGAGACTAAAATTATAAAAATAGAACCAAATAGAAACTCTGGAGTTGAAAAGTACAATGACTGCAATGAAAAATTCACAAGAGGGGGCTCAATAGCAGATCTGACCTGCTGGAAGAAAGAATTAGAAATCTTCAAGCTAGGCTAACTGAGAGGATATAGGGTGGTGAAGAGAAATAAAAAGAATGAAGAAGAATGAGCAGCATCTCGGTGCTCTTCGGGGCACCGCCCGGAACACCAGTACAAGCACAGGGGGGAAGTGAGAAGGCAGAGAGAGAGGGGCATGCAGAAGAGCTGGGAAGACGGTAGCCAAAGTCTCCAAACTGTGATGAAAAACATTAAGCCAAGAATCTCAACAAATTCCAAGTACAGTAACTCAAGGAGATTCATATCTAGACACATCAGATTCAACATAGCGAAAGTCATCTACATCAAAGAAAGAATCTAGAAAACAGGAAGAGAAAAGCAAGTTGTGTGCAAGAGATCCAAAATGAGATTAAATAGCTGCTCTCATCACAAACTGTGGTGATCAGAAGATAATGGAATAATATCTTCAAAGTGCTGAAGGAAAGGGAATATAAAAATGAATTTTATATCCAGCAAAAGTAAAAACAGCCCTTAGAAACTGGGGAAATTAGACATTCCTACACACATAAAAACAGAGAATTTATTGCTAGCAGATCTGCCTTAGAATAAAAATTAGAGAGAGTACTTCGTGCAGAAAAAAAATTCTAGACATGAAATTAACTCCATTTGAGGAAATAAAAATCATTTATAAAGGTTATTAGATAAATAAAGTCAGTATAAATATATTTTTGTTCATAACTTCTTCTCTTATATGATTTTAAAGATAATTTTGTAAAGCAATAATTAAGAGGGAGAATATTCCTAGAGTAATGAAAATAAAGATAAAAATAAATAAAATGACTACACTTAGAAGCTTTTGCACAGCAAAGGAAACCATAAACAAAGTGAAAAGATAACCCACAGAATGGGAGAGAATATTTGCAAATAAAGAAACCAACAAGGGATTAACCTCCAAAATATACAAACAGCTCATGCAATTCATCTATTTATATATACATTTAAAAAACCCAATCAAAAATAGGCAGAAGATCTAAATAGGGATTTCTCCAAAGCAGAAATACAGGTGGTCAAAAATCACACGACGTGTGTACACGTATGACTGAGTCACTTTGCCGCACACCTGACACTAACACAACATGAAGATCAACCAAGTCCCGATGGAAGATTTTAGGAGTGTACCTGGGGGGGCGGTCACAGCTCATTCGGAGTGTACCTGGGAGGGGGGCGATCACAGCTCATTCGGGGTGTACCTGGGGGGACGATCACAGCTCATTCAGAGTGTACCTGGGGGGACGATCACAGCTCATTCGGAGTGTACCTGGGAGGGGGGCGATCACAGCTCATTCGGAGTGTACCTGGGGGGACGATCACAGCTCATTCGGAGTGTACCTGGGGGGACGATCACAGCTCATTCAGAGTGTACCTGGGGGGACAATCACAGCTCATTCGAAGTGTAACTGGGGGGGGCGGCGATCACAGCTCATTCGGAGTGTACCTGGGGGGACGATCACAGCTCATTCGGAGTGTACCTGGGGGGACGGTCACAGCTCATTCGGAGTGTAACTGGGGGGGGGGGCGGTCACAGCTCATTCGGAGTGTACCTGGGGGGATGGTCACAGCTCATTCAGAGTGTACCTGGGGGGACAATCACAGCTCATTCGAAGTGTAACTGGGGGGGGCGGCGATCACAGCTCATTCGGAGTGTACCTGGGGGGGATGGTCACAGCTCATTCAGAGTGTACCTGGGGGGACGATCACAGCTCATTCAGAGTGTACCTGGGGGGACGATCACAGCTCATTCGGAGTGTACCTGGGGGGACAATCACAGCTCATTCGGAGTGTAACTGGGGGGGGCGATCACAGCTCATTTGGAGTGTACCTGGGGGGGATGGTCACAGCTCATTTGGAGTGTACCTGGGGGGGGACAGTCACAGCTCATTCGGAGTGTAACTGGCGGGGGGGTGATCACAGCTCATTTGGAGTGTACCTGGGGGGGACGGTCACAGCTCATTCGGAGTGTACCTGGGGGGGGGGCGGTCACAGGTACCTGGTACCTGGAGGGTCACAGGTCACAGGTACCTGGAGGGGGACGATCACAGCTCATTCGGAGTGTAACTGGGTGGGGGGCGATCACAGCTCATTCTATGGGTTTTGACAAGGCTACTTAGGCAACTCAATAGGGAAAGGATAGGCTTTTCAAAAAATGGTGCTGGGGTAGCCGAACATTTACATGCAAAGAATGAATTTAGATCCCTACCTCACAACACATGAAAAGTTAACACAGAATCAGTTAAGGACATAAATGAAGAGTTGAAATTCCAAAATGCCAAAAAAATGTTAAGATTCATGACCCTGAATTGATCAACAACTTATTAGATATGATACCAAACTCAGAAGTGACAAAAGAAAAATATAAATTGGACTTCATCCAATTAAAAACTTTTTGTGTAGCAAAGGAAACCAGCAGGAAAGTGAAACAACAACTCACATAACAGAAGAAAATATCTGCAAATCATACATCGAATAGCACAAGCTCCCCTGGTGGCTCAGACAGTGAAGAATCTGCCTGCAATGTCGAAGACTGGGGTCCGACCCCTGGGTTGGGAAGATTCCCTGGAGAAGGGAATGGCTTCCCACTCCTGTGTTCTTGGCTGGAGAATTCCATGGACAGAGAGGCCTGGAGGGCTGCTTTCCATGGGGTCACAAAGAGCCGGACGCGACTGAGAGACTAACACGCTCAGATCCAATAAGGGACTTGTATTGGGAATATGTAAAGAATTCTTAAATGGAACAATAAAAAGCCCCCAAAATCTAATTAAAAGCTTGGTAAAGGCACATTAAAAGCGGCTCAACATCACTGATCATCAGGGAAATAAAGCCTGATAATAATCAAAACCATAATGAGCTATCATTCACACCTGTTAGAATGGCTGTTACCAAAAATGACCAAAAATGTTTTGTGCACTGTTGGTGGGAATGTCAGAGAGGGCGATGGCACCCCACTCCAGCACTCTCGCCTGGAAAATCCCATGGATGGAGGAGCCTGGTGGGCTGCAGTCCACGGGGTCACTGAGGGTCAGACACGACTGAGCGACTTCACTTTCACTTTTCACTTTCATGCACTGGAGAAGGAAATGGCAACCCACTCCAGTGTTCTTGCCTGGAGAATCCCAGGGACGGGGAGCCTGGTGGGCTGCCATCTATGGGGTCGCACAGAGTTGGACACGACTGAAGTGACTTAGCAGGCGGGAATGTATGCTGGTGCGGCAACTGTGAAAAGCAGTATGGAAGGTCCACGTGACCCAGCAATTCTGCTCCTGAGTATACAGCCAAAGAGTACCAGATAATTATGTGAAAAACAGCCAAGACTTGGGTTGTCTGAGTGTCCAACGACAGATGAACGGATTAAAAAATGTGCTACCCAGCACCTCTCCACACAGAAAAAACAGCCACACTTACCAGTTTAAGCTTTTATTAATGGGGGAAAGGAAATACTGAGATGAATTTAATTAAAATGTATTTTCCCACCAGCCTCTTGAATAAAATGAAGTTCTTCATTCGCCACTACATTTCCCTCCTCGACTGAGGTCATGATGGCTCTTTAATGTGTAGGTAAAGGGTCCTCTCTGCCGTGCACCTGAGGCAAGTTAGGTGTTAGTAAATTGATAGTTAATATACTCTAAAATAAAGAACTACAGAATTGGGGGTAGAAATTTGGAAAGAGCGCTAACTGGAATATTCTCAACATTGAGATTTTAAAAGACTGCCATATTTTTTGGTTTCCTTCCTTCCCTCCCTCCCTCTCTTCTTTCCTTCCTTCCCTTTTGCATCTCTAGGCTGAAAGCCAAAGGCCATGCAGTGCAGAGATACAGATTCCAAAATACAGATTGATCCTATAAGAACATATATTTTTCTTTTTTAAAATTATGAATGTTCTTAAATTTTAAAATATTTTTCATTATTTTTCAAATTCTTTTCCCATTTAGGTTACTGAAGAATACTGAGCAAGTTTTCCTGTGCTATGCAGTGGGTCCATGTTGGTTGTCTGTTTTAAATACAGCCGTGTGGATATATCAATCCAAACTCCTGGTCTACCCCTTCTACCCACACCCACTCCTGGAACCATAAATTCACCCTCTAAGGCTATGGGTCTGTCTCTGTTTCGTAGACCAGTTCATTTGTATCCATTGCTTAGATCCCATGCATAAGTGATATATTTTTCTTTCTCTGTCTGACTTAACTTCATGTAGTATGATAATCTCTAGGCCCATCCATGTTACTACAAATGGCATTGTTTCATTTTGCATGGCTGAATAATATTTCGCTGTATGCGTGGACCACGTTTTCTTTACCCATTTCTCTGCTGACGGACATCTAGGTTGCTTCCATGTCTTGCTATTGTAAGCAGTGCTGCAGCGAACGCTGGGTGGCACGCACACTCGGTTTTCTGTGGCTGTATGCCCGAGCGTGGCGGTGCTGCGCCTTACGCAGCTCTAGTTGTAGTTTTTAAGGAGCCTGCACATTGCTCTCCACGGTGGGTGAACCAGTTACGTTCCCACCAACAGCGCAGTGGGGCTCTCATTTCTCCACACCCTCTCCAGCACTTACTGTTCGTAGATTTTTTGATGGTGGCCATTCTGACTGGTGGGAGGTGGTATCTCATTGTAGTTTTGATTTGCATTTCTCTAAAAACTAGTGGTTTTGAACATCTTTTCGTGTGCTTCTTGGCTACCTGTTCGTCTTCTTTGGAGAAATGTCTATTTAGGGATTCTTCCCACGTTTCGACTGTGTTGTTTGTTTGTATGGTATTGAGCCACGTGAGCTGTTTGTAAATTTTGGAGACTAAGCCTCTGTCGTTCACATCATTTGCAAATATTAAGGACATAATTTTTCTACTCAGACTAGATTACATTATTATTTAGTACAGTGTTGCCTATGTATCACTTTATCTATTTGAGTAGAAAACTATACTTCTCACATGCTCATGTTTTTTTTCTCTTTTCACGAGACCCTGATCATATAGCACAACATTTATTTCTGAAATAATTCAGCCCAATCTAACTTCTTGACCCCCATTTCCCACCACTCACCGCCGCAGAGATTGTATTTTAGCCTCACGAATGCACTTACCATTCCATGATGTTCTGTGTACGATCTTAATCTGCAGATTGCCTTGCTTAAATAATCTTTATTTTGAATCAGTCTGATAAAATTAACTAGAAGTAGAGAAGGAATCATCAGAAAAAACTTTCCCTTGGATTTTACAGTTTCTCTTGATGCTCCAGGGCTGCATCTCCACTTGTACTGCAAAAGGCATTTCCTTTTAAGCATATGTGAGTTGGGTGTTGCTCCAGAGAAATTCAGGTTTGGAAAGCCTAATACCTCTTGATCACTGGCTGCCTTTCAGTAAATTTTATATAAAATTTTCCTTCCCATTGTTAGTTTTTGAGATCCTCAAAAGGATGTCATTTGGGGAAGTTTCCCCATATTCTGACATTCTATAATTTCTACCATTGTACTTACCATACAGTGACACTTTTGCTTGAGAAAAAAAAATCAATAGTGTTGGGTATAACTTTTAGCTTGGAGATTTACCTCTGTTATTCCCACTGCGTCATAGCTTAGACCTAAGGTTTCCTTGGCTTTTCCTTCATTTCTTCACATTATTTGGGCATTTTGTTCTCCTTTCCATTATCCTATCAGAACAGTGGCTGACTTGATCTCAGATATTTGTGCTTCCGTATTTAGTTAGCAATGTCTATTCTCAACTGATGCTTGAAGTAGAGGAAAGTATTAACTAGGTATCAGTGTTCTCACCCAAGTATCCATGATGTCCTAGAACCAGAAATATTTGAGACTAGGATCTGCTTTCCTCTTTTTTTTCTCAACTCTCTTGTTCCTTCTTTCAACTCCAAGATTCCAGGTCCTAGCCATTCAATTCTTTCTTGTTATTTCCTAAATCTCTCTATGTCTCTGTTGTAGAACACATGGACGAATTGCTGTGTTTTTAATGTTAACTTTGTACTTCTGAGTTGTTCTTATGATTCCGTTGATCCTTGAGCCTGGACCTGTGCTATGGCCACTGGGAGGAAAGGGCAGATGCATCTTCCATGAAAGTTCTCTGATTCTGTGATGCTGATGTCAACTGGAGGTAAAGTTTGCCCTTTAGATGTAAAGTAGTAGGTATGGAAGAAGTAAGAACATAGCTTTATTTAAAAGTTTTATTATCTTTTCCAACTTCCCAGTTAACACCCCCAAATCTTGTTTTCTGAACCACTGAAAATACTAAAGGTCCTGAGCTTTAAGATTCAACTGCTCTAAAATTTTGAGAAGTAAAGTTACGAGCTTCAGCATTTGAATATCCCTATGCCTGATAACAATCTTTATAAAGTTTTTTTTTGTTGTTGTTGTTTTTCAGAGGACTATCTATTGAATTAAACAGACCTGAGCCAGAAAATCATGTATCTTTTATCTTATTCTCTTATGAGATGTGAATATAAAAATATCCTGTAATATAAAACACCTTTGCTACAGAAGGTTATCTACATTTGCATAGAAACCCATGTGGTAAACAGCAGTTAGGGCCGAGTGTATTCAGTTACCTATAATTGCAGCTTAGAGATGACACCGTTTACACTTAATTCTGATCAAAACCTTAGTTCTTCAAACAGGATTCACAGCAGAAGACAACACTTTCTGATTCACCAGGGGAGAAATGAGATGCCTATCACGTCTTCGTCATCTGCTGTATTTCGCTTTGTACAACCAGTTGATCAAGGTCGATGTCACACACAGCTCCAAAAGGGTGAATAGGAACAAATAGTTTGAAAGGATTTTACCAGCTCTCTGTTTTCAAAAAGAAAATGTCATTCTTAGATTTCTTTACATGTTAGCACTTAAAAAAATCAAAGTATAATAAAATTTCAGGAAGATGAAAAAGAGAATAGAAAAACTGTTCATTATATTCTCACACCCTCAACCACTATGGTTTTATATATATATATATATATATATAAAATTACATATAATTATATATGGTTACATATACATACGGTTACATATATATACCATACTATGGTTACTAGTTAATTAACTAGTTCCACAGCATATATTAGCTTCCATTTTGATGAATTTTTCTTATTTTTATAATGAAAATGATTTTACAGTAATTGGGATATATAGTATACCACGTATACCACATCAATACATGGTTACATGTATACACGTCTAGTCACGGCTATGGTTTTCCCAGTGGTCATGTATGGATGTGAGAGTTGGACTATAAAGAAAGCTGAGCACCGAAAAATTGATGCTTTTGAACTGTGGTGTTGGAGAAGACTCTTGAGAGTCCCTTGGACTGCAAGGAGATCCAACCAGTCCATCCTAAAGGAAATCAGGCCTCGGAGTTCACTGGAAGGACTGATGTTGAAGCTGAAACTCCAATACTTTGGTCACCTGATGCAAAAAGCTGACTCACTAGAAAAGACCCTGATGCTGGGAAAGATTGAAGGTGGGAGGAGAAGGGCACGACAGAGGATGAGATGGTTGGACGGCATCACCGACTCAATGGACATGAGTTTGGGTAGGCTCTGGGAGTTGGTGATGGACAGGGAGGCCTGGCGTGCTGCAGTCCATGGGGTGCGGGGGTTGCAGAGTCGGACACGACCGAGCAGCTGAACTGAACATATATACATATATATTGATGATAACTGATGACTACTGAGGATGATTTTAAGGTGACAGATTTCACCAAATGAATAATAAGAATCATTGTGTTTTCCTCTGTTATTGGGTATATTATCAGTACATTTTCATTGAGGCTAATGGACTTCTGAAGAAGATGGAATTCAGACATTTGGGTTCAGTGTTACAGAATTTATTTAATGGAGAGATGTTTAAAATCAGGCCTGTTGTTAGAAAAGGGTCATAAGGAGGAAGTGACAGTGAAGGAAGAGGAGGTTTGGATTGGTGACTTAGGCTCAACACAAGGACTTAGGTGTTGGGGGTAGGTGGAACAGACCCATATCCTTGCAAGGTATTTGGGTTGGAAACAAGAATACAGAATCTGTAATTCTGAAAACCAAAACCTGAAGGACCCTTGTGACAAGGCCACCATGGGTTATGGGGATGAGTTTTCAATATTGACACCATTTAATAGTATCTGAACCCATGACTTCAGATGAAGGTAAATTGAAAGTGGTCAAACAGAAGATGGCAAGAGTGAACACTGACATTCTAGGAATCAGCGAACTAAAATGGACCAGAATGGGCGAATTTAACTCAGATGATCATTATATCCACTACTGTGGGCCAGAATCCCTTAAAAGAAATGGAGTAGCCCTCACAGTCAACAAGAGTCCAAAATGCAGTACTTGGATGCAATCTCAAAAATGACAGAATGATCTCTGTTTGTTTCCAAGGCAAACCATTCAGTATCACAGTAATCCAAGCCTATGCCCCCAACCAGTAAAGCTGAAGAAGCTGTAGTTGAACAGTTCTATGAAGACCTACAAGATCTGCTAGAACTATAACCAAGAAAAGATGTCATTTTCATCATAGGGGACTGGAATGCAAAACTAGGAAGTCAAGAGATCCCTGGAGTAACAGGCAAGTTTGACCTTGGAGAACAAAATGAAGCAGGGCAAAGACTAAGAAAGTTTTGCCAAGACAACACACTGGTCTCAGCAAACACCATTGTCCAACAACACAAGACAAGACTCTGCACATGGACATCACCAGATGGGCGATACGGAAATCAGAGTGATTATATTCTCTGCAGTCGAAGATGGAGAAGCTCTATACAGTCAGCAAAAACAAGACCGGGAGCTGACTGTGGCTCAGATCATGAACTCCTTATTGCCAAATTCAGACTTCAGTTGAAGAAGGTAGCGAAAACCACTAGATCATTCAGGTATGACCTAAATCAAATCCCTTACAATTATACAGTGGAAGTGAGAAATAGATTCAAGGGATTAGATCTGATAGAGTGCCTGAAGAACTATGGACAGAGGTTTGTGACATTGTACAGGAGACAGAGATCAAGGCCATCCCCAAGAAAAAGAAATACAGTATAAAAGGCAAAATGGCTGTCTGAGGAGGCCTTACAAATAGCTGAGGAAAGAAGAGATGTGAAAGGGAAAGGGGAAAAGGAAAGATATACCCATTTGAATGCACAGTTCTAAAGAATAGCAAGGAGAGATAAGAAAGCTTCCCTCAGCGATCAGTGCAAAGAAATAGAGGAAAACGATAGAATGGGAAAGACTAGAGATCTTTTCAAGAAAGAGATACCAAGGAACATTTCATGCAAAGATGGGCACAATAAAGAACAGAAATGGTATGGATCTAACAGAAGCAGAAGAGATTAAGAAGAGCTGGCAAGAATACACAGAAGAACTGTACAAAACAGATCTTCATGACACAGATAACCACGATGGTGTGATCACTCACCTAGAGCCAGACATCCTGGAATGTGAAGTCAAGCAGACCTTAGGAAACATCACTACAAAGTGAGTGGAGGTGATGGAATTGCAGCTGAGCTCTTTCAAATCTTGAAAGAGGATGCTGTGAAAGTGCTGCACTCAATATGCCAGCAAATTTGGAAAACTCAGCAGTGGCCACAGGACTGGAAAAGGTCAGTTTTCATTCCAATCCCAAAGAAAGGCAATGCCAAAAACTGTTCAAACTACTGCACAACTGCACTCATCTCACACACTAGCAAAGTAATGCTCAACATTCTCAAAACTAGGTTTCTACAGTACATGAACTGAGGACTTCCAGATGTTCAACCTGGATTTAGAAAAGGCAGAGGAATCAGAGGTCAAATTGCCAACATCTGTTGGATCATAGAAAAAGCAAGAGAGTTCCAGAAGAACATCTACTTCTTCTTCATTGACTATGCTAAAGCCTTTGACTGTGTGGATCACAACAAACTGTGGAAAATCCTTGAAGAGATGGGAATACCAGACCACCTTACCTGCCTCCTGAGAAATCTGTAGGCAGGTCAAGATGTAACAGTTAGAACCAGACGTGGGACAACAAACTGGTTCCAAATCAGGAAAGGACAATATTCAAGGCTGATATTGTCACCCTCCTTATTTAACTTATATTCAGAATACATCATGCGAAATGCTGGGCTGGATGAAGCACAAGCTGGAATCAAGATTGCTAGGAGAAATATTAATAACCTCAGATATGCAGATAACACGATCCTTATAGCAGAAAGTGAAGAAGAACTAAAGGGCATCTTGATGAAAGTGAAAGAGGAGAGTGAAAAAGCTGGCTTAAAACTCAACATTCAAAAAACTAAGACTCACGGCTTCTGGTGCCATCACTTCATGGCAAATAGATGGGGAAATAATGGAAACAGTGACAGATTTCATTTTCTTGGGCTCTAAAATCACTGCAGTTGGTGACTGCAACCATGAAATTTAAAGACACTTGCTCCTAGGAAGAAAACCTATGACAAACTAGACAGCATATTGAAAAGCAGAGACATTACTTTATTGATAAAGGTCCATATAGTCGAAGGTATGGCTTTTCCAGTAGTCATGTATGGATGTGAGAGTTGGACTATAAAGAAAGCTGAGTGCTGAAGAACTGTGGTGTTGGAGAAGACTCTTAAGAGTTCCTTGGACAGCAAGGAGATCCAACCAGTTGATCCTAAAGCAAATCAGTCCTGAATGGTCATTGGAAGCACTGATGTTGAAGCTGAGGCTATAATATTTTGGCTACTTGATGTGAAGAGCTGACTCATTGGAAAAGTCCCTGATGGTGGGAAAGATTGAAGGCAGGAGGAGAAGGGGATGACAGAGGATGAGATGGCTGGATGGCATCACCGACTCGATGGACATGAGTTTGAGCAAGCTCCGGGAGTTGATGATGGACAGGGAAGCCTGGCGTGCTTCAGTCCATGGAGCTGCAAAGAGTCAGACACAACTGAGTGACTGAACTGAACTGAAGCCATGACAGTGGAAATTACAGGTATGCTGGGGGACTCCTAAGATGTTCCAGGATGTATCAACTAGAGGTATAGAGTCAGTATTGAACTTAAGGCTCCCAGTGTTCTTGAATAAATTGAGAGAATAAACTGGGATTGGACCTCAACAAGATCTCAGATTTATTGCTAATATGAACAATGGAGGGTCAAGAGATGAATTTGAAAAATGAAACAGTTAAGGTTGTGATTGTATTCCAATCCAGTAAAATGAACATTCTTATTATGTAAAAATAATCTGAAGCAATATGCAGAGGTTTACATTTATTTACATTTTCACTTTAAGTTTTCCTTCAGGGTAAGTATCATAAAATATTAACATCCTGTACACCAATAAGACAGGTCTTTGATGTGCCATTTAATTGATTTCTCTTAAGGGTCAATTTCGTGTAGTAAAATAATTTGGAATTTAAGCCACCCTGATTAGTTCATCAGGATGGCCATCCTGACAAGTTCAGCAAGGGACTAGCCCTGTGGCCCTTAGCAAGTAGTTTAACATTTCTTAGAGTTGTTTCTTAAAGTGAATCAGACATAAATCATTCCCTGAAGAAGTATGCTATCCCAATTACTGTAGCCATTTTCATCACGTAGAAATAAGAAAAATTCAGCAAAACGCAAACTAACATAAGTTTTGGAATTAGTTAATTACTCAACAGTTTGGGATTTTGAAGTAAGGAGCTGCTACTGCTAAGTCACTTCAGTTGTGTCTGACTCTGTGCAACCCCACAGACAGAAGCCCACCAGGCTCCCCCGTTCCTGGGATTCTCCAGGCAAGAACACTGGAGTGGGTTGCCACTTCCTCCTCCAATGCGTGAAAGTGAAAAGTGAAAGTGAAGTCGCTCAGTCATGTCCAACTCTTAGCGACCCCATGGACTGCAGCCTACTCCTCTGTCTATGGGATTTTCCAGGCAAGAGTACTGGAGTGGGGTGCCAGAGCATGCTGAAAAAACAGGCAATATCCAATGGGCTCTATTCAGAAAAGTTGGTTTCTAGGTCTTGGTTGAAGGCCCAGCTGTTTCAGCCTCTGTCAAGGCCTGGGTAGATGGGATAGAGCAGAAGAGGGAACCTACAGAGAAGGCTTCAATTCCTACACAACTTGCTTAGGACTGACTTCCATCTTCTTTCCCCTGTTAGCTTCTCCTCTGTGTAGCAACAAACCTATACAGATAAGAGCATGTATGTCTGCCCAGTGTCCCACATGCATCGAAACGGACATACACGGATACTGAACTGCAAACACAAACATACTTAAACAGACTCACACAGACCTGCTGACAGACAGACACGGAGCAGGCAATGCAAGAATGTCCACAGCCATGTGCACAGAGGGCCGAGTACACCTGTGTTCCAGGCTGCTTGCATCCACAGGGCTTAGCTTTATTCTGTCGACAGACTATATTGACAAAATATATACAGCCCGATAGTGAATGTAAATTCTCGGATATTACAAGTACATAGGATATTATTTCCTTCACTCAAGATCAAATCTTGCTATAATCACCTTGATCTTCTAAGGCCTGAGAAAGTTGGCCTCAGAGATGCAGGTAACTGAGAGGAACTGACCTACCTATCATAAAACTATCTTGGTTACAAGGTGGGGCTGGAATTCAATATAATGGTAAGTCACTCGAAATATATCTATTAACGTTTATGAGACATTCCATGTGGTCACTCGTGGTTTTGGGGCATCTGAGGTTTAGGAATGTGGTATATCCTGGTGGCGAGTGGTAAATTATCTACTCGCCAGTTCAGGAGATGCAGGTTCAATCCCTGGATTGGGATGATCCCCTGGAGAAGAAAATGGCAACCCACTCAAGTATTCTTGCCTGGGGAATCCCACGGACAGAGCAGCACGGCGAGGCTACTGTCCACAGGGCACAAGAGAGTCAGGCACGACTCAGTGACTAATGGCAACAGCAGGTGCAGGAATACAGGCCACAGTCCGAGCTGTGCTGAGAGCAGGTGCATGCGCAGAAGAGTGCGCTACTGACGAAGGCCGGTGCATGCGCAGAAGACTGCGCTACTGGCTAAGGCCGGTGCATGCGCAGAAGACTGCGCTACTGACGAAGGCCGGTGCATGCGCAGAAGAGTGCGCTACTGACGAAGGCCACCTCCACATCTTGAAAAGTGCATACTCTGGTAAATCACTAAAGGATTTAGAATGTAATTGTAAATTTGTGATGAAATTCTCATAGAAACCCGGTACTTACATGTGGCCAAACAGATTTTTTAGCTAAACCAAAGATTAAAAATTCAAGACATAGTAAAAGCAGACCGATCACCGCGCTGCAGGCACTCAAGACATTCAATACTATAGAACAGGTCATCTGAAACAGATAAGAAGAGTCACCAGGTCATTGGAAGTTAAGTATATTCAAGTAGAAGATTTATATAAATTCTGATCTTTCCAGAATGGTACGGTCATTAAAAGGACAGTCAAAACTGCAGATTTTTCAGAATATTAGTAAGACTGAACTTTTGATGTGAAAGTGAAAGTCGCTCAGTCCTGTCTGACTCTTTGCAGCCCCATGGACTAGAGCCCGCCAGGCTCCTCTGTCCATGTAAGTCTCCAGGCAAGAAAACTGGAGAGGGTAGCCCTTCCCTTCTCCAGGGGATCTTCCCAACCCAGGGATCAAATCCAGGCCTCCCGCATTGCAGGCGGATTCTTTTACTGTCTCAGCCACCAGGGGAGCCCAAGAAAACTGGAGTGGGTAGCCCTTCCTTTCTCCAGGGGATCTTCCCAAGCCAGGAAGCGAACCAGGGGCTCCTGCATTGCAGGCGGATTTTATAGTATTTATGTATTTATTCCTTCAAGGACAATAACTGTTGAATGTCTTACCTGCACCACGCAAACAGTGCTCTTTGTGAACAAAGAGATAGAAAAGACATGGTCTCTGAACTCAAGGAGCTTTCAGACTAATGAGTAAGACAAACAAGTGCATGTTAAATGTGAATAGAATGTTAGAAAGAGGTTAACTCTATAAGCAAAACCAGAGTGCCTCCACGGGTCAGATAACAAGGGAGTTAATATTCCAGGAGTTTGCCATGGTCCATTTTATAGTGCAAAAAAGGGGAGCTGAGGGAAACTGTTAGAGAGACATGCTATCTAGATAGACATTTAGGGTTTTATCTTGAAAAATCGTGGGAAGTTACATTGCTGGGCCGGCCTACTCTGGTTTCAGGCCATATTCTTTTCAGACTATGTACTCAAGACAATATCTATGGAAAATGCTGCTGCATAATGACATTTTGTTCGTGTATGATGTCAGAGAGGTGCTAAGATGTGATACTGCTATAGGAGACATTATCGTATCCTTATTTTATTGTCCTAATTTGCATCAGTAGGATTTACTTTTATCTTACATAAGTTAGATAATGGGCAGGATAAAGTAATGGATTCTGGAACTTATTTCACCAGATAGATTATAGTTTATTGCTGTCCATGGTTGTACAGTGATCTCAGCTTATTCTTTTGGAAAAAAAAAATCTGCTTTTAAAAAGACAATCACAATGAAATAATATATTCATTATTTCATTCTTATAATCTAGATGTTCAAAATCATTGCTTAGTAAATTATAGTACAGAAATATAATTCAATCTTGATTTTTAAAAATTGGACTGTATTTGCTTTATGATGTGTTAGTTTCTGCTGCTCAACCACGAGACTCGGCTGCGTGTATACGCTATCCCCTCCCTCTGGGGCCTCTGCCCAGTGCCCACCCCACCCCTCTCCGGCACCGCAGAACGCTGAGCGGAGCTCCCTGGGCTGCGCAGCAGGCTCCCAGCAGCGATTCCGCGCCCGGTCGCGAATGTCTGTCAATGCTCCTCTCTCAGCCCGTCCTGTCCTCCTTCCTCCATTGTCCCGACTTCTGTCCTCTAGGTGTGTGAGTCTGTTCCTGTCCTGCAGTAATTCATCAGTGCCATTTATTTTTAGGTTCCATGGATATGCATTAACGTACAATATTGTTTTTCTCTGACTTACTTCACTCTGGGTGACAGACTCTAGGCTCATCTGCATCACGACAAATGACCCAACTTTGCTCTTTTTATGGCTGAGTAACATTCCACTGTATGTATGTTCCGCATCTTCCTTATCCAGTCATCTGTCAGTGGGCATTTAGGTCGCTTCCATGTCTTGGCCATTGTAAATAATGCTGCAATGAACACTGAGGTACATGTGGTCTTTTTGAATTATGGTTTTCTCAAGGTATATGCCCAGTGGTGGGACTTCTGGGTCATATGACCATTTTATTTATTTTTTTTAAAGAACCCCCATACTGCTCTCCACAGTGGCTGTATCAATTTACCTTCCCAAGAGGAATTTACATTTACAAGAGGGTTCCCTTTTCTTCATATCTTCTCCAGCATGTACTGTCTGTAGACTTTTTGATGAGGCCATTCTGACCGGCGTGAGGTGGTACCTCACTGTAGTTTTGATTTCCATTTCTCTCATAATGAGCAATGTTGAGCATCTTTTCCTGTGTTTGTTGGCTATCTGTATGTCTTCTTTGAAGAAATATCTGTTTAGGTCTTCCGCCCATTTGTTTTTTTTTTGACTAGGATGTTTGTTATTTTTTGCTATTGAACTACATGAACTAACTGCTTGTATAGTTTGGAGATTAATCCTTTGTTTGGAAATATCTTCTCCCATTCCGAGCATTGTCTTTTAAGTCATGTTTATGGTTTTCTTGGCTGTGTAAAGGCTGTTAAGTTTAATTAGTGCCTCTTAGTTCATTTTTGTTTTTATTTTCATTACTCCAGGAGGTGGGTCAAAAAGGATCTTGCTGGGATTTATGTCAAAGAGTGTTCCACCTGTAAAGCAGAGGCAGCATAAAACTCTCTAAGAGTTTTAGAGTGTCTGGTCTTACATTTAGGTCTTTAATCCATTTTGAGTTACTTTTGTGTATGGTGTTAGGCAGTGTTCTAACTTCATTTTTTACATGTAGCTGTGTGGTTTTCCCAGCACTTCGTATTGAAGAGGCTGTCTTTTCTCCATTGTATATTCTTGACTCCCTTGTCATAGATTAGGTGGCTGTGTGTGGGTTTATCACTGGGCATGCTGTCCTGTTACACTGATCTGTATTTCTGTTTTTGTGCCAGTGCCTGCTGCTGCTGCTAAGTTGCTTCAGTTGTGTCCGACTCTGTGCGACCCCACAGACGGCAGCCCAGCAGGCTGCCCCGTCCCTGGGATTCTCCAGGCAAGAACGCTGGAGTGGGTTGCCATTTCCTTCTCCAATGCAGGAAAGTGAAAAGTGAAAGCGAAGTCACTCAGTCGTGTCCGACTCTTTGCGACCCCATGGACTGCAGCCTACCAGGCTCCTCCGTCCATGGGATTTTCCAGGCAAGAACACTGGAGTGGGGTGCCATCGCCTTCTCCGATGCCAGTGCCATGCTGCCTTGATTACTGTAGCTTTGTAGTATAGCCTGAAGTCAGGGAGCCTAAATTCTCCAGCTCTTTTTATCTTTATCAAGATTACTTTGGCTACTTTAGTTTTTGTTTCCACACAAACTAAACTTTTTTGTTCTAATTCTGTGAAAAGTGCCAGTGGTTATTTTTTTAATATAATTTATTTATTTTATAATTGAAGGATAATTCCTTTACAGATTTTTGTTGTTTTCTGTCAAACTTCAACATGAATCAGCCATAGGTAAACATATATCCCCTCCCTTTTGAACCTCTCTCCCATCTCCCTCCCCATCCCACCCCTTTAGGTTGATACAGAGCCCCTGTTTGAGTTTCCTGAGCCATAGAAAACAGACTTATGGACATCAGGAGAGGGGAGGAGAGGGTGAGATGTATGGAGAGAGTAACGTGGAAACTTACATTACCATATGAAAATAGCCAATGGGAATTTGCTGTATAGCCACTGGTTATTTGATAGAGACACGACTGAGCGACTTCCCTTTCACTTTTCACTTTCATGCACTGGAGAAGGAAATGGCAACCCACTCCAGTGTTCTTGCCTGGAGAATCCCAGGGACGGGGGAGCCTGGTGGGCTGCCATCTGTGGGGTCACAGAGTCGGACATGACTGAAATGACTTAGCAGCAGCAGCACTTAATTTGTAGATTGCTTTGGGTAGTATAGTCATTTTTATAATAATGATTTTTCCAATCCAAGAACATGATATAATCTCTCCATCCTTTTGTTTCGTATTTGATTTCCTTCATCGTCATCTTATAGTTTTCTGAGTATGAGTCTTTTGCCTTCTTAGGTAGGTCTAATCATAGTCATTTTATTCTTCTTGTCGCAGTGGTAAATGGGATTGTCTTCCTAATTTCTCTTTCTGATATTTTGTTTCCAGTGTATAGGAATGCAAGTGGTTTCTGTGTGTTAATTTTATATCCCGCAGAGTCACTAAACTTTAACTTTACTAAATTCATTGATTGGCTCTAGTACTTTTCTGGTGGCCTCTTTAGGGTTTTCTATATATAGCATCATGTCCTCTGCAGAGAGTGACCGTTTTACTTCTTTTCCAATTGGATTACTTTTCTTTTTCTTCTCTGACTGCCATAGCCAGGACTTCCAAAACTATGTTGAATAACAGTGCCAAGAGTGGACTGACACCCTTGTCTTATTTCTGATCTTACAGGAAATGCTCTCAGTTTTTCGCCATAGAGAATGATGCTTGCCATGGGTTTGTCATATTTGGTCTTGATTATGTCAAGGTAGGTTCCCTCTTTGCCCACTTTTCTGGAGAGTTTTTATCATAAATGGGTACTGAATTGTGTCGAAAGCTTTTTCTGCATCTATTGAGATGATCATATGGTTTTTATTTTTCAACTTGTTAATATGGTGTATCACACTGATTGCTCTATGTATCTTGAAAATCCTTGCACTCCTTAGGATAAATCCCACTTGATGGTGTTAATCCTTTTAATGTGCTGTTGGATTCAGTTTCTAGTGCTTTGTTGACTGTTTTTGCATCTGTGTTCATCAATGGTATTACCCTGTAATTTTCTTTTTTGTGTGATATCTTTGGTTTTGGTAGCGGGCTGATGGAGGCTTCGTAGAATGAATTTGGGAGTGTTCTTCCCTCTGTAATCTTTTTGAAGAGTTCGAGAAGGATAGGTGTAAGCTCTTCTGTAAATGTTTGATAGAATTTCCCTGTGAACCCAGGTGGTCCTGGACTTTTGTTTGTTGGAAGATTTTTAGGCACAGTTTCAATTCCATTGCTTGTGATTGGTCTGCTCTTATCTTCTTTTTCTTCCTGATTCAGTCTTTAGAAGGTTGTACTTTTCTAAGAATTTGTCCATTTCTACCAGGTTGTCCATTTAGTGGGCATACAGTTGCTTGCAGAGTCTCCTATGATCCTTTATATTTCTGTGGTATCAGCTGTTAAACTTCTCCTTTTTCCTTTCTAATTTTATTGATTTGGGCCCTCTCCACTTTTTTCTTGCGTCTGGCTAAATGCTTATCAATGTTGTTTATCTTTTCAAAGAACCAGCTTTTCATTTCATTGATCTTTTCCATTGTTTTCTTAGTCTCTATTTCATTTATTTTTGCTCTGATGTTTATGATTTCCATCTGCATTGAAATGCAATGCAGTATCTTTTTCCATTCCCTCATTTTCACTCTGTATGTGTCCCTAGGCCTGAAGTGGGTCTCTTGTAGACAACACATAAATGGGTCTTATTCTTGTTTCCACTGTGTCAATCTGTATTTTGGTTGGAACATTTAAACTGTTTAAGGTAATTGTCAATATGCATGTTCCTATTAGACTTTTCTGAATTGTTTTGGGTTTCTTCTTGTAGGTCTTTTCCTTCTCTCGTGTTTCCCACTTAGAGAAGTTCCTTTAGCATTTGTTGGAAAGCTGGATTGGTGGTGTTGAATTCTCTTAGCTTTTGCTTATCTGTAAAGCTTTTGCTTTCTCCGTTGAATATGAATAAGATCCTTGCTGGGTAATCTTGGTTGTGGATTTTCCCCTTTCATCGCTTTAAATGTATCATGCCATCCCCTCTGGTCTGCTGAGTTTCTGCTGAAAAATCAGCTGATAACCCATGGGGAGTCCCTTGTATGGTATTTGTTGCTTTTCTGTGGCTGCTTTAATATTTTTCATTGTATTTAATTTTTGTTTGATTAATATTTGCCTTGACATGTTTCTCCTTGGGTTTATCCTATATGGGACTCTCTGCACTTCCAGGACTTGGGTTGACTATTTCCTTTCCCATGTTAGGGAAGTTTTTGGCTGTAACCACTTCAAGTGTTTTCTCAGACCATTTCTCTTCCTCTTCTCCTTCTGGGACCCCTATGATTCTATTGTTGGTGCAGTTGACGTTGTCCCAGGGTCTCCGACACTGTCCTCATTTCTGTTCGTTTTATTCTGCTTCACCATTACGTCCTGCAGCTCACTTATCCATATTTTTTCCTAAGCTATTCTGCTGTTGGCTTCCTCTCGTGCAGTTTTCATTTCAGTTATTGTGCTGTGCATCACTGTCTGTTTGTTCTTTAGTTCTTCCAGGTCCTTGTTAACATTTCTTGTATCATCTCAATCTGTGCCTCCATTGTGTTTCTGAGGTCTTGGATCATCTTTACTAATATTACTCTGAATTCTTTTTCAGGTAGATTGCCTATTGCCTCTTCATTTATTTGCTCTTGTGGGTTTTTACCTTGCAACTCCATCTGCAACATATTTCTCTGTCCTCTCATTTTGTCTAAATTACTGTCTGTGGTCACAGTTCCTCTTGCTCCTGTTGTCTGTTCCCTCTTGGGTAAGCTTGGTCCAGGAGCTTGTAGTCTTCCGAGTGGGAGGGGCTGGTGCCTGCAGCCTGGTGGGTGGTGCTGAGTCTTTTCCCTCTGATAGGCGGGGCCACAACAGGTGTGTGTTTTCAGGTGTCTGTGAGCTTCGCACGGCTTTAGGCAGCCTGTCTGCTGACAGGCGGGGCTATATTCCTGTCTTGCTGTTTGGTGTGAGGTGTCCAGCTCTGGAGCCTGAAGCAGTGGGTGGAGCCAGGTCTGGGCATCACGATGGCTACTCGCTCACGACAGGTTTGGGTACAGTGGCCACGGCTCAGGTGTGTGTGTGAAGTGCCTGCGGTGCCAGAGACCAGCAAGAAGTGGCAACAAACTCTTCTCTTGTCTAATATTATTGATCCACAATATTCTTTGCATGTGTAAACTGTCTCCAGGAAGATGACCTCTCTCAATTTCACATTAATACATTGGAGACTTCAGGAAACAAAGAGGAGGCGGCGGGGTCAGAGGTTCCAAAAGTCAGTCCTCTGAAGTGGTCCTGGATTTGTCCTCAGTGACACCATCCAGAAGGCAGGCAGTGGGAAGGCCTGGGGATCTTTATGAAAGGTCAGAAGCTCTCACCTAAAGGCAAGCAACTCAGAAGCGCCGTCATCCTGCAAGAGCTCAGGAATCTTCAAGGTCTCCTTTCTTTGCTGCAGACTCATGTTAACCGCCCCCCCCCACCAAATTATGGTGAGCATCCCCCTGAATGTCAGTGAAAAGACTGAGAAAGGAAGAGATGAAGGGAGAAGAGGTGGTGGTAGAAAGCTACTCTCTCCTTTAGTTTTGAAGGACAGTTTGCCTGGATAAAGATTTTCTGACAGTCCCCCCACTCCCCCAAGCATTGAAAATGTCATCCTACTGCCTCAGTGTTCTGTGACTTCTGATAAAGCCAGCTATAATATTATCTAGGGTCTCTTGTACACTATAAATCATTTTTTCATTTGCTGCTTTTGAGATTTTTCTCTATTCTTGACTTTCAATCATTTCAATTGTGGTAAGACTATATGTGGATTTTTTCAAGCTTATTCCACTTGGAATCTATTGATCATCTTTAACATTTAGATTATTATTTTTTCATCAAGTTGGAAAATTTTCTGCCAGTATTTCTTCAGATATGCTTTCTGTCCCTTTTACTTTCTCTTCTGTTTGGGGGATCTCTATTATACACATACATTCGTATGCTTGATACTGAGCTTCCCGGGTGTCTCAGTGGTAAAGCATTCACTTGCCAATGCAGGAGATGCGGGTTTGATTCCTGGGTCGGGAAGATCCCTTGGAGTAGGAAATGGCAACCCACCTCAGTATTCTTGCCAGGAGAATTCTATGGACAGAGGAGCTGGTGGGTACAGTCCATGAGGTCACAGAGAGCTGGACGTGACAGAGCAGCTGAGCACACACGTGGCTGATGGTGGCTGGTGGTTTTGAGTCCGTGTTCATTTTTCTTCATTTTTCCATCTTATGCCCCTCTTATTAAATAATCTCTACTGACCTATCTTCACGCTTTCTGATTCTTTTTTCTGCCAACTCTAGTCTGTTCTTTATTTCCTTTAGTGAATTCTTCGTTTATTTAGTGCTTGCCCTTTTTAATTAGAGTATCTGTTTTGTTTTTTTTTTAACAGTTTCTGTCTCATTATTGGTATCTATTTGGTGAGACATCACTTTTATCCTTTTACTTCTTTAAACATCATTTTCTTTAGTTCTTTGAACATGTTTTTAACAGACGATTTACTGTCATGGACTATAAGGTCCAAAGTCTGTGCCTCATCAGGGACACTGTCTGTTGGTTGCTTTTTTCCCCCTCGAATATGTGAAATATATTTCAGAGTCTTTGCATGCTTTCTATTTTAAATGGACATTTAACATCATATGTTGTAACAAATTTTCCATTAGATTCCTCCTTTCCCATCCAGAATTCATGATTTTTGCTGTATTTTTGGTTGTTGTTTTCTTGTTCTTGGTTATTTGTTTAGTGACTTTCCTAAATTCATTTCCTACAGTTTTGATCTGGGGTCTCTGAATTCTCTATTTTTGGAAGAAGTTCCTTTAAAAACTCCTTTTTTATGTATATGTATAATCGATTCACTTTACCGTACACCTGAAATAAACACGACATTGTAAATCAACTATACTGCAAAACGAGACAGAACAAGCGGCTTCCCAGGGGTTACCGCTGGGCCAGTAGAATTTAATGCCTTTACCAAGGGGAACCTGTGTGAAAACACACGCTTTAGAATTTCGGTAAGTTTAGAACACAGGCTTAGCTTCCACTTTTTGCTTGCCCAGGGTTTCAGAGCCAGCCAGGATGGGTGTTTCTCCTTCCCCAAGCCTTTCCTCTTAGACGTGGATAGTCTTCCACATGTACACAGTATTTTTGATCTCTAAGAATATGCTGAGGCTTCTCAAAGCTCCCTGTGAATAGTTTAAGGTGTATAGCATAATGATTAGACTTACATACATCATGAAATTATTATTGCAATGAGTTTAATAAACACCCGTTGTCTCACATACATAGAAAGTTAAGGAAATAGAAAAAAAAATACTTTTCCTTGTGATGAGAACTCTCAGGATTTATTCTTTTAACAACTTTCATATATGGCACAGACCAGTGTTAATTATATGTATTTACGTATATGTCAATTATACTTCAATAAAACTGGAAGAAAAAGTTTAAAAATGGAAAAAAAAAGCTCCCTGTGGTTTTCTAGTTATCAAAGATTTTCTTTTAAATTTCTGACCAAGCTTTGGTTCATTGCAACTGAACTCACAGCTTTATGCAGCTGCGCTGTAGTCAGTACACTGATATTATTTCAGTACTTTCCTTGTGATAGGACTTTGTTTTCACTTTGTATCTACACAAATAGCCGCAACAGCCTGGGGACAGAGATTTTCAGATTGCTGTAAGTTAAGAAAATATCGACTGTGCCCAGAGAACAATGATTTTAAGAGAGCATCAGAGGATGTCAGTCCTCTCAGCTGACTGCAAGACTAGGCTTTTCCTGGCTACTGTGCCAATGAGCTGGGGATTGAGGTGGAACTGGGAATATCTCCAGGTTAAAACATCACAGATCTCTGTTTCTTGACACTCAGTAGTGTCAACTGGATAGACAATTTTCAGTTTTTACTTTGAGTTTGGTTAATGTCCACTGCATTTTAGTTAATGTCCATGGCATGATGTCCATCCCATCACTTCATGGGAAATAGATGGGGAAACAGTGGAAACAGTGTCAGACTTTATTTTTTTGGGCTCCAAAATCACTGCAGATAGTGACTGCAGCCATGAAATTAAAAGACGCTTACTCCTTAGAAGGAAAGTTATGACCAACCTAGATGGCATATTCAAAAGCAGAGACATTACTTTGCCAACAAAGGTTCGTCTAGTCAAGGCTATGGTTTTTCCTGTGATCATGTATGGATGTGAGAGTTGGACTGTGAAGAAAGCTGAGTGCCAAAGAATTGATGCTTTTGAACTGTGGTGTTGGAGAAGACTCTTGAGAGTCCCTTGGACTGCAAGGAGATCCAACCAGTCCATTCTGAAGGAGATCAGCCCTGGGATTTCTTTGGAAGGAATGATGCTAAAGCTGAAACTCCAGTACTTTGGCCACCTCATGCGAAGAGTTGACTCATTGGAAAAGACTCTGATGCTGGGAGGGATTGGGGACAGGAGGAGAAGGGGACAACAGAGGATGAGATGGCTGGATGGCATCACTGACTCGATGGACATGAGTCTGAGTGAACTCCGGGAGTTGGTGATGGACAGGGAGGCCTGGCGTGCTGTGATTCATGGGGTCTCAAAGAGTCGGACACGACTGAGCAACTGAACTGAACTGAATGCCCACCCCAGGTGGCGCTAGTGGGAAAGAACCCGCCTGCCAATGCAGGAGATGTAAGAGACCCTGGTTTGATCCCTGGATTGGGAAGAGTCCCTGGAGGAGGGCATGGCAACCCACTCCAGGACTCTTGCCTGGAGAATCCCATGGACAGAGGAGCTAGGTAGGCTCAGTCCATAGGGTCACAAAGAGTCGGACACAACTGAAGTGACTTTGCAGGCACATGCATGCACTTTGAAACTATTAATTTTAGGGTCTTTCTTTTTTTTTGCTGACATTTTCCTTGTTTTGGGGGAGACTCAGGGACCTTAACTTGGACGCATGTGGTTCCAGGTGGGAGAGTGAAAGCTGAGCCGTGGTTCAGACCACAGCCCATGACTGGGGGTGGGGGGAGGTGGGGGGAGGGCAGAATGGAAGAATGACATCGTAGAGTTGCTTGTGCTACCATCCCAGAAATCAACCTGCCAGCACCAATATTTATAGTTACTCCAATTTCTTATCTTTCCATTTTACTATCCATGGACATAAAACTAAACACTATAGGAAATCAACACATTCCAGACTCTTTACAATATCTCGAACATATTTTCCATCATACAATCAAACCTTCCTAGAAATATGAAAAAGAAGAAAGAAACAGGTAATAACAGACACTGGATCATTTCAAGAAATCCAAGTTCAAGTGTGATAATCAACGTTTTAATTTACATTAAATGATTTATCATAATAGAAATTTAATTCCATGATTAACTTCATACATCTTGAATTATTTTTATGGCTAATGAAATGTAACAAAGATTTCAGTAATTGGAGTATATCTTTTTCCTTTTGATAAAGATTCAGTAGAAAATTAAAGTTCTTATATCTTAACAATCTATCCTCCAAAAATTTGGGTAGGTTTCTAGTGATTCAGAGTCAATGCTACTTCTTTATGGACTCTCATTTTGTCAAGTAAAATCATTTTTAGAGTTGCTACCAACATTCTGACTTACCAAAGACCTTGAACGCCTCCTCTCAAACAGTACTGTAAAGATTCCTGACAGCAAAAACTGGAAACAAAAATCACATTTATTAATACCCTGTCATTACATCTCCATGTAATAAACTTAAAAAGCAAGAGAATTCTGGAATGCCGTAACATGAAGAGTATCATATTCAGCCTTTTGTGGGACCATTGAGAACATCATGGACCCCTTAAGGTGAATTTATGTGGCAAAAAGACTGTCAAATTTAGTTAGTTTTTTTCAATCACAATTTATTGAGCCCATGAATTACAAGAAAATGCATCTAGTTGATGAACTTACTGCTAAACATGCTAACCTTGGTGATATCACACGCAAGTACTTTAAATATAATGCTGAAATATTTTATTAATAGAAAACATCACATTTACGAAGTATTTGATTCACTATATATATTCAAATGCAAGAATTCCATAATGTCTTCAATGAGTAGCTTGTTCTGTGACTTTCCATCGATCCTAAAACTTGTTAGAAAGATGGCAGTTATGGTGCATCAGAAATGTATTTTTTCCACTCGTGCAACTTTAATGTATGCATGGAAACTTTCAACAGCATTTAAAGAATAACTATTCAGTTAGTAGTGAAGGAAAAGGAATATTCCTCCCCCCAAATGGCACCACTAACATGCCAGTGCACGTGTGCACTCACTGCACACGCGTGCACTCAGTCTGACGCAGTCGGGTCTGACCACGCACTCTAGTCTGCCTGGCTCCTCCGTCCACGGAATTCTCCAGCAATAACACTGGAGGGGGTTGCCAGCTCCTACTCCATGGGATCTTCCTGCCCCCGGGATCCAATCCACACCGCCTGTGTCTCCCGCGTTGGCAGCTGGATTCTCTACCAGTGAGCCACCTGGGAAGCCCAACATGTCAGTACCAAGAGCATTCTGGGGTCAGAAGGGTATGCGTTTGAGTTCTTGGAACTGTGCTTTCTATGACACTCAAGAGAAGTTATGTGGCTTGTCATTAAGTCTTTCCTTTTTCATTGGTAAAGTGAGAATAGTGTTTTCTAACTCGTGTTACTAAGTGGTTATTGTAGCAGTTATATATGAAGTAATCTGCTGAATTATTTGTAGTTATTGTAACAGTTATATATGAAGTAATCTGAATTATTTGTAGTTATTGTAACAGTTATATATGAAGTAATCTGCTGAAGTATTTGTAGTTATTGTAGCAGTTATATATGAAGTAATCTGCTGAATTATTTGTAGTTATTGTAACAGTTATATATGAAGTAATATGCTGAATTATTTGTAGTCAACTTGGTCCTACAGTGTCCACCTATGACTCAGAACTACATTTTCCAGAATTAATTTCTGTTATTTCCAGTTACAATAGTGTAAGAGAAAATCTCAAGAAATATTTGGAGGGTATAGAAGGGAAGCAGAAACTGTAAGTTTCAGAAGATCATAGTGATCAGACATGGCAGCCATGGCCTCTTTTTCTCTCCCTCTCCTCTGTTATATTTTCATGTTATCTTTCAGAGAAAGCAATTTCTAGATCGATCCATGATCTTCCCTTTGCAACCCCATTCTGGTTCAAGGTTTAATTACAGAGCTTCAAGATTTAATTACATACAATCTGCCTGCAATGCAAGAGACCCTGGCTCAGTTCCTGGGTGGGGAAGATCTGCTGGAGAAGGGATAGGCTACCCACTCCAGTATTCTTAGGCTTCCCTGGTGGCTCAGATGGTAGAGAATCCACCTGCAATGTGGGAGATCTGGGTTCAGTCCCTGAGCTGGGAAGATCCCGTGGAGAAGGGAATGGCTACCCACTCCAGTATTCTGACCTGGAGAGTTCCATGGACTATACAGTCCATGGGGTCGCAAAGTGTCGGACGCACCTGAGCGACTTTCACTTTCAACTTGTCCATTCATGCTGGCGCCTTGTGAAAGTGAGTGCCAGTTGCTCAGTCGTGTGACTCTGTGACCCCATGGACTGTGGCCCACCAGGCTCCTCTGTGCATGGAATTCTCCAGGCAAGAATACTGGAGTGGGTTGCCATTTCCTTCTCCAGGGGATCTTCTCAACTAGGGATCAAACCCAGGTCTTCTACATTGCAGGAAGATTCTTTACTGTCTGAGCCACCAGAGGAGCTGGTGCCCTAGGCAGGAGCAGTTAGTGATCTTTTTTTTATGATCCTCTAACCTTTCTTTCCACATCTCTTCCTACATTTACAAAGGTTCCAATTCTTATTCTAGTTTCTATATTCCCATAAATATTATGGTAGCCCGTTTTTCTTTACAAAACCCTGCACTTAAATAAGTACCTTATCATAAGCCCCCACATTTGGACCAATGGTAGATAGTATTAATTTTTATGTCTGTTACATTTCTAAATCCACATACCTTCCTCAGGATTCTTTCTAGTATTTTGAAATGGGTGCTACCTTTGTCTTCCAGCTACTCATCTTAGCCATTCTACATACAGCAAGAGAACACTCTGTTCTCAGCATCCTGGGCTTCCTCCATTTGAGGTGCTCATTCCAAAGTGTCTCCCAGAAAATCAACAAAGTCATCAAAAAAGAAAACAACCACTAGAGCAGTGTTTTCTTTTTAAATCTCTGGCAAAATCAGACTCATAAAGGAAATTATTGTAGCTATTTATCACATGTTGCCGAGGCTGCTTCTGAAGGACTGAAGCACGTATGCACATTCTCTCTTGTAGCTCTATTTCTGATTGATGAGAAATTAAGACATCGAAAGGGTATATGAGCAATAGTGAATGCCAACTGATTTATAGGTAGATAATCAACTGCTTCAAAGGTGTTGATTCCCAGTTTAGTGGGGCTCTGAAGGAGGGCTTATGGCATGGAGACCAGTTAATGGGATGCGGTATGGCAACAGGAAAACCTTGATCTTAAGGGACATAACTGACTTATGGATTTCTGTCTCCTCCGTTAGTACATCTGTCAGGTAAGGACTAGTGACATGGTGACATGTAGAATAGCTGGGGGACACCTTAAACACACGGGCTGAAGAAGGTCTCGAAAGAGAGACGCCAGCGCTGAGATGACAGTGACCTGAAGTCCTGAAGACTAGAGGGGATTTCCAGAGAGGAATACAAACACTTACAGAGGAGAAATCTTTACTGGTTTAAGGAAGAGAACAAAGACCAGCACGCCTGGAACATAAAGGGGATCATCACTCCTATCAGACTGCTCTAGGATCAACTGTTACCTTGCAGAAGTATGCTGTTTATTTTCTTTCTAACGCTAACATTTAGAGATTTTAAACTAATTGCTTTCTTGTTAACTTTTGTCTCTTCAACTGAGAGAGTGAGATCTATGAAAGTGTTGTTGTTGGTTTTTTGCCAAGTCATGACCAACTCTTTGTGACCCCATGAAATACAGCACACCAGGCTCCTCTGTCTTTCACCATCTCCCAGAGTTTGCTCAAGCTCATGTCCATCAAGTCAGTGATACCATCCAACCATCTCATCCTCTGTCATCCCCTTCTCCTCCCGCCTTCAATCTTTCCCAGCATCAGGGTATTTCCCAATGAGTCATCTCTTCACATCAGGTGGCCAAAGTATTGGAGCTTTAGCCTCAGCATCAGTCCTTCCAGTGAATATTCAGAGTTGATTTCCTTTAGGATTGAGTGGTTTAATCTCCTTGTAGTCCAAGGAACTCTAAAGAGTCTTCTCCAGGACCACAGTTCAAAAGCATCAATTCTTTGGCACTCTGCCTTCTTTATGGTCCAACTCTCACATCCATACATGACCACTGGAAAAACCATAGCTTTGAGTATATGGACCTTTGTCAGCAAAGTGATATCTGTGCTTTTTGTATGCTGTCTAGGTTTGTCATAGCTTTCTTTTCAAGGAGCAAGCATCTTTTAATTTCATGGCTGCAGTCATCGTCCGCAGTGATTTTGGAGCCCAAGAAAATAAAATCTGCCACTGTTTCCACTTTTTCCCCATCTATTTGCCATGAAGTGATGGGACTAGATGCCATGATCTTAGTATTTTGAGTGTTGAGTTTCCAGCCAGCTTTTTCACTCTCCTCTTTTGTCATCCTCAAGAGGTTTTTTACTTCCTCTTCACTTTCTGCCATTAGGATGGTATCCTTGATAGCTCAGTTGGTAAAGAATCCGCCTGCAATGCAGGAGACCCTGGTTTGATTCCTGGGTTGGGAAGATCCCCTGGAGAAGGGATAGGCTACCCACTCCAGTATTCTTGGGCTTCCCCTGTGGCTCAGCTGGTAAAAAATCCCCCTGCAATGCAGGAGATCTGGGTTCAATCCCTGGGTTGGGAAGATCTCCTGGAGAAGGGAAAGGCTACCCATTCCAGTATTCTGGCCTGGAGAATTCCATGGGCTGTATATTGCCCATGGGGTCTCAAAGAGTCGGACACAACTGAGCAACTTTCACTTTCGCTTTTCATCTATGAAATTAGAGGTACTTTTTATCTTACTTCAACTTAGGTGTGTGTCTTGTTCATTGTTTTATTCAAGTCCCTAGAACAGTTCTTACAAATCGTGGCTGTCCAGTATGTTTCTTTACTGAATGAATGAAAATATAATTTAAACAATGTAATTCATTTTAAAAATGAAGTAAACAATCAAGTGAAAGCACTTTGAATAGATGGCATGTCTTCTGATTCAGAGTTCATCTTCAGCTAGCTCCCAGATGATAAAGACCGTGACACACAGCATCCTGTGAAACACCAATCAAGATCCCTTCAGGTTCATTTGGTGTGTGTGTAGATTACAACCTGATTCCAAAATTTATATGGTCAGGTGATACAAGGATAGCCAAGATAATCCTGAAGAAGAACAAGATGACCTATACTGATATTAAAACTTACTTAAAGACAGTGTAGTGAAGACACTTTGATATCATCATAATTAGAGAAAAATAGGTTCAGAAATGGATTCAGCCCTATGTGGACATTTGATTTATAGAAGCAAAAGAATCTTCTTCCCAATAAGTGAAACTTTTGAAAATCCATATTCTCTAAAAATAAAATTTTATCCCTAATGTATATCATAAACAAAAATAAATTCAAGGTAAACTGGAAATCCAAATGTAAAAAGGTAAAACAGTTTAGATAAAAATAACTTCCGAATCTAAAAGCAGAAAAAATTTATTAAATTAGGTATAAAAAGTACTACCTATAGAGGGAAAATTATCATAGTGGGTAACACTGAAATTAATAAATTATTTAATTGAAAGACATCCTTGAGCCACAGAGTGGAAATGACGATTAGAATACATAAACTGATAAAGAGTTTGTGTCCAGAATATATAAAGAATTACAGCAAGTAAGTACAAGACAGAGAGAAAACCCAATTAAAAAATGTGAAGAAACTTGTATAGGTACTTTTAAAAGAGGATGTCAAAATAGACAATAAAACACTTCTCTACCTCATTAGTTAGCAATGCAAGCTAAAACTACAAGTTTAAAAGCACTAACCAGAAAGGATAAAGTGAGGAAAACCGAAATACAAGGCACCGCTGAGGCCGCGTGCGCTTGTGTGCTCAGCAGCTCAGTTGCGTCCCCTCAGTGCGACCCTGTGGACTGCGGCCTGCCAGGTGCCTCTGTCCACGGAAATTTCCAGGCAAGGATCCTGGAGTGGGTTGCCGTTTCCTCCTCCAGGGGAGATTCTCTACCACGGAGTCATGGCGGGAAGCCCTGAGACTCTTTGAAGAAGCCCGAGGAGGATACAGAATGACAGTAATTTACTGCCTGCTGAAGAGGATGTAAATTGGTAAAACTACCTGGGAAAAGTTTAGCATTAAATACCAACGTTGAGTGTGTGTGTAGACCTAAGACGCTGCAATTCTGCTTTTGTGTATATACCTAAAAGTGATGCCTGCACACCTGCAGCTAGAGGCGTGTGCAAGGAAGTCACTAACAGCCCGCACTGGGAGTTCTGTAATACTTCAAACTGGAAGCAACCCAAATGTCCATTCATTAGATTATATAAGCCACAGTAGATGAATGCAATGAAATATTAATCAGCAATCATAATGAATGAACTGCAGCTATATCACAGCTACATCAATAACAAGGCTGGATCTCACAATCATAAGTTAACCAAAGCAGCCAAATACAAAATAATACATACTGTCTGATTCTACTTACATAAAGTTTAAAAGTGCATAAGAGTGATGTATGATATTAGAAGTCAGGTTAATGGTTAAGATAGGAGGGAGAGGTTATTGATCGGAAGGGACATGAGAGGAATTTCTAAAGTGCTGGAATTTTTTTTATCTGACTTGGGTGTGAAAGTGAAAAGTGAAGTGAGTAAAGCTATAGAACTAAAAAGAAAGAAAGAAAGAAGCTGGGTAGGGTGAGACAAAATGGAATTTCCGGTACCAAAGGGAAATGGGTTATTGTTTTAAACCGAATGGTTCAGGTAGGCCTCATTGAAAAAGTTATTGCTGATAATCGATTATTATAGTGGGTTGGCCAAAAAGTTCATTTGGGTTTTTCCATAAGACCTGATAAACGTTTGTTTCACCCTACCCAACATTTTCTTTCTTTCCTTCTATAGCTTCATTATCTTCTAACGTTCGACTCCTGGCTAGAATAAAGCTCTGAAAGGGCTGGGATCTTTGCTTTGTTTACTGATGTATTTCATACACCTAGAACAGATGCATGATACATAGTATTAGTATGTATCAGTTGAATGACCACATTTCAAATGCATTATTATTATCACTCAGCATTTTGTGGGGATAATAGCATATCACTCACCATACTATCAGACATAATAAAATATACTTTAGAAACTTCTGTTCAAGTCTACCAAAGGCTTCTTGGACAGTAAAACAAAAGATTTCATTTTCATTTCTCAGTACAAATTCTATATATTCCACTATTTCCATGGCAATAATGTTCTCTCACCTTGCTGGCCCCACTGGAAAAAATAAACGCCCTCTGAGCGGTGGAACAATCACTACCATTTCCTGTTTCCCAAAATGTCCCTTGTTCAGCTTGCCACTATTTCCCCCATCCAACAGCATGTAAAAAGCGGATCTTTAACAAAACAGACTCTCATTATAGAAGAATTTTACTGGTATGATCTAAGTTTTTTTTTTCCATATTGATATATGCTTTCCCACTAGATATAAGAATAAATCCCTTGAAAACAGATTGTGCATTTTTAGTGTAGCTCACTGTCTCTGATATGCGACACAGCTCAGAAACAATCATCAAACGAATACATTAATAAAGAACGATAAAGGAGTAGATTATTTACTCACAAAAGCTGCTGCCCAAAATGGGAATCCTGACAGTACTGCAACAGGAAGATATACTTTTTGAAATGCTAGAATTTGTGTGACTAACAGATATGTCCAGAGCACTCCCAGGGTGTGAACAAACAGACCAGTCATTATCTGCAAGGCCTGAGGGAAAAGAACACCATTACTTACTTCTATTCCAGTCCAACCTTTCAAAGGAACACACATCAAGAAAACGCCCAGGTGGAGAGGGAGAGTGACAACCTAACATAATTTTAGGATTTTCAACGTTTAACTCAGATGAGGAGGGTTTGTTAATATTTCAGAGCAGTTTGCAGATACAGTTACTATATGCATGTCCAATAAAATTGTACTAAGAGCTCATTTATCTGCTGCATTCGAGGGGCTGTAGGGCACGAGCCCTGGAGCCCTGAACGTGCTGATCTCAACACTCCTCAGTCCCTGAATGTGGTCAGCGATCCTCACCCGCAGAGGCAGCTCGTCGGTTTTACAGACCAGAGTTGGACATGGCTAAAGCGACTTGACCTGGCATTGCTGACCTTACCTGCCTTTCGCTCATGGTCCCAAAATTGGGACTTGGACTTTGATTCCTTCTGTTTTGCCCACCCATCATGCCTGCTTTTGATGGTGGTTGTCAGAGTCCTGGGTCCTGTATAAAGAAGAGCTAAAGAAAGAGCAAACCCTTGAGTTACCTGGTTTTCTACAGCTCTTCCAGGGGCCTGCTACCTGGTGTGGGGATTGTGGATGATTTCTGCCCACTGAAGTCAGGCTAAGTATGACAGCTTCAGAGCCACAGGAGAAGGGAAAATCTAAGCTTGCTATGTAGAGCCCCCTAACATCTCGCTGGAGGGCCTTTCAGTTGGTTTTCAGACAGATGTTTCTCAGCTGTGCTGCTTCTACCACAGCTGAATAAGCCACCCCTCCCTGCTCCTGTTCATCCACCAAACATAGGAATTCAGCTTGAAAAAAAAAACTAAAGGAGTTATACTGGCATTTAGAACCTAAAATCTCTTGCCTTACTATATCTCATATTTTTTTAAATAATTTAATTTCTTTCTCTTTTTTTGGCCACACCTGAGTGGCATGAAGAATCTCAGTTCTGCAACCAGGGACAGACCTGCGCCTCCTGCAGTGGCGGAGCACGGAGGCTTAAACGCTAGATCGCCAGGAGTCGGTGCAACTCGTGTTTCCAGAATGTCCGGGTAAACCGATGTCCTTTTCCTCAAAAAACATATCCTCTTAAGCAGGATAACTTCAGCTTGAAGTCTGCAGCAGGCGTCTGTTCTGGTCATGTGATGATGAGCAGACCTAAGAAGCGGCTAGTTGGTGCGATACTCCCCTCACCTGGAGAGTAGTACTCTGACAGCTCCCCGACACGAAGCTATGCATTTAGCGGCACTTCCGGCAGGCTGCAGCAGAAGAGGCAAGGGGACCCTGCATTCGACAGGACTTTTCCCACTACTGCAGTGGCCAAGAGTTTTAGCTCCTTGCTGAAGCTGGAATACACTGTTTTCTAAAGTCTGAGTTTAGAAGATCAAAGGATTAAAAAAAAAAAAAAACTTTCATTTCCAACTAATTATAGATTGCAAAAAAGTACAGAGGTCCTGTGTGTGCTGAACCTGGAGGCTCCCGATGGTTGCGTCACTGCCTTACAGACCAGAATGCGGAGACGGCTTGGCTCGGTGTGTGCTTATGTGCTGCGCCAAGGTGTCACGTATGCTTTTCTGTCTCCCACCACCATAATCACGAAACAGAACTTTTAAATTACTACAAAGGTATCCTTCATCCCACACCCCTATAATCACTCTCCTTCCAACTTCCTTAACGTCTGGAAGTCACTAGTACGTTTTCCATCTCTACACTTGTCTCATTCTGAGAATGTTACATAAATTGAATAATTCAGCATGTAACTTTCGAGACTGACTTTTTCCATTCAGCTCAATGCCCTTGCAATCCATCTAAGTTGTTGTGGGTCTCAATGCATTTTCTTTCCTCCATGATATGGATGACTATAGTTTATTCAGTTATTCACCTACTGAGGTGATTTCCACTTCGATAATCTCCACACTGGGGGCTCCTACAGATAAAACCATTGTCTTCTTCTTCTGTACTGTCTTTGGTTGTCGCATCAGAGTCATACTGGCCTCTTCAAGTAATTCAAGAAGTGCTCCCTCCTCTTCTGTTTTCTGAAAAAGATTATGAAGAACTGGTGTCAAGCATTCTTAAAATATTTGGCAGAATTCTTTGGTGAAATATCCAGGCCTGGCAATTTCTTTTTTAAGAGTTTTAAAATTACAAATCCAAGAGCATTTTATAACTTTCCATTTCTCTGTATCATTTTCAATTTCTTTTATCAACATTTATCTACATAGTTTTCAGAGTATAGGTCTTTCACCTTCTTGGTTAAGTTTATTCCTAGATATTCTTTTTGATGTAATTTTCTTCCTTTCTTTGATTGTTCATTATTAATGCACAAAAAAGAATTAGATTTATGTATATTAATCTTGTATCCTGCAACTTTACTGAAATCATTTAGTATTTTTAATAGTTTTTGGGTGCAGATTTAGGGTTTTCTCTATATAGCATCGTGCCATCTGCAAATAGTGAGTTTTACTTCTTCCTTTCCAACTTGGGTGCATTTTCTTTTTCTTGACTGATTTCTGTGGCTAGGACCTCCAATACCATGTTAAATAGAAGTGGTAAAAATGGATATCCTTGTCTTATTCCTGATTTTAGATGATTAGCTTTTAGCTTTTCACCATCACGTATGATGTTAGCTGTGGCTTTGTCAAAAATGGCCATTATGTTCAGTTATCTTCCCTTTATACCCATTTTGATAAATTTTTATCATGAACTGGTGTTAAATGTTGTTAAATGCTTCTTCTATGTATATTGAAATATCATGTGATTTTTATCCTTTTTAAAATTGCAGTGTATCGTATTGGTTGACTTGCAGATATTGAACCATCCTTGCCTCCCTGGAGTACGTCCTACCTCATCCTAGGGTATGATCCCCCACAACTGCACTCTCTCCTTGGCAGCAACAGCCTCTGCCCTAGCGCGGAGCAGTGCAAGAGGGGTCAGAGTGGGGTGCTTGGCTTAGATCCCCATGTACAGTGGGGCAGCTATGGGATGCCAGTCAGGGTCCCAGGCAGCTTCAACATGCTTGGTCTGCCTTGTTCCATGATTAAGTAAGCATGTGAACACCCTTTACGAGCAGAGTGGAGGTTTTTCTCGGCTCTACTGCCAGTCTGGAGCTGGTTTTCAAACGTGCTAAGGGAACTTGCCCTCCCTGGGCTGGCTCCCGGTTTGGAGTGCCCGACTTGTGGTTTCAGTTGCTCATTTCCCAGAGAGGGTCTCTGAGCCTGTGTGACCCCTCTCTCTCGGCGCCGGCCTCCTAGAGACGTGGATCCTGACCTGCCCTCTTCTCCTCCCTTCAAACCTGACTTTGTGTGCTTCTCCCTATAGCCTTGGCTAAATAGGAGTTTTTCTCAGTTTCAGTTTACTTTTGGTGAGAAGTACTCCACATGTAGATGTATTTTTGATGTGGTTGTTGGGGGCCAAGAGCTGCATTGCTTCTGCTCTGCCATCTGGATCTCCTCTCACACAGAATAATTTTTATTGGTATACTTAAAGTTTATTGATTCTTTTCTTTGCCCTGTCCATACCCTCGTTGAACTCATCCAGTGAGTTTTTTTTCCAGTTATTGCATTTTTCAGTTATAAAATTTCCATTTGGTTTTCTCTATTTCTTCTATTTCTTTTCTTTGAATTTTTATCTATAAACTTGTTTTTAAGTATGTTCATAATTGCTTGTTGTTACATTTTTCTAACAGCTACTTAAAAACTCTTATCAGATAATTCTAACAACAGTGTAATTCTGTTATTTGCATCTATTCATTGTCTTTTCTCATGCAGGTTGAGATTTTCCTGGTTATTTTTTGGATGAGTGATTTGCAGTTGTACTGTGGACACCACTTTGCAAATAAAGGTCTATACAGTCAAAGTTATGGTTTTTCTAGTAGTCATGTACAGATGGGAGTTGGACCATAAAGAAGGCTGAGCACTGAAGAATTGACGCTTTTGAATTGTTGTGTTGGAGAAGACTCTTGAGAGTCCCTTGGACTGCAAGGAGATCAAACCATTCAATCTTAAAGGAAATCACCCCTGAATATTCATTGGAAGGACTGATGCTGAAGCTGAAGGTCCAATACTCTGGCCACCTGATGTGAAGAGATGACTAAATGGAAAAGACCCTGATGCTGGGAGAGACCGAAGCAAAATAAGGGAGTAGCAGAGGGTGAGACGATTAGATGGCATCACTGACTCAATGGACATGGATTTGAGCAAACTCTGGGAGATAGTGGAGGACAGTGGAGCCTGGCGTGCTGCAGTCCATGGGGTTGCAAACAGTCAGACACAGCTGCTGCTGCTGAGTCGCTTCAGTCGTGGCCGACTCTGTGCGACCCCAGAGACGGCAGCCCACCAGGCTCCCCCGTCCCTGGGACTCTCCAGGCAAGAACACTGGAGTGGGCGCCATTGCCTTCTCCAGCAGACATATCTTAGCAACTGAACAACAACCCGGCTGAGAAAATAGGCTCTCCTTGTTTTTGTTTTGTTTTTTGGTCTGTGCTTAATGGTGTTTTTGGGTTACAGGCTTCTTGAGCACCCAGTTCTGGAGATTTGAAGAAAAACAAACAAATAAAATGCCCCAGGAAACTCACCACCATGTCATTCTTTGGGTTTCAAGGTCCCTAGCTCTTGTGCCTCCTGTGAATCTCTCTGTCTTCTTTGTCCAGAGTTTTAGCCGTAACTAGTAGCAGGAACAGAGAAAAGTCTATCTACTCCACCTTGTCCGAAGCTGGAAAGTAGAATTAAATGCGATCCAAACTCTTAGGTAATGGTAGCTCTCATTAGCAGGACAGTAACGTGACCAGGAACAGATGTATTCTCAGAAACACTTTATTCCATCTCAATAACCATATCAGATCGCAGAAAAGGGGGTTAGGGATCTAGACCTTTACATCATAAAACTGGGACTGAGGAGTGGAAACTTGGGTTCATTGTCTGCTTTACGCAAGGCTCTTAGTACAATTCTTGTTGAGGTCAGGTAGATCTTCAATAAGGGAAGGCAATAATAGAATTGAGGTGTCAGAAACATTCCTGGACCAAGCTTTAATCCTGTTGGTTTAATTCCTAGTCTGGTTCCACAATCCAAAAATGTGGGTGGCTAATGAAAAAGGATGTAACCTGCTAGATTTGATGAGCTGATTGAGATAACAGCGCTATGTCTGTAGGATGATTTCGAGAACATAGTGCCGTCATGATCACTGTCCACAATGCTGGACGGTCTGCAGATTTTCCTGAATACTGTTTCCACAATCTGACCATTTCATTTGGGACCACTGTCATCACCAGCTCAGCTTAAAATAATTTATAGATGCCAAAAAAGGGATTTTTATACCTAGTTCCAGACTCAGAGTATTTTTCTTGGGAGTATGACTAGCTTGCAGTGGTTTGGGGTTATTTAAATACAGTTGATAGGTTCCTAATTTTTGCTTTATTTAACTTTAATATAGTTGAAACTTTCTGGTGGCATGTGGAGAATGCAGATATTATCACATAATCATTTCAGGACACTCTCATTACCTCTCTTTCACTTGGGGAGTTCATAATGGAGGTGCTTAGAGTCCTCTCCTTTTATATTTAGATTCATGCTGCTGCTTGACAGAAAACAACAAATTCTATAAAGCAATTATCCTTCAATTAAAAAAAAATAAATTTTAAAAAGAAATTGCAACATTTTAGTCATTTGCTTAAGTAGCCTTTAGTTCTTACCCCCAACATTCTTGCTTCCTGTCTTATCCACAAATGATTTCCTGGCATTTTTCACTAGGATACAAGAGAGAAATGAGAAGATAAATGCTTCTTTTCTATAGGAAAATACAGAGACAAATAAGTACTAATTATGTCCTTGAGTAAGATGCTTAAAATTGAGGGAAATTTAATCCTACACCTGCTCATTTTTCAGTTTCATAATTTCCTGAGAGATGTTTTTCATCAAACCGCCAGTATCACCATCTTGAAAAATCCAATAATTAGTTCTCAAATACTTTTGTTCATTTAACAACCTTCAATAGGACTGAGTGTGTGTGTGTTAGTTGTTAAGTTGTGTCCAACTCTTTGCAACCCTATGGACTATGGCCCACCAGGCTCCTCTGTCCACGGAATTCTCCAGGCAAGAATACTGGAGTGAGCTGCCATTCCCTTCTCCAGGGGATCTTGCCAACCCAGGGACTGAACCCACGTCTCCTGCATTGCTGGCAGATTCTTTACAGTGTGAGCCACCAGGGAAACCCAAGTAGGATTGTAAAAAACAGTTTATGGTGGTTGCTCCAACCCATCAGTCCCTCTAGATACTACCCATGTCCCCACATTTACAAGGTCAAAAAAGTTGGATTTTTTGTCTTGCTGAGTTTCTCATGGCACCTGGTTCACTTCTTGCCTTTAGGTTATGTAATCATATCTGTTCATACAATACAATAAACGAACACATGTACCTTCGTTTTGCTAATGCTAGTAAGATTTTTTTTTCTTGCAACCAAATTGTCTTTTTTTAAAAATCACCTTGTTCTCTAATTTTTCTCACATGGCAATCTACTCTCACAATCTAATCTCCCGAATCTCCAACATCTGGCACCTTTTCTCCCCCTTCAACCTCTTTATTTTATAGCCTATCAGAAATATAAGACTTTGTCTTTAAATTCTTCACTAATAAACTTTTCCTTCCATTTACATGAACTCTTAAGGTTTGAGTTCTCTTAGCTGGCCTGCTGAAGCCTGAAACCGAGACGAGGTAGAAAAGCATAGCAGAAAGAGCCAAAGTTGAGTTCAAATTGTCCTTACCAATATCGTTTCTTCTTTCACGGGGGGATTCCTCAGCAGCAAAACCCCTCTAGGATTGTGCAGGGGGTCAAATAAGACTGGTACAAAACGGACACTCGAGAAGACCTTGGGTCGGGAATGCCCGCCCTGGGCATGGTCTGCACCAACCGTGGGTCCCTGCTCACTGCATCACAGGGCGAGCCACGGGGCGCGATCTCGGAGGCGGAGCCCTTCGTTCCGGACCTAGGAGCCCGGGCGGCAGCACTGGCCGAGCGGGTCCTGCCTCCTCGGCCGGCCCCGCATCCCCCTCGCGCGGCTCCATCGCAGCAGTTGAGGCCGAGAGGGCGGCTTCCGGCGGCTGCGCGAGGGGCCCACGGAGACGCGTGCGCGGTGCGGCCTCGCCGGGGTGCAGAGTCTGCAGGTGCCCGGGACGGGATGAGGATGAGATGGAGGGGCAGAGGAGCAGGGAATGGCAGCCCACTCCAGACCTCTTGCCTGGAGAATCCCATGGACGGAGAAGCCTGGCGGGCCATGGTCCATGGGGTCGCAGAGAGTCGGACACCACTGAAGTGACTACGCACGCACGTAGGCGCTAACAGAGACAAAGCCTTTGCTGCCTGCGCCGGCATCACGCTCTGCGTTTGTGAGCATCGCAGTCCGGGCCTCGCCTGATTATTCCCTGGCTGCTTCAACAGAGACGTCTCCATCAAACACACGTCTCCTCTCCCTCTTCTGCTAGGTTTGTATTGACAACAGTCTTTCTGCTTTTAATCTTCACAAGCTGTACCGGGAAGAGAACTGCTCAGCAAAGCTGGGTTCTAGGTTTTATTAGACGCATGGGTGCTTCAGCAAAATATTTATTTTTCCTGTTCCTTCGGTTGTTTTTCTGTACAATGAGATAATATATTTTCTGTGTACCTCCCGTGCTCACACTAAGTTACTCTGAGAACTGAAATAGGGTTATACAAGTTTAAAATATGCTGTAAACAGGTCCCAACAACTAATATATTAGAATCCTAGCTTGAGAGCCATCTCCATGATGCCATGAAACTGGGTACCATCAGTTCAGTTCAGTCGCTCAGTCGTGTCTGACTCTTTGTCACCCCATGGACTGCGGGCCTCTCTGTGTATCACCAGTTCCTGGAGCTTGCTCAAACTCATGTCCATTGAGTCTGTGTTGCCACCCAACCATCTCATCCTCTGTCGTCCCCTTCTCCTCTTACCTTCAGTCTTTCCCAGCATCAGGGTATTTCCCAATGAGTCACCTCTTTGCATCAGGTGGCCAAAGTATTGGAGTTTCAGCTTCAGCATCAGTCCTTCCAGTGAATATTCAGAACTGATTTCCATTAGGATTGACTGTTTTGATCTCCTTGGAGTCCAAGGAACTCTCAAGAGTCTTCTCTAACACCATAGTTCAAAAGCATCGATTCTTTGGTGCTCAGCTTTCTTTATAGTCCAACTTTCACATCCATACATGACTACTGGAAAAACCATAGCTTTGACTACATGGACCTTTGTTGGCAAAGTAATGTCTCTGCTTTTTAATATGCTACGTTGGTCATAACTTTTCTACCAACAAGATGGTACCATGGAGAACTTTAAAAAAAAAACAAAACAAAAACTCAGCACTCTGTAAAGGCCATAGTAGAAATGAATAAATGAACCAAAATGTTTTCTATTCAAACTCCCTCAGTTTATGCTGAGCTCCAGCTTAAGAATATAAATGATTTGCTTTGATGGCTAACTAAAGATAACATTATGGTAGGGAATGTAATTAACATTTGTTGAGGCTTTAGGTGCTTGATATTTTATATATTATATAATTTATTAAACAAATTATGAATACCTGTTAAGCATCAATAAATGTTAGGTACTGTCCTACATATTGGGGATAAAAGCAGTGAAAAAAAAATATATTCCTGCACCTTATGGGGCTTACCTTGTGAGACAGTTCAGGGTGAAGGGAAGTGATGAATGTTAGTGTTAGGAAGTCATGGAGGTGAACTGGATCCAGCGTAGGAGGTGAAGAGTGACCAGAAAGGTACCTGAAGAGCCCTGGAATCTAAGAGAAGAAAATGTAAAATTATGCTAAGAGCCTCCTGGACAGTCAATTGATGAGGATTGAGCATCGCTCATTAGACTTTGCAATATGGAGGTCACTGCTGTCCTTGCCAATAGTTTTAGGGGCAAGTTCAGTTCAGTTCACTTCAGTTCAGTCCTCAGTCGTGTCCAACTCTTTGCAACCCCATGAACCGTAGCACACCAGGCCTCCCTGTCCATCACCAACTCCCGGAGTCCACCCAAACCCATGTCCATTGAGTCAGTGATGCCATCCAGCCATCTCATCCTCTGTCGTCCCCTTCTCCTCCTGCCCCCAATCCCTCCCAGCATCAGAGTCTTTTCCATTGAGTCAATTCTTTGCATGAGGTGGCCAAAAGTACTGGAGTTTCAGCTTTAGCATCATTCCTTCCAAAGAAATCCCAGGGCTGATCTCCTTTAGGATGGGCTGGTTGGATCTCCTTGCAGTCCAAGGGACTCTCAAGAGTCTTCTTCAACACCACAGTTCAAAAGCATCAATTCTTTGGCACTCAGCTTTCTTCACAGTCCAACTCTCACATCCATACATGACCACTGGAAAATCCATAGCCTTGACTAGACAGACAGACCTTTTTTGGCAAAGTAATGTCTTTGTAACATTTCATACCTGGTTTCTTGTGGACATTTGATTGCTAAATCTGGGCTTTCTTGATTAGAAATGCCATTTGCATATATGGAGTGCACCATAATCCTATAAATAGCTTCCAAAGCTGAATTACCATTTTAGAATTCTCTACTGAATTCCTGGTCTCATATTTCCAAATTCCTAATAAATGCTTCTACATAGATTTTCCAAAAGCACTTTGGATAAAAAACAGTCCAATCTAAATGCATCATCTGCTGTGATAAACCTTTTCTTTCCCATCTATTCCAGCTAACTCCCAAGCCTCAGCACTGCTATCACTTGCAAATATAACCAATCTCCAAATTCTTTTGATATTTTCTTTCATATACATCACAAACTTTTTGCTCCTTGTCTTCATCTCCCATATTCTAGCTGTAATATGCATCATCTCTCCTCTAGAAAATTGTAGTAATTGTCTAACCTAGATATCCCATTTTTAGTACAACAGCCACCTCAGTTACATTCTTCACATTCCCACTGCAAGAACTAACCAAAAGTCTGTTTGCACAGTACTCCATCATGGACCAGCTGGAATTCAGTGCCTTAGCATGTCGTTCAAATCATATTTTATTTTCCCCTTGTTGACTGTGCAGCCTCACTTCCCACCTTCTCTCCACAGACACCGTGGTTCATTATCAGACCACTTTCCATTCTACAGATAGGCCATGCCTGCTTCCTTTGGTCAGAGCAGGTCAAGCAGCCATTGAATATGAGCTCATTTTGACCGAATCTCTATTTTTGAATGAATTTGGTTAAGTCTGGTAAGTAGGGAGATGCCATTATCAGACATTAGAACTCGTGTATGTGTGTGTGTAGCATTATTTTCCTTTTTCACTCAATTTCAGGGTCTGGCTCATAATTTTTAATGACTGAAAGCATTTTGTTTTCTTAAAATGTGTGTGCTTAATGCCAGTTCAGATAGTTTGAGTTCTTAAACATTTGGTTGATTAATAAACTGAGGTATTATGGTCAAATTTTCTGTGTGTTTTCTTTTCCTTTATTGGTTTCTTGTATAGAATTGTCTCTCTGGGAAGTTTTTTCATATTCTAGATACTGTCATCTTTATTGATGCCTATCCCTGTTACCTGATAACATTTGTTATGAGTAAAACTGAAGTCTTAGGCCTAACTTGGTGAGTGTGATATCCTATTCTTCTAGACTAAAACTCATAATTTTATTTCTTCACAAAATGTGAACTGTTTTTACATCCTATCTTCTATCAATCACTGTGCTTTGAAGTGAAAGTGAAAGTCACTCAGTCGTGTCCGACTTTTTGCAACCCCATGGACTACACAGTCCATGGAATTCTCCAGGCCAGAATACTGGAGTGGGTAGCCTTTCCCTTCTCCAGTGGATCTTCACAACCCAGGGATCAAACCCAGGTCTCCCACATTGAAGGCAGATTCTTTACCAGCTGAGCCACAAGGGAAGCCCAAGAATACTAGAATGGATAGCCTAGTATTGTTTATTTGTGCTTTTATATGAATGAATTTCAGAATTGGGACTGCTATTAGTCTATTCCCGTGAGAACCTAGGGTTAGAAATAATGACTGTCTGGGGGAACTGTGGTTTGATCCAGACGTGCATGCTCTACCTAAAAGTAGGCCTGTTTTCTCATCTGGTTAATCTCATCCTAATCCCCTCTGCTGCCCAAAGGCCCAACCCTCAGCCCTTCCTTCAGTTCCAATGTTCCCAGGTGCCAGAATTTTTCTCATAAGTTCCTAACCGCCATACTCCTTTGAAAAGACATGCTCTCGCTGCTGGACCCTGGCATTGCCTTTGGACTGTCCGTTAAGTGTGAGTCTGTGACACGAGCCTTAAAAACAGTTGACATGGAAATTAACTGTTGGATAGCAGTAGTAGCGTTACTCAGTCGTATCCAGCTCTTTGCAACCCCATGGACTGTGGCCCGCCAGGCCCCTCTGTCCATGGGATTCTCCAGGCCAGAATACTGGAGTGGGTTGGCATGCCCTTCTCCAGAGGATCTTTCCGACCCAGGTATTGAACCTGGGTCTCCTGCATTGCAGGCAGATTCTTTACCGTCTGAGATACAGGGTAGAGTTCATCAATGAAGCTATCTGGTCCTGAGATTTTGTTTTTTGGGAGATTTTCGATTACTGATTCAACATCCTTGCCTGTTACTGGTCTGCTCAGATTTTCTATTACTTCATGATTCAGTCTTAGTAATCTGCAGGTTTCTGGGACTTTATCCATTTCTTCTAAGCTATCTGATTTGTTGGCATGTGATTGTTCATAGTATTCTCTTATAATCTTTTATAATTGGTATTAGCTGTAATGTCTTTTTATAATTTTATTAATTTGAAGCATCTATTTTTTCTTAGTTTAGCTAAGACTAAGAAAAATTGTCAGTTTCTTCAAAAATCTTAGTCTTGTTCATCTTTTCTACTGTCTTTCTAGCCTCTTATTTATTTCTGCTTTAATCTTTACTATATTCTTTTTATTGACTTTGGGTTTAGTTTGTTCTTTTTCTGTCCTTGAGTTGTAAAATCAGATGTGTACTTGAGACCTTTTTAATGCAGGCATTCATTTCTATGAACTTGCCTCTTACAATGGCTTTCACTGCATCCATTTTAACATGTTGCATTTACACTTCTATTTCTCTCAAAATATTTTTTGATTTCTTCTGATTTCTTGACACTTTGTTTGCTCAGAAGCATTTTTTCATCTTGTGTAAAATTTCCAGCTTTCCTCAATTTCTTTGTAGTTTTATACCATTGTGATTAGAAAAGATATTTGGTATGTTTCAATATTCTCAAGTTTGTGAAGACTAGTTTTTTTGACCCAGAATATGATCTATCCTGGAAAATGCTCTATGCCCCCTTGAGATTGTATTCTGCTGCTGTTGGATATGATCTTCTGTATATATATGTTAGGCTCAATTGTTCTAAAGTATAGTTCAAGTGCATTATTTCCTTATGGACTTTCTGTCTGGATAATCTATCCATTATTGCTATTAATTTCATTGCTGTCTGTTTTTGCCTTGAGATCTGTTAATGATGTTTAATAGATTCAGGAACTTCAAAGTCACACTTCAGAGGAGCATGCAAATGGGGATGTGAAGGGTTTGTGATCATTGTGCAGCGTACCACTTACCAGTTCTCGCTATATTCTTTCTCTCGGCCTGTATGAAAACTTAACTTTCCCCTAACCTAAGAGCATAAATCATATATTAGCATATGCTCTGGTGTCTACATTTTCATATCCTGTTAAGTATTTTTAACTTCCTGCAGTTTGGCCCAAGATATGAGTACTGAGACTTTATTATTTGCCATTTCCATTACTGACTTATTTGACTAACTTGAATCCCTATCTTGGAACTCCCTTGTTTCATGATACTGTAATTCCTTAATTTTCTTTTTTTCCCCTGTGACCACTTCCCAGATTCTGCTGCATCTTCCTTCTGGTCATGATCCTAAAGCTAGTTTTTTTTCAGACCTCTTCCCTTCGTATTCTTAACTATTCACTCAATACTTCCATCCTCTTTGGTTTCATCCATCCTCATACTTTTAAAAACAACTGAAATTGTTAGTCGCTCAGACATGTCCAACTCTTTGAGACCCCATGGACTGCAGCCCGCTGGGCTCCTCTGTCCATAGAATTCTCCGGCAACAATACGGGAGTGGGTTGCCACTTCCTTCTTCAGGGGATCTTCCCAACCGAAGGATCAAACTCGGGCCTCCTGCATTGCAGGCAGAGTCTTTACTGCCTGAGTCACCAGGGAAGCCCTTAAAAATAATTGGGCTGAATTAAATATCCCAGAGGCTATCCATATCAAGTATACAGTTAGATGAATTAAGCAAACTGAAAGTCCACGTGGCCTTCACGCAGTTTAATAAAGAAGACATACTGTCTCTTGAGAATCGCTCACTGGCTCTGTGGCATCACAACCCATATCTTTTCTGTCTTTAACTTCTGTAAGGCTTATAGTGCAGAGAGGTCCCAGGAGTCTTCACCAGTATCCCAGGGGTTACGTCGTATGCAGTACAGCAGTGTTCAAACTGGGCACTTCACGCTGGCCCTGTGTGTGTGGTCCTCTGCCCTTTTACCAGGTATGCACAGATTTCCTCTGCCACCTGAAGGCAGAGTGTTCCAATGAAACCGTTTGCAGCTGAAACAGCGTCAAGTGAAGACTCAATTACCTTAGGATACATCTTACTAACAGATTCACAAAATAAATCTAGGTAAAGCACAGATGCTCAGAGACACAACTCAAAGCCATGGTGACTTGATGCTGAGATGCTGAGTGTAGCTCTGGAGAGGGAGCTTGGCAGCACCTCTCTTGCTGCTTGAAGCGCTTGCTGCCTCTATAAGAGCTTGCTGCAAACTAAACGCTGGAGGCTATTTTCGCTTTCTGCCTTTTTTTTTCTTTCATAAAATTGAAAACTCTTCAGATTTCTTTCAATTAGGTGAAAACAGGTTCTAATGTAAGTCTTTCATAAACGTGAACATAAAGTGAACTTTTAAAAAGCGGGGGATGCCTGCAGAGTCGTGTGACGTCTAAAGCGATCAGATACAGAACTATTCCTTACCACAAAGATGGCCCTCAAGCTGCTCCTTTGCAGCCACACCCAGCCTACCACCCTTAAAGCAGTAATCTATTTCCCGCTATCTCCGTGTTTGTCACTCAAGAATATTTAGACAGTAGACCCTTGAGCAACATCAGGGATTGGTTTCGAGACCCACCAGGGCCCGCCAGGCTCCTCTGTCCATGGGGATTCTCCAGGCAAGAATACTGGAGTGGGTTGCCATGCCCTCCTCCAGGGGCCATCCCAACCCAGGGATCAAACCCAGGTCTTCCGCATTGCAAGCCAATTCTTTACCGTCTGAGCCACCAGGGAAGTCCAAAAACAAAAAAAATGTGGAATGATACAATACGTGACCTTTTTTGGCTTTCACTCAGAGTAATGCTCTTGGGATCCATTCAAGTCACTGTATTTGCTAATGGCATTTTGTTAAGAATTGGTTTTTTTTTTTTTTGCATTCTCATGAAGGCTATGGTCTGCAATTCCCTCCTTTTGGTTTTGCTTTCTTACTGTTTCACCATCATGGCGACAGTGTTTTGCCTGTCCTATTTCCAGGAAGAGATGATGTAGAATTGGTATTACTTTTTCTTAAAATATTCCATAGAATTCTCCAGTGGAACCACATAGGCTTGGAAAATTATTTGCAGGTAGTTTTAAAGTATAAATCAGATTGAAAAATATCTATAGGAATATTCAAAAGTTCTATTTCATTTTAGCAAGTTGTGGCAGCTTGCACTTGTCAAGGAATTGATCCATCTCAAGTAAATTGTCAAATTTATGCATAGAGTTGTGTGTAGTGTTCCCTTAGCATCCTTTCCCCTCACCACAGGTGGAAAATGCTTTATATTTCCCTTGAACTGATGATATTCTACACATGGTGGAAACTATCTTAGGGTATGAGTAAAGGATCCCAAATGAGAGACCAGCCCCCAGGAGCACTACAGCTTCAAAATACATCACCATGTGACGAAGAAACATGTCACCTGTTTGATTTTACAGAAAAAATGGGGGATTTTCAAGTCTGTATAGGAGGACAGCTGCAATACCATTCGTCTCTGTGTCAAGGAGTGCAGGGCTTTCATGAGTCCACACACCGGAGCCAACAGTCCACGGAGCTGGAGCTCACGGCGGCGGGGCGGCCATGGAGTGGTCATGGGCCACCACGACCAGGAAAGGTTGCCCAAATCTGCAAAGTGTAGGTGAACATGTACCTGTTGCCGCAGCCATCACGGGTTGAGTTTGCTTTCTTTGGGACCCCTTACCGTCCTTTTGGTGTCTGTAGGCTTTTTATGACATCTGTCATTTCGTACCTTATGTCAGCAATGTGTTTCTTCTTTTCCTTAGTCTTCCTAAGTCAGTTTCATCAGTTTCATCACTTAGTTTCATCATCAATCTTTTCAAAAATTAGTTTTTTTTTCTGATTTTGATTTTTCTAGTTTTCTGTTTTCAGTTTTATTGATTTATTTTTCTGTTTCTTTCTGCTTGCTTTTGGTTCCTTTTTTTTTTAAAGTTTCTTGAGTTCAAAGGTTAGATTGATTTAAGGCATTTCCTATTTTCTAATGTAAACATTAAATGCTATAAATTTCATTGTTTTAGCTAAATTTGGTATGTTGCATTTTTATTATCATGTTGCTTGCATGCATGCTAAGTCACTTCAGTCGTGTCTGACTCCTTGTGGCCCACCGCCTGCTATGCTCCTCTGTCCATAGGATTCTCCAGGAAAGAATACTGGAGTGGGTTGCTGTGAAACATTTTTAAAAATTTCCTTAAGACATCCTCTTTAACCTGGGAATTATTTAGAATTATGTTGTTTAATTTCCATCTTTTCTTCTGAAAAGTTACCACAATCTTGACTTCCAATAGGTATTTTGTTGGTTTTTAATCATCAAATTGAATCATAAAGTATGTAATACTTCATGCTTGATACTTTTGCTCAACACTAAATATATTTAGTGAAATTATTCTACCACTGATAAGCATTTGGATTTGGAATTTTAGATTTTTTTTCCAATTGGGGTTTGGAATACAGATTCTAGGACTATTCTATGAATATTCTTGTCTTTTGTTAAGAGCATGTATACTAACTTTTACACTTTGAATCTAGGAATGAAGTTTCCATATTGGATATTCTCAAATTGGTATCCAAAGTGGTTTAAGCAATTTATATGTCTACCAGCAGGGTATGTAAATTACAGATTCTACACATGATTCCAAAGACTTGGTATTATCACTGCTAAATTTTTTTGCCATTCAGGTGTGTGAGTAGTGTTATGTTTTATTAAAATCTTCAACATTTTAATGATTTTTGTCTGCTTATTCCATCAATTATTGAGAAAAGTTGCTAAAATTTTTCCAGTATAATTATGATTACTTTAGTTCTTTCAACTTGTTTTATGTATTTTAATATTATTCACATACAAATATAGAATTATATCTTCCTAACAGAGTGACACTTTTGATTGAATTTCCTTTACATCTTAGTTTTTCTTGCTTTAATATTTTCTCTAAAAATACTTTGTTTACCTCTCTTCTGTTTCTTTTCTTGCCTTCTTTTGAATTTTTCACATATTTTTATTTCATTTTATTTAGTTATTATAGTCTTTTATTATTCTTTCAGTGTTTGCCTTAGAGGTTATAACATGCAACCTCAATTTATCAAGGGCTGTTGTAAATTAGTTCTTTACTGCTTCACAGACAAGGCAAAACCTCAGAACACCTTAACTACATGTATCACCCACCTTGGGCAACTGCACTCTCTTTAAAGACATTTCAGCGTGCCTAGCAAGGACCGTGTGTATGGTCACTGTATTTACTCAGACCTTTATCCTGTGAAGTAAGCCAGAAGGAAAAACATAAATACAGTACACTAACGCATATATATGGAATTTAGAAAGATGGTAACAATAACCCAGTGTACGAGACAGCAAAGGAGACACTGATGTATAGAACAGTCTTATGGACTCCGTGGGAGAGGGAGAGGGTGGGAAGATTTGGGAGAATGACATTGAAACATGTAAAATATCATGTAAGAAACGAGTTGCCAGTCCAGGTTCGATGCACGATACTGGATGCTTGGGGCTGGTGCACTGGGACGACCCAGAGGGATGGTAAGGGGAGGGAGGAGGGAGGAGGGTTCAGGATGGGGAACACATGTATACCTGAGGCGGATTCATTTCGATATTTGGCAAAACTAATACAATTATGTAAAGTTTAAAAATAAAATAAAATAAATAATAAAAAAAAAAATAAAAACATACATTAAAAAAAAAATTTGTGCATCTTTTCCTTTTCTGCTTCTTCAGGTTTCCATCTGAGATCATTGCCCATTTGTCTAAAGAACACTTACTGAAAGTTTAATTCAACCTTGAAGGCTTTTGGCTTTTATTGGTTTTGGTTAACAAGCCAGACGTCATTCTTTTTATCATTGTTCTTTGAAGGTAAAAGTTTTTTTACCTTGTCTACGTTTATGACTTCTCCTTGTGGCTGGTTTTAGGCAGTTTTACTATATTGTACTTAGATGTGGGTTTCTTTATATTTACTTCGCTTAGGATTGTAACTCTTCTTGAATCTATAGCAAGTCATTTTTAAAAATAAATGGGAAAATTCCAAGATATAATTTCATTAGATATTACTGTTTTCTCTTATCTCTACTCTCCTTCTGAACTTCCAGATACGTGGTCTTGGACTCTTCACCAGCATCAGGCCTCTTACCTTGTCCATTATTGCATTTTCCAGCATCTTATCAATGCTTCAGTTTTATTTTTCCTTTTGCTTTTTCTTCCAGCTTACTAGTTTCTTGTCAGTTACGTCTGCTTGCTGTTACATTCATATATTTACAAATTAATTTCAGTTGTAGTGCTATTTCTCATTTCTTTTTTTTTTTTTTTTACAATTTTCACTTCTCTGCTGAAATCATGTCATTTAAGGTTTTATAGTTCTGATATTCGATCTATTGTGGGTCTGTATTTTTTTTTATTGGATTTCAATTAATTCTTGTTTTACTTTGAATTCCAGACATTGGGTATGAAAAACTGTAGTGATAACTTGATGCTTTGGATAATGCTATCTTCCTCTTGAAATGATTTATATTTGCTTTGGGGAAGCTCATTTTCATACAATCTGCAATTGAACTGAGCATCAGTCTATGAGAGGGATGGCTCATTTCTGTTCACCTTTACTGTTAGGATATAGTTCTTTTTTTTTTCCTGTAAATTTAACTTTTTTTTTTAAATTGGAGAACAATTGCTTTATGATGTGGTGATCTCTGCCGTACATCACTGAGAATCAGTCTTAATTATATAGATGTCCCCCTCCTGAGTCTCCCCCTCCCCCACCGTCCCTCCCTCTTATATAGATGTCCCCCCGCCTTGAGTCTCCCCCTCCCCCACCGTCCCTCCCTCTTATATAGATGTCCCCCACCTTGAGTCTCCCGCTCCCCCACCGTCCTTCCCCTAAGTCATCACAGAGCGCCGGGCCGGGCCGCCTGTCCCACACAGCAGCTCCCTGCCGGCTCTCCATCCTACGCATGGTGGTGCGTACGTCAACGCCACTTTCTCAATTTGTCCTGCCTTCCTCCGCTGTGTCCATCAGGCAGTTCTCTACATCTGAGTCTCCGTTTCTTCCCTGTAAATAGGTTTATCAGTACTATTCTTCTAGATTCCATATATATGAGCTAATATACAATGGAATATTACTCAGCCATAAATAGGATATAGCTTTCGTAAGGATCATAATAGGAAGTCCTGGGTGTCTATGAGCTTCTGGCAGGCGGGAATTCCAATTATTGCCTTCATAATTCTTTAAGAATATGAAGAGCTTTTAAGTTTCTTAACACTTATCTGTTGCTTGCAATTCAGAAAATACATCTGCAGGAAAAGCTATGCTAAAAGTCCGTATCATCTCTTGGTTTCAATTCTGGAATCTTGGTTCCTTAAATCCCAGCTCCCTTAAGTCCTCAATTTCCAGTACCTTCAAACAGATAATGTTTTAAAATTTTGGCTTGCTTCTGTTTATTCTTTGTAGGATGCTTGGACTTCAAGAACTTAGTTTTTAACTGCTGGAAATGGAAACCCTCCTACTTCCATATTTCCATCAAAATCATTCTCCTTCTATATAGCTAACCTTTTCCCCAGCCTCCAATTGTGTATTTTCAACTGCACAAGAGACATCACCACTTTAATATATCAATCTCAAACTCAACTATCCAAAATGGAACTCATCACTTTATCCAATCCTGCTGTGTCTTCTGCGTTTTGTATGCAAAAACTGAGGGTCGTTTTAGATTATTTTTCCCCTCAATACCTTATTTTTAATCAGTCAACAAAACTAAAGCTTGTCCTTTTTTCTCTGCTTGAGTCATTGCAGTAATTATCCATTACTCTTACCCACAGTCTACTTGATCTTATCAAAATTTTCCTTTTTAATGCATTTCCCTCTATTTATTACTTTTTTCTCAGGTGTAATTACAAGCTTATTATTTCCTCCTTAAAAGCTCTTCAGTGGTTTTGCACAATCTGCAAGACATATTTCAACACTTGAGTCATAAATCTTTGATAATTTGACTCTATCATCTGGTCTCTTCCTACTTTTCAAACTTTTACTCTTGACCTGTTTCTCCCTGTCATTATGTTTTAATGATACATATTTATTTTAGCTATTAGGATATGCTGTGATCTTTTTCGCATTTTTTTTTTTTTGCATGAACTAATCTTTTCATTTCAAATGTCTGTCACCTTCCAATCTGCTCGGTAAACTATGATCAGTCTTCTCAGAGGTCACAGTCTTCAACTTTATTCCTTCCTATTTCCCAATAAAGGAATCATTATCTTTTTTCTTATGTTTTTCTCACACTTATGTTAATAATGTGTCACACTACAGTACTGGTTTTTTAACTGTTTGTTTCCTTCCTTAAACTAAAAATTCTTTGTGATGAGGTACCTCATTAATTTTTGATACTACAAAGTTTAATATATTTGTTGGTACATTGTAGTCACTCAATGTGTGTAAGATAAGCACTAAAATTCTTAGAACAACAAAATCTTCATTTGTGTTCTTAGATAACAATTGATGAAACTTCTTGAGAGACAAGGTAGAAGACGAACAAATAAAAACCAGCAGCACTTAAAAGGGAGCTCCATACACTCACTGGCGTGATCGATACTGCTGAGCAAGGCTTTCTGAAATTCGTTTCCATATTTGAAGGAAGGATGACTGAAGTCACAACAGATCCTTGGGAAATATTTCTTAGTATGGAAGAGCAGCCTGTTACTTTGAAGAGCAACTGAACAGGTGATCCGAGCAATGAAAAGAGTAAGAAGCGAGGGGGAACAAAAGGGAAGAAAGACAGCAGACACTTTTAGGGCAGAAAGGAATTTTAATGAGGAGAGGAGCAGTCAGTGAAGCGGCTGAATTGGATGCCTTTTGATTCGTACTTTGTTCAGGTAGCTAGCTAGCTCAGGTAGAAGAACTCAGACTGAAATGTACCCTTTACTCATAGAATCAGAATCTTAAGTTATCTAAAATTTCCGTGAGAGTTATACCATATCATGGTCCAAGTCTGAGACAATCGCAAATCTTTTAAATGGTCTCTTACAAAAGCTCCATTAGGAAGAGTTGACAGCTATTTAGTGTAACCTAGAGAATAAATTTTTCCTTGTGATAGTATTATATTTAATTGGGGAAAAAGCTTTCCAATTGGAGCCTACAAAAATATGTGCAAAGAATTTTCTTGAATACTGAAAAGGAAAATTCAACTTGTTTCATATTTTCTTTTGCACAAAATCTGTGGACTTTGTAGCAGCTTTGTTACACAGATATATCATTAGGGCCCACATCAGGTAAGAGCACCAGGAAAATTCTCACATTTCTAAGGTTTCTAAAAAGCATCCTCAACTTCCTCTGTGTCAGCTGTACGAGCATCTTCTTTTTTGCGACACTGAAAAAAAATTAGCGTTGAAAATCACATTATGATTCCTAAAATCATACATGTAGTAAATACTTAGTTTTTAAAAATACAAGCAATCGTGATGTTTATAGAACAAAATGTTAAAATGCCATTTGTCCTCTTTTGGTTTCATCTCTATCTCAACCCACTCTCTTAATTGCCACTGAATCACATATAACTTTTGGTATACTCCCAGACTTTTAAAATAAAATATTCGTGGTCTTCTACAACATCAACAAATGCCAGCACTCCAGAAGTCACCCTGTCGTGACATTCCCAATTATTCCTTTCCTTTCCTCTGAAAGTAATGCCCTTTTCACTTACAGGTAATCCATCCTTTCTTTTCTTTCTAATTTTACCAATAGCTTCCAGCCCTCCCACTAAACATTATAGTTTAGATTTAGTTTTGCCCAATTTCAAATATTCTGTGAGTAGAATAAAAAAGTATGCATTCTTTTGCATTTACCTTTTAATAGTCAAGATTATTATATGAGGTTGATCTGTGTTGTTAAGCGTAGTTATTCCTCAATTAACATGTAGAATTTTATTCTCAATATATTCTCCACGCACTGAATGCATTTGCACTTCATGACCATTATGAATAATACTGATATACATGTTTATTTTTTTCCCCTAGACGTTTATCTTGCTACATGTGTACACACACTTCTGTTGAGTACATAATAAGTTACTGATAGGGTATGCATATCTTAACCTTCAGTAAATAATGCCCCAAAGATTTTCAAAGTTGTTGCAGTAATTTATACTCCAACTAGGAGTGCGAAATTGCATTTATACGGTCATTACCATCACTTAAATCTGTCCTCTGAAATTCAGTCATTCTGTTAGGTAGTTAGTATCTCCTTGTAGTCTTATTTTAATGTTGTTACTGAAGGGGCCGCGTTTATGCCTGACTGCTTGCTGTGTGTGTTCTATATGTGTCATGTGTTGTATAGTCCTCCTTTACTTGTTTTTTGAAATAAAATGCTTTCTATGTATTATTTTAATTTCATTGTTAATTTTATTTTACTACAATTTTGGGAATTTTCTTAGTCACTGGTCAGGGGTTACAGTGTGCATTTTACCTTATCACAATCTGCTTCAGATGAATGCTAATTTAATTCCAGTAAAATACAGACACTTTGTTCTAATGTGGCTATATTCCTTCCCCTTCCTTTGTGCTATTATTGCCACGTGTATTACATCTACACATGTGACATGGAGAAGGAAATGACAAGCCGCTTCAGTACTCCTGCCTGGAGAATGCCACAGGTTCACAAGCCTGGAGGGCTGCAGTCCCTGGGCCGCAAAGTGTCAGACGTGAGCGCATGTTGTGTAACCAATGATACAGTGTTATAATCCCTGCTTTTATAATCTTATCTCTTTTAAAATTTCATATAAGAAAATATATTTACAGACCAACAGTTGGCAAACTACAGCACATGAACCAAATCTGACCCATTATCTGTTTTATAAAGTTTGATCGAAACAGAGCCATATCTGTTCCTTTAAACACTGTCCATGGCTGCTTTCATGTTATTAAGTAAAACTGAGTAGCTGGGACAAATGGAATTGATGTTGATAATAAACGTGAACTTAAAATAAGGAGATTATCTTGGATTAATTGGGTGAGCTCAATGTGATTTATGCAATTGTCTTTTAAGTTAGTTAACAAAGAACAAATGACATATTTAGACTATTTTTAAAATACTTATCTGCATAATCACCTTTACTGATGCTATTTCTTCATGTGTATTTGAGTTCCACCTGGTATTATTTCCTTTCAGTCTAAAGAGCTTCCTGTGATGTTTCTTGTAAGCAAGTTCTGCCAGCCACACATTAACAGTCATTGTTCATCTGCATGTCTTTATTTCGCAGTCATTTTTGAAGGGTAGTTTTGAAGGATACAGAATTCATGCTTGACTGTTTTTTTCTTCCAGCACTGTAATATGCTTTCCTACCACTTTAAGGCCTCCATTGTTTTTGATGAGTTAGCGGTTAATCTTATTATGGGTGACACTTACACTGCACATGAAGTCACTTTTTCTTGCTGCTTCCAAGACTTTCTTTTATTAGTTTATTTCTGAATAATCTAGGAGTGCATCTCTTTGTGTTTATTCTGAGACCACTGAGCCTCTTAGATGGATGCATGCTAAGTTGCTTCAGTTGTGTCTGACTCTGTAATCCTAGGACCTAGAGCCCCCCAGGCTTCTCTGTCCATGGGGTTCTCCAGGCAAGAATATTGGAATGGATTGCCATTTCCTTCTCCAGGGGATCTTCCCAACCCAGGGATTGAACCTGTGTCTTAGATGGACAGAATAATGTTTTTCCTCAAATGTGCGGAATTCTGGGCCTTTATTTTTCAATTTTTTCCCTCATTCCCTCCTTTCTGGTATTCTTATTATGCATATGTGAGTGCAGTAGATGGGGTCCCCCACAAATCTCTAAGGCTGTTTATTTTTCTTTTTTTTTCAGTTCTTCAAACTGGATGATCTATACTGTTCTATCATGTTTGCAGATTTTGTTTTCTGTTGACTCAGATTTGCCCTTGGGTTTTTCATTTCAGAAAGGATGTCAGTCCTGAATATTCATTGGAAGGACTGATGCTGAAGCTGAAACTTCAATACTTTGGCCACCTGATGCAAAGAACTGACTCATTTGAAAAGATCCTGATACTGGGAAAGATTGAAGGTGGAAAGAGAAGGGGATGACAGAGGATGAGATGGTTGAATAGCATCACTGACTCAATGGACATGAGTTTGAGTAAACTCTGGAAGCTGGTGATGGATAGGCAGGCCTGGCATGCTGCAGTCCACGGGGTCTCAAAGTGTCGGACACGACTGAGCAACTGAACTGAAGTGTGCATCTTCAGGTCTGGCTGGTTGTCAATTTCTTGCCCCAATAGTATTGTAATCTTAGTTAGGCCAGGCATTAGATTGGCTTTTCCAGACTGTTTGCAACTGAGATCACCATTGTTTTAATAATACCCTTAGTCATAAAAATTCCTTTGCTCTACTCCAAATAAAACCAGGCCTCTGCAGCAGTGGTCCTCACAGTCTGACTCACCCAGATAAATTTCTGCAAAATGGAACCTGGAGTTGAGGGGACAAGTTGGAAGGAATTAGAGCAGCCCCAAATTAAACTGTCACAGACATCCGCTGCTCTTACCCAAGGTTTAGTAAGTTTTTAAAAATAAACGCTTCTCAATTTGTTGTGTTGTTGTTTAGTCGCTAAGTTGTGTCTGACTTTTTGTGACCCCATGGACTGCAGCATGCCAGACTTCCCTGTCCTCGACCACCATTGCTCAAACTCATGTCCACTGAGTTAGTGATGCCCTCCAACCAGCTCCTCCTCTGTTACCCTCTTCTCTTCCTGCCCTCGATCTTTCCTAGCATCAGGAATAATGTCACCTCTTTGCATCAGGTGGCCAGACTATTGGAGCTTCAGATTCAGCATCAGTCCTTCCAATGAGTATTCACAACTGATTTCCTTTAGGACTGACTGGTTTGATCTTGTTTTATTTTTATTTTAATATTGTTTCATGTATTATTTTTCTAATTTTATAAACAGAAAAAAATAGAAAGTGAAATTATATTTTTATTAGTACCAAACATATCAGAACACTTTATCTCCTCATAAAGTGTACTTACTAGAAATTACATCTCTAGTTTTGCCAGTGAGTTAGATAAAACACTTACCAAACCAACACAGCCGAAGATTGAGTATGTGAGTGCCATCGACACTTCCAATGGGTAGAAGCTCAGTAAAACACGTGAAATTTGTCTCCCAAGTTTCTGAAATCAGAAAATAGAGAGACATTTTGCATTATTATCTTTTTAAAAACTTAGAAAAATTTTGATTGAAGTGTAGTTAATTCACAATGTTGTGGTAGTTTCAGGTGTACAGCAGTGACTCAATTATACACACATATGTACGTATATATGTACACACATATGTATATACGTATATATGTACACACATATGTATGTATATATGTACATGTGTGTGCTCAGAGGTGTCTGACTCTATGCAGCTCCATGGACTGTAGCCTGCCAAGCTCCTCTGTCCATGGAATTTTCCAGGCAAGTATACTGGAGCCAGTTGCCATTTCCAACTCTAGGGGCTCTTCCTGACCTGGGGATTGAACCTATGTCTTGCATCTCCTGCACTGGCAGGCAGATTCTTTACCACCAGCACCATCTGGGAAGTGGTGTACATATATACATATTATTTTTCAGATTCTTTTCCCGTATAGATTATTACAAACATTGAGTACAGTTACCCATTCTACACAGTAGGTCCCTGTTGCCTACTTTATATATAGTAGTGAATATGTGTCAGTCCCAAACTCCTAGTTTACCCTGCACTCCTCCTCCCTTTGGTACTCTGGCACTCTAAGTTTGCTTTTGATGTCTGTAAGTCTATTTTTGTTTTACTCTTCAATTTTTAAATGTACTGTCTCACTGATTGATTTGCAGATATTCAAAAATCCTTGCATCCCTGGGACAAATTCCACTTGATCGTGTGTATGATCTGCTTAATGTATTGTTGGATTTGCTTTGCTAGTTGTTAGTTTGTTGGGGATTTTTGCATCTATTTTCATCAGTCATACTGGCCTGTAATTTTCTTTTCTGTGGTATCTTTGTCTGGTTTTGGTATCAGGGTGATGATGGTCTCATAGAATGAGTTTGAAAGTGTTCCTTCCCCTGAAATTTTTGTAATAGTTTCAGAGGACTAGGTGTTAACTCTTCTCTAAATGTTAGAATTCACCTGTGAAGTCGTCTGGTCTTGGACTTGTTTATTGGAAGTTTTAAAATCACAGCATCAATTTCAGTTCTTTTAACTGGTCTGTTCATATTTTCTATTTTTCTTTCACTCTTGGGGGGTTATGCCTTGCTAAGAATTTGTCCATTTCTTCTTGGTTGTCCATTTTATTGGCATATAGTTGCTTGTAGTAGTCTCTTATGGGCCTCTGTATGTCTGTGGTATCAGTTGTAACTTCTCTTTTTTGCTAATTTTGTTGATTTGGGCCCTCTCCCTTTTTTTCTTGTTGTGTCTGGCTAAAGTTTTATCAATTATTTTGCTTATTTTTCAAAGAACTAGCTTTGCATTTCATGGATCTTTTCTATTGCTTTCTTAGTCTCTACTTCATTTATTTCTGCTCTGATGTTTATGATTTCCTCCCTTCTACTACCTTGGGTTTTTATTTGTTCTTCTTTCTCTAGTTGCTTTAGGCATAAGGTTAGTTGTTTGAGATTTTTCTCATTTCCTGAGGCAATTTTGTATCACTATGAGCTTCCCTCTTTAACTACTTTTGCTTTGTTCCATAGGTTTTTTGGATTATCATGATTTTGTTTTCATTTGTCTCTTAGGTATTTTTATTTCTTCAGTGATCTATTGGCTGTTCAACAGAATATTATTTAGCCGCCACGTCTGTGTTTTTCGCAGTTTTTTTCTTGCTGTTGTTCAGTCTCTAAGTCGTGTCTGACTCTCTGTGACCCCGGGGACTGCAGCATGCCACGCCCCCTATGCCATGCTTACTATCTCCCAGTTTGCTCAAATTTACGTTCACTGAGTCCTATGATGCCATCTAACCATCTCATCCTCTGACATCCCCTTTTCCTTGTGCCTTCTATCTTTCCCAGCCACAAGGTCCCTTCCCAAAGAGCTGGCTCTTTGCATCAGGTGGCCAAAGTATTGGATCTTCACCTTTAGCATCAGTCCTTCCAATGAATATTCAGGGATGATTTCTTTTAGGATTGACTGGTTGGATTGCCGTGCAGTCCAATGGACTCTCAAGTTCTTTATGGTCCAACTCTCACATCTGTACCTGACTACTGGAAAACCCAGAGCTTTAACTATACAGATCTTTGTCAGCAAAGTGATGTCTCTGCTTTTTAATATACTGCCTAGGTTTGTGATAGTTTTCCTTCCCAAGAGCAAGTGTCTTTTAATTTCATAGCTGCATTCACCATCTGCAGTGATTTTGGAGACCAAGAAAATCAAGTCTGTCACTGCTTCCACTTTTCCCCCTTCTATTTGCCATGAAATGATGGGGACTGGATGCCACGATCTTAGTTTTTTGAATGTTGAGTTTTGAGCCAGCTTTTTCACTCTCCTCTTTCACCCTCATCAGGAGGCTCTTTAGTTTCTCTCCACTTGCTGCCATTAGAGTGGTAACATCTGCATATCAGTTTCCTTGCTTCTGGGGTTTGCCCTTTGGTGGGTTAAGCTGGTTTACAGGCTCATGCAGCCTTCCTGGCAGGATGCATTGGTATCTACCCACTGGTTGGTGGAGCTAAGTTTTGGCTCTCTGTGTAGGACTGTGTCAAAGGGCTATGGGCTCAGAATGTCTTTAGGAAGCCTGGGGTTGTGTGTCAGCCTACTTAGCTGTTTGGCTGGAGGTGTGCCAACACTGGAGCCTACAGGCTATTCAGCAGGGCCAGGTCTTGGTGCTAAAGACCCAAGCAAGATGTCTGCCTCAAGGAGAGTTCATACAGATGAATACTCTGAGATGTCTGCCACCCACTCTTATGACCTCAGAGGGAACAGCTACTCCTTGCTTCCCTAGGAGACCTTCTAAGACCAGCAGGTAGGTCTGACCCAGGTTTCTATGAAGTCATTGCTTTTCTTCCGGGTCCTGGTGCTTGCAAGGCCTTGCATGTTCCCCCCAAGGGTGGAATATGTTTTCCCCAGTCCTGTGAAGCTCCTGAAAGCACCCCTGCTGGGCTTGAAAGCCAAATACTCTGAGGGCTCCTCCTCCTGATGCAACCCCTAGGCTGGTTAGCCTGATGTGAGGCTTAGAGCTCTGACTCCTATGAAGAACTTGTGATATATCCTCCAGTCTGTGGGCTGCTCACCTTGGAGGTGTGAGATCTGATTACATTGTGAGTATGCCCCTCCTACTGTCTAGTTGAGTTTTTTTCTGTATGTCTTTGGATGCAGAGTATACTGAGCGACTTCACTTTCACTTTTCACTTTCACGCACTGGAGAAGGAAATGGCAACCCACTCCAGTGTTCTTGCCTGGAGAATCCCAGGGACGGGAAAGCCTGGTGGGCTGCCATCTATAGGGATGCATGGAGTCGGACACGACTAAAGTGACTTAGCAGCAGCAGCAGTATGTTTTTTACCCATAGTTGTTCAGCTGTGATTTTGTGATTTTGGTGTGCTTTTGAGAGGAGGTGAGCTCAAGTTGCTTCTCTTCTGCCATCTTGTCTCCTTCAAGTTTAAAGTTTTAAGACACCTAAAAGATCTTGAAAACTATGTTTAAATGTGTAGGGATGGCAGAGATCTGCAGTGAGATCCAGTCTTGAGCCAGATCACAGCACCAGAAAAGTGCTCAGTCCTTATATAGTTCTCTTAGCTAAGAATCTGGGCAAACCTGAAGAAGCAGACAGGAAGCACAAGAAGATTGGTGCTTTGCTCAAGTCACAGAAAAGCCTAGTGGATGCAGTGACTTTACTAGTATTATTATCTTTAGTAAGTGCAGAGATGTTCTTAGAAAGAGCTCCTAATATGACAGTCAAGGAAAAGGAGGGAAACAAGAATAAACAAGCTTCCTTCACTATTTGATTCCCCAGGCATTCCTACTCCTGTAGCCTCCACTTCACTTTCCTAGCTTTCACCCCCCGCCCCCCAGTTAGTTATCTACAGCTTTAAGTCTTTTTTTTTTTTTTTTTTTTTTTTTTTTATTTTATTTTATATTTTTATTCTTCCAATTTTATTTTATTTTTAAACTTTACATAATTGTATTAGTTTTGCCAAATATCAAAATGAATCCGCCACAGGTATACATGTGTTCCCCATCCCGAACCCTCCTCCCTCCTCCCTCCCCATACCATCCCTCTGGGCCGTCCCAGTGCACCAGCCCCAAGCATCCAGCATTACAGCTTTAAGTCTTGATCTTCGTCACTCAGCAGTCTTGTCTCAATTCTTGCAACTCTTCACTCTCATTCTGTTCACTACAGTCTCTGGTATAGCTCACTATCCAAACTCATCAGTCAACAAGATTTGGCTCATGTCTCCAATGATAAAAAGACTACCGAGAGATTTTATTGACCATCAAGCAATTCTCATCATTAAAACAGCTATTATTACAAACACTAAATTTACATGTGTAAAAATCTCACATAGAAATTGCTAGAGTATCCAACAGAAGAATCAGTTCAGTTCAGCTATTCAGTCGTGTCTGAGTCTGCGACCCCATGGACTGCAGCATGCCAGGCCTCCCTGTCCATCAACAATTCCCAGACCTTGCTCAAACTCATGTCCATCGAGTCAGTGATGCCATCCAACCATCTCATCCTCTGTCATCCCCTTCTCCTCCTGCCTTCAGTCTTTCCCATAGATAGAAGAATGAGTAAATTCAAAAAGAGAACACTTCACTTAGAAGTATAAGGTGATTGTGATTTCTGAGATAAATACAGCAGATCCCTTTTGTTGCTACTGGAAAGATACTTTCAACTACATATGAGGATGAATGATTTCGTACTAAGCCTGAAAATAAACGTAGTGCTTGTGCTGGCTGTGAAAAGATAAGAATGAAATACTGATCTAGATAAAATAACATCACAATTCTCTCTCCTTCAATTCCTTCACCTTTCCCCTTCTCTTTTTCTGGGTTTATTTAATACCTTTTATATGCAAGAAGTTATTGGTTGGTAGCCATTAGATGGTAAGAATGAAATGACAAAGTTCCTGATTTCTCAGCTTATATTCCAGCAGAAAATACAGAAGGATAATATAAGGTTATATATGATAAGGTTAAAGATGTCAAATGGATTAAAAATTTGATCAGTAATTACAGGGGATAGGAGACTCATCTTAAAGTCATCCACATCTAGGAAGGCTTCATAGAGAGGTAGGACATTTGAAATAAGGACTAAGAAAACTGAAGGAGGAAAGCAATAGTCCAGGCAGCTTTACTTGTTTCTCTGTAACCTATTTTGTTTAACATAAATTGGGACAAAAATAATTAAGAAATGGAGACATTAAAAAATAAACCCAAACTATATATCATATGGCCTACAGTTTGATAATGTGAGCAAAAAACTGAATGCACGAATGAACATAACATTTTTTGAGAAAATTATAAAACAAGTTTAACAGAAGTAAAGTGTTCATTCAAGATGATATTAACAGGAAAATAAAGAAAAGGCTGTAGTGGGTTTGAAATAGCAAAGTAAAGAATTCTCATTTAATTTTATTGACAAACATAGTCATAGCATTTTAGCTGGAAGGTACTTGTGACCTTTTAGCTGGCAAGACTATAGAAAGTAATTTTGCCCTCACTCCTTAATTTCAGACAAAGTCTTCTCCTAAAAGTGGAAAGTTGTGTATCTGAGAAAAACAATAGGAAGCATGACTTGAGTTCTCAGCATATGATTTAAGCCTCTAAATTCAGCTTAAGTCAGTAAGTGCCCCTTTTCTGGAAGTCAATTTGGGTTGTATTTCTTGTCTCAACCAAGTGATCCTTAATTAGTAAAAATTTAACTAAATGATACACAGTAGTTGGTAACTGGGAAGACAGTGTAAAGCTAAGGGTGAGGTTTAGTTCAAGGTTTTGAGACTAGGATATCGAAATAAGGGAGTCTTGCAATACAGTATTTTTTCGGAGGCAAATATTTTCTATTTTATGTATGCAGAGTTTGAGATGATGGCAACAGAAACAAATTCAAGTAGAAAAGTCATTAGAATGTTAGAACAACAGGCGTGGTGTCTGGGGGAGACAGAGCACTTAACTAACAGATATGTGATAGCATTTTCTCCACTTATACATCTAGGAACAGGAAAGTTAAACTTGTTCAAGGGGTTACATACAGTAAGTATGAAAGGTAGTGTCTAAATAAAGGCAGTTTATTGGTTTTGGATTTATTGTATGAAAAGTATTTTTCAGAGACATGAACTTTTGGGGACAGCTGAACCTACATGAGAACACTGATGACTTGTTGAGTTTGTGAATTTAGTCAAGCCACTGATTTATGTTAGAAAAGCTGGCATTTAGAAAATCTTGTGAAATATTGGCTGCCTTAGAAACTGTTCAGTTCAGTGGCGCAGTCGTGTCCAACTCACTGAAACTCCATGAACCACAGCACACCAGGCCTCCCTGCCCATCACTGACTTCCGGAGTCTACCCAAACCCATGTCCATTGAGTTGGTGACGCCATCCGCCATCTCATGCTCTGTCATCCCCTTCTCCTCTGGCCCTTAATCTTTCCCAGCATCAGGGTCTTTTCAAATGAGTCAGCTCTTTGCATCAGGTGGCCAAAGTATTGGAGTTTCAGCTTCAGCATCAGTTCTTCCAATGAACACCCAGGACTGATTTCCTTTAGGATGGACTGGTTGGATCTCCTTGCAGTCCAAGGGGCTCTCAAGAGTCTTCTCCCACACCACAGTTCAAAAGCATCAATTCTTTGGCACTCAGCTTTCTTCACAGTCCAACTCTCACATCCATTTATGACCACTGGAAAAACCATAGCCTTGACTAGATGGACCTTTGTTGGCAAAGTAATGTCTCCGCTTTTTAATATGCTGTCTAGGTTGGTCATAACTTTCCTTCCAAGGAGTAAGTGTCTTCTAATTTCATGGCTGCAGTCACCATCTGCAGTGATTTTGGAGCCCCCCAAAATAAAGTCAGCCACTGTTTCCCCATCTATTTGCCATGAAGTGATGGGACTGGGTGCCATGATCTTTGTTTTCTGAATGTTGAGCTTTAAGCCAACTTTTTCACTCTCCTCTTTCATCAAGAGGCTCTTTAGTTCTTCTTCACTTTCTGCATTAAGGGTGGTGTCATCTGCATATTTGAGGTTACTGATATTTCTCCCCACAATCCTGATTCCAGCTTGTGCTTCCTCCAGCCCAGCGTTTCCCATGATGTACTCTGCATATAAGTTAAATAAGCAGGGTGACAGTGTACAGCCTTGACATACTCTTTTTCCTATTTGAAAACAGTCTGTTGTCCCATGTCCAGTTCTAACTGTTGCTTCCTGACCTGCATACAGATTTCTCAAGAGACAGGTCAGGTGGTCTGTGATTCCCATTTCTTTCAGAATCTTCCACAGTTTATTGTGATCCACACAGTCAAAGGCTTTGGCATAGTCAATAAAGCAGAAACAGATGTTTTTTTCTGGAACTCTCTTGCTTTTTCAATGATCCAGTGGATGTTGGCAATTTGATCCCTGGTTCCTCTGCCTTTTCTAAACCAGCTTGAACATCTGGAAGTTCACGGTTCACATATTGCTGAGGCCTGGCTTGGAGAATTTTGAGCATCACTTTACTAGCGTGTGAGATGAGTGCAATTGTGCGGTAGTTTGAGCATTCTTTGGCATTGCTTTCTTTGGGATTGGAATGAAGACTGACCTTTTCCAGTCCTGTGGCCACTGCTGAGTTTTCCAAATTTTCTGGCATATTGAGTGCAGCACATTCAGGGCATCATCTTTTAGGATTTGAAATAGCTCAACTGGAATTCCATCACCTCCACTAGCTTTGTTCATAGTGATGCTTCCTAAGGCCCACTTGACTTCACAGTCCAGGACGTCTGGCTCTAGGTGAGTGTGAGTGATCACACCATCGTGATTATCTGGGTTGTGAAGATCTTTTTTGTATAGTTCTGTGTATTCTTGCCACCTCTTCTTAATCTCTTATGCTTTTGTTAGGTCCATACTATTTCTGTCCTTTATTGAGACCATCTTTGCATGAAATTTTCCCTTGGTATCTCTAATTTTCTTGAAGCGATCTCTAGTCTTTCCCATTGTATTGTTTTCCTCTATTTCTTTGCATTGATCGCTGAGGAAGGCTTTCTTATCTCTCCTTGCTATTCTTTGGAAGTCTGCATTCAGATGTTTATATCTTTCCTTTTCTCCTTTGCTTTTCGCTTTCCTTCTTTTCACAGCTATTTGTAAGGCCTCCTCAGACAGCCATTTTGCTTTTTCACATTGCTTTTTCTGGGGGATGGTCTTGATTCCTGTCTCCTGTACAATGTCACGAACCTCCATCCATAGTTCAACAGGTACTCTATCAGATCTAGTCCCTTAAATCTATTTCTCACTTCCACTGTATAGTCATAAGGGATTTGATTTAGGTCATACCTGAATGGTCTAGTGGTTTTCCCTACTTTCTTCAATTTAAGTCTGAATTTGGCAATAAGGAGTTCATGGTCTGAGCCACAGTCAGCTCCTGGTCTTGTTTTTGCTGACTGTATAGAGCTTCTCCATCTTTGGCTGCAAAGAATATAATCAATCTGATTTCGGTCTTGACCATCTGGTGATGTCCATGTGTAGCGTCTTCTCTTGTGTTGTTGGAAGAGGGTGTTTGCTATGATCAGTGCATTCTTTTGGCAAAACTCTATTAGCCTTTGCCCTGCTTCACTCTGTACTCCAAGGCCGAATTTGCCTGTTACTCCAGGTGTTTCTTGACTTCCTACTTTTGCATTCCAGTCCCCTATAATGAAAAGGACATCTTTTTTGGGAGTTAGTTCTAAAAGGTCTTGTAGGTCTTCAGAAAACCATTCAACTCAGCTTCTTCAGAGTTACTGGTTGGGGCATAGACTTGGATTACCGTGATACTGAATGGTTTTCCTTGGAAATGAACAGAGATCATTCTGTTGTTTTTGAGATTGCATCCAAGTACTGCATTTCGGACTCTTTCATTGACTATGATGGCTACTCCATTTCTTCTAAGGGATTCCTGCCCACAGTAGTAGATATAATGGTCATTGGAGTTAAGTTCACCCATTCCAGTCCATCTTAGTTTGCTGATTCCTAGAATGTCGATGTTCACTCTTGCCATCTCCTGTTTGACCACTTTCAATTTGCCTTGATTTGTGGACCTAACATTCCAGGTTCCTATGCTCTTTACAGCATCGGAACTTGCTTCTATCACCAGTCCCATCCACAACTGGGTGTTGTGGATCGGAGGCTGTGACGGTGCAGGAGCGGCCGACAGAAGCTACTTCACGTCCAAGGTCAGGGGTGGCAGCTGAGAGGAGTTACCCCACCCCAAGGTAAGGAGCAGTGGCTGGGCTTTGCTGGAGCAGCCTTGAAGAGATACCCCACATCCAAGGTAAGAGAAGCCCAAGTAAGACGGCAGGCGCTGAGAGAGGGATCAGAGGGCAGACAGACTGAAACCACAATCACAGACAACTAGCCAATCTGATCACACAGACCACAGCCTCGTCTAACTCAATGAAACTAAGCCATGCCATGTGGGGCCACCCAGGATGGGCGGGTCATGGTGGAGAGTTCTGACAGAATGTGGTCCACTGGAGAAGGGAATGGCAAACCACTTCAGTATTCTTGCCTTGAGAACCCCATGAACAGTATGAAAAGGCAAAAAAAGATAGAAAATGTAGGTATATAATTCTATAATGCCTCTAGGAAAAGATACTGTGTTTAAGTTCATTTTGTGTAATTACAGCAAATAAAATTGAAATTTTTATGTTTGGGAGATTGTGAAACTGATCATTAGTATTGAGTTCATGTCAGATAAATTCAATATACAACAGTTTGTAATACTGTTTGCAAAAGGTAGTGAGTGAGTTAGTCAGTGAAAGTTGCTTAGTCGTGTCCGACTCTTTTCAACCCAATGGACTATACAGTCCATGGAATTCTCCAGGCCAGAATACTGGAGTGGGTAGCCGTTCCCTTCTCTAGGGAATCTTCCCAACCCAGGGATCGAACCCAGGTCTCCAGTATAGAAGGTGGATTCTCTAAGTCTTGGCAATTATGCCGTATCTTAAACTAAGATTATAAGCTTATGAGTAAGAGGGATAAGTTGAAGTAACCTGAAACAATTCCGTACTTACTAATTCTATTCCTCCCCCATCTCTGCCCCTGAAGTTCGAATGGAAGATTTATAGATTTGGATTTCCAGGGCCAATGGCAATTTTCTTATGGTTTACAGGGGAAATCTAATACATGCTTATTTAAATCAATACATCATTCATGACTGCCAATCTATTTGGAGGTATTACTGTGTCTCCTCTCACTATCTTGTTGTCTTCTAGACTTTTGTATTCCGTGTTTGGATTCTTTCATCTGATTCCTCCATTCTTACTTTATGATATACTGCAGGTATGGAGAGAGGGTATATAGGGGAGGAGGAAGTTTATCCCTTATCTGTAATGACCCTTCTACTCAGATTATCTTAAATTAAAATTTCCAAATTGTTATTTGTTTTGTTCCGTTGTTAAGTAACAAAGAGGAGCTCCACTCCAATCTGTTCTCATTTTAAATGGAATATTGCTATAATTATTACTAAAGTCTTTTGCAGCACTAATACTCTGTGCTTCTGAATCTAAAGTCAACACAACTGAAATAAATCTATTATAGTATCAGTAAAGATATTCATATTTATTGGAGAATGTTACTATCTTAGAAATACAGTTATTCTCTAGTACAAAGTATGTGATTAGACAGTTAATTAAATGGAAACAATGCAGATTCATGCACATTTGGCATTTGAGGGCCTAAAGTAAAATTCATGTGAGATACAAAAAACAGGCTATAAATGAAAATATCTACATTAAACTAGAAATGAGTAGCTTTATACAATACCAACCATATGCATCAATAGCAGAATTCTTTTGCTGATTTTGGGAAAGGTTTTAAGTCTTGGATTATACTTTTCTTTCTTTAAGAGAATCATCCTAACGTGTGTGTGTGTGTGTGTGTGTGTCACTTAAGTCTTACAATTTTTACTGAATTTTCATTGGGTATGTCAGGAATTCAAACATCCTATTAGTATGTACAAAAAATTATGTTAAGAGTAACTTTTTAATTAAAACTTTCAGTCAAGAGCTTACTACTAAATCAAAGAATTTCATGGATATGAATTAAAGCTTTATTTTACCTCCTAAGGTTTTAAAACCTCTGAAAAGAATAATTTTGAAATTAAGATGTTCCCACAGAATTGGTCACTTACCGCTTGTCCATAATTCCTGTATGACACAGACTTAAAAGTAGACAACTCAACTATTGTTAGAATCATTGAAATAATTGCGAGAATCATGCATAAGATGTTCACAAGCATAGCACAGGTAAGCTAAAAAGAAGACATAGAGTAAATTTATTATACTCAGAATAAATGATATTGTTAAATAGTTTGTATTACTGAAAAAAGCGATCTAGTTAAAACTTTAATCTCGCTTCTAAATCTTTAGAAGTGTTGGTACGCTTGCCATTAGCGTGAAACCCTTCTCTGGTTTATATGAAACCTGATTAATTTGGAGTAAATATCAAAACATCTTCATACCAATAAGCATAAATCTTCCATTTGGGCTCAAAAATATTATATTTTACAATCTTCTGAGTCATTTGGAAGAAAGCCTTATAATATATTATTTGAACAAAAGGAGTTCCACATCAAAAAGAGAAAAAAGATGGAAAATGACTGCTTGGAGAAACAGGCCAAATAGATTCAATTAATTTTAATCCAGGGTTTTAATTCTTTAGGGAAATCCATCAACATCTTTGGATATTAGTTTTTTTATCTCTACAATCACAAGAGTAGACTAATTCACCTCTAAGGTATCTTTTAGCTCTGAGATTCTAAGATTATTTTCCTTCCCAATATCTTTCTACCTATAATATAGATGGATCTTTATTTTGAACAGATTTTCTATTTTGTTACAAGGTACAGTTGTGTTTCCAAATTAGAGTTAGGAAAATGAAGTTTTACAACAGTATTATGTCTATTTATAAACTCATTGAGTTCTATTAAATTTTTTGCTAACAGTAAAATTCATATAAGGTTAAAAAAAGGTATAACACCAAACCAAAAAAACAAAAGAGCTCTATACTTAAACTTAGAAACCTTTATATAGTATGACTCTAATACAGCACATCTGTCTACATTAAACTACATGCTCCTAGGTTTTCATTTAACTCCTTCCTTTATTTTACAGACAGGGCAGATTCCTTTATTGTTTAGATGTCCACTATGTTTTCACTAAAACCTACTTAGCTTTGTGACAAGTGGTTTCTAGGGTACACTGAACATTTTAACTTACCTGGCGTTGAGACGGATACCATGTTGCTCTTATTATGGAGATTCCTGAAATGATAAACTGAATATAAAAACATATATTTATAAATACTCATTGATAATGCTCATCACCTTAAAATATATTTTAAACAATTCCCTCTTCTAAGTCAATTATTTTTAGACTGGTCAGAGTAGACTAATGTAAAGAAGTTTCAGTAGAAGGGGTTAGGACAGGTTTACGTCTATAGTAACGAAGGATCAGTAACAGTAGGATCACTAACAACAGAAACATATAGGGGACAGCGTGCATAGTTCAGACAGTGGATGCAGAATATGCCAAGGATGACTTACGCAGTCCTGAATCGGGGACCAAATTTGCTTGTACCTGCACATGCTCTCTAAACTCATTCAAGCCTCACTTCTAATGCTGTACTTCTGACTGAGATGCTACTACTGATTCTTACTTCTAATTCTTACTTCTAATGCTATACTTCTGGCTGAAATGCTACTACTGATTATGATTACTGTGTATACATCCAGATGTGGAAAAGCAGTCCATGAACCTATATTCCAACCAGTATTTGTACAAAATATCTCTCTTAACTGAGACTGTAGCCATTATTAAGGTAACAGATGTTATTCCTATTTTTGCCTTTATTTTATAAAAAGAAGTTCCATTATTTCATACCAGGCTACTTTGTCTATTTCCCAGAAGTGTAAAGCTATGCCATATTGTTTGAAAGTGGGCTACACAATCCCTTTGAAATATTCCTTTTGTCTTTTCTGTTTTAATGGCTTTGACAAAGATCTAAGTTAAAGGCTAATTTGTAGGGAAAAAGTATTCATACTACACCCCATATACAGGAAGGCCACACTTGAGGTTTACTAACTACTGGAGGATCTCTTAAGTGTACATACTCAGCACTTCATTCTGTAGCAAAATTGAGATTTCCAAGAAGACAAAGTACAGGTAACAACTAGTTCAGAATACAAAGTGAAAACACCTTGAGAATTTTAAACTAGTGCTAACTGGATTACCAAACTATGAGCTTTACAAAAGGCCTTTCAAAGTTTATGACCTAAATGAGAAATTTAGAATTAAACTATACTTAATTGAAATTTTAGATAACTTAATGTAAGCGATAACTATGATATTTTTATAACATGATTAGAAACACTGAAGGACAGCAATCATTTATCTGGATTTTACCCGCAAATGCACTATTTTTCTCCTATTGTTTTCCAAGGCAATGCTTGGACATCTGTAAGCCAACATACAAGAGCAGAGGCTCCTAAAGGCGTCTTGCTCCTTTACAGCCCTAGCAAATGGTGGCGTCTGATCTCCTACTGCCCGCTACCACTGGTTCTAAGCACGGTAAGTGGTTCCCTTGTTCCTTGTTCCTTCCAACCATGCTCTCTCCTCCAGCTTTGAATCAGATGTCATCAGATGCTATCACCCACTGTCCCTTCTGGTTGAAGTCATCTACTGATCCCCTACCTTGGTCACTCTTTGGGCGTGCTTAGTCACTCAGTTGTGTCCAGCTCTTTGCGACCCCATGGACTGCAGTCCACTAGGCTCCTTTGTCCATAGGGATTCTCCAGGAGAATCCAAGAATACTGGAGTGAGTTGCCATGCCCTCCTCCAGGGGATCTTCCCAACCCAGTGATCCAACCCACATCTCTTACATTGGCAGGTGGATTCTTTACCACTAGCGCCACCTGGGAATAGTAACACCTTTCAAATCTCCATGTTAATTATCCCACTTTGTCCACCAACTCATGACCTGCAGTTTTACAATTCTAATAATCCACTGACCCCATGTGGATCTGTAATCTGAGCCCCTTACTTCTTTGTTATATTCTCTCCTTTACCAGTTTAAATTCTATGACCAGCTATTAAAAACGCTCACTTTTTTACATTCTCAACTCCTCTGCACCTTTCTTTTCACAGTTGTATGGATAGGCCAGAATCTTGATTAAACACAGTTCTCCTTCTTATTACATGCCTGCACCCATGCGCTGAACATGACCTGAGACAGATGTACATAACCATCTTGATGCATCTCACTGTGTAATCATGTTCCAAAAGCTTGAGTCTTTAATGCTTCATCAAAGTCACACTACTTTTCCACAATCCATGCACATTCTCATTTTTCCTAGGTGACCATTTCCTCATTCTTTTCTCTCACATCAAGCAACCAACCCATTCTCCATTCACACTCTCAGAGCATGATCCTACTTTCTAATTCACTGAAACAGTTGAGGCCATCAGAAGGAAAGTTCTACAAGCTCCCAATACCCAATGGCCTGAAAGTTGTCCATTTTCTCTGTTCCTCTACCTTCCTTCCTGTTGCCTGCCTTGAAACTATTTGCATTAAAGGTGGATAATCCTTTGTTGGGGGCTGTCCTTTGCATTATAGGATGTTCAGCAGCATCCTTGATTTGCCCACTGGATGTATACCCCTTAGCTATGAAAACTAAAAATGTTACCACAAAATGTCCTCTGAGGGGAAACATCACCTCTAGCTGAGAACCACTACTAGAGGAGAAGTATCCATGCTCCTATTTGTGTATTAAAAGGCATTCATTTCTTGCGTCTAAGTCCATGATTCTAATAATCTCCCCCATCACTTATCTCATGTATCCTCACTTTCTTCTGGTTCAGTGCCTTCAACAAAAGACGTGGAACAACATACTGAAACAAATAAGCTCACCCTCTCCTGACTCAAGGTTCCCTCAACAGCCGCATCACTCTACACCACATGACACCAAAACCCTTAGACAAACTGTCTGTATTTACTGTCTCTAATTCCTCTCCTTTCATTATTCTTTACACCAGTTCCAGTTAGGCTTTTGCCCCACCTTCCACTGCAATTATTTGTCAAGCTTACCATTGGCCTTCGTATCGCTAAATCCAATGGTCAGTTCTCAGCCCTTCTCTGATTTGACAACAAAACAGAGTTAATACATTTGGTCTTTTGCTATTCTTTGTTTACTTGACTTCCAGGATGTCACGCTCTCCAGACTTTCCTCTTACTTTATGGCTATAGGAAACCACAGAAGAGCGCAGGTGAGGACAGATTTTAAAAATGTGTGAATATAGACTCATTGCGTGAGGACCCTAAGGCAAGGACCCAACATGGAAAGTAACCATAAATGGAGACTATGCTTACAATTCTGTAATTGTATGGATATGTGAACATACCCAAGGACAATCCAGCCTACGGTTGTCATTGTGTATTCAGTCCTATATCAATGTCTCTTATAACAGCACTGGTAAGTTAAAGGCGCTCAATAAATATTTGTTTTATTTAAACAAATAAGGGATCTGACTTTGAATTATCAACATGGGATTTAGTTACTTAACTCTCCTGAAAACTTCAGAAACTCCTCCTATGTTCTACTAGTGGCATGAACATTATTTACTGAACGATTAAATAAAAAATGTATTCTACTCACAAAAATTCCCCATAAAGAACATCCTGTTTTGTAAGTTATCGGTTCATATGTCCCAAAGACTCCTTTAATTTGTCCCATATACAAAATCAATAGGAGATACCACATGAAAATACAAAAGATGCCAGTCATAATCTGGACAGCCTATGGGAAGAGAATGCTATTAGTATTGAAACCATGTAATTTATAACAATTCCAATAAGTGTTAACTATAAAAAAAATTCAAAGTTTTTACAAAAGATGGAAGTAAAATAGAAATGCATGTAACCATGAAATTCCTGGATTGGTTAGTCTAAAAAGAGGGCCCTAACCAGGAAGTACTGAGGTTTACCCAAGAGGAATGAGCCATACTTGGAGCATCAGACTGTTCAGTAGGCATTCTGGTGAATTCTCCCATAAGAAAGTTGGCAATCTGACTCTACTGCTGGCTATCCTCTCTATCAAGTAATGACATGTCAGGAGAATACTGAGGGGACTTCTTTTCATTCAAGGCACACTTGATATGGATCTTTTTCACAAGATGCTGAGATGAGGTAGAGTCAACACAGACATACAAAGATACCCAAAGTGGACTAACTTGCCCGAGGTCTTTCTGTTGGATAGGGGACAGGTTAGGGTCGGGGAGAATTATTACTCAACTTCAGTTTGTAAAAAGGCAATTATAATCCCAGGAAATATGTACCAGTAAATTTCTGAATTTATATGTAAACTTAATATTTCAAATACTAAATCACATTTTTAATCACTCTTTAAAAATGTCAGAGGATACATTATTTTCACTTTCATTTTCATATAAACTTTAATAGGAAGCTATTTAATGTTTTAAGTTTGGTAGTTTCAGTTCTTTGCAAAGCACGTGATCTATGAAACACATATGCAACTGATTGATATTAAAGAAAGCTAATATTCCTAATATTAATAGGAAGCTATTTAATGTTTTAAGTTGAGTAGTTTCAGCTCTTTTGTTTCTTTGTAAAGCAAGTGATCTATGAAGTACTTAAATGCAACTGATTAATATTAAAGCTGTGTTTTAGAGAAAAATTTTTTCATAGAAAACCCACTTTTGGGGATAACAATCTTATGCATTTAGATTCAGACTTCAAGATTTCCTCTGCATCAGATTTGGAAGAACAACATCATTTTCAAAGATTCTTTGGATTTGACTGGGAGAAAACCCTCTGCTAGATCTCAAAATCCTTGAGATTTTGGTCTTCTGTATTACAGGCAGATTCTTTACCATTACTAAATAGAAATAGTGCATGATCTTGAATTTAGTTAAAATAAGTCTTACTTACCGCTATAACAAGAGAATCTGCTTCAGAGACTTTTGAACAACACGTACATATAGCCATACTACCAGCATCTCCTCTAGATGATTGTGTCTCTAATCTCTGGTGATATCTCTATTAGCAAACTTCTACAAAACAGTACAAAACACAAACACAAGCTTTGCTCAAAAGAAAACACTTAAGGTCACTTCTTTTCTTACTGTTTTGCAATTACTTTCCCACACTCTGAAGCAATCACTTTCTTCTCTCCTTGCTTTTTTAGAAGGAATTTGCATTCACCTGTTTTGAGTTAGGTCTCCAGAACTGAAAAGCTTCCCTTTGACTAAAAAATGTTGATATATACAATATTACACATATTTTCTCTGAGTAGTGAACAGCTTCTCTGGGTTATGAAGTATAAAGAAAACCTAGGGAATAGGACTGGAGAACGCAATGGCCGCCCACTCCAATACTCTTGCCTGGACAAACCCATGGACGGAGGAGCCTGGTAGGCTACAGTCCATGGGGTCGCTGAGAGTCTGACATGACTGAGCGACTTCACTTTCACTTCTTACTTTCATGCACTGGAGAAGGAAATGGCACCCCACTCCAGTGTTCTTGCCTGGAGAATCCCAGGGACGGGGGAGCCTGGTGGGCTGCGGTCTATGGGGTCACACAGAGTTGGACACGACTGAAGCAACTTAGCAGCAGCAACAGCAGGAAATAGGACCAGTACTAGAGGATCTTAGTAAAGCTTTTAATAGCTCATTTGCAATTCATAATCAATTCAATGTAACTCATAATGCCATGTTTGCATTTTTAAAACCAAATTCTTGGACTTAAATTCATCATGGGCTTGTGATTTTTTTTTCCTTGACATATATTTGCTACCTAGTTCTTATTTCTATAAGATGGATTTTTCTTCCATCAGACAACTTATTAAAGTTGTTTCCACAATCCTAAATGATCTGTTATTCCTGCAGCTTCCCCTTGTGCTTAAATCACTTTCTTACTTATATGAACATTAAAAACCTAGCTAAATGCATCTCCTTCTGAGATTTCACCCACTTGAGGACCTGGAATAACACTGCTTAATATCTTCTAACATGGCATACTTATGTCAAAAACATGAGTTATGTCACTTAGCCACTCAGGTGATCACCTAACAGATGATCTCAAAACTTTCCTTGGACCTTCCAGAAATGAGAGAAGAGTTTGACTAAATGATCTGTCATTCCCTGCACCCTTAAAATCTCATGAATTGATTATTTTAATGAAACTCCGGTTTCTAAATTTGATTTCCTGAATGTCTCTTAATTCTATACAGTACAAAAACAGAAAAAGCCAGGTAAGAATACAAGAACTGTGAGAGCAAATAGAGAAAATAGTATTTTAATAGCTGAATTATAGCCACTAAGCTTTATATATTAAAACATCACTTTTGAGAAATGTTAAAGAGTATAAGCCTATAGGCAATGAAGATCAATTACTCTATCATGCTTAAATTAAAGACAGAATTATAGAATTCATGTATAGAGTAATGAAGAAAAGTCATATCTAGACTGCTATTATTTGCCACGTTTTAGATAAAAGAAAGATAATAAAAATAGTAAGCCTTTTTCTATGTATAGAAAAAAGTCTTTTCACAGTTTATAGTGGAAGCACCATGAGTGACTTGGGAAGTAGAACATTTAGCATCATTATAACTGCCATTGGGCCCCTACCAAAACCACTCCAAATGAAGTATTCATTAAAATACCAAGAAAAAAATTATGTGTGTTAAAAATCCTCAGCTTAACTGACTGAAGGAAGAGAGTAAGAAATGCTGCAATGTACTCCTGTAATACATGATGGTTAGAAATTAAAGACAAAATTCTACATGTGGTTAAAAACTAAAAGTAGAATATAAAAAAAAAATTAATGATTTATTTATTTTTATCTTCTGGTGATCCATCACTAAGCCAAAAAGCAGCTACAGGAAAGCCCCTAGCCATTATCCTCAACCCCGTCCTCACCCCTTAAATTTGTGCTACACAGAACTTCGGGAACAATCACAGAGAGCTCATGTGGAGAAACCATTTCTCCATCTCCAGTGCCTTTAGCAGGGCCGCAACTCCTAACGGTCTTCAGAATAAAGTTCAAATTCTTTGGCAGGGCTCATAAAGGCCTGCATGAATTGCTCTCTGCTCACCTTCTCAGCCTCATCATGGCCACTCCCTTAGTTTGAGCCCTAACAGTGGTGGCAGCAGTATTCTCTGGGAAGCCTCTGCTTCATGAGTCTGTTAAGATATCCCTCTCCTTGATTCCCTAACATTCTGTGCATACTTCCTATCACCATGTAGTCTTAACTTCTGATTTTCAGGACTGGTTCCCAAGGTCAGTGTGAGCTCCCAGAAGTCCAGGAATTAATTTCTGTCTGTCCAGGGCCAGTCCTGCACTGTGATCAAGAGACTCAGACTTTATTAAATAAGCTACAATGAGATATTAATCACCTCCTTCCAGTCAGAATGACTATCATCAAAAAATCTACAAATAACAAATGTTGGAGAGGGTGTGGAGAAACCCAGTTCCAGAGGGAGCCCTGTTACACTGTTGGTGGAAATGTAAACTGGTACAGCCACTATGGAGAACAATCTGAACTTCCCTTAAAAAACTAAAAACAAGATATCATATGATCCAGCAATCCCATTCCTTGGCATATATCTGGAGAAAAAACTAATTCATAAGGATGTTCATAGCAGCACTATATACAGTAGCCAAGACATGGAAACAATCTAAGTGTTCATCAACAAAGATATGGATAAAGAAGATGTTATACACACGTATATATACATAAATATGTATATATATACATATGCAAGGGAATATTCAGTTCAGTCGCTCAGTCGTTCCAACTCTTTGCGACCCCATGAATTGCAGCACACCAGGACTCAGCCATAAAAAATAATAATAAAATACATCTTCAGCAACATGGAAGCCCTAGAGATTATTGGTCTAAGTTAAGCAAGTCAGATATTGAAAGACATATATATCCCTTCTCAGGAGAATCTTAAAAAAATAGTACAAATCAACTTATTTACAAAACAAACTCACAGACATGGGGGAAGGGGGAAACTCATGGTTACCAAAGGGGGAAAGGAGCAAGAAGGTTAAGTGAGGAGTGCAGAATTACAGACAGATGACACTATACACAAAATAGATAAACGAAGATTCACTTTTCAGCAAAGGGATGGAAGTGCAGTATCTTGTTCACGTGAAACTCAACACAATATTATAAACCAACTACAGTTAAAAGGAAAAAAAAGAGACTGGTTCTGCGGGTGGCAGAGCGGGGGGTGAGTCCCAGCCTCTGCAGGCAACGGGAAGGAGACAAGAATAGGGGGTGGGCATGGCGAGGCACTGAATTCTGTCTCCGTCCTTCCTTAGGGCTTTTAACACTTAACAAAGCTCAAAGGCAAAGCGACATCATTACCCCTCATTTTACTTGCTCACGGTCCTTTCGCCCTCCCTGGCCCAGGCCCTGGCTAAGGCGGGGGTCTCGGCGCCGGCAGGTCACCCTGCTCCGGAGCGGTTGTCCAGACTGGGTCCTCCCGCCAGTGTCCTGGCCCGGCTCTGGGGGCGGGTCTCTGCTAGCTGCGCCCTCAGGGCCAGGTCCCCAGACCCCGCCAAGCCGGCATTCTGGAAAGATCAAGGGGCCCGGGATCCAGCCGGCCCTCAGGCTCCTCAGGCAGCGCAGGCTCCAACGGCAGCCTCGTTGACCACGCGATCCTGGACCCTCCTGCGCCTGCGCGAGAGCGAGGCGCGGGAGAGAGGGACAGCGCATGCACAGACTCCTGGCGCCTGGCCGGCCATGTGCTGTCTTGGGAACTGCCTCTCTGTGTCTGTAGTGAGGGCTTCTCCTCCGGTGAGGGCTTCTCCACACCTCCGTTTGTTATCTTCTCCCTCCTGGGGTGTTTTTCATATGTACATCCACTGCAAAGCAACTAGAATCTCTGAGGAAAAGCCCGTCTTTCACCTGCTGTCGTCTCAAAGAATAATTTTGGCCACAAACATACTGAAAAAGGTGAGTAGCTGAGTCATTGACTCATGAGAAACGTAAGTAGCTAAAGAAGGAAATTAAATTGAGAGAATATTTAGCGAGACACTGGAATGACTTTTTGATTGACCGGCTGAGGTGAGTTTAGCTTTCAGGTTATTCCTGGCATCAGCTCTCTATTACGTGTGGGCTAAAGCAGTGTTTTAGTTAAAACAGTGTTTATGAAGAGACACATAAAGAAGTTGGAGAAGGAAATGGCGACCCACTCCAGTATTCTTGTCTGGGGAATCCCATGGACAGAGGAGCCTGGCAGACTACAGTCCATGGGGTCGCAAGAGTTGGACATGACTGAGCGACTAACCACCACCACGTAAAGAAGTAGGGGGTACCAGCTCAAAAATAGAGAAGTTCTGGAAAGGTGGATGAGGAAGTGGAAAGAAAAAGAGCAGTCATCTTGAATTAACTGACAAGTACAAATAACCTTGTTAAGCAACCATTAGGACTTACAGAGGCATTAAAATACCTGGAGAGCAGATGGCCTGCAACTCCTGAATGTTATGACTGTGATATAATCCAGGAAAGTTTATCTTGGCATTTTGGAAGTTAAAATTCAGGTTTGGGGTATAAATATTTACTGAAAGATACAGCCAGTGAGCAAAACATTCAGAAAGAGAAACTGACTTTTCTTTTACACAGAAATTGCCTAAGTGCCACTAGTACTCTTTGCCAAACCTCAAAAGGTATGTCTTAAAGGTGCTAAGATCTTTTATGATTATTGTAAAGCCTGAAAATGGATTATAAACTCAGTAACTTTGCCTTTAGCCCCATGGCCAGCTTTCTTACATTGTGACTCTAAAGTCTCCTCATTCAAAAGAAAAACATATTGCAGGCTTTCCCAAAACTTTTACATTTTCCTTTGGTCGATATGTCATTTAGGGTATTTTCAGTTCAGTTCAGTCGCCTAGTCATGTCCGACTCTTTTCGACCCCACGTCAGGCCTCCTTGTCCATCACCAACTCCCGGAGTCCACCCACACCCATGTCCATTGAGTCAGTGATGCCATCCAACAATCTCATGCTCTGTCGTCCCCTTCTCCTCCTGCCCTCAATCTTTCCCAGCATCAGAGTCTTTTCAAATGAGTCAGCTCTTTGCATCAGGTGGCCAAAGTATTGGAGTTTCAGCTTCAACATCAGTCCTTTCAATGAATAGCCAGGACTGATGTCCTTTAGGATGGACTGGTTGGATCTCCTTGCAGTCCAAGGGACTCTCAAGAGTCTTCTCCAACACCACAGTTCAGAAGCATCAATTTTTCGGTGCTCAGCTTTCTTTATAGTCCAACTCTCACATCCATACATGACCACTGGAAAAACCATGGCCTTGACTAGATGGACCTTTGTTGACAAAGTAATGTCTCTGCTTTTTAATGCGCTGTCTAGGTAGGTCATAACTTTCCTTCCAAGGAGTAAGCGTCTTTTAATTTCATGGCTGCAATCACCATCTGCAGTGATTTTGGAGCCCAGAAAAATAAAGTCAGCCACTGTTTCCACTGTTTCCCCATCTATTTGCCATGAAGTGATGGGACCAGATGCCATGATCTTTGTTTTCTGAATGTTGAGCTTTTTAAGCCAACTTTTTCCTCTTTCACTTTCATCAAGAGGCTCTTTAGTTCCTCTTCACTTTCTGCCATAAGAGTGGTGTCATCTGCATATCTGAAGTTACTGATATTTCTCCCAGCAATTTTGATTCCAAGCTTGTGCTTCTTCCATCCCAGCGTTTCTCATGATGTATTCTGCATATAAGTTAAATAAGCAGGGTGACAATGTACACCCTTGACGTACTCTTTTTCCTATTTGGAACCAGTCTGTTGGTCCATGTTCAGTTCTAACTGTTGCTTCCTGACTTGCATATAGATTTCTCAAGAGGCAGGTCAGCTGGTCTGGTATTTTCATCTCTTTCAGAATTTTCCGCAGTTTGTTGCGATCCACATAGTCAAAGGCTTTGGCATAGTCAATAAAGGAGAAATAGCTGTTTTTCTGGAACTCTTGCTTTTTCAATGATCCAGCAGATGTCGGCAATTTGATCTCTGGTTCTTCTGCCTTTTCTAAAACCAGCTTGAACATCTGGAAGTTCACAGTTCACTGAAGCCTGGCTTGGAGAATTTCAAGCATCACTTTACTAGCGTGTGAGATGAGTGCAATTGTGCAGTAGTTTGAGTATTCTTTGGCACTACGTTTCTTTGGGATTGGAATGAAAACTGATCTTTTCCAGTACTGTGGCCACTGCTGAGTTTTCCAAATTTGCTGACATATTGAGTGCAGTATTTTCACAGCATCATCTTTCAGAATTTGGAATAGCTCAACTGGAATTCCATCATCTCCACTAGCTTTGTTTGTAGTGATGCTTCCTAAGGCCCACTTGACTTCACATTCCAGGACGTCTGGCTCTAGGTGAGTGATCACACCATTGTGATTATCTGACTGGTGATAGAAGCAAGGTTTGATGCTGTAAAGAGCAATATTGCATAGGAACCTGGAATGTTAGGTCCATGAATCAAAGCAAATTGGATGTGGTCAAACGGAGGATGACAAGAGTGAACATCGACATTCTAGGAATCAGTGAACTAAGATGGACTGGAATGGATGAATTTAACTCTGACGACCATTATGTCTACTACTGTGGGCAGGAATCCCTTAGAAGAAATGGAATAGCCATCATTGTCAATGAAAGAGTCTGAAATGCAGTACTTGGATGCAATCTCAAAAATGACAGAATGATCTCTATTCGTTTCCAAGGAAAACCATTCAATACCATGGTAGTCCCAAGTCTATGCCCCGACCAGTAACTCAGAAGAAGCTGAAGTTGAACAGTTCTATGAAGACCTACAAGACCTTCTAGAACTAACACCTAAAAAAGATGTCCTTTTCATTATAGGGGACTGGAATGCAAAAGTAGGAAGTCAAGAAACACCTGGAGTAACAGGCCTTGGAGTACAGAATGAAGCAGGGCAAAGGCTAATAGAGTTTTGCCAAGAAAATGCACTGATCATAACACACACCCTCTTCCAACAACACAAGAGAAGATTCTACACATGGACATCACCAGATGGTCAACACCGAAATCAGATTGATTATATTCTTTGCAGCCAAAGATGGAGAAGCTCTGTACAGTCAGCAAAAACAAGACTGGGAGTGGACTATGGCTCAGATCATGAACTCCTTATTGCCAGATTCAGACTGAAATTGAGGAAAGTGGAGAAAACCACTAGACCATTCAGGTATGACCTAAATCAAATCCCTTATGACTGTACAGTGGAAGTGAGAAATAGATTTAAGGGACTAGATCTGATAGACAGAGTACCTGATGAACTATGGATGGAGGTTTGTGACATTGTACAGGAGACATGAATCAACACCATCCCCAAGAAAAAGAAATGCAGAAAAGCAAAATGGCTGTCTGAGGAGGCCTTACAAATAGCTGTGAAAAGAAGGGAAGTGAAAAGCAAAGAAGAAAAGGAAAGATATACCCATTTGAATACAGAGTTCCAAAGAATAGCAAGGAGAGATAAGAAAGTCTTCCTCAGTGATCAATGCAAAGAAATAGAGGAAAACAATAGAATGGGAAAGACTAAAGATCTTGTCAAGAAAATTAAAGATTCCAAGGGAACATTTTATGCAAAGATGAGGGTATTTTATTCCTATGTAATGAGGCACTTTGTTTTCTAATATTTGTGTTTTCTTTTGCACTTTACCTGTTGTGAGAAGAGAGGGTTCTGACAACACTAAGCATTCAGTTCAGTTCAGTCGCTCAGTCGTGTCCGACTCTTTGCGACCCCATGAATCGCAGCACACCAGGCCTCCCTGTCCATCACCAACTCCCAGAGTTCACTCAGACTCACGTCCATCGAGTCAGTGATGCCATCCAGCCATCTCATTCTCTGTTGTCCCCTTCTCCTCCTGCCCCCAATCCCTCCCAACATCAGTCTTTTCTAATGAGTCAACTCTTTGCATGAGGTGGCCAAAATACTGGAGTTTGAGCTTTAGCATCATTCCTTCCAAAGAAATCCCAGGGCTGATCTCCTTCAGAATGGACTGGTTGGATCTCCTTGCAGTCCAAGGGACTCTCAAGAGTCTTCTCCAACACCACAGTTCAAAAGCATCAATTCTTCAGTGCTCAGCCTTCTTCAGAGTCCAACTCTTACATCCATACATGACCACAGGAAAAACCATAGCCTTGACTAGACGGACCTTTGTTGGCAAAATAATGTCTCTGCTTTTGAATATGCTATCTAGGTTGGTCACAACTTTTCTTCCAAGGAGTAAGCGTCTTTTAGTTTCATGGCTGCAGTCACCATCTACAGTGATTTTGGAGCCCCAAAAAATAAAGTCTGACACTGTTTCCACTGTTTCCCCATCTATTTGCCATGAAGTGATGGGACCAGAAGCCATGATCTTAGTTTTCTGAATGTTGAGCTTTTTAAGCCAACTTTTTCACTCTCCACTTTGACTTTCATCAAGAGGCTTTTTAGTTCCTCTTCACTTTCTGCCATCTGAGGTTATTGATATTTCTCCCAGCAATCTTGATTCCAGCTTGTGCTTCTTCCAGTCCAGCGTTTCTCATGGTGTACTCTGCATATAAGTTAAATAAGCAGGGTGACAATATACAGCCTTGACGTACTCCTTTTCCTATTTGGAACCAGTCTGTTGTTCCATGTCCAGTTCTAACTGTTGCTTCCTGACCTCCATACAGATTTATCAAGAGGCAGGAATACCAAGCATAATGTGTGCTAAAGAAGGGATTTTTCCAGATTATTGAAGCCACAGGAGATGTGGGTTTGATCCCTGGGTCTGGAAGATTCCCTGGAGGAGGGGGGCATGGCAACCCACTCCAGTATCCTTGCCTGGAGAATCCCATGGACAGAGGAGCCTGGCGGGCTACAGTCTGTAGGACTGCAAGCGTCAGATATGACTGAAGCGACTTAGCATGCGTGTGCTAAGAAAAAGAGGAATCTGCTTTGAATGTGTCTTCAACCTCAAGATTATGGATTTAGTAGGAATAAGAGTTCTGATGAGATGGTGGCCTGTTGTAACTTGCTGTCATGAGTGATTTGAGGGAAGTGAAGTTTAGCTGGAAGTCTCTGGAAATTATTGTAGATTTGATGATTTTCTTGGATGGGGTTTCAAATATATATTTATCTTAATTCAGTGAGTATGAATACATATTCATTCACATGTATTCAGTATGAACATAGGTATGAATAGATGTCTTTGTCTAGTTTTGGTATCAGGGTAATGGTGGCCATGTAAAATAAATTTGAGAGTGTTGTTTCTGCTTCGAGTTTTCCAAACAGTTCAAGAAGTGATAACTATCACTTCTTTATAAGATTGGTAGAATTTCCCTTTGAAGTCATCTTATCCTAGACTTTTGTTTGCTGGGAGTTTTTAAAATTAGGAATGGAGCTTCAGGACTAGTGATTGGTCTGTTCATACTGTCTTTGTCTTCCTGATTCATTCTTGGCAGGCTCGAGATCGAGAGACTAGAGCCGTTGCTGAGTGTGAGGTGGGGTTCCCTGCTACTCAGTGGCCAACACTGCCCCATCAGGGGCAAGGGGTTCAGGTTCCAGGTCGCTGGGGGCAGAAGCCCTGAGCCCAGGGTCGGCTCTGTTCCCTTTAAGTGCCCACGTCCTCTCTCCGAGCACTGGGGTCCTTGCCCCACAGCCGAGCAGTGCTGAAGCAGCAGGGGTGGTGCAGGCAGTTGCTGCCCAGCAGCTGTTGCCCTTGCCCTGCTCAGATGCTATCCAGCCTCTGAGTCCCTGGGTGCGTGCTCTCCTTGGTCATGGCAGCCCTCGTAGGTCCAGTGTAGAGCTGTGATGTGGAGTAAACAGGGCTGGAGTGTTCCCTCGGCTCAGGCGGGCCTACTTGGTGCTCGGGCAGTTGCAGGACATGGCCTCCACTAGAGCAGTCCTCAATCCCCCCTCTCCTCTGTGCCTCAGGGGCAAGCTAGAGCTCTGATGCTCCTCACAGGCAGAGACCAGACTTCTCACAGCCCTCCTGTTAGTCCCAGCAGCCCTCCAACCAGCCAAGGAGGCTCATCTTCCCTGGGCCCAGCCTCTGGTGAGGGGTGCCCAGTAAGTGGCCTGCACCCTCACTTCTCAGGGTGGGAGTCTCCCTGTGTAATCTCCCTTTGCCTCTGAGTCACCTGCATCACAGATCCTGACCTGATCTCTTCCTTTTTTATCCAATTACATGTGTATCTTTCTTACAACTTTGGTTGTAAAGGTGTCCTTGTACCAGTTTCCAGTTAGTTTTCAGTGAGACTCATTCCACATGTAGATTTTTTTTAATCTTTTAAAAAATTCTATATAGTTTTTAAAGATTGCTTTCTGTTTAGACTTATTACAAAATATTGACTGTAGTCCCATGTTGTACAATACATTCTTGAATCTGTCTTAAATCCAGTAGTTTGTACTTCCTGCTCTCCCACATCTATATAATCCCACTCCCCTCCCTCCTTCCCTGGTGGTTCAAATGGTTAAGAATCTCCCTGCAATGTGGGAGACCTGGGTTTGATCCCTGGGTCAGGAAGATCCCCTGGAGAAGGGAATGGCTACCCATTCTAGTATTCTTGCTGGAGAATTCCATGGACAGAGGGGCCTGGCAGGCTATAGTCCATGGGGTTGCGAAGAGTCAGACACAACTGAGCAACTAGCACTTTCACTTTCCTGTAGCTCCTGATAACCACTAGTTTGTTCTGTATATCTGAGAGTTTGCTTCTTTTTTATTATATTCACTTTTTGTTGTATTTTTTATACAGATAAGTGATATTATACATTATTTATCTTTCTCTGATTGACATTTCACATAGCATAATGCCCTCCAAGTCTATCCAAGTTGCTGAAGTTGGCAAAAGTTCATTCTTTTTTATGGCTGAGTAGTATTCCATTGACAGAGAAGGAAATGGCAACGCACTCCAGTACTCTTGCCTGGAAAATCCCATGGGCGGAGGAGCCTGATAGGCTGCAGTCCATGGGGTTGCTAAGAGTTGGACACGACTGAATGACTTCACTTACACTTTTCACTTTCATGCATTGGAGAAGGAAATGGCAACCCACTCCAGTGTTCTTGCCTGGAGAATCCCAGGGACGGGGGAGCCTGGTGGGCTGCTGTCTTTGGGGTCACACAAAGTCGGACACAACTGAAGCGACTTAGCAGCAGCAGTATTCCATTGTGTGTATATATCAGTTCAGTACAGTTCAGTTCAGTCGCTCAGGTGTGTCCGACTCTCTGCAACCTCATGAATCGCAGCACACCAGGCCTCCTTGTCCATCAGGAACTCCAAGAGTTCACTCAGACTCATGTCCATCGAGTCTGTGATGCCATCCAGCCATCTCATCCTCTGTCGTCCCCTTCTCCTCCTGCCCCCAATCCCTCCAAGCATCAGAGTCTTTTCTGATGAGTCAACTCTTCGCACGAGGTGGCCAAAGTACTGGAGTTTCAGCTTTAGCATCGTTCCTTCCAAAGAAATCCTAGGGCTGATCTCCTTCAGAATGGACTGGTTGGATCTCCTTGCAGTCCAAGGGACTCTCAAGAGTCTTCTCCCACACCACAGTTCAAAAGCATCAATTCTTCGGCACTCAGCCTTCTTCACAGTCCAACTCTCACATCCATACATGACCACAGGAAAAACCATGGCCTTGACTAGACGGACCTTTGTTGGCAAAGTAATGTCTCTGCTTTTGAATATGCTATCTAGGTTGGTCATAACTTTTCTTCCAAGGAGTAAGCATCTTTGAATTTCATGGCTGCAGTCACCATCTGCAGTGATTTTGGAGCCCAGAAAAATAAAGTCTGACACTGTTTCCACTGTTTCCCCATCTATTTGCCATGAAGTGATGGGACCAGATGCCATGATCTTCGTTTCCTGAATGTTCAGCTTTAGGCCAACCTTTTGACTCTCCACTTTCACTTTCATCAAGAGGCTCTTTAGTTCCTCTTCACTTTCTGCCATAAGGGTAGTGTCATCTGCATATCTGAGGTTATTGATATTTCTCCTGGCAATCTTGATTCCAGCTTGTGCTTCTTCCAGTCCAGCGTTTCTCATGGTGTACTCTGCATATAAGTTAAATAAGCAGGGTGACAATATACAGCCTTGACGTACTCCTTTTCCTATTTGGAACCAGCCTGTTGTTCCATGTCCAGTTCTAACTGTTGCTTCCTGACCTGCATATAGGTTTCTCAAGAGGCAGGTCAGGTGGTGTGATAGTCCCATCTCTTTCAGAATTTCCCACAGTTTATTGTGATCCACACAGTCAAAGGCTTTGGCATAGTCAATAAAGCAGAAATAGATGCCTTTCTGGAACTCTCTTGCTTTTTCCATGATCCAGCAGATGTTGGCAATTTGATCTCTGGTTCCTCTGCCTTTTCTAAAACCAGCTTGAACATCAGGAAGTTCACGGTTCGCATATTGCTGAAGCCTGGCTTGGAGAATTTTGAGCATTACTTTACTAGCGTGTGAGATGAGTGCAATTGTGCGGTAGTTTGAGCATTCTTTGGCATTCCCTTTCTTTGGGATTGGAATGAAAAGTGACCTTTTCCAGTCCTGTGGCCACTGCTGAGTTTTCCAAATTTGCTGGCATATTTTTGTGTATATATAGAACATCTTTATTCATTCATCTGTTGATGGATGCTTTGGTTATTTCCATATGTTGGCAGTTGTAAATAATCTTGCTGTGAACATCTGGATGCGTATATCTTTTCAAATTGATGTTTGTTTGTTTGCTTTCTGTTTATATACCCAGGAGTGGACTTGCTGGATCATATGGTAGTTCTAGTTTACTTTTTTGAGAAGCCTCCATATGGCTTTCCACCATGGCTGCACCAATTTACATTCCTGCCAACAATGTCGAAGGTTCCCTTTTCTCTACACCCTCACCAACATTTATAATTTGTATACTCTTTGATGATAACCATTCTGACAAATGTGAGGTGATATCTCACTGTGGTTTTGATTTGTATTTCCCTGGAGGTTTGTGACCATCTTTTCATGTGTAGAAGTATTTTCCATGTGTTTGGGGTGAGAGGTGAGCTCCATGTCCTCCTACTCCACCACCTTGAGCAACCTGCATGCCATATTTTAAAGTGTTGCTAAATATTCGGGGGAGTGAAAGGAGTTGTGAAAAATAAAGTTGTGAGTCAGGCTTAAACTGGATGGAGAGCATATGTGGAGAGAGAGATTAGTGAAGCTGGCTGAGTGCTTCTGCGATGATGGAATTGAGTGAAGAGCTGTCCATCTTTAGAGTTAAATCAGGGTCCTGAGAGTTCCCCAGGTGGCTCAGTGGTAGAGAATTTGCCTGCTAAGCTGGAGACATGGGTTCTACCCCTGGGTCCAGAAGGTCCCCTGGAGAAGAAAGTGGCAACTCACTCCAGTGTTCTTGCCTGGAGAATTCCATGGACAGGAGTCTGGCAGGCTGCAGTCCATGGGGTTGCAAAACAGTCAGACATGTCTGAGCAATTAAACAGCAGTGAACGACAGGATCCTGAGACGTTGAGAAAAGGTGAATTTGTGGAGAGGAATTTCATGTAGGAACACTCTGCACAGAGTCGTAGAGAACACTCTGCACAGAGGAAGGCTTTCTTTTCTTTACAACGTGATGGGCAGTTTTAGGGAAACACTGACGTCTGAGTCCTCTCCAGCCTGTGGGAACTAGGACACCCTGGCAATGTGGCCACACTAGCCTGGCTTGCACCCCTGCCTGCCCAGGCAAGGGCTTCCCTGGTGGCTCAGGTACTGAAGAATCTGCATGCAATGTGGGAGACCCAGGTTTGATCCTTGGGTTGGGAAGATCCCCTGGAGAAGGGAAAAGCTACCCACTCCAGCATTCTTACCTGGAGAATCCCATGGACAGAGGAATCTAAAGGGCTACAGTCCATGGTTTTCCAAAAAGTTGGATACAAGTAAGCAGCGAACACACACATTCAGTTCAGTCTCTCAGTCCTGTCCGACTCTTTGAGACCCCATGACTACAGCATTCCAAGCTCCTCTGTCCATCACCAACTCCCAGAGTTCCACAAACTCGTGTCCATCGAGTCGGTGATGCAATCCAATCATCTCACATTCTGCCATCCTCTTCTCCTCCTGCTTTCAATGTTTCCCACGGTAAGGGTCTTTTCTAATGAGTCAGTTCTTCACATCAGGTGGCCAAAGTATTGGACCATCAGTCTCAGCATCAGTCCTCCCAATGAATATTCAGGACTGATTTCCTCTAGGATGGACTGGTTGGATCTCCTTGCGTGAAGTTAAAGGGACTCTCAATTCTTCAGCAGTCAGCTTTCTTTATGTTCCAACTCTCACATCCATACATGACTATTGGAAAACCAAAGCTTTAACTCAGTTCAGTTCAGTTCAGTCACTCAGTCGTGTCCATCTCTTTGCAACCCCATGGACTGCAGCACGCCAGGCCTCCCTGTCCATCACCAACTCCCAGAGTTTACTCAAACTCATGTCCATTGAGTCAATGATGCCATCCAACCATCTCATCCTCTGTCATCCCCTTCTCCTCCTGCCTTCAGTCTTTCCCAGCATCAGGGTCTTTTCAAATGAGTCAGTTCTTTGCATCAGGTGGCCAAAGGATTGGAGTTTCAGCTTCAACATCAGTCTTTCCAATGAATATTCAGGACTGATTTCCTTTAGGATGGACTGGTTGTGAGAGGGTAACAGACAGGAAGGCCCGGGGTCTCCAAATGGAGGAAATAGGCTGCAAGTGTCAGACATTGTTTTATCTCTCTCTTAAGCGGCAGGAGGAAACAAACTAGCGATATTTTTCCCCTTCTCTGTACAAATTTAAAAAGAGGTTTCTCTTAAAATACTGTGCTGCCAAAATGACACCTGGTTTCACCTGAAGTTAACTATTCTCAAACCTTGAGTTAACCAATGCATTTTTCTTATGGAAATGTTTGTCTTAAGCTACGTTAACGTACTATGCATTTACCCCAGACTCTGTCTTCAAGTTGGTTCCACCTAATGGCTCAGAATCGAGTTGACAAACCAGTATGTTATACTCAGATATTGTTCCCCTAATCTATGTAAGTGAGACTATTTGTATGGTAATCTGCCCTTCTGCAAGATTCAAGTCAATCGTTTTATGGACTAGGATGAATCATCTGGTGCCAAGATTATCCCAAGATGCATCTTATGGGACCTGGTGCCATTCTGAGTTTTAAGACATTCCTTTCTTTCATTAACAGACTGCTAGTGACTATATAACATCCAGCTAAAGACTAACAGGGGGGCACTCTTTCTGCCCCCTTCTGATGCCTATGTCAGAAGCTTTCTCTATCTCCTTTATACTTTAGTAAAACTTTATTACACAAAAGCTCTGAGCGATCAAGCCTCATCTCTGGCCCCGGATTGAATTCTTCTCCTCCGGAGGCCAAGAATCCCAGTGTCTTTTCGTTCGGCAGCAACCTTTCAGTTGGATCTCCTTGCAGTCCAAGGGACTCTCAAGAGTCTTCTCCAACACCACAGTTCAAAAGCATCAATTCTTCGGTGCTCAGCTTTCTTCACAGTCCAACTCTCACATCCATATATGACCACTGGAAAAACCATAACCTTGACTAGACGGACCTTTGTTAGCACAGTAATGTCTCTGCTTTTTAATATGCTGTCTAGGTTGGTCATATGTTTTCTTCCAGGGATCCAGTGTCTTTTAATTTCATGGCTGAACTCACCATCTGCAGTGATTTTGGAGCCCCCCAAAATAAAGTCTCTTACTGTTTCCATTATTTCCCCGTCTACTTGCCATGAAGTGATGGGACCGGATGCCATGATCTTAGTTTTCTGAATGTTGAGCTTTAAGCCAACGTTTTCATGCTCCTCTTTCACTTTCATCAAGAGGCTCTTTGGTTCTATTTTGCTTTCTGCAATAAAGCAGGTGTCATCTGCATATCTCAGATTATTGATATTTCTCCTGGCAATCTTGATTCCAGCTTGTGCTTCTTCCAGCCCAGCGTTTCTCATGATGTACTCTGCATATAAGTTAAATAAGCAGGGTGACAGTATACAGCCTTGACGTACTCCTTTCCCTACTTGGAACCAGTCTCTTGTTCCATGTCCAGTTCTAACTATTGCTTCCTGACCTGTTTACAGATTTCTCAAGAGGCAGGTCACGTGGTCTGATATTTCAGTCTCTTTCAGAATTTTCCACAGTTTGTTTTGATCCACATAGTCAAAGGCTTTGGAATAGTTAATAAAGCAGAAATAGATTTTTTTTCTGGAACTCTCTTGCTTTTTCTGTGGTCCAACGGATGTTGACTATTTGATCTCTGGTTCCTCTGCCTTTTCTAAATCCAGCTGAACATCTGGAAGTTTATGGTTCATGTACTGTTGAAGCCTGGCTTGGAGAATTTTCAACATTATTTTGCTACCATGTGAGATGAGTGCAATTGTGCGGTAGTTTGAGCATTCTTTGGCATTGCCTTTCTTTGGGATTGGAATGAAAACTGACCTTTTCCAGTCCTGTGGCCACTGCTGAGTTTTCCAAATTTGCTGGCATATTGAGTATAGTACTTTCACACAGCATCATCTTTTAGGATTTGGAATAGCTCAACTGGAATTCCATCACCTCCACTAGCTTTGTTTGTAGTGATGCTTGCTAAGGCCCACTTGACTTCCCATTCCAGGATGTCTGGCATTAGGTTGGTGATCACACCATCGTGGTTATCTGATTTCGGAATTGACCATCTGGTGATGTCCCTGTGTAGAGTCTTCTCTTGTGTTTTTGGAAGAGGGTGTTTGCTATGAGCAGTTTGTTCTCTGGTCTGGAGGAACAGGCAGATTTGGCCTTGGAGTACAAAATGAAGCAGGACAAGGCTAGCAGAGTTTTGCTAAGAGAACGTCCTGGTCACAGTGAGCTGACACACACCCACACAGTCCTATTGAAGGTTGTCAGATGAACGAAGCTGCCAGATACACCTCAGCTCTTTGCACATCGCCACTTGCAAAGTATTTCTGGGAGTCCCCAGAATTTCCACATTGTTCTCTAGCTTATCAGGCCTCTGCTGAGCCGCTGCTGCATGTGTGGGGCACCCACGTTCTGTCCATGTCTTAGACTGCTCTGCTTCCATAATATTTTTCACATATAAATTCAGCTGACAGCTGAGTAAATTCCCATATAAATTCAGCTGACAGCTGAGTGAATTTATATTGGGAAAATATTATGGAAGCATATGATTTGTTCTTTTAGGCAATGAATTTTTACTGTGTGTATAAACTTACTAATACTCTGTTGTACAGCCATCAGATCTGTTATTACAATTCAAATACAATGAAAATACTTCTCTAGTTAACTTTCCTGAGAAGGAAATCATTCTTTTAGAAAGTTTCAAATCTGGGGAAATTGGCCTAACTGTGCAGCCAGATTCCTAAGAAACAAATCAAGAGTCCAGATTTCAGGTAGCATCCCAAGAGGTGTGGTCCATGAGCTTGCTGTCTGCAGGTGTGAGGCAGCTTGCCTGGTTCAACACCGAGTCCTGTATCCGGATCACCGGCCTCCAGCCCTGTGATTCACAGGCTGTCGGTGAAGAAAGGCCGTTAAAAATCTTACGAGTCCTTTGTGGGCCAATGCTTTTGTAAAATATGAAAAAAATAACGTACTGGGAAAATAAAATTAAAAAGACAACAATTCAAGTCCAGCTCTTTTGTTAGAGTTAGGAGGCATGAAATTTGGTTTGTTCTTCCTTTGTAATTTTTTGTTTCTCTACAGTTTTGAGAGGACGTAAAGTTGTGTGTAATATAATTATATTAATTTCCTATTAGTCAGCATTTTAAAATTTGTGATTGTTTTCTATTTTCCCAAGTTATATTTGTTTAGATTATATTTATAATAACCTAAAGTTACAAAGGAAGACGATTCCATGTTAAAAGCCTCTCTCACACTTGGAATGAACATTGTGTATGCCACTCTATAAAGTTTCACATTTTGATGACCTTTTTTTCCCCTTTTGCTTAACGTGTTTCATTTAAATTGGATTAAGGGCAGTGCTGTGTGCACATTTGTGTTCTTGGGGAAACACGAACAGTTTACTCCTTGTTTCAGATATTCTCAACAGAATTTTCTCATTGAATAGTAAGTTATAAATAATGCTTGAAAATGATAAAGAAGTGAAAGTGTTAGTTGCTCAGCTGTGTCCAGCTCTTAGTGACCCATGGACCCTAGCCCACCAGGTTCCTCTGCCCATGGAATTTTCCGGGCATGAATACTAGAGTGGGTAGCCATTCCCTTCTCCATGGGATCTTCCTGACCCAGAGATTGAACCCAGAGCCCCTACATTGCAGGCATATTCTTTACCATCTGAGCCACCAGGGAAACCTTACATTTTAATGCTTACGTTTTCTCAGATTTTCATATTTTGGGGGGAGGAGGGGTTGCAGCTGATAAACCAACCTTCACACATCACACGTTGTAACGTTGGACCTGCAGGGCACGATCCACGTGGCCACACCACATGCAGCTACATACACAGGTTTCAAAATAACCAGACGGGCCTGTCCCTTATCCAGTGAGGCGAGAATCACTAAGTGCTTTACCGTTTGGTTTTTTCCTGTATTTATCTTCTCGCTGATTTTTGTTTGTTTTTTAAAGAGGGTTTCAGCACCGGTGTGCCTTCTGTGGTTTGAGGGGCACCAGCCTATTCAGGCACGGTGGCTCCATGTTTGCCAGGCAGACTCCATCTTGTAACCAGAGGTGCAGGGAGCCAGATCCAGTTTCCTGGGAAGGGATGTGGTGAGGGATTGGTCTCTTGGGGCTGGAGGTCTCAGTAAAGAAACCAAGGCCCAGTGATATAAACTGGCTAAGAATAAGGGGAGGAGGAGGCAAGAGATGCCTAGGGCTCCTAGAAAGTATGTGGAATGAAGGCAGATTCTAAACCTCAGTCTCCAGTGGTCAAAGGACGGTAGTATATTTGATACTAGAGGAGGGAATGGCCACCCTCTCCAGTATTCCTGCCTGAAGGATCCCATGGACAGAGGAACCTGGTGGGCTACAGTCGATGGGGTCACAAAAAGCCAGACGTCCCTGAACGACTCCACACACACACACATGAATTAGTTTAGAAATAACGTCACATGCTGTTTATCGGACACTATTTGGTCTTACATTCACCTCTGTTATTTATTCTCATGAAAACCCTGTGATAAGTTTAACTGCCGCTTTGAACAGGGGGACAGTGCATTGTAGCATGGTAAGCAGTCTGACTGAGGTCACAGTTAGGGACTATGTGTCAGGGCTCTGGGCTCTGTGTCCGCAGGTGCCAGGCTCTGTCTTGAAGCGGGGCACCTGCCAGGAGCTGCGTCTCACCGGGTCTGCAGGCTCCCACGAGCCAAAGGAAAAGTGGCGTCAGACGGAGGCAGAGGGTACTCCAGAATAAATGAAGGCTCTGGGCTTCCCTGGTGGAGCTTTCCCCAAGACAGGGATTCTGCGTGGCAGCCACGGCTGAGTCGTGCCCTCTAGTGGCCTGTGTGGTCCTGAGACGCAGCCTTGACAGGACGGTGACAGATTTCACCACCAGATGTCCTTCATGGTTAATCTTTGCCTCTTTTTTTGCTTTATGCCCCTTTAACTTTCTTGCCTGTTTTGAGCAAGGACGCTTTTAATTCTTTTTACGAGGCACCAAGAAGTTACCTTGGATCTTGGAGAGGCCAGGGAAAATGTGCGCCTTTTCTGCTCCCGGGCCCTGTGCAACTCTAGAAAGTGACAGAGAGTTGGGGATCTTATAATGTTGCTTGGACAGTATGTGTCTGTGGGTCAAGTGACTTGAACCTAAAGAAAATGTTTGTCGAATATTTAATGTCTAGGCAGAGGAAGATGAAGCTGGGAGACAGGATAGAGTTAGCAGCAAAAGAGAGACAACGAGAAGGGCGCGCTGCTGGGGAAGTTGAGGAGGAAGCGTTTGAAAGCAACTCGATACAGCGAGGGTGTGACTTCTACCCAAACTGACAGAAAGTTTAATAAAATTCCTACCAAAACCCCAATGAGGTTTTTGTTAAACAGGCACAGACTTACTCTAAAATTTCTGTGGAATGGCACAGGATAAAGAACACCTGAAACAATCCTAGAAAAGAATAAAGTAGAAGGATGCTCTCTGTGCAGTGTTAAGGTTCACTATGCAGCTACAGGAAGTCCTGAATGTTCATTGGAAGGACTGATGCTGAAGCTGAAGCTCCAATACTTTGGCCACCTGATGCGAAGAACTGACTTATTAGAAAAGACCCTGATGCTGGGAAAGATTGAAGGCAGGAGGAGAAGGGGCCGACAGAGGATGAGATGGTTGGATGGCATCACTGACTTGATGGACATGAGCTTGAGCAAGCCCCGGGAGTTGGTGATGGACAGGGAGACCTGGCGTGCTGCAGTTCATGGGGTTGCAAAGAGTTGGACACGACTGAGTGACTGATCTGAACTGGTGTAGCTACAGGACTTCCCTGGTGGCTCAGATGGTGAAGAATCTGCCTGCGATGCAGGAGACACAGTTTGATCCCTGGATCAGAGAGGTCCCCTTGGATAAGGGAATGGCCACCCACTCCGGTGTTCTTTCTTGGAGAATTCCATGAACAGAGGAGCCTGACAGGCTACAGTACATGGAGTCACAAAGAGTTGGACATAACAGAGCGACTTCACTTTTCTCATGCAGTTACAATGATCGAGACAGTGTGGTATTGGGGAGGGACACGTAGATCAGTGAAATAGAATAGAGAACCCAGACGCAGAAGCACACAAATATGCCTAAGTTTTCATGAAGGTGCAAGAGCGACTCAGCGGAGGAAAGGTAACCTTTTAAACAGAAGGTGCTGCAGCAAGTGGCATCGTGAAAGTGAAAGTAAAAGTCTTAGTTGCTCAGTCGTATCTGACTCTGCAACTCGTGGACCGCAGCCCACCAGGCTCCTCTGTCCATGAGGTTTCCCAGGCAAGAATACTGGAGTGGGTTGCCATTTCCTCCTCCAGGGGATCTTCCCAACCAAGGAATCGAACTCAGGTCTCCCACATTGCAGGCAGATTCCTTACTGTCTCAGCCACCAGGGAAGTCTAGTGGCACCATAAAAAAAGGAAGGACTCAAACCTAAGTCTCACACCTTATATAAAAATTTAACTGAAAATTAGTCAGACTGTAATGTAAAACTGTACATGTGTACAATATATTACTATGAAAATAAATTTACTGTAAATTTATGCTTTCAAAAGATAGGCACAGACCTTAAGAATCTAGAGTTAGTGGAGAATTCTCAGATTACACACCAAAAGCACAATTCATAAAAGGAGAAAAAAAAAAAAGGTTTGTTTACTGAAGACCTTGAATTAAGGACTAACTGGTTTTGTGACCCTAGTCAGTACAAGGAAAGTACCAAAGAGCAGAGCGCATTTTAAAATCCACCAAACATTTACGGAGGCCCACCCTGGTGTTAAGTGCTGTCCTCGGCTCTGACGCGTGACCGAGACGGAAGGTGCTCATCGCAGCCCGAGGTTCTGTGTTCTTTAGGTGCTTCTCTTTCTGCTGTTGTGTGTGAAAGCCTCAACTGAGCAGGCAAGCCAAGTCTTCCAAGATAAGGTCTTGTCATCAGTCTACCAAGTTCATGGATGGGCAGAAGACCTGACATTAGTTCAGCACATAAGGCTAAAGGCTACATACATTGTCAGATACTTACATCCTATACATGCCAGGGTAGAGGATGTTCCTAAAATGTTAATACATTCCATGTCACCAGTGGGTAACACTTCTAATATGACCATGCTATGTAATAAGCCACTCATTTTCAAGACAAATTCTGACGTTTATTCTCATTAGCCAAGGGTCTGATACTAATTGCCTCTGGAGAATGGTTTATAATTAGAAGACCAGTTAACCGTCACCATTCCTAATTTAAACGGTCACTACACCAGTTGTGTATGGATGTGAGAGTTGGACTATAAAGAAAGCTGAGCACTGAAGGATTGATGCTTTTGAACTGTGGTGTTGGAGAAGACTCCTGAGAGTCCCTTGGACTGCAAGGAGATCCAACCAGTCCATCCTAAAGGAAATCAGTCCTGAATATTCATTGGAAGGACTGATGTTGAAGCTGATACTCCAATACTTTGGCCACCTGATGGGAAGAACTGACTCATTGGGAAAGACCTTGATGGTGGGAAAGACTGAAGGTGGGAGGAGAAGGGGATTAACAGAGGATGAGATGGTTGGATGGCATCACCGACTCAGTGGACATGAGTTTGAGTAAACTCCGAGAGTTGGTGATGGACAGGGAAGCCTGGTGTGCTGTGGTTCATGGGGTTGCAAAGACTACAACACGACTGAGCGACTGAACTGAACTGAACATTGGTTTGAACTTAGTGCAACTAAAAAGTAACCAGAATTGTGCTATGTTGAAGTATTTGAACTTCAACAAATAGATATTTGTTGAAGATATTGTAACCCTAGGCCTTACTCACAGACATGCAGATAGAATGGGTCTTAAATGGGGTCCATAATTCTGCATTTTTAGCAATCATATCCAGTTTAAGAAAGGCCTCCCACCATATTTTGAGAATTACTAGATTATTCGAGTAGAAGCAGAGGAGTCTGGAAAAAAATTATAGTGGTAAGTAGACAAACTATATCGGAGAAAGCAATGGCACCCCACTCCAGTACTCTTACCTGGAAAATCCCATGGATGGAGGAGCCTGGTGGGCTGCAGTCCATGGGGTCGCGAAGAGTCGGACACGATGAGCGACTTCACTTTCACTTTTCACTTTGATGCCTTGGAGAAGGAAATGGCAACCCACTCCAGTGTTCTTGCCTGGAGAATCCCAGGGACGGGGAGCCTGGTGGACTGCCGTCTATGGGGTCGCACAGAGTCGGACAGGACTGAAGCGACTTAGCAGCAGCAGCAGACAAACTATATACTCACTAAATGGAATAGTACACAGCAATAGAAGTGACAAACGATTGATACTACAGTGGTGGATCGCAAGGATGTTAGGTTGGGTGAAAAAAGCCAATCTCAGGAGGCTACACACTGTACAGTTGTATCTGTTGATTATTCTTTCTTTCTTTTCTTTTCCTTCCTCCTTCCCTCCCGCTTCCATTCCTTTCTCCCGTCCTTCCTTTCTCCACACAGGGTCTTAGTGTGGCACGCAGGATCTTTGGCCGTGGCTTGTGAGATCTAGTTCGCTGATGAGGGACCCCCCTGCACTAGGGTCCCAGAGTCTTAAACACCGGACCACCAGGGATGTCCCTCGGCTGTTCTTAAAGTGGCGAAATACATGATGGAGGTTCCCAGAGGGCAGATATGGGGCTGCCAGTGTGAAGGGGTCATCCGAGGGGGTTTCGTTGTGGTTATAGAAGGGTTCTGTGTTATCAAGGGCGTATTTTGGGGGATAGCAGAATTGTGGTTTTGGTAACCGCATTATGGTTATGTAAGATACAGACATCAGGGAAACGGGAAGAAGGGTACCCAGGAGAGTTTGTACTATGCTAGCAACTTCCGTGTGAATGTAAAATCATTTCAAAGTAAAAAGCAAACAAACAAACAATAAAACAGCCAACCACAGAACAAACCTAGGCAGATGTGAGGTTGTAAATGTAAGGATCAAAGATGGTGTTTGAAAAAGAGAAAGGGAGGCAGAGCCCATAGATGGAATCTACACGCTGGTTCAGATTTCCACTCCGCCTCTCACTACACAAGACCCTGGGTGGATTAGTTAACCTCTGTGCTTTAGTCAGCTTGTGTTTGAAATAGGGAAATAGCAGCATCTAGGCAAAAAAAAAAGGGTTATCGTGAAGGGCATATGCAAATATGTATGTGAAACAGTGTGGTGCTTCATGTATGGGAAAGACTAAAAAATCTTTCCTCATTTGCTTAGATGTGGGGAAAGAATCATCACGGCTTGGGTTCCAGGGCATGGGAGAAGGGAGGGACAAGGGCAGATCCCAGAGCGGCAGCAGAATCATTACGGAGAGCCTCGGGCAGGGGCGCTGTCCTTGGGGAGGTTGTGGGACCTGTGGAAGACACAGTGGGCCTTCCTGGTTGGCCTGGGGACAGGACTCCAGGAGATACAGAGAAGACGGTTTCCTGAAAGTGGTGATTGGAACAAAGTTTGGAGCCGACAGAATCAAAGCTGATCTCTGGAATATTTGGAAGAAAGTAGTGTAGAATATAAAGAAACACTTAGTTTTGTTCTAACTCATGTACCTCGAGC